>NW_027444354.1:0-600000 GCF_048569485.1 Anomaloglossus baeobatrachus | reverse complement strand
AAAAACCTAAAAAAACATCACTATGGGGAGATAAGGTATGCACACCAGTGACTATGTAAGGGGAATACATGAAATAGCAGAAACTGCTGTGTGAATACTGACTTGAAAAATCCAATAGCTATATGTAAGAGTGAAAATGTGAAAAATGGAATCTGCATTACTGCCATGAACATATGAATAAAGAGAAATTTAGCTACTGAATTGATCAATGCAATAGAGCCCCAACACTACGCCAAAGTATTTCTCTACGTTGGGGTCCCTAGCTTGTGTGTGTCCTCTCATGCAGTTAAAAAACTTACCGTGTATGGGAAGCTGAGACCCAGGCTATATATGCGTATGATATGGATTGGCAATAGGTGTGAGTGGAGAGGGTTCACAAACGAAAAACTACTAACAATAAGGAATAACGTTTGGAACACCATTCTAAGTCTGAACTGGGTGCAAAAACCTAAAAAAACATCACTATGGGGAGATAAGGTATGCACACCAGTGACTATGTAAGGGGAATACATGAAATAGCAGAAACTACTGTGTGAATACTGACTTGAAAAATCCAATAGCTATATGTAAGAGTGAAAATGTGAAAAATGGAATCTGCATTACTGCCATGAACATATGAATAAAGAGAAATTTAGCTACTGAATTGATCAATGCAATAGAGCCCCAACACTACGCCAAAGTATTTCTCTACGTTGGGGTCCCTAGCTTGTGTGTGTCCTCTCATGCAGTTAAAAAACTTACCGTGTATGGGAAGCTGAGACCCAGGCTATATATGCGTATGATATGGATTGGCAATAGGTGTGAGTGGAGAGGGTTCACAAACAAAAAACTACTAACAATAAGGAATAACGTTTGGAACACCATTCTAAGGGGTGCTTCACACACAGCGAGCTCGCTGCCGAGATCGCTGCTGAGTCACGCTTTTTGTGACGCAGCAGTGACCTCATTAGCGATCTCGCTGTGTGTGACACTGAGCAGCGATCTGGCCCCTGCTGCGAGATCGCTGCTCGTTACACACAGCCCTGGTTCGTTTTCTTCAAAGCCGCTCTCCTGCTGTGACACACAGATCGCTGTGTGTGACAGCAAGAGAGTGACAAATGAAGCGAGCAGGGAGCAGGAGCCGGCATCTGACAGCTGAGGTAAGCTGTATCCAAGATAAACATCGGGTAACCAAGGTGGTTACCCGATATTTACCTTAGTTACCAGCAGCTCTCACGCTGCCTGTGCTGCCGGCTCCGGCCCTCTGCACATGTAGCTGCTGTACACATCGGGTTAATTAACCCGATGTGTATAGCAGCTAGGAGAGCAAGGAGCCAGCGCTAAGCAGTGTGCGCGGCTCCTTGCTCTCTGCACATGTAGCTGCATTACACATCGGGTTAATTAACCCGATGTGTACAGCAGCTAGGAGAGCAAGGAGCCAGCGCTCAGTGTGCGCGGCTCCCTGCTCTCTGCACACAGCGCTGGTAACTAATGTAAACATCGGGTAACCATACCCGATGTTTACCTTAGTTACCAGTCTCCGCAGCTTCCAGACGGCGGCTCCGTGCAAGCGCAGCGTCGCTTGCACGTCGCTGCTGGCTGGGGGCTGTTCAGTGGTCGCTGGTGAGATCTGCCTGTTTGACAGCTCACCAGCGACCATGTAGCGATGCAGCAGCGATCCTGACCAGGTCAGATCGCTGGTCGGATCGCTGCTGCATCGCTAAGTGTGAAGGTACCCTAAGTCTGAACTGGGTGCAAAAGCCTACAAAAACATCACTATGGGGAGATAAGGTATGCACACCAGTGACTATGTAAGGGGAATACATGAAATAGCAGAAACTGCTGTGTGAATACTGACTTGAAAAATCCAATAGCTATATGTAAGAGTGAAAATGTGAAAAATGGAATCTGCATTACTGCCATGAACATATGAATAAAGAGAAATTTAGCTACTGAATTGATCAATGCAATAGAGCCCCAACACTACACCAAAGTATTTCTCTACGTTGGGGTCCCTAGCTTGTGTGTGTCCTCTCATTTACAGGGATGACACACACCTGTTTGTAACTGGTATTGTTTATTTATTGCCAGAAAAGTGCAATCACATATGTTTCTTTCCAGACCCTAACTCCTTAGAAGGTACCGATATACTGGTCCCTGAAGATTGCTCGCTGTCCCACCTAACTGAGGGCAGAGCACCTGACTAAGATGGAGGCAGCAGATGAACCTCAGCGGAAAGTGCTTAAAGCCTGCAAACCAATGAAAGAAAGTGACTGTCATCATCTAGATGCAGCACATAAAACAAAAGGGGACCGAGCTGTGGCCATTTCCAAAAAGACTGGTGTGGCCACTATATGTATAACGCCAGTACAACAGGGGCTCTACAGGATGTCCAGCCTGCCAGACTGTCTAAAAGAGAACTTTATTTCCAAGAAAATGGGACTTTCAGTGACCTGATTGGCTCAACTGACTCATCCGGGCAACCAGCTCAAAAGAATGAGAAAACTGACTGGCGAGTGCTGTATACCTTTTGCAAAGAAATTGCTGGCAATAGTTTATGCTTATCCTCTTGTTTAAACAGTTAAGCTTGAGGCTTGACTCTGAGTTTGCCTGGCAGGCTTAGAAGCAAACATATTGGAATTTAGATTGCTGTGTTGTACACCACACTCTTTGGATGCCCCAAGAAAACCAGCTCAAAGGTAACCCTGGAAATGACTGTCTGATGGCCCAGCCCAGCTGTCCCTCCTACCTGAGAGAACACCCCCCCCCCCAGTGTTTGGAGAACGGATGGAAGACTTCATCTCTGGAAGAGGGTCCCACAGTTGCACCCTAGCAGGTTTTAAATCATGAGTGTATGTATTAGCTACAGTGAGCAACTGACTTAGTCTGGGGACGAATCATTGGATTCCCTCATTTGAGTGGCCTATCCGCGCACCTCACGGACGTACCAGCTGACATAGGGGTTCACTGGTGAGGATTGGAAACACTTGGGGTACACAATATCAAAAGGCATAGGTATATGTTTCGAAATTCAAACAAGAGGAGGGAAATGTTAAGGAAATAATCTGATCTATAAGATCAGATTGTTACCGTTATTATTATTGTTTGAATTTGTTACACCTTACATTCAAATTTATGTGAAGACCAATTTGCATGTAATGTGCCTTTAAATATAAGATGATATATTAGTAGTTTGGTACATTGAAAAATGTACCATACATTATCTCAAAAATTGGGCCCCTGATACACCTAGCATGACTTAGCATGTTCCTTACTTACATAAATTGATATTAAAAAGCCCCTAGACTGTGTAAGGACAAGATAAAGACCATAAGGAACATACACCATGCCAAGAATATTATCTTATAACAGTGAGTGATAGAAGAAGGGTCTTAATTCCACGCCAAGGACTCAATGGATCCAGGAAGAGATTAATGCTTCTTGAAAAACATGCACAAGTCTACGCGTTTCTGGAGACACAGCTCCCTTCATCAGGACTTTGGCAAGAGAACATCATTTGATGATCAGATTTGATGTTCTGTTGCCAATGTCCTGATGAAGGGAGCTGTGTCTCCAGAAACGCATAGACTTGTGCATGTTATTAATGAAGCATTAATCTCTTCCTGGATCCATTGAGTCCTTGGCGCGGAATTAAGACCCTTCTTCTATCACTCTCTGTTATCAGCCAACTTTGGGACTGCTGCCTGGACCTGGATCTTATATATGCCTGTATAGTGGTTATGACTGGCACAACCATTATAGGTGAGTGTGTTTTTATTACATATCTTCCTCCCCTTTTTGGGGTAAGACCCTATTGCGCTTTTCTTTCCACAGTTTCTCATCTAAGAATATTATCTTAGCGTTCATTTGTATCATGTGGTCGCAGATTTATGAAATATTCCATAGAACCAATCCGTATAACAAAAACAATGGTGTAACCAATCATTATGTGAAAGCTTGAACAGTAACCAATAACGTTGGGGTGTATTCACTTTCATGTTAAAGCTTTTCAATGAATATGATCCCTGGGCATTTGCGGTCTGTCAGAGCTGACTTAATTTCTTCCCTTCGCCGGCGAGCATCCATTGGGCACATGGCTTGTGGCTTGGCTGATTGCAATAACACTATCTTTATTTGTATTATTTATAAATTTAGCCACCAGACAAGACAATCTCTGGGAACTCCTTCAAGACTGTTAGAAAACCATTTCCGGTGACTACCTCTTGAAGCTCATCAAGAGAATGCCAAGAGTGTGCATAGCAGTAATCAAAGGAAAAGGTGGCTACTTTGAAGAATCTAGAATATAAGACATATTTTCAGTTGTTTCACACTTTTTTAAGTATTTCATTCCACATGTTTTCATTCATAGTTTTGATGTCTTCAATGTGAATCTACAATTTTTAGAGTCATGAAAATAAAGAAAACTCTTTGAATGAGAAGGTGTGTCCAAACTTTTGGTCTGTACTGTATATGATTCTGGTAACAATTTTACATCTTGTGTATATGACGGAGAGGTCACTATATTGTTAAATCTCATATTTTTTTCCTGCCTTCATACTTTTTATCTGAATGAGAGCCATAACTAATAGCATCTCCCTATCCCCTGTCTGATTATGTACTTTTTAATTGTTGACATCTTCCTATTTTGGTTTTTATCACAAGTAGTGATGGATGGACCCAGACTGTAAAAGTCCGGATCCGCGTGGTTTCAAAGATACTCGGGTGGAGGGCACGGGATTTTGGGTGTTCATCCCAATCCAGTACTCGAGAAATTAAAAAAAAAAATAAAGGAAAATTAAAGAAAATAAGGATGAAGCGAGCGCTTCATACTTACCGAGGCTCTGTTGCGGCTGTACACTGCTCCCGCGGCCTCTCCTTCACTTCCTGGGCCACTCTTTAGGCTAATCCATATGCACTGCTTTCCCCGCCCACCGCCCATCCTGGTGTGTGTGATTCGTTGCAGTCAGTCGCGCTCCCCGGCCTGTGTGACTGCGTCTGACTGCAACCAATCACAGGCGCTGTTTGCGGGTCAGTATTGTGGTATAAACATAAATAAAACAATTTACATAGGGTCCCCCCATATTATGATACCCAGCACAGATAAAGCCCACAGCTACAGGCTGCAGCTCCCAGCCGTGTGCTTATCTGTGTATCAAAATATACCGCATGCAGGGTTGTTTTTTTTTTAATTATTTAAATAAATAATTTAAAAAACTGGCATGCGGTGTGGTATCCCAGAGTGGTCATCTCCTTGGGATACCAGAAATCTAGAGTATTTCGCACAAATGTAATTTTCTATGTATATTAAGTACTGTAGGATATTGTGAAAACCTGCTGACAGGCAGCACTCAGAGGGTTAAGTTTCCCCTGTGCAGTCATCCAATGACTGCAGTGGTAGGAGTCCTATGCAGGGGGGAGGAGCTAACTCCGACTACACGTGGAAGGATAGGGTCGGCTGGGAGACGGCAGTTGTGAGGAAATAGAGGGAGTTGACGTCCTCCATTTTGTGAGTAGTTTTTCTAGAGCATCAGGAGAAGAAAAGCTTCCCCTCAGAGGTCTGCCTGTCTGGTGTGGTTGAATTTACCACAGTATGTGTGGAAAACACTGACCAGCTGTCATCTGTAAATAGTTATATATATCACCAGTAAAGAGACTGTTCATCACCGAAGCGGAGTTGTTTTATGATTAAATATTAACAACAACAATAACAACTATTACCACCATCAGACTCAACCGTGTCCCACACGAGGTTACCACAACTTTTGGCGTCACGAACAAGATGTTACCTCTGTGCCTCATATGCCCTGAAGAGAGTGGTAATATATACTATTGATATTAAAAGAAATTGATGAGAAAATTACCTCAGGAAGTGCCAGTCTTTACTGCCTTAAAGAATTTGTACTGCTCCACAGCTGTTGTTGCAAGAAGAGTCTGTACACATACCAGTGGCTGCTTTACTGGGAAAAGTGACCTCCTTTCTTCCTAAGCTGAAATTCCCTCCACTGTACCCCAACAAAGAGGGGAGAGGCAGGCAACAGGGAGGACGGTAAGAACTACTGCATCACACATACAGTGCTGTAAACATGTCTTCAGGAGAGGAGAGCGAAGTGACGAGCTGCAGCCCATCTATTGCATTGGCTCAAACAATGCCATTAACAATGTCTTACTACTTTGGGGCACCCTGGCTCCACAGCTATAGTGGAGAACCCCGCACATTAACCGACTTTAAAGAGAAAATGCAGGCAATATTCAGATTGTACCCAGTCCGCCCGGAACAAAAAATTGCGTTACTGATTGGTCAGCTAGGGGGCGCTGCACTTAGGGAAGTTAAATCTTGGCCTTGTAGTGTAAAGAAAACTGCTGAAGAAATATTAGACAGGTTAAAAGTTATATTTAAAACAAAAACCCTGTCAGAGTTAAATATGCAATTCTTTGGAAAAAAGCAGCAGTCCCATGAATCTTTAAGAGATTTTACCCTCAGTTTACAGGAAGCTTGGCATATCCTTGAGCAGGCTGATCCCTCTGAAGCTATTAATGCTGATCTAATTTTAAGGGAGAATGCTGGCACAACAACATCCCAATAGTGATTTTTTGGATTTTAAAGAGACTGCCATAAAAGTATTGAGTCCCAAGGATGCATATAAAGGTGTGAATAACCAACAACATGCTGTATCTGCCTGTGCCAAACCTGTTGTTGTTCAGTCTGTTCCCCAGCAGGTACAAGACCCTACTGAAGAGCTTCGTGATCAAGTTGCGGAACTAACCAAAAGTCTCGCAATCCTGTGCAAAGAAGTAAAGGAGCTGAAACACCAACCCAATCAAGAGGACCATCCTTCCTTTATCCGGAAGTTACCATCCAACAGTCCCCGGGACAACTACTACCGGACAGGTAGGAGACCCACTGACAGATTTGATTCCCTAGGTCAGCCGATTTGCCGCAGATGCAATCGTAGTGGCCATATAGAAAGAGAATGCCAGCCTTTAAACTGGAGTTTCCTGAGGCCAAGGACCGACCCTCAGAAGAAGAATGCATAGGTCCAGATGATCCTGACTGGGGCCTAAAATATGTTGGGTACCGTCCCATCATTCCAATCACAATAGATGGAATCCCCTTTCTAGCACTACTCGACACTGGCTCACAAGTTACCACCATCCAGCTACCACAATATAAACGATACTTGAAAACAGACCAGCTAGCAAAAATTACCTTTGCTGACCTTAACATTATAGCTAGTAATGGACAACCTGTTCCTCAAGTGGGCCACTGGGAAGCTACCTTAAAAGTTGGCAGAACTGAGTTACCTCACCAAGGCATTATTGTAGTAAATAGAGGAGAAGAAGACTTTTTTCCTCCTGTGGTCTTGGGAATGAACATATTACAAAATTGTTTTGACGAAGTAATCGAAGGCATGACTTATGCATTCAATGCTGCTTCCCCCAAGAAGAAGAGAACTATTCAGAAAACGCTTCGTATACTCATTAGCCATCAGCAATTCACTAATTCCAGAGGAGAGATAGGCTCTACCAGGATTATGGACTCAAGGCCTGTGGTTCTCCAACCCCATACAGAAACTATGGTGTGGTGTAAAACGAAGATGGGTCTACAGGGTCAGAACTATGAAGTCCTGATTGAAGCAGTAGAATATAAAGATGATACAGTCATTGTAGCTGCAAGAAGTCTAGCTAATGTAACTCACGGTCGAGTACCGGTGCGTCTCATAAATTGCAGTAACCAAGCTGTGACCCTGCGCAAATATACTATTGTACCCAAAGTGAGTGGGCTTAATTATGAAGATATCCTCCAAGTGTCTCAATATTCTACCAAAGTGGAAAATTCTCCAAGTCCAGAAACTAAGGAGGAGTGGTGGCAAGAGCTAGACATAGGTACTTATGAAACCCCCCTCACAGAAAAGGAAGAAGCCCTGAGAGTTGCCAAAGAGTACCAACATATATTCAGCAAGTCATCTTTTGACTTTGGAAGAGTCAGTACAATCAAACATTTCATCCCCACTGGCTCCCATCCTCCAATCAAAGAAAAGTACCGACCTATACCTCCATCCATGTATCAGCCAGTGAAGAGAATGATACAAGAAATGAAAGATGCTAATGTGATTAAAGACAGTCGAAGTCCTTGGGCCGCACCAATTGTTCTCGTCAAAAAGAAAGATGGAAGTATTCGGCTATGTGTAGATTATCGCAAGCTCAATAACATTACCCATAAAGATGCATACCCATTGCCCAGAATAGAAGAATCTTTGACTGCCATGAAATCAGCAGCCTATTTCTCCACCCTAGATCTCACCAGCGGGTACTGGCAAGTACCCATGGCTTCAGAGGACCAAGAAAAGACTGCATTCACTACCCCTATGGGCTTGTTTGAATTCAACTTTATGCCGTTTGGCTTGTGTAATGCCCCTGGAACCTTTCAGAGGCTTATAGAATGCTGCTTGGGTCACAAGAATTTTGAAACTGTGCTGTTGTACTTAGGTGATGTAATAATTTACTCCAAAACTTATGAAGAGCACCACTGACATCTCACCGAAGTCTTTGAAGTCCTAGCCAAGCATGGCCTGAAAGTCAAACCATCCAAATGCCATCTACTAAAATCCAAGGTCCAGTACCTGGGATACATAGTTAGTGCGGAAGGAGTTATTCCAGATCCGGAGAAGACTGCCATAGTAATAGACTGGCCTATCCCAACCACCATTAGGGAAGTCCACAGATTCCTCAGATTTGCCAGCTACTATAGGAGATTCATCAAAAACTTTACCCAGATTGCTGCTCCCTTACAAGAGCTCCTGAAAGGACAACCGTGTCAGAAGATGTGCTAGAGCCCCTCCATTCAGTCGACGCCAGAACTAGAACAGTCCTTCCAGGAACTTAAGGTAAAGTTAACTGAAACCCCGGTCCTTGCCTATCCAGACTACAACATCCCCTTTCATCTGTATACAGATGACAGCCACCTGGGATTAGGTGCAGTGCTAGCCCAGGTCCAAGACAGCAAAGAAAGAGTTATCGCCTATGCCAGCAGATCCCTCCGACCAACTGAAAGAAATGATCAGAACTACAGCTCATTTATGTTGGAATTCCTTGCACTAGTGTGGGCTGTCACAGACAAATTTAAGCACTACTTAGCTGCAACTCCCTTCATTGCTTTCACTGACAACAACCCATTGTCCCAGTTGCATTCTGCCAAACTTTGAGCCCTTGTAGCAGAGATGGGCTTCCCGACTGGCCAACTACCAGTTTGTCCTGAAGTACAGAGCAGGTCGATCTAACACCAATGCTCATGCCCTGTCCAGGCTTCCCACAACAGAAATACCCCGTTATGATGAGGACGAGTGGGAAACAGTGGAAATGCCTGCCTTTTACTCATATGTTACCAGACAAAATGTGCAGAAAGTCCCAAAACCTCCTGTTTCTGAACCCAGCTCTAGACACTCAGTGAGCCATAATTGGGCTGAAATTCAAACGGAAGCCATACCTTCAGAACTTTATAGAAGTTACTAGAATCTATACCACCAAAATTACCGGTGAGCTACAGGCAATCTAATCCAGAACTTTGTCGATTATGGCGACAGAGAAAACGTCTACAGTACTACAAAGGAGTGTTAGTACGATGCACTGTGAATCCCCACACTCATGAGAGTCTTCCAAATAGTTGTACCCAGACAAGATGCCAATCTCATTCTAGAGGCCTATCATGACAAGTCCAGACACTTTGGTTGCCAAAAGACTGAAATGACAATCCAAGAACGCTTCTATTGGATAGTAATGAGACAAGACATTGAGAAATGGTGCAGAGAATGTATCACGTGTACTCTAAGTAGCAGAGAAGGTATGGAACAAAGAGCTCCGCTGTATCCTATTGAAACACATCATCCTCTGGAGCTTGTGGCCCTTGATCATGTCAAACTGCAACTCTGCCGTACTGGATACCTCTATGCTCTGACCATCGTCGACCACTACACTAAATTTGTTGTGGCCATGCCTGTCAGAGATCTGACTACTCGAACCACTGCTGAGATGTTTTTGAAACACTTTGTGAGACCTTATGGATATCCTGAGCAGATTCTGACAGATCAAGGTCCAGCATTTGAATCGGATTTATTCCAAGAACTGTGTGCTCTCTATGGCTGCAAGAAACTTCGCACAACCGCTTACCATCCCCAATGCAATGGCCTGTGTGAGAGGATGAACAAAACTTTGATTGACATGATAAAGAATGTTCCATCCCAAGAAAGGAAAGAATGGCCTGAGGTACTGCAAGAGTTCACTTACTTATACAACAATACCATTCACTGTTCCACTGGTTATACTCCACATTACTTGATGTTTGTTCGTCCAAGGAAACTGCCTGCAGACCTCCAGCTACTACAGTAAATGTTCAAGTAGAAGCTTGCCATAATCCCCTTCCAGAGACAGATTGGGTTGCGGACCACCAAAGACGTCTGAGAGAAGCTAATGAAATCGTAGAAGAACGCTTGTAAGCTGTCCGCCAAAGGCAGGAGGATGATTTCAATGCTTCAGCCAAGGCCAAACCATTACAAGTTGGAGACAGAGTTTGGGTTAAAAAGAACCGCCGCTCTCACAAGCTGGATGATCAGTGGGAATCCTGCCCTTACATCATCAACAGTATACCGTTCCCAGGGGTGGAAGTGTACAAAATTGCCAGAGAAGATACTCCGCAAGAAAAGGTCGTTCATCGAAGCCAGATAAAAGCTTGCATTTCCCAGGAAGCTACAGTTACTCCAGTTTATACCCCTGTTGCACCAGAGAAGGCTTCCAGGGTCTCCACTATCCCATTTGTTTGGCTTAATGCACCCCATCTTCAGTTTATTATGCCAGCTCCTCCTTCTCCACTAGAGGGTGCTGACATAACTCCTGCTATAGGTTCTCAGGGGATGCCCTCTACAGTTGAGGAGCCAGGAGCACCATCCACCTATGAAGAGGAGTCAGTACCTGCTCTACAGAGATCTGAATGAGCAACCAAGGGACAGTTACCCGCTCGTTACCAAAAAAAATTTGTCGCTGCCTATCTGAATAGGAGAGACTTTGCATGTGTAGCTTCAATAGAGACATACATTTGCTGTGTAATAAGAGAGATTCTGGCTTATGAGAGCCTTATTACTGCTACACTGTGTCCTAGCCCTCCAAAAAAACAGCTTGGTGCAGAAAGTTTCTTTATGGTCTGTCTGCCCTGACTGCACCCAGGGACCAAGCAAAGAAGTTATTGTGGGTTAGCTGTCATCCCGTTCCCCACCTAGTGGGGGTTGTTTCTAAAAGGATCTTCAAGACAAATGGACTCCTTTATTATGGTTACATGCTGTTTTACTTTGCATCCTGATGTGGTTTTTTATGTGTTTTTCTAGGTCTTCAAGAAGCCAAGAATAGTTTAAGCAACAGTATTCATTGAAAACATTTATATGTATGCATGTTGTTCCTTTCTGTTTTTCAGATATGTATGTGTCAGGGACGACACACTTCAAGAGGGGAGACATGTCGTATCCCACAAAGTGGTCATCTTCTTGGGATACCAGAAATAAAGAGTATTTCTCACAAATGTAATTTTCTATGTATATTAAGTACTGTAGGATATTGTGAAAACCTGCTGACAGGCAGCACTCAAAGGGTTGTTTTCCCTGTGCAGTCATCCAATGACTGCAGTGGTAGGAGTCCTATGCAGGGGGGAGGAGCTAACTTCGACTACGCGTGGAAGGATAGGGTCGGCTGGGAGACGGCAGTTGAGAGGAAATAGCGGGAGTTGACGTCCTCCATTTTGTGAGTAGTTTTTCTAGAGCATCAGGAGAAGAAAAGCTGCCCCTCAGAGGTCTGCCTGTCTGGTGTGGTTCAATTTACCACAGTATGAGTGGAAAACACTGACCAGCTGTCATCTGTAAATAGTTATATATATCACCAGTAAAGAGACTGTTCATTACCAAAGCGGAGTTGTTTTATGATTAAATATTAACAACAGCAATAACAACTATTACCACCATCAGAGTCAACCGTCCCCCACAGAGGTTACCACATGCGGTCCCCCCTCAATTTTCATTCCCAGCCATGAAAAAGCCCCATAGCTTGGGGGCTGGTATTCTCAAACTGGGGAGGCCTATGTAAAAAATAACAAACTGCAGCCTCCTGAGATTGTCGCATCCATTAGATGCGAGAAGCTCGGCGCTTTCCCCAACTCTTCCCTTTTGCCCTGATGCTGTAGCAATTGGGGTAATGAGGGGTTAATAATGCACAATAGACATCAAACCCAAAATTAGTGATGGGTAGGGGTCTAAGAGACCCCCATCAATAATCCTATAAGTAAAAAGAAAACACAAACACCGAGAAAAATTCTTTATTTGGAATCAAATACAAAAAATAACCTTTCAACACTTTATTAACCCCCAAAACACCCCTGCAGGTCAGACGTAATCCACACGAGGTCCCAAAATGATTCAGCTCTGCAACATATCTGAAGTCACAGCACGCAACCATGAAACATGTCCACACGCTGCAGGCTGAGACTGAGCGACGATCAGCGTTGACGTCACTGGGGCTAGTTGCGGTCATAGCAAAAGGAGGACTGTGGGAACCTTTCGGCTGTGATCGCAACTTATTTAAATGACGTTACCGCTGATTGTGGCTCCGTCTCTCCCTGCAGTTACAGCATGCAGACATGTTCCAAGTGTTGAAAGTGGGTGGGTTTTTGTATTTTATTTCAAATAAAGGATTTTTTCATTGTATGTGTTTATTTACTTTCACTTACAGATTAGTGATGGGGAGGTCTCATAGACCCTCGCTATTATTAATCTAGGGCTTAGTGGCAGCTGTGGGCTGTTATTAACAACTCATTGCCTTGGTGAGGTGGCAGTCGGGGTAATCCGAAAGAGCTAGTCAAAGTGCTGAGCTTGTCGCAGATAATGGATGAGAAAATTCTGTGATGCTGCAGGCTGCTATTTTTATTCTGGGGGCGGCCTAAAAACCATAGTCCTCCCCAGTCTGAGAATACCAGCCCCCAGCTGTCGGGCTTCAATTTGGCTGGGTATCAAAATTTGGGGGGAACTGCAAGCCGTTTTTTTAAATGATTTATTTAAATGATTAAAAAAAAAGCTGTATACAGTCTCTTATTTTGATACACAGCCAAGATCAGCACAGGGCTGGGGCTGCAGCCTGTAGCCATGGGCTTTAGCAGCCTGTGGCACTAGGTATCATAATATGGGGGGACCACAGGACAACTTTTTTTACTTATTTTTATTGCACGATATAGACGCACATGGTGTCTGTGATTGGAAGCATCAGACAGGCTGTCACTCAGCGTGGGGGCACGTTTGACTGCAACCAATTACAGACACCGGTGGGTGGGGAAAGCAGTGCATATGCATTGAGGGTTAATTATTGGCCCCGGAAGTGAATGCGTTGCCGCGGTAGCAGTGTACAGCTATGCTGGAGCCTCGGTAAATAAAGCACGTGCGCTCTTATCCCCTTATCCCTTCTACCACCATTTTTAATCGCCGGATTCTGGTCCACATATAATTATACCCAGAACCAAATTTTAAACAGCGCATCACTGGGATCAACCGGTCCCTGTTATCTGCAAGTCCGCTCATCACTAATCACAAGTCACCTGACAGCATAAATCAGCTGGCATAACACTGAGTCCTTATAGTAATCGTAATCATCTCTTTTGTTAAAAACATTTCCCCGATGCAGTTCACACAGGCACAATGCAGATTGTATATGACCTTCTGGGTTACATCTTCTTCTATGCCTTTATCTTTGTAAATGTACCATGGTCAGTACCGCCACCATACAAGTTTAACAAGTTTATAATATACTAGAAGGTGGCCCGATTCTACGCATCGGGTATTCTAGAATTTACGTATTGTGTAGTTAATGTATGATTTTTGTTATATATATATATATATAGATGTTGTTGTGTGTAGTTACCAAGTGTTTGTGTAGGGGCTGTACATGTTCTGGGTGTTGTCTGGGTGTAGCGGGGGGTGAGAGCGGTGTTGTTTGTGTCTTGCGTTGTGTGTCGTTATTTGTGGAGCGCTGTGTGTCTGTATCGTTGTGTATGTGTGTGTGTGTTTTGGGGGGAGGTATGTTTTGTGCAATGTGTGTGTTGTGTGGTATGTGCGTATATTTGTGTGTGCCGCGGTGTTTGTGTGTTGAGTGTTGTGTGTCTGCGGCGTTGTCTGTGTGTGTGGGTGTCTGTGTAGGGTGGTGTTTGTGGTTCCCAGTGTGTGTGTGGTGTGTTGTGCAGTGCGTGTGTGGCAGTGTGTGTGTGTGTTTTGGGGGGAGGTGTGCACCCCCCATCGTGGTCCACCCCCCATCGTGCTCCATCTCCCATGCTGTGCACCCCCCATCATGCTCCATCCCCCATGCTGCGCACCCCCCATCGTGCTCCATCCCCACTCCCCATTGTGCTCCATCCTCCATGCTGCGCATTCCCCATCGTGCTCCATCCCCCATGCTGCGCATTCCCAATCGTGCTCCATCCCCCATGCTGCGCATTCCTCATCGTGCTCCATCCCCCATGCTGCGCACTCCCAAATGTGCTCCATCCCCCATGCTGCGCACTCCCCATCGTGCTCCATCCCCCATGCTGCGCACTCCCCATCGTGCTCCATCCCCCATGCTGCACACTCCCCATCATGCTCCATCCCCCATGCTGCGCACCCCCCATCATGCTCCATCTCCCATGCTGCGCACTCCCCATCGTGCTCCATCCCCCATGCTACGCATTCCCCATCATGCTCCATCCCCCATGCTGCGCACTCCCAAACGTGCTCCATCCTCCATGCTGCGCACTCCCCATCGTACTCCATCCCCCATGCTACGCATTCTCCATCATGCTCCATCCCCCATGCTGCGCACTCCCCATCGTGCTCCATCCCCCATGCTGCGCACTCCCCATCGTGCTCCATCCCCCATGCTGCACACTCCCCATCGTGCTCCATCCCCCATGCTGCACACTCCCCATCGTGCTCCATCCCCCATGCTGCGCACCCCCCATCGTGCTCCATCCCCCATGCTGCGCACACCCCATCGTGCTCCATCCCCCATGCTGCGCACTCCCCATCGTGCTCCATCCCCCATGCTGCGCACCCCCATCGTGCTCCATCCCCCATGCTGCGCACCCCCCATCGTGCTCCATCCCCCATGCTGCGCACTCCCCATCGTGCTCCATCCCCCATGCTGCACACTCCCCATCGTGCTCCATCCCCCATGCTGCGCACTCCCCATCGTGCTACATCCCCCATGCTGTGCACCCCCCATCGTGCTCCACAGTCACACATCAGACAGTAAACACGCACACATATGATCGCATACACTCACACACACACCCCACTTCTCCCTGTGCCCACCGGTGGGCGGTCCCAGCAGCTGTGCTGCACGCCGTGCTCCTCTGCCGACACTCACAGATCCGATCGCATACACTCACACACACACACACACACTCACACACATCCGATCGCATACACTCACACACATCCGATCACATACACTCACACACACTCACACACATCCGATCGCATACACACACACACTGACGATATCGCACATACGCGCTGACACACTCACAACATCCGGAGATACCACATGCTTCCGGCCATGTGATCCTCCAGCAGGTCCTGGAAGCTCACAGCACAGTATCGCCGCCGAGAAGCAAGCGATATCACGGGATGTTGTGAGTGTGTGGATGCGATGTGAGGTGTGTGTGAGAGTGAGTGTGATCTGATGTGTGTGTGTGTGTGTCTGTTCTTATGTGTGTGTGAGGTGTGTGTGTTCCGCCGCTGCAGGACGTGGATGCGATCTGATGTGTGTGTGAGGTGTGTGTGTTCTGCCGCTGCAGGACGTGGATGCGATCTGATGTGAGTGTGAGTGTGAGTCTGAGTGTGAGTCTGAGTGTGAGTCTGAGTGTGAGTCTGAGTGTGAGTGCGAGTGTGCATGTGAGTGTGAGTGTGCATGTGAGTGTGAGTGTGCATGTGAGTGTGAGTCTGAGTGTGAGTCTGAGTGTGCATGTGAGTGTGAGTGTGCATGTGAGTGTGAGTGTGCATGTGAGTGTGAGTGTGCATGTGAGTGTGAGTGTGCATGTGAGTGTGAGTCTGAGTGTGAGTGTGCATGTGAGTGTGAGTGTGCATGTGAGTGTGAGTGTGCATGTGAGTGTGAGTCTGAGTGTGAGTGTGCATGTGAGTGTGAGTCTGAGTGTGAGTGTGCATGTGAGTGTGAGTCTGAGTGTGCATGTGAGTGTGAGTCTGAGTGTGAGTGTGCATGTGAGTGTGAGTCTGAGTGTGAGTGTGCATCTGAGTGTGAGTCTGAGTGTGAGTGTGAGTGTGCGTGTGAGTGTGAGTCTGAGTGTGAGTGTGCGTGTGAGTGTGCATGTGAGTGTGAGTGTGCATGTGAGTGTGAGTGTGCATGTGAGTGTGAGTCTGAGTGTGAGTGTGCATGTGAGTGTGAGTCTGAGTGTGAGTGTGCATGTGAGTGTGAGTCTGAGTGTGAGTGTGCATGTGAGTGTGAGTCTGAGTGTGCATGTGAGTGTGAGTCTGAGTGTGAGTGTGCATGTGAGTGTGAGTCTGAGTGTGAGTGTGCATGTGAGTGTGAGTCTGAGTGTGAGTGTGCATGTGAGTGTGAGTGTGAGTCTGAGTGTGAGTGTGCATGTGAGTGTGAGTCTGAGTGTGAGTGTGCATGTGAGTGTGAGTCTGAGTGTGAGTGTGAGTGTGCATGTGAGTGTGAGTCTGAGTGTGAGTGTGCATGTGAGTGTGAGTGTGCATGTGAGTGAGAGTCTGAGTGTGCATGTGAGTGTGAGTCTGAGGGTGAGTCTGAGTGTGAGTGTGCATGTGAGTGTGAGTCTGAGTGTGAGTGTGCATGTGAGTGTGAGTCTGAGTGTGAGTGTGCATGTGAGTGTGAGTCTGAGTGTGAGTGTGCATGTGAGTGTGAGTCTGAGTGTGAGTCTGAGTGTGAGTGTGCATGTGAGTGTGAGTCTGAGTGTGAGTGTGCATGTGAGTGTGAGTCTGAGTGTGAGTGTGCATGTGAGTGTGAGTCTGAGTGTGAGTGTGCATGTGAGTGTGAGTCTGAGTGTGCATCTGAGTGTGAGTCTGAGTGTGAGTGTGCATGTGAGTGTGAGTCTGAGTGTGAGTGTGCATGTGAGTGTGAGTCTGAGTGTGAGTGTGCATGTGAGTGTGAGTGTGAGTCTGAGTGTGAGTATGCATGTGAGTGTGAGTCTGAGTGTGAGTGTGCATGTGAGTGTGAGTCTGAGTGTGAGTGTGAGTGTGCATGTGAGTGTGAGTCTGAGTGTGAGTGTGCATGTGAGTGTGAGTGTGCATGTGAGTGTGAGTCTGAGTGTGCATGTGAGTGTGAGTCTGAGGGTGAGTCTGAGTGTGAGTGTGCATGTGAGTGTGAGTCTGAGTGTGAGTGTGCATGTGAGTGTGAGTCTGAGTGTGAGTGTGCATGTGAGTGTGAGTCTGAGTGTGAGTGTGCATGTGAGTGTGAGTCTGAGTGTGAGTCTGAGTGTGAGTGTGAGTCTGAGTGTGAGTCTGAGTGTGAGTGTGCATGTGAGTGTGAGTCTGAGTGTGAGTGTGCATGTGAGTGTGAGTCTGAGTGTGAGTCTGAGTGTGAGTGTGCATGTGAGTGTGAGTCTGAGTGTGAGTGTGCATGTGAGTGTGAGTCTGAGTGTGAGTGTGCATGTGAGTGTGAGTCTGAGTGTGAGTGTGCATGTGAGTGTGAGTCTGAGTGTGAGTGTGCATGTGAGTGTGAGTCTGAGTGTGAGTGTGCATGTGAGTGTGAGTCTGAGTGTGAGTCTGAGTGTGAGTGTGCATGTGAGTGTGAGTCTGAGTGTGAGTGTGCATGTGAGTGTGAGTCTGAGTGTGAGTGTGCATGTGAGTGTGAGTGTGAGTCTGAGTGTGAGTGTGCATGTGAGTGTGAGTCTGAGTGTGAGTGTGCATGTGAGTGTGAGTCTGAGTGTGAGTGTGAGTGTGCATGTGAGTGTGAGTGTGAGTGTGAGTGTGCATGTGAGTGTGAGTGTGCATGTGAGTGTGAGTCTGAGTGTGCATGTGAGTGTGAGTCTGAGGGTGAGTCTGAGTGTGAGTGTGCATGTGAGTGTGAGTCTGAGTGTGAGTGTGCATGTGAGTGTGAGTCTGAGTGTGAGTGTGCATGTGAGTGTGAGTCTGAGTGTGAGTGTGCATGTGAGTGTGAGTCTGAGTGTGAGTGTGCATGTGAGTGTGAGTCTGAGTGTGAGTGTGCATGTGAGTGTGAGTGTGAGTCTGAGTGTGCATGTGAGTGTGAGTCTGAGGGTGAGTCTGAGTGTGAGTGTGCATGTGAGTGTGAGTCTGAGTGTGAGTGTGCATGTGAGTGAGTGTGAGTCTGAGTGTGAGTCTGAGTCTGAGTGTGAGTGAGTGTGAGTGAGTGTGCGTGTGAGTCTGAGTGTGAGTGTGTGTGAGTCTGAGTCTGCGTGTGAGTCTGAGTGTGAGTGTGCATGTGAGTGTGAGTCTGAGTCTGAGTGAGTGTGAGTGAGTGTGCGTGTGAGTCTGAGTGTGAGTCTGAGTGTGAGTCTGAGTGTGAGTGTGCATGTGAGTGTGAGTCTGAGTCTGAGTGTGAGTGTGTGTGAGTCTGAGTGTGAGTCTGAGTCTGCGTGTGAGTCTGAGTGTGAGTCTGAGTCTGGGTGTGAGTGTGAGTGAGTGTGAGTGAGTGTGCGTGTGAGTCTGAGTGTGAGTGTGAGTGTGTGTGAGTCTGAGTCTGAGTGTGAGTCTGAGTCTGAGTCTGCGTGTGAGTCTGAGTGTGAGTGTGCATGTGAGTCTGAGTGTGAGTCTGAGTGTGAGTCTGAGTGTGAGTCTGAGTGTGAGTCTGAGTGTGCGTGTGAGTCTGAGTGTGAGTCTGAGTGTGAGTCTGAGTGTGCGTGTCAGTCTGAGTGTGAGTCTGAGTGTGAGTGTGCATGTGAGTGTGAGTCTGAGTGTGAGTGTGAGTGTGAGTCTGAGTCTGAGTGTGTGTGAGTGTGAGTCTGAGTGTGCGTGTGAGTCTGTGAGTGTGCGTGTGAGTCTGTGTGAGTGTGCGTGTGAGTGTGCATGTGAGTGTGAGTCTGAGTGTGAGTGTGCATGTGAGTGTGAGTCTGAGTGTGAGTGTGCATGTGAGTGTGAGTCTGAGTGTGAGTGTGCATGTGAGTGTGAGTCTGAGTGTGAGTGTGCATGTGAGTGTGAGTCTGAGTGTGAGTCTGAGTGTGAGTGTGCATGTGAGTGTGAGTCTGAGTGTGAGTGTGCATGTGAGTGTGAGTCTGAGTGTGTGTGCATGTGAGTGTGAGTCTGAGTGTGAGTGTGCATGTGAGTGTGAGTCTGAGTGTGAGTGTGCATGTGAGTGTGAGTGTGAGTCTGAGTGTGCATGTGAGTGTGAGTCTGAGGGTGAGTCTGAGTGTGAGTGTGCATGTGAGTGTGAGTCTGAGTGTGAGTGTGCATGTGAGTGAGTGTGAGTGTGAGTCTGAGTGTGAGTGTGCATGTGAGTGTGAGTCTGAGTGTGAGTCTGAGTGTGAGTGAGTGTGAGTGAGTGTGCGTGTGAGTCTGAGTGTGAGTCTGAGTGTGAGTCTGAGTGTGAGTGTGCATGTGAGTGTGAGTGTGAGTCTGAGTGTGAGTGTGAGTGTGTGTGAGTCTGAGTGTGAGTCTGAGTCTGAGTCTGCGTGTGAGTCTGAGTGTGAGTCTGAGTCTGAGTCTGAGTCTGAGTGTGAGTGAGTGTGAGTGAGTGTGCGTGTGAGTCTGAGTGTGAGTGTGAGTGTGTGTGAGTCTGAGTGTGAGTCTGAGTCTGAGTCTGCGTGTGAGTCTGAGTGTGAGTGTGCATGTGAGTCTGTAAAATGATTAAAATTAATACATCTAGTTATCAAATATTTCATAGTAAGACATATACGTTCATAGTTCTGTTTATGTTGGAGGGCATAGGTTATTAATAAAGTTTATAAGGGATAAATATGCCCATATTGAATATACTTGTGCTGAGCATGGAGGGATATATTTGAATCCTTCCCGAAGCTTCTCGAAGCTTCTAGAAGCTTACGTAATATGGAACTATATTCAACTGTGTTACACTAGAATGCCCTATATGGTTTGAACAGCTGGTATATAATACACGATGGAGGGGGCTACTGGGCGCTCTCCACACTGCCTGCGGTGAGAAGACTCCAGTGCTGCAAGATATGACACGTTGTCCAGGCTAAGAGATGACATCCCCAGCATTGCCGTTCAGGAGCCAAAGAGAGATGGGTAAAGACTTCCCATTGTTCAATATGGACTAAATGAACTCTTTTTACATAAGCTATCAAAGTATATTATTTTTTTCCTTTCTGTAACTGAACCTTGGCAACCATTTTTAAATAGATAAAATACATTTATTTTTTACATTTTTGAGGTCTTTTCTTTCATGCGGCTTTACGTATTTGAAGAAAAATATATTTAAGAGTATATTTTTTAACATTTGGTGAGCCACCCATTCGTAATTTTTTACGTTTTTGTTGTTCCTTCACTTTGCATAAGGGGGGTCGAAGTTATCAAAGTCATAAGTATTTTAAATATCTCCTGCAAAGGATCAGGAATCGACAATTTATAAAAAATCACGCAGAACCTAGGAAATACGTATGAGTCAAGTTGCATGAATGTTTTTTTTAATGAACTTTAAAGTTTTTACAAAGCCACAGAAGTTAACTTTTGACGTATTTTTGAGTAAGAAGATAAAGTCAGTCCATAAGAAGTATTGGACCTGCTGAGTAAGGTGAATCAAGTCTTAGAGGATCATCCATCAGATCATCTGATCATTTCAGGTAAGAAAATGGATTTTATCTCTTCATATGCCAAGCAAAGTAAACTTCAGTTCACTTATTCAGATATTTCTAATGTAGAGGAGCTTTGGTTACGCTTTTATGAGGAGTGTGAACTTGAGAATTCACGTATAGAATGTGCAAGGTCTTTTAATAGAGAGAAACAGAAAATCAGAAATGTCTGTCATTTAGTCTATGATTTTCACAGGTTAATCGTAGAAAAGTGTAAAAATGGTGGAAATAGACAACCTGAATTGTCAGGAGAGTCAGTGACAGAGAGATCCAAAGACTGCTTAGAACCTGGAATGTCAGTCAGTGATATTGTGAATTCTGACTGTAATGTTGGCTGTAATTTTGTAAATCAGAATTTTGATAATGGCGGCAGACATGTGCTACGTAATCAAGGTGCCTTTCAAGATACTGAGAAAGAAGCAGGAAATGACGTAGTGAAGCCAGAAGGGGGAGGAGCCAGAATGGGACACGTGCAGAAAAGACACGTGGAGAGAGAAAATGGCGACGATCAGTTTCTAAAAATAGAACAGGCTAAGTTAGGGATTACACTTAGAAAAAATGTATTGGACATATGCAAATTAATTCCCGCATATAATCCTAAAATACATGTTTGCAGAAATTCAGAGGTTTTTGAAGGTTCCATCGAGAAGTTAAATTTAACCAATAGTGAGACGAATCAGTTATTCTGTATGTGGTTACCTCAGCATTTTTTTAGACAATTGGCATTAAAAAAGTCTTCTGACAATGAGACATTTGATTGTTCAAATGATAACGACATCATAAGGCTGAAAAATCTCATATTCTGTACAAGGAATGAATCTGATCCAAACTATGAGATGTTGAAGGAATTACAAATTGAACAGAATGAGAGTACGTTCTCATTTATGTCCGTTTTTGAACGTTTGTATAGGGCGGTCATTCCAAATGTCAGATTGGATGGAATGATACGTTTATTCATCAAGAAATTTAATTTCCTTGATAATGCAGCCTGTGCAGTGGCATTAAATAAAAAGTCCCTATTCGAATGTACGACATTTATCAATTTTGTTAGAAGTCGCCAAAGTCAATCAAGACAGAAATTAATTAATTCTGAAAAACCAACACGGAAAAGGGAGAGTTTCCGTGAAAAACCAACAGTGTCTCCCAGATCCAGATATTTCTGTGACAGGGAATATGCAATTCGGAGGAAGATGCATACGTGTTATAAACCATACAATTCACCCCAATTTTTATCATCTAAAAGTCTTTTTTCACAGGAAAAACCCCTGTCACCAGTGAAAGGATTGGTCACTGGGATTGAAAATCCCAGACAAATGATGAGTAATAGCTTTGAAAGACAGAAACAGGTGTCTTGTGCAGACTCTTTCCCTGGATTAGGGTTTGATAGCCCGCGACAGGTGGGTGGTTTTTCAGAGAGAGACATTCTCTCTCAAATAAGAGAAAACCTTGAATTACATAAGTTCAGAGATTCCTATAAGTTCAAAGGGAATCTAATAAATCGAATCTTTGAAGAAAAAATTAGGTATGGTCTTCAGTTAAATAAAGTGGATTTCTGGATAAATTAATTTTGCTATTTGATAATCATAATTTTTCATATACAGTGAATATATTTATATATTAGAAGTAGTGATAGTAAATCAAGGTCATATTTTCATTTAGTCAAATGATAGTTTAATGTTATAAATTTAATAATTTGATCTCTGTATATGAATAATAATATTTAAAATAAAATAATAAGAGAAAGTAACGGATTTTAAGTGTTTCATTTTTATCATAAATATGATAATAATTTTATTCTTTTATTTCCCTCAGAATTTATCAGTAAAACAGATTGATGAAGTATTAACTTTTTATTTTTACATATGTTCTTGTCTTCAATCAGGTAACATATATTTTCTTGTGTAAGGTTAATTCGCGAAAGCATGATTGAATAATAATTATTATTTTCTCAGGTACCAATGGTCAGAGAAGTATACTTGAACGTTTTTTTTTATGAATATATATATCTCCTTTAGAGTTATTAGAAATGTAATCTGAGCTTTGGAGTGTTATAAAACTGCTTGCTGTCTTGGAATGGTGTTCCTTGCACGTGACCAGAGCATGACTTGATACTAAAAGCTAAAAATAAATGTTTGTTCCATGGTCATATGTACAGTGTGTAATACATTGGAATTTGTTTTTTTCGAGAAGTACTTCAAATTAGTAACATAATCTTTGAAATGCGCATAGAATAATTGGGAATACAGGGATTTGAGTCCGTCAATGTTTTTATGTGAAAGTATGTTACAGTCTTGTGTGCATAGATGTGTCAATGAATGATTGATTGTTTGAGCAGCTGCTAAAGTCAAAGTATTTGGATCCAGAGAGAAAAAAAAAAAAAGAGAATTTTTGTTTTAACTTAGAAGTTATAAGATATGTATGTATACTATATAGAATAAATAAGTTATAGTACATAAGGAATTTATACAAGATATATATTTTAATTCTTAGACATAGTTCTTTAGTATAGAGATATTAGGATTTTTTATTAAGGGTTTATTCTGAATAGTTACATTCTAGAATAAGGTTATAACGTTTTGATTTTTTTATATCTTTTGTGTTAGTCACTTCTTTTACTGATACACAGATTGGTAATCATTTTTTCTTTTCAAATATGGAAGTGATATTGATAATATGGTCTTGAAGATATACCACACAAATTTTAATTTAATTTAATCTAAACATATTAATTTTTATAATATCATATTTCATGATATTGAAAGGGAGAGGTTTGGTCTCAATCACACACATTTATATTTGATAAATATATGTGTTTACAGGATACTTTAATAATTAATATTTTAAGTACAAAGGAAGAATTGGGAATAAAAAAAAATATATATTTAAAGTATATCATAATGCATTTATATACTAAGAGAAGTGTATTATTTGCAAGGTTACATGACTTAATTATTTTTATTGGTTATTGATAGGTTTGGTAATTTATAAGATACTGGTAATATTAAGGTTATCTGGTAACATTAAGGTTATGTATTATTAAAGACATAGGTGTTATATACATAGAAGGCCTTATTTTTATTTCAAGTTTTATTTATTCCGATTTTCATTTTTCTTTTATTCCTATTTTTTATATTAATTATTTTAATATTCACATTTTTAAATTAAAATCTTAATTCTACAATTTTATTTTTTCTTCAGATTTTAAATATCTCAATTGAGAAGACACTTCAATATTTAGTTCAGTAATATCTAATATAAGAATATTACTTTATTAAATATGAATCATATTAAAAGGGAAAAGTTCCATTTTTTGGAAGAAAAGATACTTCCTTCATCAATACATACAATTGTTTACTTTCTGGTAATACATTATTTTTATATTAGTATGTTAACACATTAAGGGTGAAATATTACTTATAGTTACACATTTTCTTATAGTAGGTTATTTTATAAATAATAGACAAATCAAATAAATTAAATTAGAGTAATAAAAATGGAAGATTAAGATACATCTAGGTTTACCTTCATATATTTACAAATAATATATTATATTTTTAATCAATAATAATTTATAATGGGTATTATTGTGTTTTGATGGTATCATCCAGTCTTTTCTAAAAGGTTATTTGCTTTGATTTATAATTTACAAATGATCTAACTAAAAGCCACATTGTTGCCTTTCATATTTATAATATGATACATGTTATAGGTACACATTATATTGTTTCATATTTTATATTATATTTTGGTTACATTCAACACATTGCCACCTATGGGTTTGGAAGGGTAATGCACCAAAGACAAAAAAGGTTATTACAAGAAAATACTATTGTCTATACCATTATGCAGTATTTTATCATTCTGAGTATCAATTACATTAATACTTCTACGATAATAATAATGACATGGTATTATAGTATTAGAGTTATGGTACGCTGTGACATTTATTAGTGATAGTTATTGCCATATTTGGTATTTAGGTAGGGAATGAAGTCTTCAATCAAGATTAGAGAAGATAAAAAGACTTTATATTTTTCCTAAAGTTAAAAGGGATTTTGCAAAAAGGTCCAAAAGGTAACGTCTCAAATAAGACTGTGTAACATACAAAATACACTTACTGTGCTTGCATCTCAGAAACACAATAGTCCTATGATTTCAGGATGGACAATGACACATGGTCTGTGCATTAAGACCTCCCTAAAGTTACTAAGAAGAGCAATGACGTGTTAAAGTTAACCCCTGTCGTGCTGACCAAGAACGTCTTAACATCTGTTATTCGACAACAGGCAGCATGGAGGATAAAAGGTGACTAATGTAAATTGCACTGCACAGACATCAAAGACTTTTGCTATTCTTCTTCTACACTCATGAACTGTGGTTTATCAACATTGGCTATGGACTTTGTAATAAAGAATAAAGTTTATGGACTTTGATCTAACAATGATAAACGCAATACGGGACTGTACTAAATCGGTAACCATTCATTTTTATCAAAGGATTTATTTCTAAGAGACTGTGTTTATGCCGGATTACATCGGAGATAAGAAGACATCAACTCAGAGGACATCATATGGTGACCGGATTTGGTTTTTGCATTTCTTTTTAGGTCTAGCGAAGTATAGTTATATACATTTTTATATGATTGATCAGTCACAGCCTGTCATAACATAAATCCACATTATTATATTATTGAATTTACAAATTAATTATTCTTCATCATTATTATTGATATTAATCCATTATCGCCAAATAAGGAAAGAAGATTTGTTGTTTTAATGATGTATTAATTAATTTTCGGGGTTGCTCCACCCACTTCAAGGGGGAATTGTAAAATGATTAAAATTAATACATCTAGTTATCAAATATTTCATAGTAAGACATATACGTTCATAGTTCTGTTTATGTTGGAGGGCATAGGTTATTAATAAAGTTTATAAGGGATAAATATGCCCATATTGAATATACTTGTGCTGAGCATGGAGGGATATATTTGAATCCTTCCCGAAGCTTCTCGAAGCTTCTAGAAGCTTACGTAATATGGAACTATATTCAACTGTGTTACACTAGAATGCCCTATATGGTTTGAACAGCTGGTATATAATACACGATGGAGGGGGCTACTGGGCGCTCTCCACACTGCCTGCGGTGAGAAGACTCCAGTGCTGCAAGATATGACACGTTGTCCAGGCTAAGAGATGACATCCCCAGCATTGCCGTTCAGGAGCCAAAGAGAGATGGGTAAAGACTTCCCATTGTTCAATATGGACTAAATGAACTCTTTTTACATAAGCTATCAAAGTATATTATTTTTTTCCTTTCTGTAACTGAACCTTGGCAACCATTTTTAAATAGATAAAATACATTTATTTTTTACATTTTTGAGGTCTTTTCTTTCATGCGGCTTTACGTATTTGAAGAAAAATATATTTAAGAGTATATTTTTTAACAGAGTCTGAGTGTGAGTCTGAGTGTGAGTCTGAGTGTGAGTCTGAGTGTGAGTCTGAGTGTGCGTGTGAGTCTGAGTGTGAGTCTGAGTGTGAGTGTGAGTCTGAGTGTGCGTGTCAGTCTGAGTGTGAGTCTGAGTGTGAGTGTGCATGTGAGTGTGAGTCTGAGTGTGAGTGTGAGTGTGTGTGAGTCTGAGTGTGAGTCTGAGTGTGAGTCTGAGTGTGAGTGTGAGTCTGAGTCTGAGTGTGTGTGAGTGTGAGTCTGAGTGTGCGTGTGAGTCTGTGAGTGTGCGTGTGAGTCTGTGTGAGTGTGCGTGTGAGTGTGCATGTGAGTGTGCATGTGAGTGTGCGTGTGAGTGTGAGTGTGCGTGTGAGTCTGATTGTGAGTGTGCATGTGAGTCTGAGTGTGAGTCTGAGTGTGAGTGTGCATGTGAGTCTGAGTGTGAGTGTGCGTGTGAGTCAGAGTGAGTGGAGGCCAATCCGTGCGGGGGGGGCGGACCCGAGGCGAGCGGCCAATCCGTGCGGGGGGGAGGAGCCGAGGCGAGCGGCCAATCCGTGGGGGGGCGGGGCCATTGCGAGCCCAGCGGCCAATCAGCTTTGTGTCACCGTAAGGACACAATTTTGGAGCATGACAGACAGACAGACAGACAGATAGACAGACAGACAGACAGAATAAGGCAATTATATATATAGATGAGTCTGAGTGTGAGTCTGAGTGTGAGTGTGCATGTGAGTCTGAGTGTGAGTGTGCGTGTGAGTCAGAGTGAGTGGAGGCCAATCCGTGCGGGGGGGGCGGACCCGAGGCGAGCGGCCAATCCGTGCGGGGGGGAGGAGCCGAGGCGAGCGGCCAATCCGTGGGGGGGGCGGGGCCATTGCGAGCCCAGCGGCCAATCAGCTTTGTGTCACCGTAAGGACACAATTTTGGAGCATGACAGACAGACAGACAGACAGATAGACAGACAGACAGACAGAATAAGGCAATTATATATATAGATTGGTGTCAGTGATAGACATTGTCATACAAAAATGGGCAGTGTTCATCAGCTGAGCCAAGTAAACCCATAGATTCTGTTTGGTTTTTCATAAGGCTAAATTTTCCATGGTTGGTCTCTCTCTGTTTTCGGTCTGAAGATTTCTTGGCTTCTGATGGAAGTTGAAAGGACATGGTGGCGCCAATGATGCAACATTTCCAGATTTTGATCTAAAGGGACAAAAATACACATATTTTCTGAGATAACATCTGTCATTTTGGACGTGTTCCCACTTTTCTTGTCTGGGTTTCATAACTATCAACACATGGTCCTTTCCTTGAGCAATGACTTCAGCAGGTTCTGGAATACCTATGTCACCCAATTTTTTCACTCAGATTTTTACAGTATCATTGATAGGATGTGAGGATCCAAAACATTCATCTTCTCTGACTATCACAACTGTAGGCGCCCTTCCTCTCACCACCTGCATTTTATAAATAGGTTGTACCAGCAACTGAGCTATCTTATCTCCCTTCTGTATTAGCATGTCACTTACTCCACCATTCATTAGAAGTACCTTAATTTCTACTTGATAATCCTGATCTATCACTTCTGCTATTACCTGAAATCAGTGTAAAGGTACCGTCACACTAAACAACTTACCAGCGATCCCAACAACGATACAACCTGATAGGGATCGCTGGTAAGTTGCTAGGAGGTTGCTGGTGAGAGGTCACACAGACGCTCCAGCGATCCCACCAGCAACCTGACCTGGCAGGGATCGCTGCAGCATCGCTACACGGGTTGCTGGTGAGCTGTCACCAGTGACCAGCCCCTAGCCAGCAGCGATGCACTTTAGCGATGCTGCGCTTGGTAACTAAGGTAAATATCGGGTAACCAACCCGATATTTACCTTGGTTACCAGCGCACGCAGCTACACGTGCAGAGAGCAGGGAGCAGCGAACACCGCTTAGCGCTGGCTCCCTGCTCTCCTAGTTACAGCACACATCGGGTTAATTACCCGATGTGTGCTGCAGCTACATGTGCACAGAGCAGGGAGCAGCGCACACCGCTTAGCGCTGGCTCCCTGCTCTCCTAGTTACAGCACACATTGTGTAAATTACCCAATGTGTGCTGTAGCTACATGTGCAGAGAGCAGGGAGCAGCGCACACCGCTTAGCGCTGGCTCCCTGTTCTCCTAGTTACAGCACACATCGGGTTAATTACCCGATGTGTGCTGTAGCTACATGTGCAGAGAGCAGGGAGCCGCGCACACTTCTTAGCGCTGGCTCCCTGCTCTCCTAGCTACAGTACACATCGGGTTAATTACCCGATGTGTACTCTGCTACACGTGCAAGGAGCAGGAGCCGGCACTGACAGTGAGAGCGGTGGAGTCTGGTAACGAAGGTAAATATCGGGTAACCAAGGACAGGGCTTCTTGGTTACCCAATGTTTTTAACTCGCCCACCCCAGGGCTATGGGACACCCGGTGCCGGGCCGGACTAGTCCGGTGGTAGTCAGTGGTGGCTGGGCCAGGCTCCGTGGCCCTGGTGGGTGTCAGTAGAATATGTGGCTTGATGAATAAAGTTTGTGTTCGTGACGCCACCTGTGGTCTGCTGCTATTAAGCCGCCGCTGCTGTGTGAGGCCTCCGGGGTGATGATATAGCAGCAATGGTGGTACTGCTCCCCACAGGTGGAGCGGAGCCCCGGGGACACTGTTAGTGCTCGTGAAAGTCTATGGGGTTGTGTGGCTAACACGATGCAGGGTCGACAGGCAATGAAAGAACCAGGCACAAACAACAGTCTCTTTACCTTTTCCTCTTTTACTTTGGGAACAGTCCAGTCCTGGGAGACCGTTACAGGTGGTGATGGGGATCCGGTCGGCCTGGAAGTACTTGGGGTGATCTTTCTGGCCAGCTGAGTATGAGGCCTACTCCTGTGCTTTTCTTTGTTATGATAGGACCCTGCTTCTCTGAATCCAGCAATGGCCCTCTTTGCTGCTGGGACCGATGGTATGTCCCTTTCCCTCTGTAGCAGGCTGCGCAGGCCCTCTCTGGTGCTTCTCTGCTGGAGTCCACACCGGGCCCTGATGCTGCAGCTGTACCTTCGGGATGTTTATGGGACAGGTGCTTGCAGCTCTCCTGCCCTTCGGATTCGGCTACCAGGGAGTATTTTAAGCCCTGGTGGCCACAGACTCCGATGTCCGAGTCTCTCCGCTGCCTCTCTGTTACTCCTGCTTCCCTGGGCCAAGCTACTCTAGCTCTAGGCCCCAGATCCACAGGACAGCACACTCTGCGTCTGCTTCCTTCCACTTCTCTCTACAGACTCACAACTACTTCCTCCCTCAGGTCAGACTTGAGGAAAGCTCCCTGGAATTCCAGGTTCAGAGCTCCCCCTGCTGGCCGGAGGGAGAACTGCGTTGGGTGTTAAACTTGCTGGCCAATGGACCTCCCCATTACCTCCAGGCTCAGCATTAACCCTTTGGGAGGGCAATGCTGTTGTGGCGACCAGGTCCTGGGGCGCCACATTTACCGTGGTTACTAGCGTCCACAGAAGCCGGCTCCTGTTGCCTGCACATTTAGTTGTTGCTGTCTCGCTGTCACACACAGCGATCTGTGCTTCACAGCGGGACAGCAACAACTAAAAAATGGCCCAGGCCATTCAGCAACAACCAACGACCTCACAGCAGGGGCCAGGTTGTTGCTGGATGTCACACACAGCAACATCACTAGCAACATCGCTGCTACATCACAAAAGTTGTTCGTTAGCAGCGATGTTGCTAGCGATGTTGCTTAATGTGACGGGGCCTTAAGGGTTCGGTTCCACTTGCGATTTTCATGTGCGAGTGCGATCCGATAAAACATCGGATTGCACTCGCACCAGTGCAAAAACTATGGGGTATCGTCCATCTGCGATTGATTTCTCATGCCACAACGGCATGCAGAATGAATCGCAGCATGCTGCGTTTGGCAGCGAGTCTCAGCTTGCGCACCCCCATGCAAGCCTGTGGGAGTCTGTGAGACATTGAACTGTACTTGCATGTAATACAAGTGCAGGGCGATGTATGCAGAGAAAGTCCGCGGAGGAGATGCGGAGAAAGTGCTCCCTCCCTCTTCTCTGCAGCTGTGATACGATCGCAAGATTGCATCACAGTCGCATGACCCTCGGCTGACACTCGCAGAAGAGGGTCTTTAGCATATCCCTTCCAATGCTCTTGCGCTCTCTCTGAAGCTGTGCGCAAGTGGAAAAGTACCCTTAAGCTGGGTTTACACCCTGCAACATCTCAAACGACATCGCTGTAACGTCACCGGTTTTGTGACGCAATAGCGATGTTGTTTGCGATGTTGCAGTGTGTGAATCCTATCAGCGACCCGGCCCCTGCTGTGAAGTTGTAATCGTTACAAATCGTTCAGGACCATTCCTAGGTCCTTTGTTTCCCGCTGTGCAGCATGAAGTTTCAGTGTGTGAAGCCTTTTCAGCGACTTTGTTAGCAACTTCCCTTTCAAAAGGCTGCTTATCAACGTCCCCAAACAACCAGCTAGGTCGCTCTGCAGGTCCGGATCGCTGTTGAGTTGTTGGCCAGGTTTGCCTGTTTGAACGCTCACCAGAGACTTAGCAGAGACTTAGGGAGGTCGCTATTGCGTCACCAAACCGGTGACGTTACAGCGATGTCCTTTGCGATGTTGCAGCGTGTAAACCCAGCTTTAGGCCAAACTTGACCTTAGGGCTATGAGACCAAAATTGTGAGAAACCATTTACAAGTCTATTGTCCTGTCTGAAAATAAAATTAAAGAACATACATTCAAAGCAAACAACCATTAGCTAATTACAGTACCCATACATCACAATGGGATGATTCTCTGTTTTATTGTTTAGACTGATTACTCTGATATCATGTGAAAGTTTGGTTTCCAGTCTAAAAATAAACACAAACATAATTAGAATACAAGCTCAAATCACAAAACATAATTTTATCTGATTCATTATCCATGTGCTAATAGAGTCACATCTTAAGGCCCCGTCACACTAAGCAACATCGCTAGCAACATCGCTGCTAACGAACAACTTTTGTGACGTTGCTAGCGATGTTGCTGTTTGTGACATCCAGCAACAACCTGGCCCCTGCTGTGAGGTCGTTGGTTGTTGCTGAATGTCCTGGGCCATTTTTTAGTTGTTGCTGTCCCGCTGTGAAGCGCAGATCGCTGTGTGTGACAGCGAGACAGCAACAACTAAATGTGCAGGCAGCAGGAGCCGGCTTCTGCGGAGGCTGGTATCCACAGTAAACATCGGGTAACCAAGAAGCCCTGTCCTTGGTTACCCGATATTTACCTTTGTTACCAGCCTCCGCCGCTCTCACTGTCAGTGCCGGCTCCTGCTCTGTGCACATGTAGCTGCAGGACACATCGGGTTAATTAACCCGATGTGTGCTGTAGCTAGGAGAGCAAGGAGCCAGCGCTAAGCAGTGTGCGCTGCTCCCTGCTCTGTGCACATTTAGCTGCAGTACACATCGGGTAATTAACCCGATGTGTGCTGTAACTAGGAGAGCAAGGAGCCAGCGCTAAGCGGTGTGCACTGCTCCCTGCTCTGTGATGTAGCTGCAGCACACATCGGGTAATTAACCCGATGTGTGCTGTAACTAGGAGAGCAGGGAGCCAGCGCTCAGTGTGCGCTGCTCCCTGCTCTCTGCACGTGTAGCTCCGTGCGGTGGTAACCAAGGTAAATATCGGGTTGGTTACCCGATATTTACCTTAGTTACCAAGCGCAGCATCTTCCACGCAGCGCTGGGGGCTGGGACACTGGTTGCTGGTGAGCTCACCAGCAACTCGTGTAGCGACGCTCCAGCGATCCCTGCCAGGTCAGGTTGCTGGTGGGATCGCTGGAGCGTCGCAGTGTGACATCTCACCAGCAACCTCCTAGCAACTTACCAGCGATCCCTATTGTTGTTGGGATCGCTGGTAAGTTGCTTAGTGTGACTGGACCTTTAAGGCCCAGTCACACTAAACAACTTACCAGCGATCCCAACAATGATACAACCTGATAGGGATCGTTGGTAAGTTGCTAGGAGGTCGCTGGTGAGATGTCACACTAAGCGATGCTCCAGCGATCCCACCAGCAACCTGACCTGGCAGGGATCACTGGAGCGTCGCTACACGGGTTGCTGGTGAGCTGTCACACAGGCAGATCTCACCAGCAACCAGTGACCAGCCCCCAGCCAGCAGCGCCGCGTGGAAGCGATGCTGCGCTTGGTAACTAAGGTAAATATCGGGTAACCAACCCGATATTTACCTTGGTTACCAGCGCACACCACTTAGCGCCGGCTCCCTGCACACTTAGCCACAGTACACATCGGGTTAATTACCCGATGTGTACTCTGCTACGTGTGCAGGCAGCAGGAGTCGGCTTCTGCGGACGCTGGTAACCACGATAAACATCGGGTAACCAAGAAGCCCTTACCTTGGTTACCCGATATTTACCTTCGTTACCAGCGTCCGCCGCTCTCACACTGCCAGTGCTGGCTCCCTGTTCCCTGCACTCCTAGCCACAGTACACATCGGGTTAGTTTCCCGATGTGTACTGTGGCTACGTGTGCAGAGAGCAGGGAGTCGGCACTGACAGCTGAGAGCGGCGGACGCTGGTAACGAAGGTAAATATCGGGTAACCAAGGTAAGGGCTTCTTGGTTACCCGATGTTTACCGTGGTTACCAGCGTCCGCAGAAGCCGGCTCCTGCTGCCTGCACATTTAGTTTTTTGCTCTGTCGCTGTCATACACAGCAATGTGTGCTTCACAGCGGGAGAGCAACAACTAAAAATTGGCGCAGGACATTCAGAAACAACCAACGACCTCACAGCAGGGGCTAGGTTGTTGCTGGATGTCACACCCAGCAACATCGCTAGCAACATTGCTGCTACGTCACAAAAGTTGTTCCTTAGCAGCGATGTTGCTAGCGATGTTGCTTAGTGTGATGTGGCCTTAACTTGACAGCTAAAAAGCTCATAGTTTACCCAACTATATTGGTACATTGTGTTTTATTAATTAGCAACAGGGGTATGGCAATCTGTAACCAACTGAAAAGTAGCCAGAATAATTACCCTCCTAATTGTCAGGTCTGGTGGTTCTGCACCTGTGACAGTCCGTCATGCTCCTACATGTGCTCTGGCTCGCTGATGGGTCACCAGTCGCTGGCCACAAGGGGCGGGGTGTTGCCATCGGGGGCGGCGCTTGCACTAATGCCCGTGCTGACTAAGCACGTCATACCCTGGAGGTCACTGGAAGGCGGCACACCACTGCTACCAGCAATGGTGTCAGTCAGGTCCCCTGGTGTGAGCTGTTGCCAGAGGATATGGGACGCTATATCCTCTGACACAGTCAGATGGTGGAAGGTTCCCTCCATTCCACCCTTTTCCTCTCCTTCTGATGTTCTGTGGACAGAGGGTGGGTAATGGGTGTTGCCTCAGAGAGTCACATGAGCTCTGGGAGGCAGATTTAAACCTGCAATCTGCCTCCCTTAGTTGCTGATTAATTCAGTGGTGTGGTTGGTTAGAGTGGTTTGCTTGTGCTAAAGCGCTGTCGTTTTCCTTGAGCTTATCCTGCTGTGGGTTACAGCTTCTCCTTCGTTATAGCTGGGTTCACCTTTCTCTTTAGTTTCTGCTGTGTATCAACCTTTAGTTTGGTTATCTACGTTCAGCTCTCTTTTGTGTCTCCTGCGGTTTCAGCCTAATGTTTTGTTTCCTTTTCCATTAGGCTATTTTGTTAGTGTGCTTTTCCCATCTACCTCTGTGTGCCCGGTCACCAGCTGCCTGGGAAGGGCGCTGTTAAATTCCTTCCTTGCCAGGACTGACAGGCGAGTGAAGGATATCACCGGCCCTTAAGGGTGTGCGGCAGTGCGATGGCTAGTGCCAAGTGCGACCAACACAGTGCGCTTGCTTGCATGCAGGGGGTCTGGTCTCACCATCCTGCATTACATATTAATCAGCTCAATATGGATCCTGCTGAACAACTGGTGGAGCAAATGCAGAATCTGCTGGTTATGTTCCAGGATCTTGCAGCTACTGGGAGGCACCACTCTCAGACTCTGGCTCAGTTGGCCCCTGTAGCACCTCACCCTGGAGTAGCCCCAATACCACCTGTACCAGCCCCTGAATTGGTTGCTCAGACTTCCCCTGAACCGAATATTCTTTTCAGGGGATTGGGAGAAATTTTTTAATTTCCATGGTAATTGCAAATAGTTTTTTTCAACTCAGACCCATTTCTTCAGGGAATGAGAGGTGGGCTTAATTATCTCTTTTCTCAGGGGGGATACCCAGACATGGGCCTTTTCTTTAGCTGATGATTCCCCAGCCCATAACTCCAATGAGGTGTTTTCAGGGAATTGGGGCTCCTTTATGATGTACCAGCTAGAGTCGCTATGGCTGAATCAAACCTCAGAGCACTTTGTCAGGGTAATCTACAGGTTGAGGAATATTGCTCTCAGTTGGATGGTCCACATAGAATTATATGGTGGTCTGTTGAGGTGGGGTGGAACGATGCTGCCCTGCTGTGCAGGTTTCTGAGTGACTTGGCGGATGTCTTAAAGGATATGCTGGTATACCATTCACCGCCTCACAGTCTTGAAGCTGCCATGATTCTCGTTGTGCATCTGGATTGGTACTGGTTACTAGAAAAAGCCTCCACTAGGGGGATGTTGGTCTATCCAAGAAAGTCTCTATTTCCTGAGGAGAAGCCAAGGCAAATTGGAGAGGTGACGACTTTTTGGGAGCAAAGACAATGTCGCTGGGAGCTCCTCAACTAGGCGCACAGGTATCCCATTTTAAAAAAGCATTTTTTTCTCATTGTCCTGGCTTATCAGGGTAAGGAGGTCAAAGGTTATGCTTTTGTGGATTGTGGGGCAAAAGTGATTTTTTTTTTGGATCTCTCTGTGGTTAAAACCTTGGAGAATCCCCTCAAGGCTTTTAAGCCAGCCATTAAATTCACTTCGCTGGATAATTGCCCACTTTTCCAGCATGTTGAAATGTACAATAAAGACACTGTATCTCTTCAGATGCTGTGTCTTCACAGACAGTAGATTACCTTTTTAGTATGACTCGCCCACCCCAGGGCTATGGGACACCCGATGCCGGGCCGGACTAGTCCGGGGGTCGTCAGTGGTGGCGGGGCCCGGCTCCGTGGCCCTGGTGGGTGTCAGTTAAATATGGCTGGTGAATAAAGTTTATGGTTGTCGTGACGCCACCTGTGGTTTGCGGCTATTAAGCCGCCGCTGCTGTGTGAGGCCTCCGGGGTGATGATATGGCAGCAATGGTGGTACGGCTCCCCACAGGTGGAGCGGTGCCCCGGGGACACTGTTGGTGCTCGTGAGAGGCTATGGTGTTGTGTGGATAACATGGTGCAGGGCCGACAGGCAATGAAAGAAACAGGCACAAACAACAGTCTCTTTACCTTCTCCTCTTTTACTTCACAAACGGTTAGTCCTGGGAGACCGTTACAGGTGGTAGAGGGCTCCGGCCGGCCTGGAAGTAACTGAGATGTCGTTTTGGCCAGAGGAGTATGAGGTCTACTCCTGTTCTTTCCTTACTGTGATAGGACCCTGCTCTCTGAATTTAGCAATGGCCCTCTTGTTGCTGGGACCGGTGGTACGTCCCTTTCCCTCTGTGGTAGGCTGCGCAGGCCCTCTCTGGTGCTTCTCTGCTGGGGTCCACACCGGGCCCTGATGATGCAGCTGTACCTTCGGGCTGTTTATGGGCCAGGTGCTTGCAGCTCTCCTGCCCTTCGGATTCGGCTACCAGGGAGTATTTTAGGCCCTGGTGGCCACAGACTCCGATGTCCGAGTCTCTTCTGCGCCTCTCTGCTCCCCCTGCTTCACTGGGCCAAGCTGCTCCAGCTCTAGGCCCCAATTCCACAGGACAGCACTACTCTGCGTCTGCTTGCTATCACTTCTCTCTATAGACTGAACACTAACCCCTCCCTCAGGTAAGGCTTAAGGAATGCTCCCTGGAATTCCAGGTTCAGATCTCCCCCTGCTGGCCCGAGGGAGGAACTGCGTTGGATGTTAAACTTACTGGCCAATAGACCTCCCAATTACCTCCAGGCTCAGCATTAACCCTTTGGAGGGGCAATGCTGTTGTGGCGACCAGGTCCTGGGGCGCCACACTCCCCTTTAGTTAAACTCATTTCTCCCGGACTGAAGAAAACAAAACAAAACATGTTACAACCTTAAACAACTATAAGAGTCAAGTGTGGCTCCCTGCCGGGTGTCCATTACACTGCTCCATGAGGGACCCGCCGCGATAAAACCCCCAACGTAGGCTCTGGGCGTGCATTGATGACCCCACTCTATGCACGCCGGACGGGTTTTTCTTCAGGGGTGCTGAGCACACTGGTGCTAACTATGTACAGCTAGAGTGTTGGCCACCCATAGTCCAGTGGCCCAATTGTCCATTTACTTAATCAGCTAAGACAAAAAACATTTTATACAAGACATTTAAACTAACTATATACATTCTGTTAGGTATTTTACTTTCTATGTTCTATACCTTGGAGGGGGCTGTCCCCGAGTGCTACGTTGGGACCGGCGTAGCTCTGGGGTTTGTCCCTGACTACTTGGAGTGTCTGCCCCCTCGGTGTTACTGGTAGTCCTAACCCTGACAGGTATGCGTGTTGGTTGCCTACGGGGTCTCAGATTCGCCAAGGGTATGGCAGGTTCACCACTGGCAGGGGGTTGATTCTCCTGTTCTACTGCTGGCGTGTCATCTTGTGTTGGGGCGGACAGTTCCTTAGATGGATCTGGAACCTCTTCTGTCTCTGGCTCGACCAACTGCGGGAACGTCAAGACTGGTACCACTATGGCATTATTTATTCGGGTCCAAGTTTTGGGGAATTTGCCAAGGATTGTTTGTATCATCTCTCCCTCTTTTTCTTGAATTTCTTCCACTTCTTTTTGGATTTTGCACTGCTCAGGGCACGCTTTCAGGCGGTCTCTGGACACTGTTTGATAAGTCTTGCCTTCATCTTTGCTTATGAGGCATACCTTACTATTGTCAAAGTTGGAGGGAATAATGGTGTAGGGTTCATTCTCCCACTGATCATCTAATTTATGCGCCCTCCGCATTTTCTTGAGGACCTGTTCTCCAGGTGCTAAGGGAGTTGCTGGGGCTGTTTGATTGTAGTTCTGCTCTTTTCTCGTTCTTGCTTGGGACAGGCTCTTTTCTACGCATTCCTGGACTTTGCGGTACTGCTGTTGTCGCTCTGTATCCCAATCTTCTATCTCTTGAACCGTTTCAGGTGACACAGTTCCTATCTCAAAGTCTAAAGGTAACTTGCCAGGTCTTGCTCGCATCAAGTAAGCAGGGCTACAGTTGGTCGAGTTTACTGGGATATGGTTGTGACGCCCTGGGCAAGCCAGGGGTCACAGGTCACATCACCACCACACCCTACATCCCAGTTAGGAACACCAAAGCTACTAAAATCCTTGTTGCCTTCCTCCAGGGGCTGATGTTCACACCAGGGGGTGGGCCAGGCGGTTGGCTCCGCCCACCGAGGAGTACACAGCCCTGGAGGCGGGAAGAACCAGGCAGTTTAGCTCAGGCAGAGCTTGAGTGAGGAAGAAGTTAAGAAAAGAAAGTTGAGGAGAGAAGTTCAAGCTAGGGAGTGGAGGAGTAAACAGTCAAGTCAAGTGAGGAAAGTGAAGTAGTAGTGGAGCAAAGAAGAAAAGAGTAAAAGTGAGCGTAGAAAGACCTGAAGTCGGTCCGGCTAAGTGCAGGACAGTGTCAGCAAGGTCAGCAACAGCGGTGATTGTCTGGAGGGGGACTGCTCGGAGGTTGCTGGAAGGACCGCGGACGGGTAGTGGCCCGGCGGTCTGGAGCAGTATACGAAGGACAGTCAGCACCAGGGCAGGGGCCTCTCGGACCCCGGCAAGGCTAGGAGTCGCCATAATTTGCCAAATCCGTCAGTGAAGGGGACGTCTGTCCCCCAACAACCAAGTCCCGATTGAAGGCAACAGTCCAACCATCAAGGAGGAACACCGCCACCGCCAGGGCACCAGTTCCTCGGGGCCAGCGCCTGCGGGCAAAGAGTAGAGCTCCTCCGGTCCAGCTTGAAGCCGGGGAGCGGGTTACCGGTGGGAACCCATCGCTACCAACACACGAACATTAGGTGCTGGACAAAGGGACATCACCGTTACCTACTGGGAGAGCAAGTGCAGCCGTCCGTGGGAACCGTCTTTCCAGCCATGTGTTTTACCGAGAACTGTGTCATCGTCTCAGGCTGAGTGAGTACCAAAGTGCCGCAAGGCACAGCGCTGCCCCCGCGTCCCTGCGCCCACCAAGCCCTGCATCACCCACCTCATCACTGGGCCCCGGGATCACCAACCCCTACCCACGGAGGTGCAACACAACAACGGGCTGCTCCACATCATCATTCCCGGGATTCCCCTATCGAGCAGCGGTGGTGCTAACAAATCACCACAACCGTGGGTGGCGTCACGGACAATAGACTCAATCCCCACACCCAAAAACCCCCCTTTCACTCACGGGCGAGGAGCGCCGCTAGAGTCCCCGGGATCCGGCCCAACGCTCGAGCCACCGAGCAGCAGCAGGCCGCAGCAGCCGCGGCGACCGGACTCGAGCAGTGGGAGAGCGCGGCGTCCCCTCCTCCGCCCGCGACATGGTTATACAGGTCTACCAGATCTGGTAACTTCTCTGGCCATTGGTTTCTTTCTTCCAGAGGTAGAGTCTTGAGCATATCAATAACCACATGGTTCATCTTCTCGCACAATCCATTGGTTTGGGGGTGCTACGGTGTTGTTCTGAGTTTCTTACAGCCGTACATGTTACAGAACTCTTGGAACACTTTTGCCTCGAATGCAGGACCTTGATCAGTCAGTACCCTTTCCGGATAACCGTGAGGTCGACAAAAGTATGCCTGAAATGCTCTAGCTGCTGTTCTGGCTGTCTGGTCCTTCACAGGCACTACTACCAGGAAACGAGAGTAATGGTCCACAATGGTGAGGGCGTACACATAGCCTGACCGGCTTGGTGTTAACTTCACGTGGTCCAGGGCCACCAACTCCAGGGGCTGCTTCGTGACAATTGGCTGTAGGGGAGACCTCTGGCTGGCATCATCTTTCCGCCTCAGGTTACACGGACCACAGTCTCGGCACCACTTCTCGACTGTCTTTCTCATTTGCACCCAGTAGAACCGATCGCGGAGTAGGGTCTCCAACTTCTTCCACCCGAAGTGTCCTGCTTTATCATGGTAAGCTGCTAGGACCATTGGAGCATCCCTCTGTGGGACCACTATCTGCCAGACGAGTTCATTCGTTCGCCAGCTTACATATCTCTTGCAGAGCTTGCCTTGGTAGGTGAACAGTCGTCCCCTCTCCTTCCACAACTGCTGGGCTTCTTGTGGAGCGTCTGGACCGAGATGGGTCTCAGCTTGTGCTAGCTTTTCTTTGACCAATCGCACGGCCGGGTCACCGTTCTGTCTCTTCCCAATTATGGTGGAGTAATGGGTTGACCGAGACCTCGTGCTGGCTCGAGCGCTTCACTCCTACAGCATGCTCACACTGGGAAACACCTTGGTGATGGAAAGCCGGTAACTCTATCTCTTCGAGTTCATCCAGGTCTTCTCCAGACTTGGGTAAGTGAGGCATTCTGGACAGCGCATCAGCAATGTTATTCTTCTTGCCAGCCCGGTACTTGATGGTAAAGTCAAAGTTAGACAGCCGGGCCATCCATCGCTGCTCCAACGCACCTAACTTGGCTGTTGCCAGATGTGTCAACGGGTTGTTGTCCGTGAAGATGGTGAACTTGGCCGATGCCAGATAGTGCTTGAAGCGTTCAGTCACTGCCCAAACAATAGCGAGGAACTCCAGCTTGAAGGAACTGTAGTTTTCTGGATTCCTTTCTGTGGGATGAAGCTTCCTACTGGCGTAAGCTATCACCTTCTCCCGGCCTCCCTGCACCTGGGACAAAACTGCTCCCAGTCCCACGTTGCTGGCGTCTGTGTACAGTACAAACGGCTGGCTGTAGTCAGGGTAGGCCAGAATTTCTTCTCCCGTGAGAGCCCCTTTCAGCCGGACAAAAGATGTTTCTATTTGACTGTTCCATTCAAATGGAGGGCTTTGCTTCTTAGCCTTCTTTGGCTGGCCCACCAGGAGATCTTGAAGAGGCGCTGCTATCTTGGTGAAACCATCAATGAACCTTCGGTAGTAGCCCACCAGCCCAAGGAACTGCCGCACCTCCTTTACCGTGGTGGGTCTTGGCCAGTCCTTGATTACGGTGACTTTCTCCGGATCAGGTGCCACACCTTCTGCGCTGACCACATGACCCAGGTACTGTACCTTTGGCTTCAAGAGGTGACATTTGGACGGCTTTATCTTCAGGCCATACTCCGACAAGGACTCAAACACTTCTGCTAAGTGCCTCAGGTGGTCTTCGCAGGTCTTGGAGTAGACTATGACGTCATCCAGGTACAATAGCACGGTTTCAAAGTTGTGATGGCCCAAGCAGCACTCCATCAATCTCTCAAATGTCCCTGGGGCATTGCAGAGACCGAACGGCATACAATTGAACTCGCAGAGACCCATTGGTGTCGTGAATGCAGTCTTCTCCTTGTCCGCCTCTGCCACGGGAACCTGCCAATACCCACTGGTGAGATCCAGGGTGGAGAAATAATTAGCTGATTTTAAGGCTGTTAGTGACTCTTCTATTCTGGGTAGTGGATAAGCATCTTTATGTGTAATGCAGTTAATTTGTCTGTAGTCTACGCACATTCTCATTGTACCATCTTTTTTCTTTACGAGTACTAGTGGAGCTGCCCAGGGGCTACAACTATATCTGATAACCCCAGCCTCCTTCATCTCCCGTAACATTTCTTTGGCACGCTGATACTGTGCTGGGGGTACAGGGCGGTATCTCTCTTTAATGGGATGATGATCACCCGTGGGGATTTGATGTTTAACCCCTTTTACCTGCCCAAAATCTAGGGGGTGTTTGCTGAAGACCCGCTCGTACTCCTGTACCACCCGGTAAACCCCATGCTTTTGGTGTGAGGGGGTGGAGTCGGTGCCCACATGTAATTTTTGGCACCAGTCTTTCAGCTGTCCCTTGGAGCCATTGTCTTCCGCCTGGTCGGACGGGATCAAGGGTTCCACTGCTTTGATGGTATTGTTACTGACAGTGTACAGTTTTGGTACAGTGGCGTACTGGGGCAATTTGGCTTCCTCCTCCCCACAATTCAGGACACGGACGGGCACTCTTCCCTTGCGGACGTCTGCTACCCCTCTGGCTATCAGGACTCCAGGCCTGCTGTCTGAATACACCGGTTCTACCAAGGCCTGGTAATCTTGACCCTTGAGGCCTATTGCTGCCCAGCACCATATCAACATTTCACTTCTAGGGGGTATTGCAATGGGGAGGAGGTCACTTACCCTCACACTGCCAATTTCTCCTCCGGCCAGCTCAACCTGCTGCTTCCTCATCAGGGCTCGGATTTCCCTCTGTAGGGCACGCTGCTGCCCGGAGCTGGCAGTTTCAGACACCTGCTGCAACAAAATTATCACTTCGGCAATACAATTTTCCATCACATTTGTACCAATGGTTAGCAGTGGGTTAGATTCCTTGCGATCAATATCTACAATATCATCCCCTGACACGGCAATTCTACCTGCCCCACTTTAATGGTTACTTCCTTGTACCCAATTTGAGGCAAGGGCTGACCATTACTACAGCGGGGGCTGGGGCAACGGTGACTGGGATTACATCGGCCGGTGCTGCTGCGTCTTGAGCTACTACAGCCACCTGCTCTCCCTCTGTGTCGGACATCTTCCTCCCCCTTAGTGGACCTTACCAGGCTCCGCTTTCTTTTTAAAATCTCTTCCGGGTAGCGCGGGGTTAACGACCCTCCGCTCTGATGGCGCGCTCTTTTTCGGGCACGCCCCCCTTCTTCCTGCGCTCAGCGAGGCTAATGGCGGCGGCAGTTTTCAAACAGTAACACAGTCTTTTAAGCACAGTTTCTGCAGGCGCACAGTACCCGGTGGGACCGGGCACGAAATCCTGTTTGTGACGCCAAAGTTGACTCGCCCACCCCAGGGCTATGGGACACCCGGTGCCGGGCCGGACAAGTCCGGGGGTCGTCAGTGGTGGCGGGGCCCGGCTCCATGGCCCTGGTGGGTGTCGGTTAAATATGGCTGGTGAATAAAGTTTATGGTTGTCGTGATGCCACCTGTGGTTTGCGGCTATTAAGCCGCCACTGCTGTGTGAGGCCTCGGGGGTGATGATATGGCAGCAATGGTGGTACGGCTCCCCACAGGTGGAGCGGTGCCCCGGGGACACTGTTGGTGCTCGTGAGAGGCTATGGTGTTGTGTGGATAACATGGTGCAGGGCCGACAGGCAATGAAAGAAACAGGCACAAACAACAGTCTCTTTACCTTCTCCTCTTTTACTTCACAAACGGTTAGTCCTGGGAGACCGTTACAGGTGGTAGAGGGCTCCGGCCGGCCTGGAAGTAACTGAGATGTCGTTTTGGCCAGATGAGTATGAGGTCTACTCCTGTTCTTTCCTTACTGTGATAGGACCCTGCTCTCTGAATTTAGCAATGGCCCTCTTGTTGCTGGGACCGGTGGTACGTCCCTTTCCCTCTGTGGTAGGCTGCGCAGGCCCTCTCTGGTGCTTCTCTGCTGGAGTCCACACCGGGCCCTGATGATGCAGCTGTACCTTCGGGCTGTTTATGGGCCAGGTGCTTGCAGCTCTCCTGCCCTTCGGATTCGGCTACCAGGGAGTATTTTAGGCCCTGGTGGCCACAGACTCCGATGTCCGAGTCTCTTCTGCGCCTCTCTGCTCCCCCTGCTTCACTGGGCCAAGCTGCTCCAGCTCTAGGCCCCAATTCCACAGGACAGCACTACTCTGCGTCTGCTTGCTATCACTTCTCTCTACAGACTGAACACTAACCTCTCCCTCAGGTAAGGCTTAAGGAATGCTCCCTGGAATTCCAGGTTCAGAGCTCCCCCTGCTGGCCCGAGGGAGGAACTGCATTGGATGTTAAACTTACTGGCCAATAGACCTCCCAATTACCTCCAGGCTCAGCATTAAACCTTTGGAGGGGCAATGCTGTTGTGGCGACCAGGTCCTGGGGCGCCACAGGTACTTAAGGACCTTTCAGCTCTTTTTATTTTGGGCCTGCCTTGGCTTAAGCAACATAATCCCCATATCGATTACGTTAGTGGGGATGTCATCAGGTGGGGTGAGAGATGCGAGAGCAAATGTCTCAAAGAGGTTCCTCATTTGGAGTGTTTTACCACTCAAAATCCGTGGTAGTTGGTGGAATTTCCTGAGGAGGTAAGCTCTGTGTTGCCCCTCCATAGACCTTATGATTGTGAGATTTAACTCAATTCTGATGCTCCACTACCTAAAAGGTAGAATTTTTAATCTCTCAGCCTGAGAGGGTAGCTATTAGGGATTATATTAAAGAGAATGTAGCAAAAGGGTTTATTCGGCCCTCTAAGTCCCTGGTGGGAGCTGGTTTCTTTTTTGTGTCGAAAAAAGATGGTAAGTTATGGCCATGTATGATTATCGGGAGCTTAATAAAATCACAGTTAGGAACCAGTATCCTCTTCCGATCATACCTGACTTATCTAACCAACTTTTTGGGGCTAAGATCTTTACCAAGCTTGATCTCAAAGGGCTTATAACCTAGTTCGCATTAAGTCTGGGGACGAGTGGAACACTGCATTCAATACCCCTAAAGGTCATTATGAATATCTTGCAATGCCATGTGCAATGCGCCTGCTGTGTTTCAGGCGCTAGTTAATGACATCTTCAGAGATATTCTTGGGGTCTTTGTTATTGTATATATAGATGATATTCTCATTTTCTCCAAGGATGTATTGTCCCATAGGGTCCCTTATGGGACCTGTCAGGTGCAATATTCTCCCAGAACCACGAGCAGTTCTGGGTTCATATTGCTAATCCCTTCCTCACCATCCCTGCATACACCAGCATAGATAAAAAGATCTTTAGAAAAAGTATTTCTAAAGATCTTATATCATTTGCTAATGTGCAAAGGGACTAGTCCCTAGGGCGTTATATCTCCCCGACTTGTCCACCCTCTAATCATGTTGGTACGCCCACAGAGGCGTGCTAAAATGCTAGTCAATGCAGCATCACCAGCGGTGAGGCGAGTACCTGGTCCACGGTGAACGCTGAGCTGAATGTTCCGGCACTTCTTGCTATGCGCACTAGACCTGTCTGAAGCCGGGACGCGTACACCCGGCTTCATACTGCGCATGATCGGAAGTGCCCAACATTCAGAAGCGTGATCACACAAATACGAGCATCACCGCTGGTGATGCTGCATTGAATAGCATTTTAACATGCCCCGTGGGTGTGCTACCATGCTAAATGGGTGGCTAGTTGGGGGAAATAACTGCCTAGGGACTAGTCGCTGCAGTCATTAGCACAAGATTTAAGATCTTTAGAAATACTTTTTCTGAAGATCTCTTTATCTATTGTGAGACAGGGGATATAGCTCAGCTGGGATCTTTGCTTTGGTCCAAGCGAGTGGCTATGGAGTTACAGATGACAGCGTCAGACTGGCAGGTTCCACACAGGTACGGCCACTGCCATGTTTATTGTGTACACTTATCTCTGTGTTACACATTCAAAAACAGGAAAATAAATGTCTAAGGCCGTCTGGCCACTAACTAACAAAAGAATGCTAACTACAAAATGAACCTATGTAACAAACAAAACAGTATTCTCTTAACGTCACGTCTCACTAAGCGACAACGCTAGAGACATCGCTGCTGAGTCATGGTTTTTGTGATGCAACAGCGATCTTGCTAGCAATGTCGCTGTGTGTGACATCCAGCAACGACCTGGCCCCTGCTGTGAGGTCGTCGGTCGTTGCTGAATGTCCTGGACCATTTTTTAGTCGTTGCTCTCCCGCTGTGAAGCACACATCGCTGTGTTTGACAGCGAGAGAACAACGGTCCATCGGGTAACCAAGCAAAGTGCTTTGCTTGGTTACCCGATATTTACCTTGGATACTAGCGTCTGCAGCTTCTAGAAGCCGGCTCCCTGCTCCCTGCACACGTAGCCAAGGTACACATCGGGTAACTATAAGCAAAGCGCTTTGCTTAGTAACCCGATGTGTACTATGGTTACCAAGCACAGCGTCGTTACACAGGTCGCTGGTGGCTGATCTCTGATTGCTGTGGAGTTCTGCCTGTTTGACAGCTCACCAGCGACCATGTAGCGACGCTCCAACGATCCCTGCCAGGTCAGATCGCTGGAGTGTCGCTAAGTGTGACGTTACCTTTACTGTGTCGGTTCCTCAGCACAGCAAGCGGAGGTATTGAGTCTCAGCACCAGCCATGAGCCTGTACTGCTCTCCTCAGCAGTCTCAGTTTACTGAATGCCTCCTGATTATTTCAGCTGATCCATTGAGGAATCAAAACCTGGATTGAATGTGGAGAAGGGAGCAACCAGTTCCACTGCTATTCTTACTGATTACTCCAGGAAAAACCGAGCCCAAAATTACACTGAAATAAACAGGCTTCAGTGACTAACTTATTGCTGAGCCAGATCTGACTTTCCCAGCTTTTCCCAGCTATTTGCATGGGCTGACCGCTCCACAATCAGTACATAGAGGCATATGAAATGAACCGAGGGGAAATATACCTGTTCTCTAGTACTTCTCCCCTCGGCATCTCACATACCCCCCCCCCCCCGTTCGAGCCCGTGGGGTCGGACACAATGACTTACCAAGCAGTGCGTTCTAGACAACGCGTCTGCGTTCCCTTGCGCTTTGCCTGCTCTGTGCTCCACTGAAAATTAAAAATTTTGTAACGCCAAGAACCAGCGTGTCACCCGCGCATTGCCCTCTTTTGCCTGGGACATCCATGTCTGGGATGAATTGTCCGTCACTAGCCTAAATCGGCGTCCTAGTAAATAATAGCGTAGGGTTTCCAGGGCCCACTTCACAGCTAAGGGGGGCTTTACACGTTGCGACATCGCTTCCGAAATTTTGTCGGGGTCATTTCGTTAGTGACGCACAACCGGCGCCGGTAACGACATTGCAACGTGTAAATCCTAGATGCGCCGATAAACGATCGCAAAAGCATCGAAAATCGGTGATCTGTGTAGTGTCATTCATTTTCATAATGTCGGTGCGGCCGCAGGTACGATGTTGTTTGTCGTTCCTGCAGCTCCACACATCGCTGTGTGTATACCCGCAGGAGCGACAAATATCTCCTTACCTGCATCCCGACGGCAATGCGGAAGGGGGAAGGTGGGCGGGATGTTATGTCCCGCTCATCTCTGCCCCTCCGCTTCTATTGGCCGGCCGATTAGTGATGTCGCCGAGCAGGTATGTGCGTGTGAAGCTGTCGTAGCGATAATGTTCGCTACGGCAGCAATCACCACATATCGCATGTGCGACGGGGGCGGGTACTATCGCGCTCGGCATCGCTAGCCGATGCTAGCGATGTCGCAATGTGTAAAGTACCCCTAAAGGCCCCGTCACACCCAGAGATAAATCTTTGGCAGATCTGTGGTTGCAGTGAAATCATGGACATATTGTTCCATTTGTACACAGCCACAAACCTAGCACTGATTGTCCACAATTTCACTGCAACCATAGATCTGCCGCAGATGTATCTGTGTGTGTAACAGGGCCTTAAGGCTTCTCGCTCAACCACACTGTATTTTTTTTCGGCCTCTGTAAGTTTTCTGCTTAGATAGCCCACTGAGTGTTCCTCGCCGTTCACTTCTTGTGAAACACTGCGCCAAGGCCAACACCAGAGCTATCTGTTTGAATAATAAACTACCATTTAAAGGGAAGGTGTCGCGATTTTTTATTTTTGTATTAAAAATAGTGATTATGATATCAAGTATTTTTAATACAAAATTAAAATCACTGCTTATTTAGTTTTTATTTCATTCTAACCTTATTGGAGGCACTGGGGGCTGCCATGCTGCTGTGTGTGTAACGACAGTTACTCACTCCTTTATGGCAGCCCCTGTGCATAGACTCTGATAGTTGGAATCTGACCCCTAGGCTTATTACAGGAGAGCTCCCTGCTGTGACCAGGACATGCCCCCTGGGCTGTCAAGATCACAGCAGAAGGAGGAGATCAGCGCCATCTTTCTGCAGCTCACGGCAGTCATGCTGTGTGCTGAACTTTTCCCCCTGTCACCTGTTTGGGCCATGGGAGTAGTGTACCGGCGCCCCTCCCCCCGCCGCCGATGCTACCGTCTCCAATGACACCCCCACGCTCTCCCCCCCCATCACCCCCCGTCACCTGTCAGCCTGTGTGAGTAATGTACGGCCCCCCTCCCTCCCCGGCCTCAGCGGGCGTGCTTGTGTGTGTGCGTATGGCAGTGCATTTTGTGTGTGCTGGCAGAGCATTGTGTGTGCGTGCATGTGGCAGAGGATTTTGTGCATGCCTAGCAGAGCATTGTGTGTTTGTGTGGCAGAGCATTTTGTGTGTATGCTGGCAAAGCATTGTGTATGCGTGCATGTGGCAGAGCATTGTGTGTGCGTGCATGTGGGAGAGCATTTTGTGCGTGCGGTCATGGGTCAGAGCATTTTGTGTGTGTGTGTGGCAGAGCATATTGTGTGTGCGTGTGTGACGCCCTGGGCAAGACAGGGGTCACAGGTCACAGCACCACCACACCCTACACCCCAGTTAGGAACACCAAGGCTAACCCAAAATCCTTGTTGCCTTCCTCCAGGGGCTGATGTTCACACCAGGGGGTGGGCCAGGCGGTTGGCTCCGCCCACCGAGGAGTTCACAGCACTGGAGGCGGGTAGAAACAGGCAGTTAAGAAAAGGAAGTGAAAGTAGAAGGAAGTGAAGTGGTAGTGGATCTAAAGAGAAAAGCTGAAGTAAAGTGAAAAGTGAGAGTAGTAAAGCCTGAAGTTGGTCCGGGTGTGTGCCCCGGACAGTGACAGCAAGGTCAGCAGACGACGGTGATAGTCTGCAGGGGGACTGCTCGGAGGTTGCTGGAAGGACCGCGGACGGGTGGTGGCCCGGCGGTCTGGAGCAGTATACGAAGAACAGTCAGCACCAGGGCAGGGGCCTTTCGGATCCCGGCAAGGCTAGGAGTCGCCATAATTTGCCAAATCCGTCAGTGAAGGGGACGTCTGTCTCCTAACAACCAAGTCCCGATTCAAGGCAACAGTCCAACCGTAACGGAGAGACACCGCCACCGCCAGGGCATCAGTTTCTCAGGGCCAGCGCCTGCGGGCAAAGTAGGGCTCCTCCGGCCCATATCCAAGCCGGGGAGCGGGTTACCGGTGGGAACCCATCGCAACCATTATCATCATAGGTGCAGGACAGAGGGACCGTCACCTACTGGGGAAAGCAAGTGCAGCCGTCCGTGGGAACCGTCTTTCCAGCCGTGTGTTTTACCGAGAACTGTGTCATCGTCTCAGGCTGAGTGAGTACCACAGTGCCGCAAGGCACAGTGCTGCCCCCGCGTCCCTGCGCCCACCAAGCCCTGCATCACCCACCTCATCACTGGGCCCCGGGATCACCAACCCCTACCCACGGAGGGGCAACACAACAACTGGCTGCTCCATACCATCCTTCCCGGGATCCCCATACAGAGCAGCGGTGGTGTCAACAAATCACCACAACCGTGGGTGGCGTCACGGACAATAGACTATCCAAAAACCCAATCCCCTTTCACTCACGGGCGAGGAGCGCCGCTCGAGTCCCCGGGATCCGGCCCATCGCTCGAGCCACCGAGCAGCAGTAGAGGCCGCAGCAGCAGCGGCAGCCAGACCCGAGCAGTAGGGAGAGCGCGGCGTCCCCTCCTCCGCCCGCAACAACTTGGCGTCATGAACAGGATCTTACCGCTCTGCCGTTGGGTAGAGGTGCGCCTTGTGACCGCCGGAGGTATCCGGCTGAAAAATTTCAGAAGTCGCCATCTTTGGCGCAAAAGTTCCCGCTCGAGCGTCTTCTCGAGTAGCAAAGGCGTGAAGGCCAAAACCCCGCCCCAATAGAGGAGGGGCCGGAAAGAAGCTAAGGGGGACGGAAACAAGATGTCTGCGCCAGCCGCTGGAGGAGCGGTGGTCGCAGCCGCAGTGGCACCCGCGGATGGGAATGGGCCTGCCCAGGTCCCGGCCGCACTAGCGGGAGGTGCTGCGGCCCCCGCGCTCGCTCAGGTGATGCCGTTCTCCTTGCCCTATGCGCCCAGGGCTACCTGGCTACCGCAGTATGACGGGAAACCTGATGCCTTACAGGTCTTCCGGAAAAAGCTTAACCCGTTGCTAGAACTGTACCCCCTGACCGATAAGCAACGTGCGGCGGTAGTGCTGGGCCAGTTAACCGGTGCGGCTGAGCAGGAGGCGGAGACCTGGGCCGAGGGGGACCGGCTCTCTGTAGCCACCATCTTTGAGAAGCTACAGACTGCCTTTGAGACCCGGACGGAAGCTGAGCTGAGGATGCAGTTTTACCAGTGCCGGCAACGGACTGTGGATAGCATTCGGGACTATGCTTTACGTCTACAAACCGCCCTCCGCACGCTAAAGCGGGTGAATCCTATAAATGAGGCGGACAGCAACAAGATGTTAGTAGAGCAATTTGTGCAGGGGATGAGATCCCCTGAGGATCGCAAACAACTCCGGCTGTGGGCCCTAGAACACCCTGATGTGGACTTTGCTGTATTAAAGGAACGGGCCATTAAAGCACTACAGCCCCCAGCTTCGGAAGTCCTGGAGCCAGCCCTGTGGCCCATCGAGATGGCCCCCGTTGTGGTGGCTCCTACCTTACCAACCTCTTCAACACCTGCAGCCCCAAGCAGCACGATGGAGGAACTGGCAGCACAGGTCCGTCGCATGGACGGAGACCTCGCCAAGATTCTTGCTGCACTCCAACCTTCGACCAGATCCCAGCCTTCAGCACAGATACAGCTTGCCGACAGCCCTGAGGATGTCCCCTGGATGCAGCGGAGAAGTGCTAGCAACCCGCGGAGCATACCTCCAACCTGCTTCAAGTGCCATAAGCCTAGGCATTACTTCCGACAGTGCCCGTTAAACGAGCAACCCCTGGGGCCCCGGGCCAATCCTCAGGGGTAGAACCCCGTGGCCCCCCAGACTGGCGGGACCGGTATATCGGGGCCCGGCCCATCATTCCTGTGGCTGTGGACGGCATGCCGGTGATGGCTCTCTTGGACACTGGATCACAGGTAACCACCATACCATACACATTGTACCAGCGGTATTGGGGGATAGACGAGCTGGCACCCCCAGACACTAGTATAACGCTAATTGCTGCCAATGGACTCCCATTGACCCAAGTGGGGTATAAACAGGTGGCTATGACAGTAGGGAAAGCTGAACTGCAACACCAGGGTATGATTGTGATCATGAATGAACCCAGTAATCAGAACCCGAAGATAGTGCTAGGAACCAATGTGATGGAGCACTGTATGGGTGATGTGTTGGCCCTACTGCAGCAGCTGGCCGCCACGGCGGCGGGGAGCCAACAGAGAGCTGTGCAGCGTGAGATCCGAGCCTTGATGTACCACCAGCATGTAAACTCAACAGGAGGAGAGATTGGTGGAGTGAGAGTGATGGATGTTGCTCCGTTGCTTGTGCCCCCTAGGAGTGAGATGATGATTTGGTGAAGGGCAGCAGTAGGGCCTCAGGGGTGTGACTACCCTGCCATGATGGAGCCCATACCCTCCGAGCACTGGCCCACTGTAATGGCCGCCCGAGGGGTGGTAGATGTGAAGAAGGGGAGAGTGCCCGTGAGGGTGCTGAACTGTGGGGAGGAAGAAGTCAGGCTTCCCCGGTATGCCACCATTGCCAAGCTACTCACCCTGGATCCCCACACCATTCACGAAGCCAGTCCCTCAGTCTCCCCACCTACTACCAGCACTTCCCCGCCTCAAGAGGAGGTAAATGAGTGGCACCAACAGCTACACGTGGGCACTGATGATACCCCTACACATCACAAAGCAGGGGTGTACAGGGTGGTGCAGGAGTATGAACAGGTTTTCAGCAAACATCCACTAGACTTTGGGCAGATCAAGGGGGTCCAACACCATATCCCCACCGGGGAACACCCCCCTATCAAAGAGAGGTACAGGCCTATTCCCCCTGCACATTACCAGTGTGCCAAAGATATGTTGAGGAATATGAAGGAGGCAGGGGTTATTCGGGACAGCTGTAGTCCCTGGGCCGCTCCGTTGGTGCTGGTCAAGAAGAAGGATGGTACCATGCGGATGTGCGTGGACTACCGGAAGATTAATCAGATAACCCATAAAGATGCCTACCCACTGCCTCGTATTGAAGAGTCTTTGGCCGCACTGAGAACTGCAAATTACTTCTCTATCCTTGACCTCACCAGCGGATATTGGCAAGTGGCAGTGGCACCGGAGGACCGGGAGAAAACCGCCTTCACCACTCCGATGGGGCTCTGTGAATTCAATAGTATGCCGTTCGGGCTGTGCAACACGCCAGGAACCTTCCAACGGCTGATGTAGTGCTGTCTGGGACACCTAAACTTCGAGACCGTCCTATTGTATTTGGATGATGTGATTGTGTACTCTCAGACGTATGAAGCCCATCTGTAGCACCTGGCCGAGGTGTTCGCGTCCCTTGCCAAATACGGGATGAAATTGAAGCCTTCTAAGTGTCACCTGCTGAAACCCAGGGTGCAATACCTGGGGCACGTGGTAAGTGCAGAAGGTGTCGCCCCCGACCCTGAGAAGATCACTGCCATCCAAGGCTGGCCGAGACCAACCACAGTGAGGGAAGTAAGGCAGTTTCTGGGTCTGGTGGGGTACTACCGGCGCTTTATCAAAGGGTACACGAAGATGGCTGCTCCCATGCAAGATCTCCTCGTGGGACAGACCAAAGGTGGCAGACCCCTAGGGGTCCCACTGGTGTGGGAGGAAAAGCATGAAGAATCCTTCTGCCAGCTCAAGGCGGCCTTGACTGGGGAAGAAGTCCTAGCATATCCTGACTATGGCTGCCCATTCATCCTTTATACTGACGCCAGCAATGTGGGACTGGGAGCAGTCCTGTCCCAGGTCCAGGATGGGAAGGAGAAAGTGATAGCTTATGCTAGCCGGAAGCTTAGGCCAACTGAAAGGAACCCCGAGAACTACAGCTCCTTCAAGCTCGAGCTCCTGGCATTGGTATGGGCTATCACCGAGCGGTTCCGCCACTACTTGGCTGCCGCAAAATTCACCGCTTTTACGGACAACAATCCGTTGACTCACCTGGACACGGCCAAGTTGGGCACGTTAGAGCAGCGGTGGGTGGCCCGGCTAGCCAACTATGACTTCACCATCAAGTACCGAGCTGGTCGTGTCAACATTAATGCTGATGCACTCTAATTAATTAATGCCCCATTTGTCAGAAGAAGGGTGCGAGGATGACGACCTCGAGGAGATCGAGTTGCCTGCATTTCACCAGCCACCAACTGAGAAGGTACAGGTACATCAACAACGGGTGGACCTGGACCCACGGCCAGTCAAGAGTGTCAGGAAGCTCAAAACCAGGCACCGGCTGTCCGCCTCGTCAAGACCCTGGTGGAACAAGGTGCTGTTGGGATGCACCCTGCCGCCCCGGCTGAAGCCCAGCGCTTGTGGAAGGAACGGAAACGGCTGTATCTACATCAAGGGAAGCTGTACCGTGAGCTGATCAACCCGAAAACTCATGAGAAAATCTGCCAGTTGGTTATTCCCCAAGCTGAAGTGGCTACTGTTTTGCGGGCATACCATGATGGTGCCGGACACTTCGGGTGGAAGAAGCTGGAGATGCTGTTGAGAGAGCGGTTCTACTGGAGTGGGATGCGGGAGTCGGTAGAAGCCTGGTGCCGAGAGTGTGGTCCTTGTACGCTGAGGAGGAAGGACGAGGCCAGCCAGAGGGCGCCCCTACACCCGATCATCACACATCAGCCGCTGGAACTGGTCGCCCTAGACCATGTCAAGCTCACCCCCAGCCGAAGTGGGTACGCCTACGCGTTGACCATCGTAGACCACTATTCAAGATTCATGGTGGTTGTCCCCGTCAAGGACCTAACTGGCCGAACTGCCGCTCGAGCGTTCCAGGCTTATTTCTGCCGACCACATGGATATCCAGAAAAGGTGCTTACTGACCAAGGCCCGGCTTTTGAAGCGGAGGTGTTCCATGAGTTCTGCCAGTTGTACGGCTGTAAGAAGATCCGGACCACCCCTTACCATGCCCAGACCAACGGCATGTGTGAGAAGATGAACCACTTGGTCCTGGGACTCCTCAAGACGTTACAGCTGGAAGAGCGGAACCTGTGGCCGGAAAAGCTACCCGACTTGGTCGATATGTACAACCATATCCCGTCCAGCTCCACAAAGTGCACCCCAGCATATCTGTTGAGGGCTCGCCCCGGCCGCCTGGAAATGGGATTGGAGGCCCCAGAAGCACTCCCTTCGACAGCTGAATGGGAAACTCGGCGGAGAGCACAATACTGGCAGATTCAAGAATATGTCGAGAAGAACTTAAGTCGGAGTCGGGAACTGCAGGAGCAGCGCTTTAATCAAAAGGCGTCTGCTGGGCCTTTTCAGCCAGGAGATGTCGTACTGAAGCGGAAGAGGAGAACCCACAAGCTGGATGATCAATGGGAACAGAACCCGTACGTCATACAGCCCACAGGATGGGAAGATGGGAAGGCCTACCAAATCAGTCGTGACCAGGGAGGCACTTTGGCCACAGTTTCCCGGGACCATCTGAAAAGGTGCCCACCAGCATTAAGGGCGATGGCAGAAGTACCAGCCCCTCCACCAGCAGAGAAGGCAAAAGAAGTGATCCACACTGTGATGGGTGACTTCCCAGCAGACTGGCCTACACAGAACGGCACGGTGATTCTTCCAGTGATACCGTTCCCACAACCTGTGGATGAAGAAGTGGTGGAAGTGGTCAACCGTGAGCCAGAACCAGTGCCAGTGCCCAGGGATGAACCTGTGTCCAGTTCCCCTATGCCTCCGCCTGTCCTGCACGATAGCCGGGAGGAGGAACCGATTGTTCCCTCTGCCCCACTGCCTAGCCCCACTGACACCGGACCCCGGAGGTCCACCCGTCCCAACCTAGTTAGACCCCCACTTAGGTACAGGGAGACCGTCCTTTAAAAAAGGGGGGGGGGGGGAAAGGAGATTGTCTGAGTTTTGTTTGAAAGTTTAAAAATGAGAAATTAATTACCAAAGCTTCACCTAATTCACCGTGATTGTGAGAAAACCGGCAGTTGCCGGCACCGTTGTCCCCGTGGGGACCGTTTAAAAAGTTTTGCATGGAGAACTTTCCATGGACTTGCAGGGCAACCACAGACGTTAGTGGCATGTAAATAAGTTGTTCTACCGTTACCATTTCCGCAATTACCGCCTCCGGAGAGGCAGGTTGGAGGGAGGGCCCACAGCAGAGCAGGCTGGGGCCCAGCCACCACAGGAACCGGTGGCTACCCTCTGGAGGGGAAGGACAGATCCCGCTCGGGTGACTTGGTGCAGGACTGGGGTAAAGGGGTGCTTCCTGGGCTTTAGGGGCAGCATCAGGGCCAGGTTGCTTGAGTGGGAGAGAGCGGAGACCGTAACCGTAAACCGTTAGCAACGTTTAAGAAATGTGCCTCCCGATGTGGGATGATGTCATGAATTGTTATATTACCGTTTTACCCTTTTTATATATTTTTCAGAAAATAAAACCGGTGTTGGACGGGCAGCCCGCGGACAGTCTGCATTTTGCTAAGGGGGAATGTGACGCCCTGGGCAAGCCAGGGGTCACAGGTCACAGCACCACCACACCCTACACCCGAGTTAGGAACACCAAGGCTAACCCAAAATCCTTGTTGCTTTCCTCTAGGGGCTGATGTTCACACCAGGGGGTGGGCCAGGTGGTTGGCTCCGCCCACCGAGGAGTTCACAGCCCTGGAGGCGGGAAGAAACAGGCAGTTAAGAAAAGGAAGTGAAAGTAGAAGGAAGTGAAGTGGTAGTGGAGCTAAAGAGAAAAGCTGAAGTAAAGTGAAAAGTGAGAGTAGTAAAGCCTGAAGTTGGTCCGGGTGTGTGCCCCGGACAGTGACAGCAAGGTCAGCAGTTGGAGGTGATAGTCTGCAGGGGGACTGCTCGGAGGTTGCTGGAAGGACCGCGGACGGGTGGTGGCCCGGCGGTCTGGAGCAGTATACGAAGAACAGTCAGCACCAGGGCAGGGGCCTTTCGGATCCCGGCAAGGCTAGGAGTCGCCATAATTTGCCAAATCCGTCAGTGAAGGGGACGTCTGTCTCCTAACAACCAAGTCCCGATTCAAGGCAACAGTCCAACCGTAACGGAGAGATACCGCCACCGCCAGGGCACCAGTTTCTCAGGGCCAGCGCCTGCGGGCAAAGTAGGGCTCCTCCGGCCCATATCCAAGCCGGGGAGCGGGTTACCGGTGGGAACCCATCGCAACCATTATCATCATAGGTGCAGGACAGAGGGACCGTCACCTACTGGGGAAAGCAAGTGCAGCCGTCCGTGGGAACCGTCTTTCCAGCCGTGTGTTTTACCGAAAACTGTGTCATCGTCTCAGGCTGAGTGAGTACCACAGTGCCGCAAGGCACAGCGCTGCCCCCGCATCCCTGCACCCACCAAGCCCTGCTTCACCCACCTCATCACTGGGCCCCGGGATCACCAACCCCTACCCACGGAGGGGCAACACAACAACTGGCTGCTCCATACCATCCTTCCCGGGATCCCCATACAGAGCAGCGGTGGTGTCAACAAATCACCACAACCGTGGGTGGCGTCACGGACAATAGACTATCCCAAAACCCAATCCCCTTTCACTCACGGGCGAGGAGCGCCGCTCGAGTCCCCGGGATCCGGCCCATCGCTCGAGCCACCGAGCAGCAGCAGCGGCAGCCGGACCCGAGCAGTAGGGAGAGCGCGGCGTCCCCTCCTCCGCCCGCGACACGTGCGTGGCAGAGCATTGTGTCAGCATGCATGGCAGAGCATTGTGTGTGTGCATGTGGCAGAGCATTTTGTGCATGCCTGGCAGAGCATTGTGTGTGCGTGCATGTGGCAGAGCATTTTGTGCGTGGATGGGGCAGAGCATTTTGTGCCTACGTGTGGCAGAGCATTTTGTGTGCACATGCGAGTGGCAGTGCATTGTGTGTGCGTGCGTGGCAGTGCATTGTGTTAGCGTGCATGGCAGAGCATTGTGTGTGCGTGCCTGGCAGAGCATTGTGTGTGCGTGCATGTGGCAGAGCATTTTGTGCGTGCATGGTGCAGAGCATTGTGTGTGTCCGTGCGTGGCAGAGCATTGTGCATGTGGCAGAGCATTGGGTGTGCGTGCATGTGGCAGAGCATTTTGTGCATGCGTGGCAGAGCATTGTGTGTGCGTGCATGTGGCAGAGCATTTTGTGCGTGCCTGGAAGAGCATTGTATGTGCGTGCATGTGGCAGAGCATTTTGTGCATGCGTGCATGAGGCAGAGTATTTTGTGCGTGCGTGCGTAGCAGTGCATGGTGTCAGCGTGCATGGCAGAGCATTGTGTCAGCGTGCCTGGCAGAGCATTGTGTGTGCGTGCCTGGCAGAGCATTGTGTGTGCGTGCATGTGGCAGAGCATTATGTGCGTGTGTGACGCCCTGGGCAAGCCAGGGGTCACAGGTCACAACACCACATGCACCCCACATTCCCTGCAGGTACACCTAGCTAACCCAAAATCCTTGTTGCCCTCCTCCAGGGGCTGATGTCCACACCAGGGGGTGGGCCAGGCAGTTGGCTCCGCCCACCGAGGAGTTCACAGCCCTGGAGGCGGGAAGAACCAGGCAGTTTAGCTCAGGCAGAGCTTGAGTGAGGAAGCAAGTGGAGAACAGTTGAGTTTAGGAAGTGAAAGTAGGAGGTGAAGTGGTAGAGGAGCTTAGGAGAGAAGCTGAAGTAAAGTGAAAAGAAACAGTTTGTAAAGCCTGAAGTTGGTCCGGGTGTGTGCCCCGGACTGTGACAGCAAGGTCAGCAGACGGCGGTGATAGTCTGCAGGGGGACTGCTCGGAGGTTGCTGGAAGGACCGCGGACGGGTAGTGACCCGGCGGTACCGGAGCAGTATACAAAGAACAGTCAGCACCAGGGCAGGGGCCTTTCGGATCACGGCAAGGCTAGGAGTCGCCATAATTTGCCAAATCCGTCAGTGAAGGGGACCTCTGTCTCCTAACAACCAAGTCCTGATTGAAGGCAACAGTCCGACCATTGAGGGGAGACACCGCCACCGCCAAGGCACCAGTTTCCCAGGGCCAGCGCCTGCGGGCAAGAGAGAGGCTCCTCCGGCCCAGATTGAAGCCGGGGAGCGGGTAACCGGTGGGGACCCATCGCTACCAAAGAGACTTTACATAGGTGCAGGGAAGAGACCGTCATCGCTAACTGCAGGGAGCCGCAGCACCGTAGTCGTCCGAGGGACCCGTCCAACCAGCCATTTGTTTACCGAGAACTGTGTCGTTGTAATACTACTGTATGTTCTGAGGATTTCGATTGCGTTAGGGCAATGACAACAGAGACGAGTTCTTGGTACAAGATGTTATATAATATGTCACCACGGTAGATACACAACAGGAATAAACACAGTAAAACAACACACAAAACGGAGCGAAGGGGATTCCCGGGGCCACGCACCGGACTCCCCCAGGGAGACCACCAGAGCGAACCCCTGTACAGGGACTGTCCGGCAATCAACCCCGGAAGGCCTAAATGTGCGGCAGCCGGTACACAAGGGGCAAGTGGTATAGTCCAGGAGTGTCCGTACGGGATGATTGTCCAGAGTGGTTACGAACCGGGCAGAGTGCTGATCAAAGACGGCAGACGGAGTCCGGGCACAGCTTGAAGAAAACCGGGTATGGTCCAGAGTCGGTCGGTAGAGTTTCAGGAGAATCCAAGGCAATCAGGAAGTAGAAACAGCAAAGCAGGAGCACACAGCAAGCAGTATACTCAGGCACTGGACTGGGCTGAGAGGCGGCCTTTTAAGCAGCTGGACAGGAAGTAGGGCAACAGAACCTTAAACTCCATGTTAACTGAGGGCAAGCTCATTCAAAAGAGAACTGGAAAACCTGGAAACCTGACATTACTCCCCCCCCCCAGAGACGGCCTCAGGACGGATCAGGGCCCGGCTTGTCCGGGAACCGTCGATGAAACTGAGCGATCTTCCGGGGTGCCCGAATGTTACCCACCGATTCCCAGGAATCGTCCTCGGGGGCGTACCCCTGCCAACGTACCAGATATTGAAGCCGACGACGATGGAGCCGGGAGTCAATAATGTCCTCAACCACGAACTGCTCCTCGCCGTCGACCATCACAGGCGGAGGAGGAGGCACAACACGACCACGAAACGTATTAGGGGAGACAGGTTTGAGGAGAGACACATGAAAGACCGGGTGTACCTTTAGATGGTGCGGCAACCGTAGCCGACAGGCCACAGGGCTCACGATCCCGGTGATCTTAAACGGACCGATGAATTTTTGTCCCAGCTTCTGCGAACACCCAATCTCAGGTTTTTGGTGGATAACCATACAGAGTCCCCTACCTTGTACATGGGTGCCGGTTTCCGGTGAGTGTCTGCCGACCTCTTGTAACGCTCCTGGGCCGTAGCCACAGTGTCCTTTAGAACCTCCAGATTCTGTCGAAGCTCTGTCAATCTGTCCTCCACCGCCGGCACCGAAACCGCAACCGGTGACCTAGGCAAAACATTCGGATGATAACCCAAGTTAGCAAAAAAGGGCGTTACCTTAGTGGAGCTGCTCTGAGTGTTGTTATAGGAGAACTCCGCCAACGGAAGCATCTTCAACCAATCGTCTTGGAGATGGCTGACATAACATCGAAGGTATTGTTCCAGGGTTTGATTCGTCCGTTCGGTTTGCCCATTTGTCTGAGGATGGTATGCAGAAGACAAACAGACATCAATCTGGAGTGCCGTACAAAAGCCCTTCCAGAACCTAGACGTGAACTGCACGCCCCGGTCAGAGATGATCTCGTCTGGTACCCCATGCAATCGGAATACGTTCTGGATAACCAAATCCACTGTCTCTGCGGCTGAGGGAAGACCGGTACACGGAATGAAGTGAGCAGCTTTAGTCAATCGATCCACCACCACTAAGATGGTATTGTGCCCGCCTGAGACTGGCAACTCCACAATAAAATCCATGGAGATAGACCCCCAAGGGCGAGATGGCACGGGTAACGGTTGGAGGAGTCCCGTAGGAGCCACACGAGGGACCTTGCACCGGGCACAAACCATGCATGAGTGGACATAGTCCTTTACATCCTTTAGACAGGTAGGCCACCAGAAAAAACGGCTCAGAAATTCCTGCGTCTTCTGTACCCCCCTATGACCAGCCAACACGGAGTCATGGACCAACTTGAGAACCCGAAGTCTTACGGCCTCCGGGACATAAATGCGTCGCTCTCTCAACCACACACCATTCCGAAGAACAAGAGTTACATCATTCGGGGGGGCAGCAAGAAATACGTCACCATCATAGGCCAGCTTGATGTCCTTCCACAAGTCCTGGTCCTGGATTACTCCAACGAAATTGGCATCCGATAACACGGTCTGAGACGGGGTTCCAGGCACGGAGTCCACGGCGTGGATTCGGGACAAGGCATCGGCTTTCCCATTACGTGAACCTGGACGGTATGTAACGACAAAATTGAATTGGTTAAGAAATAGGCTCCAACGGGCTTGCCGTGGAGACAGGCACCTGGCAGACTTAAGAAATTCCAGATTACGATGATCTGTGAGTACTATCACTTGCTGCGCGGCTCCCTGTAAGTGGTGTCTCCATTCCTTGAAAGCGGAAATAATCGCTAACAATTCCTTGTCCGCAATGTCATAGTTCCTTTCTGCAGGGGACAACCGGCGGGAAAAGAAAGCACACGGATGTAAGAGACTCTTGTCCCCAGTCCTTTGAGAAAGGATGGCCCCTAATGCGTAGTCGGAAGCGTCGACTTCCACGATAAAGGGAAGTGCGGGATTCGGATGTACCAATATAGGCGCTGAGGTAAAACAAACCTTGAGACGATGGAAGGCTTCCTGGGCCTGGGCGGACCACACAAACTTCTGTCCTTTCTTGGTTAACAGAGTGATGGGACGAACGATCTCTGAAAAATTACGGATAAAACGTCGGTAAAAGTTGGCAAAACCGACAAAGCGTTGTACCTCTTTGACGTTACCCGGTTCCGGCCAGTCCAGAATTGCTTGTATCTTGCCAGACTCCATGTTCAGTCCCTGAGGAGAGATGACATACCCTAAGAATTGTATCTGTGAGCAATGGAATTCGCATTTCTCCAGTTTAATGTACAGGTGATTTTCCCTCAGCCGGGTAAGTACGGTCTTGACGTGCTCCTGGTGTTCCTGTAAGGAATCAGAAAAGATTAGGATATCGTCCAGATAAATCACCATGAATTGGTCCATGATATCCCTAAAAATATCGTTAACTAGATGTTGGAAAGCCGCGGGAGCGTTACAAAGTCCAAAAGGCATCACTAGGTACTCAAAATGTCCATACCGACATCGGAACGCGGTCTTCCACTCGTCTCCGGGACGTATGCGAAGTAGATTATATGCCCCACGGAGATCCAATTTGGTGAATATTTTTGCCTGTTGGACCCTCTCCAATAGCTCAGGAATCAACGGTAACGGATACCGGTTCCGGATGGTTATTTTATTCAGTTCCCGGTAGTCAATACAGGGTCTCAGAGTCCCCTCTTTCTTTTTCACGAAAAAGATGGGTGCCCCTGCTGGTGAGGTAGACGGGCGAATAAATCCCTTGGCTAGGCTCTCATCAATGTATTCTTTTAGTGCTTCTAGCTCAGGTGCCGCCAACGGGTAGACATGGCCAAACGGAATCTCCGCCCCTGGAAGTAAGTCTATGGGGCAATCATACGGTCTATGCGGGGGAAGCCGATCGGCTTTTCTTTTGTCGCATATGTCAGCAAAGTCATCATAAACCGGGGGTAGAACAGGTACCTGTACAGTGCCCTCCGCATTCGGTGTTACTGGAACCGGAACAGTTGGACTAATGGTCGGACCACTCTGCGGTGGGAAGGTTATTTCCTTAGTTTCCCAATCGATGACCGGATTCGTAGACCGTAGCCACGGAATACCTAGAATAATCGGAAAATGAGGAGAAGAAATTATCATGAAAACAAGGGTCTCCTGCTGACCTGGCTTCATCACGCATTCTAGCGGTACTGTTTCCTGATCCACTGGTCCAGAGCTTAACGGAGATCCGTCTACCGTCTCCATGGTAACCGGTGAGGATCTTTGCTGAGTCCGGATACCGTGTTTCCTGGCAAAAGAGGAGTCCATGAAATTTCCCCCTGCCCCAGAATCTATCATTGCAGAGGTAGGTATTAGATGCCCCTCCCACCGGATCTGAATGGCGAGCGAGCAATGGGTATATTTCCCTTCTGAGTCCTTCGGTGAGGTTGACATTACAGTCAAGGGAAATACCGCATCCAAGTGCCCACTTGCCTCAGAGATATCGGACTCTGCGTCCGTGTTGTCACACTCTGCCATGGCTGCCAATACCTTATTTGGGCGATTCGGACGTTTCGGGCAGTCGATCAAGAAATGATCCGATTGACCGCAATAGAAACACAAACGCTCACGGAGCCGGTGTTCGCGACGTTCGTTGGTCTCTCGCTTTTGCAGAGAGTCCACTTGCATAGGAACGTCCTCGGCCTCCCGTGGTGTCCTGAGAGCGGGTTCTCTAGAAGGAAACGCAAAGTTGTTTACACGGTTTACAGCTGCCCATTTTTCCTGTCTACGCTCCGTCAAGCGGGTATCAATACGCACACAGTGCTGGAGAAACAGTTCAAAATCCCCTGGAGATTCGGAACGAGCTAACTCGTCCTTGATGGTACTGGACAAACCTTTTCTGAATACAGACAATAATGCATTGTTTCCCCAGTCGGTGTCTACCACTAACCTCTTGAACTCAGTGGCGTATTCAACGACAGAACGCTTTCCCTGACGTAAGGAAAGGAGAGCCGATTCAGCGGTAGCACGGCGATTCGGATCATCAAACATTTGCGCCATTGCGTTCAGAAAGTCATCCAGGTGATTTAAACGGATGTCCCGATTCTCTATCATAGGATTAGCCCAAGCCAGTGCTCGTGAGGTTAATAACATGATTATACATAACACTTTGGACCGGTCAGAACGGTAATAATCAGCATGTACATCAAAAAACAGTATACATTGGTTCACAAATCCACGAAACTGACTACGATCACCATTGAAACGGAATGGGGGTAACCTAGGCATACCGGCAGCTGATACGGACGTAGTGGGGACGGCTTCCTGAGCCTCCACTCTGACTTGCAAATCCTGAATAGCCGGACCCAGTACCTGGTGATCATGGCCCAGCTGTGCCTCCACATCTCTGAGTTTAGTTTGCACCGCCTCCATCTCCTGCTGCAAGGAGTTGATCATGGAAAAGAGCTGATCTACTCGTGTCTCAGTCATTGCCCCAGCGAAATCCTCTTATGGCCTGAGTATAATGTAATACTACTGTATGTTCTGAGGATTTCGATTGCGTTAGGGCAATGACAACAGAGACGAGTTCTTGGTACAAGATGTTATATAATATGTCACCACGGTAGATACACAACGGGAATAAACACAGTAAAACAACACACAAAACGGAGCGAAGGGGATTCCCGGGGCCACGCACCGGACTCCCCCAGGGAGACCACCAGAGCGAACCCCTGTACAGGGACTGTCCGGCAATCAACCCTGGAAGGCCTAAATGTGCGGCAGCCGGTACACAAGGGGCAAGTGGTATAGTCCAGGAGTGTCCGTACGGGATGATTGTCCAGAGTGGTTACGAACCGGGCAGAGTGCTGATCAAAGACGGCAGACGGAGTCCGGGCACAGCTTGAAGAAAACCGGGTATGGTCCAGAGTCGGTCGGTAGAGTTTCAGGAGAATCCAAGGCAATCAGGAAGTAGAAACAGCAAAGCAGGAGCACACAGCAAGCAGTATACTCAGGCACTGGACTGGGCTGAGAGGCGGCCTTTTAAGCAGCTGGACAGGAAGTAGGGCAACAGAACCTTAAACTCCATGTTAACTGAGGGCAAGCTCATTCAAAAGAGAACTGGAAAACCTGGAAACCTGACAGTCGTGTTTACTGGCTGAGTGAGTACCTCCGTGCCGTGTGGCACAGCGCTGCCCCTGAACCTCCACAGGCCCCGACCCGCCTGTCCACCATTCCAATCCCATCACTGGGCCCCGGGAGCACCACAACCCCTACCCACGGAGGGGCACATCAACAACTGGCTGCTCCATATCATCACTCCCGGGCTCCCCATACAGAGCAGCGGTGGTGTTAACAAATCACCACAACCGTGGGTGGTGTCACGGACAATAAACTATCCCAAAACACCCAATCCCCTTTCCGCTCACGGGCGAGGAGCGCCGCTCGAGTCCCTGGGATCCGGCCCATCGCTCAAACCACCGAGCAGCAGAGGCCGCAGCAGCAGCGGCAGCCGAACCCGAGCAGTAGGGAGAGCGCGGCGTCCCCTCCTCCGCCCGCGACAACTTGGCGTCACGAACAGGATCTTACCGCTCTGCCGTTGGGTAGAGGTGCGCCTTGTGACCGCCGGAAATGTCCGGCCGGAAAATTTCGGAAGTTGCCATCTTTGGCGCGAAAAGTTCCCGCTCGAGCGTCTTCTCGAGTAGCAGAGGCCAAAACCCCACCCCGATAGAGGAGGGGCCGGAAAGAGGCTAAGGGGGACGGAAACAAGATGTCTGCGCCCGACGGAGCCTCTGGAGGAGCGGTGGTCGCAGCCGCAGTGGCACCCGTGGATGGGAATGGGCCTGCCCAGGTCCCGGCCGCGCTGGCGGGAGGTGCCGCGGCCCCCGCGCTCGCTCAGGTGATGCCGTTCTCCTTGCCCTATGCGCCCGGAGCTACCTGGCTACCGCAGTATGACGGGAAACCTGATGCTTTACAGGTCTTCCGGAAAAAGCTGAACCTGTTGCTAGAACTGTACCCCCTGACCGATAAGCAACGTGCAGCGGTAGTGCTGGGCCAGTTAACCGGTGCGGCTGAGCAGGAAGCGGAGACCTGGGCCGAGGGGGACCGGCTCTCTGTAGCCACCATCTTTGAGAAGCTACAGACTGCCTTTGAGACCCGGACTGAAGCTGAGCTGAGGATGCAGTTTTACCAGTGCCGGCAACGGGCTGTGGATAGCATTCGGGACTATGCTTTACGTCTGCAAACCGCCCTCCGCACGCTAAAGCGGGTGAAGCCTATCAATGAGGCGGACAGCAACAAGATGTTAGTAGAGCAATTTGTGCAGGGGATGAGATCCCCTGAGGATCGCAAACAACTCCGGCTCTGGGCCCTAGAACACCCTGATGTGGACTTTGCCGTGTTGAAGGAACGGGCCATTAAGGCACTGCAGCCCCCAGCTTCAGAAATCTTGGAGCCAGCCCCGTGGCCCATTGAGATGGCCCCCGTTGTGGTGGCCCCTGCCCTACCAACCTCTCCAATACCTACAGCCCCAAGCAGCACGATGGAGGAACTGGCAGCCCAGGTCCGTCGCATGGACGGAGACCTCGCCAAGATTCTTGCTGCACTCCAACCTTTGACCAGATCTCAGCCTCCAGCACAGATACAGCTTGCCGACAGCCCTGAGGATGTCCCCTGGATGCAGCGGAGATGTGCTAACAACCCGCGGAGCAGACCTCCAACCTGCTACAAGTGCCGTAAGCCTGGGCATTACTTCCGACAGTGCCCATTAAACGAGCAACCCCTGGGGCCCCGGGCCAGTCCTCAGGAGTAGAACCCCGTGGCCCCCCAGACTGGCGGGACCGGTATATCGGGGCCCGGCCCATCATCCCCGTGGCTGTGGACGGCATACCGGTGATGGCTCTCTTGGACACTGGATCACAGGTAACCACCATACCATACACATTGTACCAGCGGTATTGGGGGATAGACGAGCTGGCACCCCCAGATACTAGTATAACGCTAATTGCTGCTAATGGACTCCCATTGACCCAAGTGGGGTATAAACAGGTGGCTATGACAGTGGGGCAAGCTGAACTGCAACACCAGGGTATGATTGTGATCATGAATGAACCCAGTGATCATAACCCGAAGATAGTGCTAGGAACCAATGTGATGGAGCACTGTATGGGTGATGTGTTGGCGCTACTGCAACAGCTGGCCGCCACGGCGGCGGGGAGCCGACAGAGAGCTGTGCAGCGTGAGATCCGAGCCTTGATGTACCGCCAGCATGTAAACTCAACAGGAGGAGAGATTGGTGGAGTGAGAGTGATGGATGTTGCTCCGTTGATTGTGCCCCCTAGGAGTGAGATGATGATTTGGTGTAGGGCCTCAGGGGCGTGACTACCCTGCCATGATGGAGCCCATACCCTCCGAGCACTGGCCCACTGGAATGGACGCCCGAGGGGTGGTAGACGTAAAGAAGGGGAGAGTGCCCGTGAGGGTGCTGAACTGTGGGGAGGAAGAAGTCAGGCTTCCCCGGTATGCCACCATTGCCAAGCTGCTCACCCTGGATCCCCACACCATCCACGAGGCCATTCCCTCAGTCTCCCCACCTACTACCAGCACTCCCCCGCCTCATGGGGAGGTAAATGAGTGGCACCAACAGCTACACGTGGGCACTGATGATACCCCTACACATCACAAAGCAGGGGTATACAGGGTGGTGCGGGAGTATGAACAGGTTTTCAGCAAACATCCACTAGACTTTGGGCAGATCAAAGGGGTCCAACACCACATCTCCACCGGTGAACACCCCCCTATCAAAGAGAGGTTCAGGCCTATTCCCCCTGCGCATTACCAGTGTGCCAAAGATATGTTGAGGAATATGAAGGAGGCAGGGGTTATTCGGGACAGCTGTAGTCCCTGGGCCGCTCCGTTGGTACTGGTCAAGAAGAAGGATGGTACCATGCGGATGTGTGTGGACTACCGGAAGATTAATCAGATAACACATAAAGATGCCTACCCACTGCCCCATATTGAAGAGTCTTTGGCCGCACTGAGAACCTCAAATTACTTCTCTACCCTTGACCTCACCAGTGGGTACTGGCAAGTGGCAGTGGCCCCGGAAGACCGGGAGAAAACCGCTTTCACCACCCCAATGGGGCTCTGTGAATTCAATAGTATGCCGTTTGGGCTGTGCAATGCCCCTGGAACCTTCCAACGGCTGATGGAGTGCTGTCTGGGACATCTGAACTTCGAGACCGTCCTGTTATACCTGGATGATGTGATTGTGTACTCTCAGACGTATGAAGCCCATCTGGAGCACCTAGCCGAGGTGTTCGCGTCCCTTGCCAAATACGGGATGAAGTTGAAGCCCTCCAAGTGCCACCTGCTGAAACCCAGAATGCAATACCTGGGGCATGTGGTGAGTGCGGAAGGTGTCGCCCCCGACCCTGAGAAGATCACTGCCATCCGGGACTGGCCAAGACCAACCACCGTGAGGGAAGTAAGGCAGTTTTTGGGTCTGGTGGGATACTACCGGCGCTTCATCAAGGGGTACACGAAGATGGTTGCTCCCATGCAAGACCTCCTTGTGGGACAGACCAAAGGTGGTAGACCCATCGGAGCCCCACTGGTGTGGGAGGACAGGCATGAGGAATCCTTCCGTCAGCTGAAAGCGGCCTTGACTGGAGAAGAGGTCCTAGCGTACCCTGACTACGGCTGCCCATTCATCCTCTACACAGACGCCAGCAATGTGGGTTTGGGGGGCAGTCCTGTCCCAGGTCCAGGAAGGAAAGGAGAAGGTGATTGCATATGCTAGTCGAAAACTCCGGCCGACTGAAAGGAACCCTGAGAACTACAGCTCCTTCAAGCTCGAGCTCCTGGCACTGGTGTGGGCTATCACCGAGCGGTTCCGCCACTACTTGGCCGCAGCCAAGTTCACCGCCTTCACAGATAACAATCCGTTGACTCACCTGGACACGGCCAAGCTGGGCGCGTTGGAGCAGCGGTGGGTGGCCAGACTAGCCAACTATGACTTCACCATCAAATACAGGGCCGGTCGTGTCAACATTAATGCTGATGCCCTCTCTCGGATGCCCAACTTGTCAGAAGGTGGGTGCGAGGATGATGACCTCGAGGAGATCGAGTTGCCTGCATGCCACCGGCCACCAACTGAGAAGGTACATGTCCACCAACAACGGGTGAACCTGGATCCGCTGCACAGTCAGGAGTGGCAGGAAGCTCAAAATCAGGCGCCCGCTGCAAGGCGCTGCTGGGATGGACCCTGCCGCCCCAGCTGAAGCCCAACGCTTGTGGAAGGAACGGACCCGGCTGTGTCTACATCAGGGGAGGTTGTACCGTGAGCTGATCAACCCGAAGACCCATGAGAAAATCCACCAGTTGGTTATTCCCCTAGCTGATGTACCCACTGTTCTGCAGGGCAAGGCGTACCATGATGGTGCCGGCCACTTCGGGTGGAAGAAGCTGGAGATGCTGTTGATGGAGCGGTTCTATTGGAGTGGGATGCGGGAGTCGGTAGAGGCCTGGTGTCGAGAGTGCGGTCCTTGTACGTTGAGGAGGAAGGATGAAGCCAGCCAGAAGGCTCCCCTACGCCCGATCGTTACACACCAACCGCTGGAGCTGGTCGCCTTGGACCATGTAAAGCTCACCCCCAGCCGAAGTGGGTACACTTACGCTCTGACCATAGTAGATCATTACTCTCGGTTCCTGGTGGTTGTCCCGGTCAAGGACTTAACCGGCCGTACCGCCGCTAGAGCGTTCCAAGCTTACTTCTGTCGACCCCATGGATACCCTGAGAAGGTGCTTACCGACCAAGGTCCAGCCTTTGAGGCGGAGCTGTTCCAGGAGTTCTGTCAGCTGTACGGCTGCAAGAAGATCCGGACCACACCTTACCATGCCCAGAACAACGGTATGTGTGAGAAGATGAACCATCTGGTCCTTGGCCTCCTCAAAACGTTGCCGTTGGAGGAGCGGAACCTGTGGCCGGAGAAGCTGCCTGACTTGGTCGATATGTACAACAATATCCCGTCTAGCTCAACGAAGTGCACCCCAGCGTATCTGATGAGGGCTCGGCCTGGCCGACTGCCGGTGGACCTGGAAATGGGACTGGAAGCCCCAGAGACACTCCCCTCAACGGCTGAATGGGACACCCGGCGGAGGGTGCAGTACCGACAGATTCAGGAGTATGTGGAGAAGAACCTAAGTCGGAGTCGAGAACAACAGGAGCAGCGCTTCAATCAGAAAGCGTCTGCGGGCCCTTTCCAGCCTGGAGATGTGGTGTTAAAGCGGAAGAAAAAAACCCAGAAGCTGGATGATCAATGGGAACAAATCCCATACGTCATCCAACCCACAGGATGGGAAGATGGAAAGGCCTACCAGATCAGTCGTGACCAAGGGGGCACCTTGGCCACGGTTTCCCGGGACCATCTGAAAAGGTGCCCACCAGCATTGAGGGCGATGGCTGAAGTACCAGCTCCTCCACCAGCAGAGAAGGCAAAAGAGGTGATCCACACTGTGATGGGTGACTTCCCAGCAGACTGGCCTACACAGAACGGCGCGGTGATTCTTCCAGTGATACTGTTCCCACAACCTGTGGATGAAGAAGTGGTGGAAGCGGTCAACCGTGAGCCAGAACTAGTGCCAGTGCCCAGGGATGAACCTGTGCCCAGCTCCCCTATGCCTCCGCCTGCCCCACACGATAGCCGGGAGGAGGAACCGATTGTTCCCTCTGCCCCACTGCCTAGCCTCACTGACACCGGACCCCGGAGGTCCACCCGTCCCAACCTAGGTAGGCCCCCACTTAGGTACAGGGAAACCGTTCTTTAAAAGGGGGAGGGGAAAGAAAACAGGTGTGTTTTAAGTGTGTTTGTTTGAAAGTTTGACGAAAAATGAGAAATTGATAACCGAACAGTAACCTGATTGTCTGCAAACCGTGATTTGGAAACCGGCCGTTGCCGGCACCGTTGTCCCCGTGGGGACCGTTTGAAAGTTTGCATGAGGAACTGCTCATGGACAAGCCCGTGAACTTGCAGGGCAACCACAAACGTTAAGTGGCTTGTAAATAAATTGAGTTACTGGTACCGTTTCCGCAATTACCGCCTCCGGAGAGGCAGGTTGGAGGGAGGGCCCACAGCAGAGCAGGCTGGGGCCCAGCCACCACAGGAACCGGTGGCTACCCTCTGGAGGGGAAGGACAGATCCCGCTCGGGTAACTTGTGCTGGACTAGGGTCAAGGGGTGCTGCCTGGGCTTTAGGGGCAGCATCAGGGCCAGGTTACTTGGGTGGGAGAGAGCGGAGACCGTAACCGTTAACCGTTTTAAAGTTTGCAACTTTTAAGCACTGAACCTCCCGATGTGGGATGATGCCATAAATTATAAATGTAAATATGTTACCGTTTTCCCTATCTTTTACAGAAAAAAACAAAAGGAAAATAAAACCGGTGTTGGACGGGCAGCCCGAGGACAGTCTGCGTTTTGCTAAGGGGGAATGTGACGCCCTGGGCAAGCCAGGGGTCACAGGTCACAACACCACATGCACCCCACATTCCCTGCAGGTACACCTAGCTAACCCAAAATCCTTGTTGCCCTCCTCCAGGGGCTGATGTCCACACCAGGGGGTGGGCCAGGCGGTTGGCTCCGCCCACCGAGGAGTTCACAGCCCTGGAGGCGGGAAGAACCAGGCAGTTTAGCTCAGGCAGAGCTTGAGTGAGGAAGCAAGTGGAGAACAGTTGAGTTTAGGAAGTGAAAGTAGAAGGAGGTGAAGTGGTAGAGGAGCTTAGGAGAGAAGCTGAAGTAAAGTGAAAAGAAACAGTTTGTAAAGCCTGAAGTTGGTCCGGGTGTGTGCCCCGGACTGTGACAGCAAGGTCAGCAGACGGCGGTGATAGTCTGCAGGGGGACTGCTCGGAGGTTGCTGGAAGGACCGCGGACGGGTAGTGACCCGGCGGTACCGGAGCAGTATACGAAGAACAGTCAGCACCAGGGCAGGGGCCTTTCGGATCCCGGCAAGGCTAGGAGTCGCCATAATTTGCCAAATCCGTCAGTGAAGGGGACCTCTGTCTCCTAACAACCAAGTCCCGATTGAAGGCAACAGTCCGACCATTGAGGGGAGACACCGCCACCGCCAAGGCACCAGTTTCCCAGGGCCAGCGCCTGCGGGCAAGAGAGAGGCTCCTCCGGCCCAGATTGAAGCCGGGGAGCGGGTAACCGGTGGGGACCCATCGCTACCAAAGAGACTTTACATAGGTGCAGGGAAGAGACCGTCATCGCTAACTGCAGGGAGCCGCAGCACCGTAGCCGTCCGAGGGACCCGTCCAACCAGCCGTTTGTTTACCGAGAACTGTGTCGTGTTTACTGGCTGAGTGAGTACCTCCGTGCCGTGCGGCACAGCGCTGCCCCTGCGCCCCTGCACCTCCACAGGCCCCAGACCCGCCTGTCCACCATTCCAATCCCATCACTGGGCCCCGGGAGCACCACAACCCCTACCCACGGAGGGGCACATCAACAACTGGCTGCTCCATATCATCACTCCCGGGCTCCCCATACAGAGCAGCGGTGGTGTTAACAAATCACCACAACCGTGGGTGGCGTCACGGACAATAAACTATCCCAAAACACCCAATCCCCTTTTCACTCACGGGCGAGGAGCGCCGCTCGAGTCCCCGGGATCCGGCCCATCGCTCGAGCCACCGAGCAGCAGAGGCCGCAGCAGCAGTGGCAGCCGGACCCGAGCAGTAGGGAGAGCGCGGCGTCCCCTCCTCCGCCCGCGACACGTGCATGTGGCAGAGCATTTTGTGTGTGCATGTAGCAGTGCATTGTGTGTGCGTGCATGGCAGAGCATTATGTGTGCGTGCATGGCAGAGCATTGTGTGTGTGCCTGGCAGAGCATTGTGTGTGCGTGCGTGTGGCAGAGCATTTTGTGTGCGCATGCATGTGGCAGAGCATTTTGTGTGCGCATGCGTGTGGCAGTGCATTGTGTGTGCGTGCGTGGCAGTGCATTGTGTCAGCGTGCATGGCAGAGCATTGTGTCAGCGTGCATGGCAGAGCATTGTGTGTGCGTGCCTGGCAGAGCATTGTGTGTGTGTGCCTGGCAGAGCATTGTGTGTGCGTGCATGTGGCAGAGCATTTTGTGCCTGCATGGGGCAGACCATTTTGTGCGTGCGTGTGGCAGAGCATTTTGTGTGCGCAGGCGTGTGGCAGTGCATTGTGTGTGTGTGCGTGGCAGTGCATTGTGTCAGCGTGCATGGCAGAGCATTGTGTCAGCGTGCATGGCAGAGCATTGTGTGTGCGTGCCTGGCAGAGCATTGTGTGTGTGTGCCTGGCAGAGCATTGTGTGTGCGTGCATGTGGCAGAGCATTTTGTGCCTGCATGGGGCAGACCATTTTGTGCGTGCGTGTGGCAGAGCATTTTGTGTGCGCATGCGTGTGGCAGTGCATTGTGTGTGTGTGCGTGGCAGTGCATTGTGTCAGCGTGCATGGCAGAGCATTGTGTCAGCGTGCATGGCAGAGCATTTTGTGCGTGCCTGGCAGAGCATTGTGTGTGCGTGCATGTGGCAGAGCATTTTGTGCGTGCATGTGGCAGAGCATTTTGTGCATGCATGGTGCAGAGCATTTTGTGTGTGCGTGCATGGCAAAGTATTGTGTGTGCGTGCGTGGCAGAGTATTGTGTGTGCGTGCGTGGCAGAGCATTGTGTGTGTGCATGTGGCAGAGCATTGTGTGTGCGTGCGTGGCAGAGCATTGCGGGCGTGTGGCAGAGCATTTCAGGTGGTTCTGAATGCAGAGCATTGCACAGTCATGCTGCTCGGTCACACACACAGTAAATACACAGTGTACACACGGTATATAGTATATACAAACAGTGTTTAGTATATACACTCAATACACGGTATATATTATATACACACGCTGGCTCCGCCTCCCTCATGCTGCTCGGTCACACACACAGTATATACACACTGTACACACGGTATATAGTATATACACACAGTATATAGTATATAACACAGTACACGGTATATAGTATATACACAAGCTGGCTCCGCTGCCCTCATGCTGGGTGCTGTCACACACACAGTATATACACAGTGTACACACACACTGTGTGCGTCCGTGTGGCAGAGCATTGCGGGTAGGCGTGCATGTGGCAGAGCATTGCTGGACTTGGGCGTGCAGAGCGTTATGTGGGGAGCACTATGCAGCTGTCCTTGGTGACACTTTAGACAGTTGTGGTCACCAACAAAATGGCTCTGCACGGTGTCCCTACACTACATTCTCTCTTATCTGTTGGAAACGTCCGGATTGGGAGGGGGAGGTGATATCACACACAAGAGAGCAGATTCTGCCCACTTTTACTGCAGCTGTAATCCAGGCTTTTTCTACAGTGGGATTTCTGTAGGATTTCAGCAGCTGCTTCCCCTAGTGTTTAACAGTGGAAAATATCAAACTTTTTATTTTCTTTTTATACTTTGCTCAATTAAAAACAAATAATAATATTTAAACAAAACATTAAAACATTAATACTTTACATTTTTTCAGGGTTTTTTTTGGGCACGACACCTTCCATTTAAAGTTTGGAGTAACCGACACTGGTTGGTCACATAAAGCCTTTTTCAACCGTTGAAAGGCTTCCTCTGCTTCTGCATTCCACTTTATTGAGACAGAGTTTGACCCCTTGGTAAGATCTGTGAGTGGGGCTGCGATGGTAGCAACATTTTTGATGAACCGCTGGTAATAACCAACAATCCCCAAAAAGGCTCTGACCTGTCTTTTGGTGACTGGTTGTGGCCAATTCTGAATGGCGTCCACTTTTTTTAGCCTGAGGTTTTATAACTCCCCTACCAATCATGTATCCCAGATAGCGAGCTTCTTCCAACCCCAATGTACACTTCTTGGGATTGGCAGTCAACCTGGCAGCCCTTAGAGAGTGCAAGACAGCTTGTACCTTCGGCAAATGAGTTTCCCAGTTATCACTAAAGATAATGATATCGTCCAAATATGCGGCTGCATACTGGACACGGGGCTTTAGGATGATATCCATTAGTCTTTGGAAGGTGGCTTGGGCTCCATGCAACCCAAATGGCATATCCCGATACTGGAACAGTCCCTGTGGCATAACAAAGGCAGTTTTCTCTTTGGCCGAGTCAGTGAGGGGAATCTGCCAATAACCTTTTGTTAAGTCAATAGTGGATATGTATCTGGCTGAACCTAGTCTCTCTATAAGTTCATCAACTCTTGGCATGGAGTAGGCATCGAATTTTGATACCTCATTTAACTTACGAAAATCATTACAATTCCGGCTAGTCCCATCGGGCTTGGGCACCAGCAGGATAGGACTAGCCCACTCACTCCGGGACTCCTCAATAACCCGAGCACCAGCATTTTCTTTACTTCCTGGGCAATGGCTTGTCTTTGAGCCTCAGGAATTCGATATGGTTTTAACCGTACTCATGTCTGAGGGTCGGTGACAATGTCATGTTTAATTAGGTGAGCATGGCCGGGTAGTTCTGAAAAAATATCTGCATTTCTCTGTACGAACTCCTTGGTTTCTTGTATTTGGGTCTTGGATAGCGTGTCTGCAATACCCACCTCTGGCGGTACTATCTGGGGGTCACTTACCTCAGATATTGGTGCCACTCGAGGACCACTATCAAGGGTAGTCCCCACTACCAAACTCTCCCTGTCCCGCCAGAACTTAAGCAACTTTATGTGGTAGATTTGTTGGGGTTTTCTCTTGTCTGGTTGGTGTACCTTATAATTCACTTCACCTATTCTTTTCAGCTCCTCATATGACCCCTGCCATTTTTGCATAAAATTTATCTTCTACAGTAGGTACCAACACTAACACCCGATCCCCGGGTTGAAAAACTCGTGTTTTAGCTGCCCGGTTGTACACCCTGCTTTGGGCATGTTGTGCGCGCTCCAAACATTCTTTGACTATTGGCATAACTGCCGCAATTCTGTCCTGCATGAGTGTTATATGTTCAACTACACTGCAGTAAGGAGTCACCTCTTGCTCCCAAATCTCCTTGGCAATATCCAACAGGCCTCTGGGACACCGCCTATAGACCAATTCAAAAGGTGAAAGGCCCGTGGAGGATTGGGATACCTCTCGTATGGCGAAGAAGAGATATGGCAGGAGAGCATCTCAATCCCTCCCGTCTTTATCCACCACCCTTTTCAACATCCCCTTTAGGGTTTTAATAAAGCGCTCGACCAGACCGTCAGTCTGAGGGTGATACACTGAGGTACGCAGGTGGGATATTTTTAAAAATTTTCATAGTTCTTTGAGTATATGAGACAAAAAGGGGGTCCCCTGATCTGTAAGTATCTCTTTCAGAATGCCTGTGCGAGAAAACATGTTAAAAGGTCCTTTGAAATTGCTTTTGCATTTCGTAACGGTACAGCCTCTGGATAACGGGTGACGTAATCCAGTACCACCAAAATGTATGGATGACCCCTGGCAGATTTAACTAATGGACCGACTATATCCATTGCTATTCTCTCAAAGGGCACCTCTATTATTGGCAAGGGTACAAGGGGGCTTCTAAAATGTGTCATAGGCGCAGTCAACTGGCATATAGGACAGGACTGACAGTACTCAGTTACATCTCCCACCAGACCCGGCCAAAAGAAACGTTGCAGAATACGGTCTTTTGTCTTTTCTCCAGCCAGGTGGCCCCCCAAGGGATGTTTATGTGCCAGGTCTAAAACCACCTGACGAAAGGATTTGGTTACCACTAGCTGTTCCACCACCACTCCTCGCATCTTGTCAATGTGGTACAGCATGCCCTATTGCACTTCCATATGTGGAAACTCATTTTGAGCCCCTGGGTACACTGGGTTTGGTGTTGAGCGGTCCCCAAATTATCACGGGCCACCTCAAGACCTGGCATCTCTATAACATCCTCTAGCTTGTCCGCCTCGCCCGCAAACACAGCCACAGAGAGTCTACAGATTCTGGAGCTACCCCTGTAGTGTGCCCCCCATCATCTTGCTCCAGTGGCTCAGAGGCTAGTCCCAGGGTATCATTCACCAGTTTTTCTTCAACCAGGGTGTTCACACCATTTTTAACGTTCCACAAGTCCCAGAATAAGGGATAGTCTCTCCCCAGGATTACACTATGCCACATTGTCTTTACGATTACCGCCTGATGTCTTTTGGCCCCCAAAGGTGTGGCAAGAGTTACACAGGCTGTGGGGTAGTTTTTAGTATCGCCATGTATGCAACTAATGCCCACAGTTGAATCTGTTATTGCTCCAGGGTCCACCAAGCTAGCATGTACCAAGGTTACTTGACTGCCAGAGTCTAAGATGGCATTGACACTATAGCCATTGACCTCAATGCAACACACATGTTGTTCATTTCCCGTGAGGATCTCCGCAGCACAGACTGACCGTACATATAATGACAGACACCTTGCAGTGTTACAGTCCATCGGCTCTGTAGTTAATGAGCAGTTAACAGCTACGTGGCCGAGCCCACAACATCACCAACACTGTATAGGCCCTTGCCTCTGAGTTGGGGACCTCAGTCTGGGCCTGCTGACTTGCTGAGAAACCACACCGCTATCATAGTCCTTTGGGGACCTGCTACCCCTAGTTGCAACATTTTATTCTTTTGAGAAAGGAGTAGTTTTAGCAGGACTTTCAGGCGATTTCCTAGAACCCCAGCAAGGTGAAAGCATCCCCTGGAGTAGGCTTTCAGAAGCGCTGTAATGCTCGACCATGTTCACCAACTGGTCAGCGCTGGTTGGGCCACCTTGTCTGACCCACCTCTGGATCTTAGCCGGTTAGGATCGCAGGTACTTGTCTAGGACAACACATTCCACCATCTGTGCTGGCGTCAGAGTTTCTAGTTGCAGCCATTTTTTCACCAGATGGATGATGTCATGCATTTGTGAACGAGCTGGCTGATGTGCCACAAAAGTCCATAGATGTACCCTCTGTGCCCGTACATGTGTGTTTACTCCCAGCCTTGCCAGGATTTCGCCTTTTAGTTTAATATAGTCCATAGCATCAGCTCCACTTAGATCATAATATGCCTTTTGCGGATCTCCGATCAGGAATGGAGCAACTACTTCAGCCCATTTGTCCACCGGTAAGCGTTCACGTTCTGCAATACATTCAAGCATTGCCAGCTATGCTTCCACTACATCAGCAGCAGTCATTTTAAGTAATGTCTTTTGTACGGCTTTCTGCGCACTGGCAGAGCTTTGTGCACGATCCTCCGCGTCTCGTGGCTGCTAAACCAAAGACTCCTTTATTGCATTTAACTGCTCTTGGTGCATTTGGTGCTGCTGCTCCAGCGCCTTCTGGAGGTAAGTATTGGTCTGTTGTTGCTGGATATTGGCCTGTTGTTGGTTAATGTTGACCTGCACCAACTGTTTCAGCAGCTCCTCCATATTGCTGGTCTCTTGGCTCTTCAGCAGCACAGAAGCTTTCAGCCAGGACATCAACAAGAGACAATGCCCATAGAGCGGTTTATCTGCAGTCACAGTCCAATAGCCACTAATGCCCGCATTCGAGACACCATTTGTGAGATTTGTATAGCTCAGCTGGGATCTTTGCTTTGGTCCAAGCGAGTAGCTATGGAGTCACAGATGACAGCGGCAGACTGGCAGGTTCTACACAGGTATGACCACTGCTGTGTTTATTGTGTACACTTAGGGCGCTTTCACACTTGCGTTCAGCGCAATCCTCCCCTATGGAGAATAGTGTAGTCCGTTAACGCACTGCGCTATTCTCCATTGACTTATATTGCCGACGCACTGTAACACAAGTGTCTGCGTTGCATCCGCTGGACGACGCTGAGTCATTATTTTGACGCAGCGTCGGGCGGAGGGAATGCTGCATGTAGCGTTTTTTGGGTCGTTAAAATATCGCACCCTGATGGATCCCTTTAGAATCCGCCAATGTGTCTAATGATTGTCTACGGGGGCGGATTCCTCCGCAATGCACTAAGCGGCGGAATCCGCTGACGGATCCCGTCACATTCTACTGCGCATGCTCAGCATGTCCAGCAGAACGATCTAAATCGTTTAAAATCACTCCTGGTCTCTCTCCTCCCTTAATCCTACTCATCGATCACCGGTGCGGTGCTGCACAGCTGTCACACTGCTCTGGCAGCTTCTCCTGCTTTTGAAAATGCCGGCCGCTCATTATTCAATCTCGTATTCTCTGCTTCCCTTGCCCACTGGCGCCTATGATTGGTTGCAGTCAGACACGCCCCCATGCTGAGTGACAGCTGTCTCACTGCAACCAATCAACAGCCGCCAGTGGGCGAGTCTATATCGTGCAGTACAATAAATAAAATAATTGAAAAAAAACGGCGTGCGGTCCCCCCTAATTTTGATACCAGCCAAGATAAAGCCACACGTCTGAAGGCTGTTATTCTCAGGATGGGGAGCCCCCCAGCCTAAAAATATCAGACAGCAGCGACATGGAATTGCTGAATCCATTAGATGCGACAGTCCCGGGACTCTACCCGGCTCATCCCGAATTGCCCTGGTGCGATGGCAATCGGGGTAATAAGGAGTTAATGGCACTCCATAACTGCCACTAAGTCCTAGGTTAATCATGGCAGGCGTCTCCCCGAGATACCTATACAATGATTAACCTGTAAGTGAAAGTAAATAAACACATACACCCGAAAAAATACTTTATTTGGAATAAAAGACAAAAAAAACACCCTCTTTCACCACTTTATTAAAATCCCCAAATACCTTTCCATGTCCGACGTAATCCATGAGGTCCCGCGATGCATCCAGCTCTGCTACATGAAACTGACAGGAGCGGCAGTAGAACACTGCCGCTCACTGTGAGCTCCACGCAGCAACTGAAGGGAGTCGTGCTGTCAGCGGGGACGTCACAGAGATAGTGCCGGCGTGTGTGGAGATGATGGGTGAGTTAGTGCCTGCGTGTGCAGTGATGATGGGTGCGGTAGTGTCGGGGTGTGAGCTGTGATGATGGGTGCGGTAGTGCCTGCGCGTGTGCGGTGATGATGGGTGCAGCAGTGTCGGGGGGTGTGTGGTGATGATGAGTGCGGTAGTGTCAGGGTGTGAGCGGTGATGATTGGTGCGGTAGTGCCTGCATGTGTGCGGTGATGATGGGTGCAGTAGTGTCGGGGTGTGAGCTGTGATAATGGGTGCAGTAGTGTCTGGGTGTGAGCTGTGATAATGGGTGCAGTAGAGTCTGGGTGTGAGCTGTGCTGATGCGTGCAGTAGTGCCGGGGTGTGTGCGGTAATGATGGGTGCGGTAGTGCCGGGGTATGTGCTGCGATAATGGGTGCGGTAGTGTCGGGGTGTGAGCGGTGATGATGGGTGCGGTAGTGCCGGGGTGTGTGCGGTGATGATGGGTGCAGTAGTGTCGGGGTGTGAGCTGTGATGATGGGTGCAGTAGTGTCGGGGTGTGAGCTGTGATGATGGGTGCAGTAGTGTCGGGGTGTGTGCGGTGATGATGGGCGCAGTAGTGTCAGGGTGTGTGCGGTGATGATGGGTGCAGTAGTGTCGGGGTGTGAGTGGTGATGATGGGTGCAGTAGTGTCAAGGTGTGAACGGTGATGATGGGTGCAGTAGTGTCGGGGTGTGTGCGGTGAGGATGGGGGCTGTAGTGCCTGCATGTGCTGTGATGATGGATGCTGTAGTGCCTGCGTGTTCTGTGATGATGGGGGCTGTAGTGCCTGCGTGTGCTGTGATGATGGGGGCTGTAGTGCCTGCGTGTGCTGTGATGATGGGGGCTGTAATGCCTGCGTGTGCTATGATGATGGGGGCTGTAGTGCCTGCGTGTGCTGTGATGATGGGGTCTGTAGTGCCTTCGTGTGCTGTGATGATTGGGGCTGTAGTGCCTGCGTGTGCAGTGATGATAGGGGCTGTATTGCCTGCATGTGCTGTGATGATGGAGGCTGTAGTGCCTGCCTGTGGTCTCTCTCTCTCGGCTAAAAAAACCAACTTAACGCAACGCGTTATTTCACAGGAATACGTTGCCGTTATTATCACACTATTTGCAAGGCATCCATCTAATGCGTCACACAACGCACTGTGACGGATGCCAAATGACGCAAGTGTGAAAGCGCCCTTATCTCTCAGTGTTACACATTCAAAAACAGGAAAATAAATGTGTCGCGGACGGGTGTCGCCTCCGCTGCGGCGACCGGGGCTGCTCGAGGGGTGCTTGGATCCGGGATCATGTCCTGGGCTCGAGTGGTGGCCGGACCCGGGGCTCGTGCAACCGCCCGTCCACGCACACAGTGAAAAGGGGAGGTATTTACAGGTGAGATTGTCTGTGATGCCACCTGTGGATTGCGATGATGGGATGGTGGCACAGCTGCTGCCTGGTATGGGGGTGCCCGGGGCTGATGGAGCGGGGCAGCAAGGTGGAATCCCCTCCACGGGTAGGGGAGGTGTAGTCCCATGGCCCGGTTGTGGCGTAAGGAGCAGGGCTGGGACGTTGTCGGCAGTTTGGACCGGGTGACACCGGTGTACTCACGATTACGAATAATCCACACAGAGTCTGTACTGTAAACCAAGGCCGGATGCCGGTTGCCTCTGGAGGGGTGTGCTGGTCCCGCACACGGGTTAGCAATGTAGGGGCCCTTCCTCCTGCACTTGTGTCTTGTCGTGTGTGGATTAACCCGCCTGGAACGGGAGAAATCCACTCCCCTGCAGCTTTGGATGCAGAGGGAGCCATTGCCCACACACGCTGACCCGTGGGACTTCAATGGGTTCTTGGCGGACACCCTGTCCCCCGTGTTGGGCTTCCGGTCTGCTCTATATGGGCTGCTTTCTTCGGGAACAAGGCCTGATACCTTGTCCCACTAGTCAATTAACAAGGGGCTTGAAGCTTGCCTCGTCTTAGGGTCCAGGTACCCCGCCCGTGCATGGCCTCCAGACCGGATTCCCGTTGTTGGTACTGGCGGGCTACAACCCTGCCCCAGTCCACTTCAGGTCTCCCGCGACCGAATCTCCATCGCCTGTGGCCCTACAATGCTGTCTGCGACCTAGTCGGTCCTCCCGTGGTCCAAGGGCTCCAACCCTGACCACACTGCACTTCAGCTCCTGTCACCGACTCCCAACTTCACTCCACTCTACTTCAACTCCACTCCTACTGAACTAACTGGTTCCCGCCCCGTGTCACCTCAAGACCCCTAGGTGGGCGTTCCCATCCGCCTGGTCCCGCCCACTGGTGTGTCCTGGTTGTCATGGGGAGGCAACTAGCATTTGTAGCTGGTGTTCCCATGTGTGGAAAGTGTGGTGTAGATTCCCAAGGAGGAGGTGATTCCTGTACCCTTTTTGGGGGGTACAGTCATCTGTGACTACCTGGTTTTGCCAGGGCGTCACACTCCCCCTTGGTAAAACAGCCCGTCCGCGGGCTGTCCGGCACCAGTATTAATTTTTTTCAACATCTAGAAAAAAAGGTAAAACATAAATAACATTGGAACGGTAGAACCTTAGAACATTTCTTCCCTTCATGGAAGGCACATATCTTAAACGTTACTTTAACGATGTCCATCTACCCCTTTTTCCTTTGTTCCGCCACCCAAAACACCTGTACCCTCCCTTGGTGTCACCGCTTGTCGGGTGTTCTACACCATTCCGGGTTTTGGTGAGTGTCTGTGTCCGGGTCAAAGTTCCGCACCCTGTATCACCCCAAAGAGTCCCTTGGGCCGGAACCCTTTCGCCTGCAGGGTAGTCAGCGGTTTCCGTGGTGACTGGGCCTTGGCCGACTCCACCGCAGGCCCTTCCTCCAACCGACCTCTCCAGCGGGTGCCGCCTCCTGGCGGTCAGTAACAAGAAGGTAGATGGGGGGGTTATTTACTTGACCCAAGAAAGTTTTTGGGGTGATGTCGCCACTCCTGACACCATGGTCCATTTTTAACTGTTAACTGGCTGAAATAAAACTTTGTTTTCAAACAACTGTAGGAGAAAGGCAGCCGGGAACAGCTACCTTACTTCTTTTCTTCATACAAGAAACGGTGGGAGGCGAGGCAGGGGTTTCGTTGACTACCACACACTTCTTCACATCAAGGGCAAACCACCCTCGCTCTCCGCAATGCCGGGTGTAGCTTACCATGTCCCCTGCCTCCAGATTTCGGTCTGGGTGGCCGGTAGGCAGGTGAGGGACCACATCCCTCCGGGACACAAATATCTCTGCTTCTAGTCCAGGTTCATAAATGAGACCCAATCCCTTCTGGGGGTCAAAGTAGTGGAGCTGCCCATGGTATGTCGGGCCCCTGACCCAGAAGATGGCTTGACGCAGGTTGTCCTTTTCTTTATAGGTGCGGGCCAGCACCTCAGCCTTACAGTTCTCACGGGCGGCTATTTCCTGGCGTAGCTACCGTTGCTGCCGCTCCCAATACGGGGCACGGGTTCCGTGCTCTGCCTCCTGCTCGGGTGTCAGGCCCACTCGGATGCCCTCGGCGCCGGCGATGACCGGACTCTCTCTCTGCCGTGGGCCCCATCGCTCAGTGGCCTGCTCCTCCTCTCAGCAGGTGCATGCCCGCTGTTCCACAGCCGGGACAGAATATTTTGGAGCGGCCGGCACCGTGGGCCAGACAGACTTCTGGTCAGGCTCCGCCTCCGCTGCGGCCGGGCGGACTGCCAGAGCCGTCATCATCTCTGTTGCAGCCGGGCGGACTGCTGGAGCCGTCGCTATCTCTGTCGCAGACGGGCGGACTTCCGGGGATGACGTTATCGGGGCTGCGGCCTGGCTCTGGGCCAGATGGGATGTCGTCAGGGTTGCGGCCTGGCTCGGGGCCGAGATGGGTGCTGGGTCGGTGGTGCAGGCAAGGTCCGAGGTCCCCATTGCTGGGGCCTCCTTCTGACACAAGACGGGTTCCGCTGCCGGTGCTGAGGGTAGCGGGCCGATCAGGGGCTGGCCACGGACACGGGCGGCGAGGGAGGCAACGTGGCGGACGGAGGCAGGCCAGACCCCTCAGCTGAGATGTCCAGTTCCTGAGGAACATGGGGGCATGGGTCACTGCTTACTCGCTCCTCCGAGGCCATCTCCATCCCGGACAGCTGCAGCCATTAATTTCGGTGGTTCACCGCATCATGATGAAATGTGCCTGGGCCTGGATTCTTCGGCACATCCTCTCCGTCTGCGCTTCAATCCAGTCGGCGGTCCCGGGAACGGGCCTCTCCACATTCTGGTTGTTGGACCCCTGAGACATCCTGCCGCTTGCTTGTCCAGGAATGGGATTTGGCAAAGTCCTGGTGTCCCTGCCCTTTATCCTCTTGGTTTACATGCCGCTCCCCCTTGGTTTTCAACAGCAGTCTCGCGAGACCCACTGTCCTTTGCGACTTCCTGCTTTGGGAGTCACTTGGTTCCGCCCGCATTATTAGGGGGCGGGGCTTCGGCTTCGCGCCTTTTTTGGGGAAGAAGATGACACTGTTGTTGTTTTGGCGCCAAAGATGGCAGCAAGATGGCAGCAGTTCAAGATTTTGGAACGTTTCATGGATTTTGAAGCAAGGCGCACGGCATCTACCGATGGGGTAAGAATCATATTTGTGACTCCAGGTTTTGTGTTGTCGCGGACGGGTGCCGCCTCCGCTGCGGCGACCGGGGCTGCTTGAGGGGCGCTCGGATCAGGGATCATATCCTGGGCTCAAGTGGTGGCCGGACCCGTGGCTCGTGCATCCGCCCATCCTCTCACACAGTGAAAAGGGGAGGTATTTACAGGGGAAATTGTCTGTGACACCACCCGTGGATTGCGGTGATGGGATGGTGGCAACCCCGCTGCCTGGTTTGGGGTGGCCCGGGGCTGATGGAGTGGGGAAGCAAGGTGGAATCCCCTCCATGGGTAGGGGAGGTGTAGTCCCGATGCCCGGTTGTGGCGTAAGGAGCAGGGCTGGGACGTTGTCGGCAGGTTGGACCGGGTGACAGTGCTGTAGTCACGATTATGAATAATCCACACAGAGTCTGTACTGTAAACCAAGGACGGATGCCGGTTGCCTCTGGAGGGGTGTGCTGGTCCCGCACCCAGGTTAGCAATGTAGGGGCCCTTCCTCCTGCACTTGTGTGTTGTGGTGTGTGGATTAACCCGCCTGGAACAGGAGAAATCTGCTCCCCTGCAGCTTTGGACACAGAAGAAGCCGTTGCCCGCAGACGCTGACCCGTGGGACTTCAATCAGTTCTTGGCGGACACCATGTCCCCCGAGTTGCGCTTCCGGTCTGCTCTATCTGGGCTGCTCTGTTCGGGAACAAGGCCTGGTACCTTGTCCCGCTGGTCAATTAACAAGGGGCTTGAAGTTTGCCTCGTCCTAGGGTCCAGGTACCCCGCCCGTGCACAACCTCCGGACCAGATTCCCGTCGTCGGTACCGGCGGGCTACAACCCTGCCCCAATCCACTTCAGGTCTCCCGTGACCGGATCTCCGTCGCCTGTGGCCCTAAAATGCAGTCTGCCACCTAGTCGGTCCTCCCGTGGTCCAAGGGCTCCAACCCTGACCACACTGCACTTCAGCTCCTGTTACCGAATCCCAACTTCACTCCACTCTACTTCAACTCCACTCCTACTGAACTAACTGGTTCCCGCCCCGTGTCACCTCAAGACCCCTAGGTGGGCGTTCCCATCCGCCTGGTCCCGCCCACTGGTGTGTCCTGGTTGTCATGGGGGGCGACTAGGATTTGTGGCTGGTGTTCCCATGTGTGGAAAGTGTGGTGTAGATTCCCAAGCAGGAGGCGATTCCTGTACCCTTTTTGGGGGGTACAGTCATCTGTGACTACCTGGTTTTGCCAGGGCATCACAAATGTCTAAGGCTGTCTGGCCACTAACTAACAACAGAATGCTAACTATAAAATAAACCTATGTAACAAACAAAACAGTATTCTCTTACTGTGTCGGTTCCTCAGCACAGCAAGCGGAGGTATTGAGTCTCAGCATCAGCAGCCATGAGCCTGTACTGCTCTCCTCAGCAGTCTCAGTCTACTGAATGCCTCCTGATTATTTCAGCTGATCTGCTGAGGAATCAAAACCTGGACTTAATGTGGAGAAGGGAGCAACCAGTCCCACTGCCATTCCTACTGATTACTCCAGGAAAAATCGAGCCCAAAATTACACTGAAATAAACAGCCTTCAGTGACTAACTTATTGCTGAGCCAGATCTGACTTTCCCAGCTTTTGCCAGCCTATTTGCATGGGCTGACTGCTCCACAATCAGTACATGGAGGCATATGAAATGAACTGAGGGGAAACATACCTGTTCTCTAGTACTTCTCCCCTCGGCATCTCACACTATGCTAGTGTTTACAGGGACAGTTAGACAGGGATTAGCAGTATGCACCCAGAACTGCTTGTGGTTATGGTTGCATACTGCACCTGACATGTTCCCTTTAACAGGCTTAAGGAGAATAATCTATATGTGAACGTACCCAAGGGCTCCTTCGAGGTTGAGGAGATTTGTAATTTTATCATCCACTGGATTCCGCATGAACCCTGCTAAGCGCCAGGCTGTACAGGATTGGGTCCAACACAAAAACCTGAAAGCCCTTCAAAGATTTTTGAGGTTTGCTAATTACTATAGGAGGTTTAATAAGGGTTTTTCTAAACTTGTCAAACCCCTTACTGACCTTACCCAAAAGGAAGCGGATGTTTGTAAATGCGGGCCTGTGGCTACTAGGGCATTTTCCTGCCTCAAGGAGGCATTTACCTGTGTTCTGGTTCTAGTTTAGCCTGACTTCGATAGACCATTTCTAGTGGAGATAGATGTTTCAGAAAATGCAGTACTATCCCAGGGGTCTGCGGCTCTCACTCACCTTCAGCCCTGCGCCTTCTTTTTGAGAAAATTTTCATCCATCGAGTTAAATTGTTATGTTGGTATCCGGGAATTGCTAGCCATTAAATGGGCTCTTGAAGAGTGGAGACAATTTTTGGAGGGGACTAGACACTCTTTTGTGATACTCACGGACCATAAAAATGTAATTTATTTAGAAAATGCCAAGAGGCCTAACCCAAGGCAGGCTAGATGGGCCTTATTTTTTTCACGTTCTCATTTTTTCCTGTCCTGTCCAATGGGAGGAGGTTCCCCTGTCGCACTTTTTCCCCAGTGATGGTAGTTGCTATCACTAATGTGGAATGGGAGATTTTGAAGTCACAGCATTTGGCCCCCTCTGATACCCCATGGGACAGATTGTTTGAGCCTGTTAGCTTCAGACTCCGTTTTATTCAGAACTGTCACAATTCTGCATTGGCCGGTTACATGGGGGTTAAGAGTACCATGCATTTGGTTAAACAGGTGTATTGGTGGCCCGCGCTAGGCCTGGATGTTGAGGCCTTTGTTCAAGCCTGTGAGGTGTGTGCCAGGAGTAAAGTTCCATAGTCTGCCCAATGGATTTCCTTACTGATCTTCCGGCCTCTAAAGGGAATGACTGTCATCTGAGTAATTGTTGACTGCTTCTCTCGCCAGTGCCATCTTATTCCTCTGAGTCAATTACCATCAGCTCAGGACATGGTGGATCAATAATGTGATCAGGTTGCACGGTGTTCCTGTTAATATTGTGATCAAGGTTCACAGTTTATCTCCACGTTTTTGAAGGCTTTCTGTAGTCGGATTAGAACAGAATTAATCATTCTCCTGAGCATATCATCCCCATACCCTTTCAGAGTGGACTAACCAGTCATTAGAGACATGAGTTACTTCTGTTCCAATAATCAGGGGGTTTATTTACCTTTAGCGGAGTTTGCACTCAATATTAGGCATCATGAGTCTTTGTGTACCTCTTTTGCAACTTTGGTTTTGATCCCAGGTCTCCAGTGTTTTTCCGGGGGTGGGAAGTGAGTTCTGGGGTGTCTGAGACCACCAATAGGTTAAAAACTTGGAGGGGATTTGCAGACAGCTTGAGAAAGCGTCTACATCACAGAAGGATGCGGTGGATAGGCACCGGTCTCAGGAGGAGAAGCTGGTAGTTGGGAATCTGGTGTGGGTATCCACAAAAAAACCTTAAGCACAAGGTACCCTGTCCCAAGCTTGGGCCTCAATTTATTGGGCCTTTTCCCATCCTGGAGGTGGTCAATCCAGTCACCTTTAGAGTAAAGCTCCCTGCCAGTATCTGAATCCCTAATATCTTTTATAGGTCCCTTCTTAAGAAGGCTAAAAGACAGATCACACCTCACCTTCCCCCATGCCCGGTCCTTGTGAATTGTCAGGAGGAGTTTGAAGTCGAGCAGAGTGTTGATTCCAGAAAGGTACAGAATTGGGTCCAAAATGTGATCTACTGAAAGGGATATGGTCCAGAGGAGAGGTCGTGGGTTCCGAGGTGAGATATCCACGCTAATAAACTTATTGCTGACTTCCATAAAAGGTTTCCTGGCAAACTGGGTGCTGAGAGTTAGGAGGTCTCTCCTCAAGAGGGGGGTACTGTCAGGTCTGGTGGTTCTGCACCTGAGTGGGTCCGTCGTGCTCCTACGTGTACTCTGGCTCCCCGGAGCTTGCACTAGTGCAGGTTCTGACCGAGCACGTCGTACCCTGGGAGCAATGTTGTCACTCAGGGGCCCTGGGATGCTGGGTCCCCTAGTGTGAGCTGTTGCCAGTGGATACGAGATGCTGTATCCTCTGACAGTCAGATGGTTGGTGATTCCCTCCATTCCACTCTCCTCCTCTCCTGCTAATGGGCGTTGCCTCAGAGAGTCACATGAGCTCTGGGAGGCAGATTTAAATCTGCAATCTGCCTCCCTTAGTTGCTGATTAATTCAGTGGTGTGGGTTTCTCCTTTACTTGTCTTTGGCAACTGGGGAAGTCCTGGGAGCCTGTTACAGGTGGTAATGGTGATCCAGTGGCCTGGAAGCAGACGGGGGTCTCACACTGGCCAGATGATTAATGAGGCCTGCTCCCTATGCTCTGTTTGTGTAACTGGGGTCCCACTGTTTCAGTATACTGAGACCCGTTCTGCTGCTCTGAGGTAATTTATTACTTTCCCATATGGCGGGCTGCGTGGACGATTACAGGTGCCGTTCTGTCTATCCGGGCTCCAGGTCCTGACTTTACAGCTGCACCTCCGGGTGTGGGGTGGACAGAGACCTGCAGTCCTCTCGTCCTCCAGATGCGACCATCGGTACTCGAGTACTCGAGTGGCCCTGAACTCCGATATTCAAGTTTTCTAGCGATCACGTCGCGGTGAGCTGGCTGCGCTCCACTCCCCAATGTTCTTCTCCTCTTTTGCCTCTCTGTGGCCTGTGTTTTCCTGGGCCGAGCAATCTGGCTCCGCTCCCAGCTCACACACCACACTACTCGAGTTCCTCTTTCATTGAACTCTCCTCACAGACTAACTAACTCCTCCCCTAGGTCAGAGCTTAAGGGATCCTCCCTGGAACTCCAGATTAAGAGCTCCCTCTGCTGCTCTGGGAGAGAAACTGTGTTGGATGATGTTACGAACCGGCGCCGCCATAGCCGCAAGCAGCCTGCTGCGGTTCCTGTTGCGCCCAGGCGCCGGTTGCCGTTCTTGGCCGTGCCTCCAGTTGGCTGTTCCTTCCACCACGTCTAAGTGTGGAGAGGCGGCTAGTGCGCATGCGTGCGCCGATTTACCCCAGCCAGAGTTTAAGCCCGGTGTTTTGCCTAGTGAGCATGCTCAGCCTGATTGTGTTATGTCTGAGACTAAGTCCTCAGTTCAGGCTACTGAGCATGCTCCCACAATTAACCCTAACAGCCTCTTTGCACAGGTACTTGGACTTCGTGCTGTGTCTAAGTTCTGGGATGTGCCTACTGAGCATGCTCAAACTGATAGTCTGCTTTCTGAGCCTGTTGCTCAGGCTACTGGGCATGCTCAGGCACTTAGTGCATCAGAGGCTAGGTCCGGTAAGGACCTCACTGAGCATGTCCGTGAGGTGGCAGGCCCTGATAGGGCAGAGGGTGTCAGGTGTCCTGATGACGTGGCAACTCCGGACTGGCTCGCAGAGGCCCGCCCCTATGACCTGGCACCTCAGTATTGGTCGTCAGACGATGACTGTTGAAGTGTTTGGGGCGTGGCTGCCATGAGGTAATCAATGACGTGGCGGTTCCGGATAGGTCGCATGTGACGTCACTGATGACACGGCACTCTGCTATTAGACCTTGGTGGTTCCACCCTGGGTTTGGGGTGGACCCAGGTTATAAAAGGGGCTGGAGACAACATGGAGGTGCGCAGTCTTCACTTTTGCTCAGTCAGAGCACAACTCCATGTTAGAGCCTCATTGCGGCATAAGCCTATGTTGGGAAGCGGTAGGTAGGGTTAGGCGAACGGTGCCTGTCACGCCAAGATTCGTGGCTCGGCACATCAGGGTCAGGCGCCGTGCTTCCCTCCTGCCGTTCCAGTCTTGCTATAGCAGCCCAGTGGCATTAACTGGGTTGCGGCTGCTGTGCTTCCTGTCCGATTGTGCCCCCTACGCACACGGACAACGCACCTGCTGCGCCACCTGTCCGATTGTGTCTCCTATGCACACGGACAACGCACCTGCTGCGCCACCTGTCCGATTGTGCCCCCTACGCACACGGACAACGCACCTGCTGCGCCACCTGTCCGGTTGTGTCCCCTACGCGCACGGACAGCGTACCCCAGGACCCCTGTGGAGTTAACAGGGTGTTCCTTATCCTCCTCGGCTTCCCGGTCAACGCTACTGGTAAACCCATCTGGCCTGACGTGTCCTACACACATGTGGCCAGTCGAGAGAGAGGTGGCCAGAAACGCTAATCGGAGGACCGCTCGGCCTGACGTGTCCTACACACGTGGCCGACAGGGCGCTTTCGTGGCGGTCTTCCGGTCAATGCTACCTGGTTACCACCCGGCCTGACGTGTTTCCTGCACACGTGGTTGGTGTAGCGCTAGGTGCACCAAAACGCTAATCGGGTTGTCGTCCGGTCTGACGTGTCCCAACACACGTGACCGGTTCCCAGAGTTCCTGGGTTATCTCAGAGCCATCCAGCTCTATAGTCTCCGCCTAACCCTCAGGTGCCAGCAGCTCCTTTGTCATCTGGAGCACGGTGGGCCCCGACTGGCGATTAGGATATATACCCCCTAGTCCTAATCTGCCGGTCCCCCCGTAACAGATGATGGTACTTACTGGCTAATGGATTTCCTCAACTATCTCCAGGCTCAGCATTAAACCTTTTGAGGAGGGCAACACTGCTGTGGCAACCAGACTGCTGGGGCACCACACATGCGTACTTGTCGTGTGCGCGCCTCCCGACTAGCCCCACTAATTTCCTCCCGGTAGCTATTAACCCTGATGTACCATCAACTCATGCAGATCCCTCACCCCTCACTCCCTCTCAGCTCCTCACTCCCTCCCAGCTTCTGGCCGTGGCTGCCGCACACCGACACTGTTCCTCCGGCAGTGTGGAGCCGTGGCCGGTATTAGTTAACCCCTGCGTCCCCAAACCGCTAGTTAAACAGCCACCACCGTCACTAAGAATAACAGGGGGACACCATGACACTATGAACCAGGGGTCTGCAGGCATGGTGCCCCCTCAGTTTCTCCAGCAGGATGCACCCCTGGGTGCTGGGGCAGTAATAAGCCCTTCTGGCCCCTTTGCTCAGTTGCAGCTCCTCACCTGCCATCTTTGGTGCAGGGGGCTGCAAATGTGTACCCCATGGGCATCATCGCCGTCGTTCCTGACCTCCTCAGAGGGAGACGTTTGTTGATCCTCTCCAGGAGCCTGCTGTCGCTCCCCTTCCGGATGCTGGTGAGTACCAATACTTGGGGGCGTGAGGGGGGTAGTGCGGGCATGGCAGCGACTATTCAGACACTGTTAGCTAATTTACAGGCAGGGGATATAGTAATTAACCCTTCTTTAGCTGGTTAACCTCCTACACAGTCTGACCTCCCGCCTCGTGCTGACATTCACAGAGATGCTTTCTAGTGCGGTATTGCCCCTTTGGGATCCCATTTGGATGCTGAGACTGTCCAAAAAATATGGGCGAATGATTATGTTGATGTATGGTCTTTAGTTTCAACCAATTAACGTACAGTTAGTTGACAAGGAACGGAGCTCATCTGATCGTCCTTTCGAGAGGAGGCCAAAAGTGGCTAAGCCCATTAACAACTGGCTTCAGGCATTTTTTGTTATGGGATGTGTCATGGGACAGAAGCACCCTGAGCGCTGTTCTGAGATGTTTATATATCTCGACACCATTTATAATTCCTACAAGTCACATGGGGGATCAGCTTGGTGGCGTTACGACGAGGATTTTCATCATCGTTTGGCCTTTCAACCCCAGTTGGGTTGGGAATTTAAAGCCACGGACACTTGGCACTTGGCTGCGTTTAATGCTGGCCCAGAACACTTATGACCCCTTTCACCTTAGCATCTCTGCCGTCCCCTATCAGTGGCCGTTCATAGACCTGGCACGTGTTGGTTATTTAACGAAGGCCACTGCTGCTTCTTTGGCCTATGTAAATTCAGGCATAAGTGCTCCGCTTGTGGCGGAGCACATGCAGCAACCCAGTGCCTTAGTTCGTCCACAACATTGCCAGAGAAACTATCAAACACGCTGGATAAGGACGCCAGTGGGTGTTCTCGCGATGGGACCGTGGCTCGAACGGTACCCCAATAAAGAGGCTGTTGCTCAGCTGCGCTTTGGCTTTACTTTTGGTTACCCTTCTTGGCTATTGAAATTGATTCCAAAGCAATGGTTTTTTCACCTCCCACCTGAAAAAGCTTGCTTTCATTTCCCAGGGGTTTTTGGATCTGTCCATAGCGTTACATGGTGGCAATTGATTGTGCATGTAATTTTGTTTGCCCACTTTTGAATCGGTTCTTTTTGCGTTTTCCTTTGGCTTGGCCTTTTTTGACGCTTTGCGAATCGGTGAGAAGTTGTTTTTGCAAAGCACAGTTCCGGTGGTCTTCGGGCGGTTTGCGTGTTTGGGTTTGTAAGACCAGGAACGGATCCGTCTGGCAGGTATTGCTTTGGTTAACTATATGCGGTGCTCAGCTCCGGTGTTTCCTTCTACCTCTAGAGGATAGTCCCTAGCTGTGAAAAGTTCCAGTTCTTGTTCCTTTTTTCGTAAGTGTCTTTGGTTTTCTTGGCCTAACCCTTTCGAGTTTGGTACACATTCTTTTAGGATGGGTGCTGCTACCGAGGCTGCACGGGCTGGTTTGCCAACCCTGATTTTCAACACATCGGTAGTTGGCGTTCCTCTTGTTTTGTGCGTTATGGTAGACTTCATTTATTGCTTCACTAATTTTGTCCTTTCTTCATAGATGGTGCGGTATCGCCCAAGCTTTTCGTATTCGGTGATGAGCTCTGTTCCTGTCCCATGAGGTCCGACATGGTAAAACTCCATCAGGCACAGGCAGCTATTTTATTAGGCCTTCAAGAAGGCATTGAGCAGGCCTTCTTTTTTATGGGTGGGGGTCGGAGCGCAGTCTAGCAACTTTTGCTCCTCCGTGGCGGTCAGTGGTTGAAAATGGTGGATGTTAAGCAAAGGCTGATTGCACCGGGAGTCCGGGCTGGCATTACGCCTCGATTGAAATATTTGTATATTCGGTTGCATAATTACAACGGTTAATTTTAAGCTGTGACTGACCCAACAAAAGATGAGTTTGTATAAATATTTGGTTATCTCTCCAATAAAGTTGATTTGGTTTACTACAATTGTGTGTTTTATTTGGGCATGGAAGATTGGTGCAGTGGTGGGGTCTCAGCAGTCTGCAGGGCAGGTCAGTGGGGCTGCACTGAATGTACCCTGACTTCTGAGCCCGGTATGTAAGGGGTTAAAATCCGTCTCCCATGCCCGAACCCTGCCCCCTTTAAGGTGTCCAATCTCACTGTTTTCCTTAGTATTGGTTCCCCTATATAATTCCCCTTACTTCCTGGATTCGGCCTCTCCTCACCCTGAGACCTGGACGCTGCTGTGCTGCTGGCCACCCTGGACACAGTGTGCTGCTGTCCCACCCTTCCTCCCCTTTATTGTATGTTATATTGTTTTAAGTCACAGCGGTCAGTGGTTGAAAATGGTGGATGTTAAGTGAAGGCTGATTGCACCAGGAGTGGCATTACGCCTCGTTTGAAATGGTATATTCGGTTGCATAATTATAATGGTTAATTTTAAGCTGTGACCGACCCCAACCCAACAAAAGATGAGAGTTTGTATAAATATTTGGTTATCTCTCCAATAAAGTTGATTTGGTTTACTTTTTGGACATACAGATCAATACTACAAGTGATTTTTTTTTATCTATTTCTCTTTTTCACGCACACGCTCCTTCATGCCACCTTGTCACACCCCAAGTCAACTATTCCCATCGGGCAATTCCTGAGAAGCAAAAGGATTTGCTCAGATGAAAAAATGTTAAATGCACAATCACAGGAACTTAGCGACAAATATATCCAGATTTTCATTGTATTGTGCATTTTATGCTAACTCCATATAACTCATACCATTCACAAAAACAGGACTAGGAGTATGCCATGGTTTGCCTCCCTGTCCACATGGCTAGGGGGCCGAGCCTTCTCTCGGGCCTCACTTCCGGACCCTGGGTGCCTTAAAAGCTGACATTTCCAGTGAACCAGTGCCGGCTATAAGCTTAGCACTGCTTTGCCTGTGATTGCTGGTCCTGTGAGTGATATCCTGATCTATCTGTTCCTGTGCCCCCGTGCCCTTGTCTGTGTTCCATCCCCTGGTCGTCCCTCCTGTCCTCTGTCCCCTCTACTATTTCCCCACTCAGTTGCTTCCTCCGGTACTGACCTTGGCCTGACTTTGACTCCGCTTCTGCTTTTTCCCGTACGGTGATCGACCCAGCCTACCTGACTATTCCTCGCATGCCCTGCAGCTCTGTTTCTCAGCTGTGCTGTGAGGCAGTGTATGAGAACGCTGTGTATTTACTTCCTGGTTCTCGTTGCTCTGTGTAGTGTCTTCTGCTGCAGAGCTCTGGCTCCCCCTGGTGGCAGCATGACAGTATAGCCGGCCTCAATAGACTTTATCTCCCATAGGAGAAAGAGAAAAAAAAAAGACATTTATTTCTTGGTAGTGGGATCCAACTTTGCAGGCTAAAAGACTGTAATGGATCCACTCAGTACTTTGTGCGAGCAAGTAGCCAACCTTACGCAGCTGGTGTAGGATTTGGCTGCAGAGCATCGCACCCTGGTACCTTCACACAATATGCTGCAGAGTGAGGTCTCCGCTTCTGCGAGGACCACCTCAGTGGCAGCTGTGACGACATGGACTCTCATGGGTTAAAGTTTCTTAAAATTCAGCCAGACAGCATGATAGATTGTTTATAGACGGGGGAGAAGTCCCTCATTGTTTTTACAAGACTCTTGTTGACTCAATGTAATTGTGTTGGCCACTGAAAGCCAGACGTATTGTTCTCCAGACTTTTCCAGTAACCATTGTATTGTAGTTGTGTATTGCTAATGTGATTACCTTAGTAGCCATTGTTGAGTCTGTGACTTGCAGACTCCATGTAGATATCTTCAGTCTTTCTGTAGACATCATTTGGATGAACATTGTCCATGCAGCTTGAGATTCATCCAATGGGAGAGGCACTCTTGTCCAACCAATCGATGAGGACGCAGTGTATCTAAGTGGAAGGCTGTGGCTATACAAAGGGACTTCTTTAAGCCACCAGGTTGATGGATGCTGATCGATCCAGTCTAAGCTCTTCGGAGCTGACTAGAGGATCAGGAAATCTTATGGCTTCAATCTAGGGACTCCGGTTCCGGTTGGAGACCATATCCACAGCCTAGGGATTTCGACTCCGGCTGCCAGGATTGTATCATCATACCAGGACTACCTAAGGAGGACACTCAGGTTGGGACAGTTCAGTCACCTGTTACAGACTTTTCAGACCTCAGACAGCTTCCTAAATCTGGCATTATTCCTTTCTCGGTGGGTGCCCGCCAAAAGCGGGGTGCTGCTGGATTGGAGTAAGCGGCCCTGGAACCTCTGAGGCAAGGACATTCTAAATCCTTGGTGAGCCAGCGGAAGGGTGAGACTCTGTTGCCTGTTACTTTTGTGTTTTGCTGGTTATGTGTTATGTGCCGTTAATTGTTTAGGGATCCAATAAAGTCTAATTATTGTGGTTCCCCCACCCTGTGTTGTCTGAGTAGTGTTACGCCCACGGTTAAGGAGGCCGGCGTTCAGTTGGGATGAGCCCTGAGCCACGCTGTCTTTCTAAAGGCGGCGGGTTTTAGTGGACGAGAGCACCCACTGAGCCCCGTGTCTCCACAGCAGCTACCTCACAAACCGTAGGACAGCATAGTCCCACTGATGTCCAACTGACCTCCCCCGAACCCACGGTAATGCTTCCCGATAAATTCTTGGGGGAGAAAAACCTATTTTGGACATTTAGGGAGAGTTGCAGGCTCCTTTTCACTCTCCAGCCTCGGTCCTCGGGGAATGAGACCCAGCTGGTGGGGATCATCATGTCATTGCTTAGAGGGGTTCCCCAGACCTGGACATTTTCACTACCCCCTTCGGCCCCGGAACGGCATTCGGTTGACCTCTTCTTTGACTCCCTCGGGGTGATATATGATGAACCAGACCGTGTATGGGTGGCTGAGGACAGGATCATGTGTCTCACTCAGGGAAACCACATTGCTGAGCTATATTGTTCTGAGTTTCGGCAGTGGTCCACTGAGGTACGGTGGAATGATTCTGCACTTAGGTGCCAATTCCGGAGAGGTCTTTCAGACTCACTGAAAGATGCCTTGGCTCTGCACCATCCTCTCAGCACCTTGGATGATGCGATGACGGAGGCCGTTCGTATGGACCGCAGATTACGGGAAAGAAGGGGCACCATGCGTGAGATTCCGCCCCCTCTACCTAGGGCACTTTCTTTGTTGCCGGCTACGGAACACATGGAAGTTGGAGCCATCAGTCTGGATGAGAAGGAGAGGAGAAGATGCCATGATCTCAAGCTGTGCTTCTATTGTGGACACCATGGACACTGGAGGAAACACTGCCCGGCTTGCCCCTTTGCTAAACAGTCGTCGGGAAATTTCTAAGTCTGGGTAACGGTCGAGGAAGTTGCCCAGACTATCAGATACCTTTCCTCTCCTCCAATAAGATACTTCTGAATGTTGACCTCTGGGTCAAGGAGTCGGTCTGGTCTGCTACTGCCTTTGTTGACTGTGGGTCCGCTATGAACTTCATTGACTCTGAGTTGGTCCAAAGATTAGAGTTAGGGACAGTGAGGTTAGAAGGACCCATTCAACTCCTGGCAATTGATAAAACACTGCTGCCTCAAAACCTCATTCGGTTTGCTACAGAAAAATTTACTCTGGTGATCGGGTCTCAGCATTCTGAAACTATTTCTTGTTTTGTAATGGCCAATCTCCCTGCTGGATTAGTGTTGGGGTATCCATGGTTAATGTTACATAATCCCGTTATTGATTGGGAGTGTCGTACCATAGTCAAATGGAGTCCTGCTTGTCATAAAAGGTGTTTACAATCTGTACTTGTGTTCTCCGTAAGTCCTGAGGGTCTTCCGGAATACCTGAGGGACTACGGAGACGTATTCTCGGAAACAGAGGCCGAGGTTCTTCCGCCTCATCGCCCATATGACTGTGCCATCGATTTGCTTCCCATTACCAAATTGCCCAAGGCCCGTTTATATCACCTCTCGGGTCCAGAATGGGCTGCTATGAAATCATACATATCTGATAATATACGTAAAGGGCATATCCATCCTTCTTCTTCCCCTGTGGCCACTGGGTTCTTTTTTGTAAAGATGAAGGACGGAGGATTAAGGCCATATCTCGATTTCCGAGAATTGAACAAAATTACTGTGAAAAAAACGTATCCACCTCCACTCATCCCTAATGTCTACAACCAACTCTCTGAAACCCGGTGGTTTACCAAACTAGACCTCAGGGGGGCCTATAATCTTATCCGTATTAGAGAAGGGGATGAGTGGAAAACGGCCTTTCTGACGTCAGAGGGGTTATTTGAGAATTTGGTGATGCCTTTTGGTCTAACAAATGCTCCTGCGGTGTTTCAAAATTTCATCAATGATATCTTCTTTGATTTTCTTGGTCGTTTTGTGGTCATCTATCTCGATGACATTTTGATTTATTCTGCCGATAGGGATACGCATATTACGCATGTTCGCTCAGTATTACAGAGATTACGTGATAACCATCTGTTTGCCAAGCTTGAAAAATGTTTTTTCTCTGTTCAGGAAATAGCCTTTTTTGTTTTTACTCCTTTCTCGTGATGGGTTTAAAATGGACCCAGGAAAGGTGCAGGCTATCGTGGATTGGGTGCAACCCAGGGATATCAAGGCGCTACAACGCTTTTTGGGTTTCGCAAATTATTATCGAAGGTTCATTAAGGGGTTTTCTCAAATTGCCAAGCCATTGACTGACCTTACACGGAAAGGGGCAGATCTGCAGAACTGGTCACAAACGGCTGTCCAGGCTTTTCTTGAGTTAAAGGACCGGTTCATGTCCGCCCCGGTCCTGGTACAGCCTGACCTCGAGGCGCCGTTTATTGTGGAGGTGGACGCCTCAGAGGTGGGGGTGGGAACTGTTCTCTCTCAGGGCCCTGCTACTCTGACTAATCTGCGACCATGTGCATTCTTCTCCAAGAAAGTCACTCCGGCTGAGAGGCATTATGATGTGGGTAACCGTGAATTATTGGCGGTAAAGTTGGCATTTGAAGAATGGAGGCATTTTTTGGAGGGTGCTGTTCACCGTATTACTGTCATCACTGATCATAAAAACCTTGCGTATATTGAGTCCGCCAAGAGATTGACGCCTCGACAAGCGAGGTGGGCTCTTTTTTTTTTCTAGATTACATTTTTGTATTACTTTTCAGCCGGGGTCTAAAAACGTGAGGGCAGATGCACTGTCCCGTAGTTTGGACCTGGTGTCACCTCCCGAGCATCCTTCCTCCATTCTTCCGCGAGGGGTGGTGGTCGCTACCTTGTCATCCAAGTTAGAGGCTGAGGTCAGGGAGGCTCAGCTCCATCTTCCGCTCCAGACACTAAACTGTTTGTCCCTTTGCACCTCCGGATACGAGTACTTCAAGATTTCCATGAGTTCGTACTTAGCGGCCATCCTGGAATTACAGCCACTCGCAAGGCTGTTGCTCGACTGTTTTGGTGGCCATCTCTTCACTCAGATGTTGCTGGGTTTGTGTCTGCCTGTGCTACATGTGCCCGTGCTAAGGTATGTCGTAACCGGCTGGCCGGGGAACTGGTTCTATTACCTCTTCCTGAAAGACCATGGACCCACTTGTCCATGGATTTCATTACGGACCTCCCTGTCTCAAATGGTATGACTGTGATGTGGGTGGTGGTGGATCGTTTTAGTAAACAGGCACATTTTGTTCCCCTCTCCGGTCTACCTAATGCTGCGGCCCTTGCCAACCACTTTATTGACCAGGTGGTTCAGTTCCATGGGTTGCCCCTGAATGTTGTGTCTGACAGGGGGGTACAATTCATTTCTCGGTTTTGGAGGGCCTTGTGCAGGCGGTTGGGAATTGAGTTGTCCTTCTCGTCCGCCTATCATCCCGAGTCCAATGGGCAGATGGAGAGGACGAATCAGACCCTTGAGCAAATCCTGCAGTGCTTGGTTTCTGCTCAGCAGGAGGATTGGTGTACGTTTTTGCCCCTTGCGGAGTTTGCATTCAATAGCAGAGTCCATCAGTCTACGGGGACTTCTCCCTTCTTCTGTAATTACGGGTTTCACCCTCACTTCGGGACCTTCTCTAGAATGGATTCAGGGTGTCCAGGGGCCGAGTCAGTCGTTCAGCATCTGGGGGAGGTGTGGAAGGAGGTACGACGGTGTATCGAGACGCTCAACAGTCCCAGAAACGCCAAGCGGACAAATGCCGTTCTCTGGGACCCCCCTTTCAAGTGGGGGACAAAGTGTGGCTGTCCACTCGGAATATTAGGCTTAGGGTTCCGTCTGCTAAGTTGGGTCCTAAGTTTATAGGACCCTATGAGATCATTGAAGTGATCAACCCGGTGGTCTTTCGGTTACAACTGCCCCAGACCTTGCGTATTCCTAACGTATTTCATACCTCCTTGCTTAATCCATTTGTTCTATCTGTGGTGGATTCTCAGACGCCCCCGGCTCCAATATTTGTGGACGGTGAGGAGGAGTACGAGATCCAGCATATTATCGATTCTCGTTGGGTTCCTAGTTCCCTCCAGTATCTGATCCATTGGAAGGGTTACGGTCCGGATGACAGGACCTGGGTGCCGGCTCGATCCGTGCGGGCCGATCGGTTGATTGCGGCTTTCCACCGGAAATATCCTGGGGGTCCGGTGCCCCCCCCTTGAGGAGGGGGTACTGTCATGGTTCGCCTCCCCGTCCACATGGCTAGGGGGTGGAGCCTTCTCTCGGGCCTCACTTCCGGACCTTGGATGCCTTAAAAGCTGACATTTCCAGTGAACCAGTGCCGGCTATAAGCTTAGCACTGCTTTGCCTGTGATTGCTGGTCCTGTGAGTGATATCCTGATTAGAGATGAGCGAACCGGTCGCGGTTCGGCTCGAGCTTGGTTCGCCGAACGGAGGTCTCGTTCGAGTTTGGTTCGGCGAACTGGTTCGGCGAACCGCTCGAACCCCATAGGAAACAATGGGAGGCAATCACAAACACATAAAAACACGTTATAAATGTACACATACAGTTAATAAACATTGCCATATCACTTACCGGTCCCCGGGATGCGTCCTGCACTCTGTCTCCTGCCGCTATTCCTCCCGATAATCGCTGCGTCTTCCCGGTAACCAGCAGTGATGACAGGACCTACGTGATGTTGTCAAAATAGCATGTGACCAGTCACGTGTCTGTTATCTCATTGGCTACAGACTGGTCACATGGCTAGACGTCATGGCCTGTCCTAGGTCCTGTCAGTGCATCTCTCCAGTACGCGGTGATTGTTTGTGTATCTCCGTGTACTGGTGAGATGCTCTGGCACACGGTCGGTTTCCCGGTCTGCTTCTCTGTTCCCTTATTCACCGGCTGCCACAGCCAGTTAATAACGGAGATCACCGTTGCTATAGCAACTCGCCTGTCAATGGTGACATCACCGCTATTCAGCACGGAGCCTCTGATCACTCAGGCTGCACGGGAAGCAGCGTCCTTTCTCACATGCACCGCTGCTGATGTAGCAGAGCTGAATGTGTTGAAGGAGAAAGAAGACAGAAGACCATGGATCGTGGAGGGATAAAAGGGAGTAATACACATGGAGTCTGTAATGTGTCTGTGTATTTATTTCTATTAAAGTATTTTAACTGTGCGTGGTGTCTTTTTTTTAACCCTTTATTATAGATTCTTAATGGCCGGGTCAAACTTGCCTGATATTAAGAATCTCTGGCTTAATACTAGCTAGTAATACAAAGCCAGTATTAACTCATGATGATTACTCAGCAAGCCACCCGGCTTCAGGGCTGCTGGAAGAGTTGGCTACAGCGCCAGATAATGGCGCTTCTATGAAAGCGCCATTTTCTGGGGCGGCTGCGGATTGCAATTCGCAGCAGAGGCGCCCAGAAACCTCGGGCTAACCTGTGCTGCGGATTCCAATCCCCAGCTGCCTAGTTGTACCTGGCTGGACACAAAAATGGGGAGAAGCCCATGTCATTTGTTTTTTAATTATTTCATGAAATTCATGAAATAATTAAAAAAAGGGTTTCCCTATATTTTAAATTCCCAGCCGGGTACAAATAGGCAGCTGGGGGTTGGGGGCAGCCGTACCTGCCTGCTGTACCTGGCTAGCATACAAAAAGATGGAGAAGCTCACGTCATTTTTTTTTTTTTTAGTTTTTTGGCAAAAAAAGTAAAAAAATGCTTTTCTGGATTTTCCATTGCCAGTGAAGGTAACACCAAGCAGTGGGGGTTGGCAGCCAGTAGCTGCTTGGATTACCCATAGCTAGCAATACAAAAAATGCAGCGGGAGCCCATATTTTTTTTTTTTAATTATTTATTTAAATAACTAAAAAAAAAAGTGCTTCCGTGTATTTTGATTGCCTGACATGACAGAACTGTAAAAATAAATCATTAAAAAAATGACGTAGCGCTCCGCGGTATTTTTGATTCTCAGCGCAGATAAAGCAGACAGCTACAGGTTGCCAGCCCATCTGCCTGGCGTTACCTTGGCTGGCAATCAAAATACAGGGAAGCCCATTAAAAAAATAGTTTAAAAAAAATGACGTGGGGTCCCCCCATTTTTGTTTGTTTTAATGTTTTGTTTATTGAAGCAAAAGAAAATAAAAATACACAATCATCAGAAATCACAGTCTTGACTAATACAATTACATTTGCATCCGACGCTTCCCATTTTAACTCTATGACTCAGATTACTTATGTGTTGTCTGAGCTTTCCAAATAATAAACTTAACCATCGGGTAGTGGGAAAGCCCGAATTAAATTAGTTGCCTGGTTTCTGTATTAATATGCAACAATTTTTAACAACAAGTATCATAGAAACTAGAAGTAGGGGGGGAGCTAGAATCCAGGAGAGCGAATTTTTATCGCATGAAATTCAGTTACGGGATTAGAGTTAGAGGGTTCAAGAGACGAAAGGAAAGGGGAAAGAGATAGAAAGGAGAGAAGAAAGGAGAGGATTTTGGTCTTAGATCCATTCAATCTGTGGCAAGGATGGTTAGACAGCTGTCATTCATCTCATTGGTGGGGGGAAGGGTGACTTACAATCCCCTATGCTGCCGTCTGCGAAGTCACTATTGAAAATTGAGGTTTAGACTTATAGGCCTGCCAAGCCTTCCAGACTTGAAGGAAAGAGAGCATATTTTGACGTGAAAGGGCTGAGAATTCTTCAACGTGATATAATTGATCGATCTTCAGCAAGAGCTGCGTGAGAGTGGGAATTTTCGTTGTGCGCCACAATTGGGCTATGAGAAGTTTACAGGCTGAGCCTACAAATGACGCCAGTTTTGAAGAAGCTTTATCTTTAGGCCAGATTGGGAAGTTCAGAAGCATTTGTCCAGGTTCCAGAACCCCCTGTTTGCCTGTGAGGTCAAATATTAACTGTGATGCCATCCGCCAGAAGGTCTGGATAATCGGACAAGTCCACCACACATGTAAATATGTTCCCTTGTCCCTCCCGCATCGCCAGCATTGATCTGAGTTGGAAGAGCTCCATGTACTAGACGAGGTGGGGACAATGTACCATCTCGCAATCACTTTAAATGAATTCTCTTGAACTCTCACACAACATGACGGACCATGTGAGGCATTGTAAATTTGGCTCGTTTGTAAATCGGTAAATGTAGTACTCAGGTCCCTTTCCCATCTTAGTATATATGCTCTCTTTACCACCAGTTTTTTTGTAAGCAGGGTATGGTACAGGTTAGAAAGAATTTTCCTGGGAGCCCGGGCTTGCATGCAAAAAGATTCAAATGCAGTTAAAGGTCTGTCGAGATGAGTATGAGGTAATAATGGATGAATCACATGTTTTAACTTTGTATGATGAAGAAATGTGAGCTTAGAGAGGCCTGGGTTCATACCCATCTCCTGTTCAGATATCAAAGAGCCGTCCACCAAAAGATCAGCTAACAGAACATTCACATTGGTCAGAAATGTGGATTTCGTGGACGCGGCTTGGTTTACATCGGCATCTAATATGTCGGAAACTTGGGTTAAAGGGGAGAGAGGCGGGGCCAATATCTCTCTGTTTTCCTTCCATTTGTGCAAGAGAGTTCTCGTAAGCTCATTTGTGAAGGATCTTTTATCCCTCTGGTTTGCAGGGGAAAGTAGCATAGCTCGTAGAGGGGTGGGGGCTAGGTATTCTTCTATAGATATCCACAATTTAGTCGGTGGGCGTCTGATCCAGTCTACCGTTCTGGAAAGGACGGCGGCTTGGTAATATAACGAAATATTGGGTAATCCCATGCCCCCCCTGTCCCTTGGGAGGTTCAATGTTTGAAAGTTGATTCTCGGTTTATGTTTGTTCCAGACGTAGTTGGAGATTAAAGAGTAAAGCGGGCTTTACACGCTACGACATCGCTAATGTGGAGTCGTTGGGGTCACGGATTTTGTGACGCACATCCGGCCGCATTAGCGATGCCGTTGCGTGTGACATCGATAAGCGATTTTGCATCGTTGCAAAACCATGCAAAATCGCTAATCGGCGACACGGGGGTCCATTCCCAATTATCGTTACTGCAGCAGTAACGAGGTTGTTCGTCGCTCCTGCGGCAGCACACATCGCTGCGTGTGACGCCGCAGGAGCGAGGAAGCTCTCCCTACCAGCCTCCCGGGCGCTATGAGGAAGGAAGGAGGTGGGCAGGATGTTACGTCCCGCTCATCTCCGCCCCTCCGCTGCTATTGGGCGGCGGTTCAGTGACGTTTCAGTGACGTCGCTGTGACGCCGCACGGACCGCCCCCTTAGAAAGGAGGTGGTTCGCCGGTCACAGCGACGTCGCCGGACAGGTAAGTATGTGTGACGGCTGTGGGCGATGTTGTGCGGCACGGGCAGCGATATGCCCGTGTCGCGCAACAGATGGGGGCGGGTACCCACACTAGCGATATCGGGACCGATATCGCAGTGTGTAAAGTAGCCTTTACACTGAGAGAGAAAAGCTGTGGGAATTGGTATGGGTAGCATTTGAAAAAGGTAAATAAACTTTGGAAGTATAATGCTTTTAATTAAATTTTTCCGACCCATCCACGAAAGGAAGGGAGCCTTCCACGAGGCTATTTGTGCGGTAAGTTTAGGAAGAAGGGGCTTGTAGTTGAGATCAAATAGGGACTTGAAGGTTTTCCCCAACTTAATGCCTAAGTATGTTATGTGACTATTTGGCCATCGAAAAGGGAACTTGTTTTGGAGAGATTTAGTAACTTTGCTGGCGATATTAATGCTTAACGCTTCTGATTTGGATAGGTTAATTTTGAAGTTAGACCAGCGGCCATATTCCTCTAATAATTTCATAAAGGCAGGGAAACCCCTCTCCGGCCTGGACATTACCACCAACAAGTCGTCGGCAAAGGCGGCGGACTTGTGGTGAACTCCCTGCAGATTAAACCCCTCAATGTCCCGGTCCTGTTGAATGGAGGTTAGCAATGGCTCCATGACCAAGACAAAGAGTAGGGGGGATAAGGGGCAACCCTGCCTTGTGCCATTTTTAATGTCAAGAGGGTCGGTGAGGGTATTGTTTATTTTAATCCTGGCCGTGGGGGTCCCCCCATTTTTGATAGCCAGCTAGGGTAAAGTAGACGGCTGTAGCCTGAAAACCACAGCTGGCAGCTTTACCGTGGTTGGTGATCCAATGTGGAGGTCACCCCAGGCTCTTTTTTATAATTATTTTATAAATAATAATAATTACAAAAAAAAAGTAGGGTCCCCCCAAATTGGATCACCAGCCAAGGTAAAGTGGACAGCTGTGGTCTGGTATTCTCAGGATGGGAAGGTCCATAGTTATTGGCCCTTCACAGCCTAAAAATAGCAGGCCGCAGGCGCCCCAGAAGTGGCGCATCCACTAGATGCGCCAATCCTGGCGCTTCACTCCAGCTCATCCCGTGCCCTGGTGCAGTGGCAAATGGGGTAATAAATGGGGTTGCTACTAGCTGTAAGGTCACCTGACATCAAGCCCAGCAGTTTGTGATGTCATGGCGTCTGTCAGATACCCGACATCACAAACTGTCAGTACTAACAAAAAAATAGACAAAAAAAAATTATTTGAAAAAACACTCCCCAAAACATTCCCTCTTTCACCAATTTTTTGTAAGAAAATAAATAAGGGGGTCCCACAACGACTCTCGACCGTCTAGAATATGGGGGGACACGCTCGGTGAACGTATCCCCCATTTTCTAGGAGTGCAGACCCTCCATGTGAGGAGTGTGGGTGCAATGAATCTGCACCCACTCTCCCTGGGTCCACAGCAGCAGAGTCCATGTCGTAACGGTTGCTATCAAAGCTGCAATGCCCTGCTCATGAGGTAAGGGCATGCCTAATCAGGAGAACTATTCTACATTTCCAAATATTGGTATTTGCTGATATTACTGCTATTCCACCTACTATATATTGGGGATAGGATCTTGGAGATGGAATACCCCTTTAAGTCCAGTTATCCAGCTGAATGAATACTAAACAACAGAGCTCGCTATTTAGATGTGTTTTCTTCTGGCGTATAACGGACTCTCATGTTTGGTAGTCGTTCAGCAGGGCAACAGAAATAGCACATACCTCCATTTGGAAATGTAGTATAGCTCTCCTGATCAACTATGTTCCTTACCTCATGAGCAGGGCATTGCAATAATAATAATAATAATTCATTTATATAGCGCTATTAATTCCATAGTGCTTTACATACATTGGGAACACTGTCCCCATTGGGGCTCACAATCTAAATTCCCTATCTGTATGTCTTTGGGTACTCGGAGGAAACCCACGCAAACATGGGGAGAACATACAAACTCATTGCAGATGGTGTCCTTGGTGGGAATTGAACCCAGGACGTCAGCGCTGCAAGACTGCAGTGCTAACCACTGAGCCACCGTGCCGCCCATTTAGCTTACAGATGTATAACCACCACTCACTGTGTCTGACCACAGGAAGCTGAGCTGACAGCCGCTCTGTGCATGCGGCAGCGTCTATTGTGAAGGAGAGGGCCGCCGGAGATTAACACTCCACAGATACCGTGGGACACCGGGGAACACCGGTGGGGTTATAGAGGGTGACCTGGCAGGGCCTGGAGAGGAGTTTTCTGTCGCATGTGTCATGGCACATGTGACAGAAATCAGAGGAGTAGGGTGAATGCGTCTGGCGCACTGCTGTGCGCGCGGCCATCTTGGATTTCCGGGAGGGGTCGGGGGGAGACACTTTGGCGACACCGGGGGACCGGGGAGGAGATTTATCTCCCATCTGACATGTTTGTTCATGCCAGATGGGAGATAAATAATTTTTTACCGACGCTGTCATTTACTGTAACGTGATCATCGGTATACGGTGTATACTGGTGATCACGTGAGCGGGGACCGGAAAAAACGGCCTAAATCATGATCTCCAGGGTCTCAGCTACCCCCTGAAACCACGGAGATTTTCTGACGCTAGGGGGCGCTATTCACTTATTTCTGCCTGCTGTTTATAAACGGCAGACCAGAATAGCGCTTCATTCACACGACCGATCCGTTTTCGCGGTCCACAAAAAACAGTTTGTTTTTTTTACAGGTGCATCCGTGTGGCATCCGTTTCTGTTCCATATACGGTCCGTATGTCATCCGTGTGCCTTCCGTTTGTTTGCATACTGCAAAAAAACTGAAGGAGGTAAAATACATAAATTTACCCAGGATCTGTGACGCCCTGGACCCCCAGGGGTCACAGGTAACAACACACAACACCACACACACCCCCACCCCAGTGAGGCACCAGCAGCCAACAAGTCCTGACCGCCTCCCTCAGGTCTAGTCAGGCACACCAGTTGGGCGGAGCCAGGCGGATAGTCACGCCGTCCGAGGAGTCTGCTGGCCTGAGGCAGGGAAAGGACAAGTGAGTCGAGTGGGGAGAGGAGTAGTGAGAGGAGTAAAAGTGGCGAGCTGAGAGTCAGGGGCCTAGGGCGGAGCCTAGGACCCCTTGGAACTGTCAGGCAGGCAAGACGGTGATGGCCGTCTGCAGGAGTCCGGTCAGGGACTGAACTGCGGAACCGTAGGGACCGAGAAGAGGGTGGTGACCCTTCGTACCCGAATCGGGGAGCTAACAAGTCAACCGGAGCACCAGGCAGGGTACTCAGACCCCGTTCTAGCCCAGAAGCAACCGGGCTCAGACAAATCTACTGATTGCGGTCTGGACCTCAGGGGTTCATTCCCACCCAAAGTCCCGATAGACGGCAACAGCCCACCGATTCCGGATAAGAGCCACCGCCAAGGGCCAGAGATCCAAAGGGCTAGCGCCTGCGGGTAAAAGGGCTCCTCCGGTACCCAAAAGCCGGGGAGTGGACTACCGTTGCTGAAGCATAGGAGTCACTGTAGCAAATTTAAAGGTGCAGGAGAAAGGCGACATCACCAACCTCACTGGGGACACACGCAGCCGGCTGCGGGCACCGATCTACACTGAACTTGGTTTACCATTGACTCTGTGTGGTTTAATCGTGAGTACACCAGTGCCATCAGGCACCGCGCCGCATGCGTGCCCCTGCGTCCTGCAACCCCCCGCTCCTGCCACCTGGCCCCAGGACCAACAAACCCCCTACCCACGGAGGGGTCAACACCTAGCTGCGACCCACCACCGATCCCGGACGAGCCCCCGCACCCTGACCGCAGCGGTGGTGCCTATCACCTCACCACGACCCGTGGGTGGCGTCACGAACTGTTACCGGGCCGTGAAACCGGTCCACCCCAAACCAAACAACCAAACCTACCCCCCCTTTCCAGAGCGACGTGGCCCCCAGTCCGGAGGCGCTTGAGCCACCGACAACCCGAGCTCGGATCCGAGCGGCTCGGCGGAGAGCAGCCGAGCCCCCAGGGCAGTACAGATCCATAGCTTCAACCTACATGAGATGTTCACTCCAGTGCCATTTTCTACTGCATTTCACAGTGTAGAGCGCTCTGGTGATTTTCTTTTGCTTGTACACTTCATATCAGTCTTTTCTGTCATTATAATGGCAGAAAGACACATAATGTCCCACTCGCCTGCATTTTGTAATTTTGCACCCTTTGGTGCCTTTCATGTGGCACTAAGGGGTGCTTAGCCTTGTATTTAGCGAAAAAAATTAAAAAAATGACGTGGGGTTCCCCCTATTTTTGTAGCCAGCTAGGGTAAAGCAGACGGCTGCAGCCTGCAGACCACAGCTGGCAGCTTCACCTTGGCTGGTAATCCAAAACTGAGGGCACTCCACTCTGTTATTTTAAATTAAATAAATAACTAAAAAAAAAAAAGACGTGGGGGTCCCTCCAAAATTGGATCATCAGCCAAGGTAAAGCGGACAGCTGGGGTCTGATATTCTCAGACTAGGGAGGTCCATGATTATTGGACTCTCCCCAGCCTAAAAATAGCAGGCCGCAGCCGCCCCAGAAGTGGCGCATCTATTAGATGCGCCAATCCTGGTGCTTCGCCCCAGCTCATCCCGTGCCCTGGTGCGGTGGCAAATGGGGTAATATATGGGGTTGATACCAGATGTGTATTGTCACCTGGCATCAAGCCCTGGGGTTCGTGAGGTCAGGCGTCTATCAGATACCCGACATCACCAACCCAGTCAGTAATAAAAAAAAAAAAATAGACGACAAACACATTTTTATTTGAAAAAACACTGCCCAAAACATTCCCTCTTTCACCAATTTATTAGAAAGAAAAACAAATCCAGGTCTGCTGTAATCCAAGGGGTTCCCATGACGATCCATACCATAGTCACTGTCCCATTCAATGAAGAACAGAATGTTCCACATTGGCTGGGAGAGCAATGCAGTGACCTGAGCTAACATCAACAGGTCAGCCCAGGTCACTGCAGGGCATGACAAGTGCTGCTGTCAGGAGCGAGGTACATTACCTGCGGTGACGATCTCCTGCACTGCTGATAGCAGACCTGTCACTGACTTCAATGACCTTCACAGCCAAGTATCGTGGGAGCCTGTGACGTCACCGCTGGTGACAGTCTCTGGTCGGCAGCGAGAGGAGATGTGACAAGCGGCGGCCATGGAGGACAGTGACAGCGCGAAGGTCGGGAGGGCGGGACTTCATCACCGCAGGTAAGCTGAGCGGAGTAATGTGTGCGGAGTGCGAGGTGGGTGGAGCTAAGCGGGGTAATGTGTGCAGAGTGACAGGTGGGTGGAGCCAAGTAGGGTAATGTGTGAAGAGTGCCAGGTGGGCGGAGCTAAGCGGGGTAATGTGTGCATAGTGCCAGGTGGGTGGAGCCAAGCGGGGTAATGTGTGCAGAGTGCCAGGTGGGTGGAGCCAAACGGTGTAATGTGTGCAGAGTGCCAGGTTGGTGAAGCCAAGCGGGGTAATGTGTGCAGAGTGCCAGGTGGGTGGAGACAAACAGTGTAATGTGTGCAGAGTGCCAGGTTGGTGGAGCCAAGCGGGGTAATGTGTGCAGAGTGCCAGGTGGGCGGAGCCAAGCGGGGTAATGTGTGCAAAGTTCCAGGTGGGTGGAGCCAAGCGGGGTAATGTGTGCAGAGTGCCAGGTGGGCAGAGCCAAGCAGGGTAATGTGTGCGGAGTGCAGGTGGGTAGAGCCAAGCGGGGTAATGTGTGCGGAGTGCAGGTGGGTGGAACCAAGCTATGTAATGTGTGCAGAGTCCCAGGTGGGTGGAGCCAAGTGGGGTAATGTGTGCAGAGTGCCAGGTGGGCGGAGCCAAGCAGAACCATGTGTGCGGAGTGCAGGTGGGTGGAGCCAAGCGGGGTAATGTGTGCAGAGTGCCAGGTGGGCGGAGCCAAGTGGGGTAATGTGTGCAGAGTCCCAGGTGGGGGGAGCCAAGCGGGGTAATGTGTGCAGAGTGCCAGGTGGGTGGAGTAAAGCGGGGTAATGTGTGCAGAGTGCCAGGTGGGCGGAGCCAAGTGGGTAATGTGTGCAGAGTGCCAGGTGGGTGGAGCCAAGCAGGGTAATGTGGGCAGAGTGCCAGGTGGGTGGAGCCAAGCAGGGTAATGTGTGCGGAGTGCAAGTGGGTGGAGCCTAGCGGGGCCATGTGTGCGGGCAGCGGAGTGCAAAGTGGGTGGAGCCTAGCGGGGCCATGTGGGGCTGAAGACATCAGTGCCGGGCACTGCATGGCTGGGGACTGGTGAGTGTGAGTGTGTGTGTGTACATGCCGAGTGCAGGAGGGGGCGGAGCCCAGCGGGGAAGTGTCGGCTCCCTGCACATGTAACTAAGATAAATTTTGGGCTACTAAACAAAGCACTTTGCTTGGATACCCGATATTTATCTTGGTTACCAGCTTACCGCAGGCTGCCAGCGATGGCTCCCTGCACACTGTAGCTGTAAAAAGCCCTGCTTTTTGCTGATCGAACCATTCTCGAACGTAACTCGAACTGCCGAACTTTTACCAAAAAGCTCAAGTTCTAGTTCGATCTAGAACACCCCCCAAATCACTCTAACCGCGAACTGGAGAACCACGAACCGCGCTCAACTCTAATCCTGATCTGTCTGTTCCTGTGCCCCCGTGCCCTTGTCTGTGTTCTGTCCCCTGGTCGTCCTTCCTGTCCTCTGTCCCCTCTCCTATTTCTCCACTCGGTTGCTTCCTCCGGTACTGACCTTGACCTGACTTTGACTCTGCTTCTGCTCGTTCCTCCGGTCCTGCTTTTGCCCGTACGGTGTTTGACCCAGCCTGCCTGACTATTCCTCGCATGCCCTGCATCTCTGCTTCTCACCTGTGCTGTGAGGCAGTGTATGAGAACACTGTGTATTTACTTACTGGTTCTCGTTGCTCTGTGTAGTGTCTTCTGCTGCAGAGCTCTGGCTCCCCCTGGTGGCAGCATGACAGAGTAATTCCGCATATGAAATATAGAAATACTTTATTTTTAGAAAAATTTATACAGTAAGTGATAGACATACAAAAACACAATAAAAATGCAGTGTTACAGTGTACAAAACACACAAGGATGTGGAGGGTTAACACACTCTAAATTGGGTTAAATTATACAAATCTGTTATGATCCGGAACCATGGAAGATCACAATAGATCATTGGCAAAAAGGTGACAAGCGCATTGGCAACTAATCTGGCTGCCATCCTCTTACTAAACCATCAACACTAGAAGTAGCTGAGGGGTAAACTAACATCCTATGCACCGCGAACCCAGCCAGAAAACTAAGTATCCTATAGGAAGGAAGGATGAATAACTCTCTGCCTCAGAAATAGTCCGCAAAAGGTATAGCAAACCCCCCACATTCAAAGATATAGGAAAATACAATACACAGATGGATGATAGGATTAGCAAAGGTGAGGCCCCACTAACTAAATAGGAAAGGATAGGAAAGAAGCTGATGGTGATCAGAGAAAAACCCTACAAAAATCCAAATACCTGATAGTACAAAAAGGTCCTCAGATCGCACGATCTGCACTCCGTCCTATATCAGGCGCTCTTGTCAAACCAATGAACATAAAACAGGAACAATTACAAATTCAAGAAGCAACAAACACATGGACTTATAGGAGCAAAAACTCCAAACATAGCTGCAGGGAGTGTTGTGAATGTTAGTTATGTCTTGGCTGCTGGGAGGCTCCCTCTGGTGGCCAGGAAGGGTTTGGACAGAGACCAGGTGTGTTGTGCAGTGGGTGTTTCCTTTCCTAACTCTCTGCTTATTTAAGTCCTGGTCTGATTGCAGGCTGTTGCCGGATGTCAGTTGTTCTTTGTATCTCTAGCCTGCATAATCCTGCTCTACATCACATCCACTCCAGATAAGTTCTTGCTCTTTATTTATTGCCTGGTTCTTTTGCTTATCTGGGTTTGTCATTTGTTGTGGTTGGTTTCAGTTTATTTCCTTCCAGGGATTTCCCCCCTCAGTGGATTGTTGAGGAACTCCCTGCAGTTCTATGTGGAGTATAGCTCCTTTGGGTCCATGTGTTTATGGCTTGTTGAATTTGTTATAATTCTTGTTTTCTGTTCATTGGTATGACAAGGGCACCTGGTATAGGACGGAGTTCAGATCGAGCGATCTGAGGGCCTTTTTGTACTATCAGGAAGTTGGTATTTTGCAGGGTTTTTCTCTGGCTACCATCAGTCCCTTTCCTGTCCTTTCCTATTTTAGTCAGCGGGGGCCTCACCTTTTGCTAATCCTGTCATCTACCTGTTGTGAGGTAGCGCGGTCGGCTGCGCAGCAGAAGACACGGGATCCAGGCATATAGGTTCACAGCACACGGTGTTTAATGTCCAAACAAAAATCCACAGCAATATACATGTCTCTCCAGCAGAGACTCAGGGAGTTGTGATCACTCCCTCACACCCGGCACACCTGCCCCTCGTTCCTGTTTCCATTTAACCCTTCCTTCAGCCTGTAGGGAAACAGCATTAACCCTAGAGTGGATTTACTTTCTATCATGGAGTGAGCACGACCGGGGCGAGACATACCGGCCGTCATAGATAACCCCGGTCACAGTCTCACATACCCCCCCCCTCAGTTCAAGCGTGCGGGGTTGAACTCCCGCCATCAAACACGGGCCGCGGGACAAGGCATCGGCGTTGACCTGCAACCTACCGGCCCGGTGTTCAACCGTAAACCGGAAGTTCTGCAGAGAAAGGAACCACCGGGTAACCCGGGCATTCCGTTCCTTGGCGGACCTCATCCAGACCAGCGGAGAGTGATCAGTCACCAAGCGAAACTGCCGTCCCAGCAGGTAATAGCGTAGGGACTCCAAGGCCCATTTAATCGCCAGGCACTCCTTCTCCACTACGCTATAATTCCGCTCGGGAGGGGTGAGCTTCCTACTCAAGAAGGTGACGGGGTGTTCCTCCCCCTGAACCACCTGAGACAGCACTGCCCCCAGGCCGACCTCAGAGGCGTCAGTCTGTACTATGAACTCCTTCCGGAAATCAGGGTTGACCAGAACGGGTTGTCCGCACAGGACCCCCTTCAGGGCCCGGAAGGAGTCCTCGGCCTGCGGAGTCCAGCGCACCATGACGGACTTCTTGCCTTTGAGAAGGTCCGTCAAGGGGGCTGATAGTCCCGCAAAATCTCTTACAAACCTCCTGTAGTACCCCACGATACCCAGGAAGGCCCTAACCTGCTTTGTGGTCAGGGGTCTAGGCCACTTCTGGATCGCCTCAACCTTGTTAATTTGGGGCTTAATCACTCCTTGGCCTATCACGTAGCCCAAGTAGCGGGCTTCCGTGAGTCCCAACGCACATTTCTTGGGATTGGCTGTCAATCCGGCTGTTCGAAGCGCGTCCACCACCGCTTGTACATGTTCCAAGTGGGTCTGCCAATCGGGGCTGTAAATAATGATGTCATCAAGGTACGCTGATGCATACGCCTGTTGGGGTTCCAGCACTAAGTCCATCAACCTCTGGAACGTGGCCGGAGCGCCATGTAACCCAAAAGGCAAGACAACATAGTGGAAGAGACCCTCCGGCGTAACAAAAGCGGTTTTCTCCTTGGCGGACTCCGTCAGTGGCACCTGCCAGTACCCCTTGGTCAGGTCGAGCGTGGTAAAATATCGCGCCTGTCCCAGCCTATCAATCAGCTCATCCACCCGGGGCATGGGGTAGAGATCGAACTTGGATATTTCGTTCAATCTCCGGAAGTCATTGCAGAACCTTAAGGAGCCATCGGGTTTTGGTATTAGGACAATGGGACTAGCCCATTCACTCCGGGATTTTTCGATGACCCCCAGGCGTAGCATTGTCTTCACTTCTTCTGATATGGCTTGTCTTCGAGCCTCCGGCACGCGGTATGACTTCAGGCGTACCTTCAGGTGGGGCTCGGTGACAATGTCATGTCGTATCAGACTGGTCCTACCCGGCAACTCGGAGAAGACATCGGGGTTCTGCTGAACCAGCCGTCTGGCCTCTCGCCTCTGTTGCTTGGTGAGGGCTTCTCCGATCCTTACTTCCGGTTCGTCCTCTCCGGAGGTCGCTGAAGCCGGGAGTGAACGACCCGAAGAGGAGGGAGATGGGGGAAACTCAACCATCAGGCTTTCCCGTTCCTGCCACGGTTTTAATAGGTTGACATGGTATATTTGTTCAGGTTTCCGCCTACCGGGCTGCAATACTTTATAGTTGACCACCCCAACTTTTTCCTTTATCTCGTAGGGGCCTTGCCACTGAGCCAGGAATTTACTCTCCGCCGTGGGGATTAATACCAACACCCGATCCCCGGGTTTAAAGGTCCGCACGGTGGCTTGTCTATTATAGCGGCCGCTTTGCGCGGCCTGAGCCTCCTGTAAATGCTCCTTCACAATTGGCATGACCGCGCTTATGCGGTTCTGCATTCCTAAAATGTGTTCAATCACACTTTTATGGGGGGTGGGCTCTTGCTCCCATGTTTCCTTTGCCAGGTCCAACAATCCCCGGGGATGTCGCCCGTATAACAATTCAAAAGGCGAAAACCCCGTGGATGCCTGTGGCACCTCTCGGATGGCAAACATCAAATAGGGAAGCATCATATCCCAGTCCTTCCCGTCTTTGGAGATCACCCTTTTTAGCATGGTTTTCAGGGTTTTATTGAATCGTTCTACTAACCCATCCGTCTGAGGATGATACACAGACGTACGCAACTGCTTGATCTGGAGTAGCCGGCATAGTTCTTTGGTCACTTTAGACATGAATGGGGTCCCCTGATCCGTAAGGATCTCCTTGGGCAACCCCACCCGGCAGAACACAGAAAACAACTCCCGAGCTATAAGCTTCGCCGCAGTATGTCTGAGAGGTATCGCCTCTGGATACCGGGTGGCATAGTCAACGATCACTAGGATGTGTTGGTGCCCTCGAGCAGACTTTACGAGGGGCCCCACCAGATCCATCCCTATCCGTTCAAAAGGGACTTCTATAATGGGTAACGGCACCAACGGACTGCGAAAGTGGACCAGTGGTGCGGTAAGCTGACACTCCGGGCAGGTTTCGCAGAACCGTTTTACCTCCCCAAAGACCCCGGGCCAATAGAACCGTTGCAATATTCGCTCCTGCGTTTTCTTGACCCCTAGGTGGCCACTCATCAGATGTTTATGAGCCAAGTCGAGGACCCGCCGGCGATACGGCTGGGGCACCACCAACTGCTCCACCCCCACGCCCCGTATTTCATCTACCCGGTAGAGTAAATCCTGTTTAAGAGCGAAATGGGGGTACCTTACCTGGGCACCGGGCAGCTGGGCCACCCCGTCAATTACTAACACCCTATTCCGGGCATGTATTAACGTAGGGTCCTGGAGTTGGGCTGTCCCAAACGCATCCGGGGATGCCTCCAAGTCCGGGATGGGCTCGACCGTCTCAGCCTCTCCTGCGAATACCTCTAGGGGCGACCTATCGGGTTCACATTCTGTCCCTATCATGGGGACCCCTACGGCAGGTGTCCCGGATTCAGGATTGTAGGGCTTCCTCATAGAACCACTGATTTACCCGCTGAGCCCGTACATAGGTATTCACCCCCAACCGAGCCAGTATTTCGGCTTTCAGGGTCACATAGTCAATGGCGTCCTCGGTACCGAGGTCCAGGTACGCTTTTTGGGGTTCCCCCGTCAGATAGGGCGACAATACCTCAGCCCACTGGGGGGTCGGCAGCTTTTCCCGCTCGGCCACCCGCTCAAACACTGCCAGGAACGCTTCCACATCATCCCCCGGGGTCATCTTTTGCAACGCTTGTCTCACCGCTTTCCGGACGCTGCCGTCGTCACCCGGTCCCGGGGTTGTTGCTGCCGGTCCGGCACGGATTGACTTGGCCAGGAGAACCATCTGTTCTTGGTGCCTTTTTTCCTGCAATTTCAAGGCTTGCTGGTGCTGTTGCTGCTGTTGCTCCAACGTCCGGAGCAGGTGGGTATTCACCTGTTGTTGCTGTGCATTAGCCTCTTGTTGTTGTGCATTAGCCTGCTGCTGCTGTGCATTAGCCTGAGCCAAATGCCTTAGTATGTCCTCCATGGCGTCGCTGGGTTTGGGCCGTAGTATAGCTGCTTGAATCCAGGACATGTGCTACCGGATCACCAGAAAAGGAAGTACACCTCACCGGGCTGGCATGCCCGCCGATTCTCCACCATATGTGAGGTAGCGCGGTCGGCTGCGCAGCAGAAGACACGGGATCCAGGCATATAGGTTCACAGCACACGGTGTTTAATGTCCAAACAAAAATCCACAGCAATATACATGTCTCTCCAGCAGAGACTCAGGGAGTTGTGATCACTCCCTCACACCCGGCACACCTGCCCCTCGTTCCTGTTTCCATTTAACCCTTCCTTCAGCCTGTAGGGAAACAGCATTAACCCTAGAGTGGATTTACTTTCTATCATGGAGTGAGCACAACCGGGGCGAGACATACCGGCCGTCATAGATAACCCCGGTCACAGTCTCACACTGTGTATTGTGTTTTTCCTATATCACCGCAGTCTTTGAATGTGGGGGGCTTGCTATTCTTGTCTATTTTCTGAGGCAGAGAGTTATTCATCTTTCCTACCTTTAGGATAGTTAGTTCTCCGGCTGGGTTCACGGTGCACAGGATGTTAGTTCACCCCTCGGCTACTTCTAGTTGTGTTGGTTAGTAAGGGGATGGCGGCCAGATTAGTTGCCAATGCTCTTGTCACCTTTTTGCCAATGATTTGTGGTGATCTTCCATGGTTCCGGATCATAACAAGGGAGCTTCCCAGCTAAGCAACAGAGATGGAAGATTCCTGCTTGAAAATAAACTGACAACAACCACAATAATTGACAACCCAGAAAAGAACAAAACAACTTAAGAAAGAAACAAGCACTTATCTGGGGTAGATGTGGTCTGGAGCAAAATGAAAAGGCTGGTGAAGTAAAGAACAAATGATAACCGACCCAGACAGCCATGAAGCAAAAGCTTAAATAGGCAGAGAGTTAGCAATTGAAACGCCCATTGCTCCAGCACACTTGGTCTCTGTCCAAACCATTCCTGGCCACAAGAGGGAGCCTCACAGAAGCAAAAGTATAACTGATATTCACAACACAAATCCTAGGAGTATAGTGAACAGATAAAGCCAGATTGGCTAATTCTTTAGATTTGGATGTAGATAATAACAGAAGTAACAATCATAGGGCTGTCGAAATTAACAAAATGATGGTCGCGGGGTAAATAAAGTGCAAGGGCTGGCTGTAAATAAATATACAGTTAGGTCCAGAAATATTTGGACAGTGACACAAGTTTTGTTATTTTAGCTGTTTACAAAAACATGTTCAGAAATACAATTATATATATAATATGGGCTGAAAGTGCACACTCCCAGCTGCAATATGAGCGTTTTCACATCCAAATCGGAGAAAGGGTTTAGGAATCATAGCTCTGTAATGCATAGCCTCCTCTTTTTAAAGGGACGAAAAGTAATTGGACAAGGGACTCTAAGGGCTGCAATTAACTCTGAAGGCGTCTCCCTCGTTAACCTGTAATCAATGAAGTAGTTAAAAGGTCTGGGGTTGATTACAGGTGTGTGGTTTTGCATTTGGAAGCTGTTGCTGTGACCAGACAACATGCGGTCTAAGGAACTCTCAATTGAGGTGAAGCAGAACATCCTGAGGCTGAAAAAAAAAGAAAAAATCCATCAGAGAGATAGCAGACATGCTTGGAGTAGCAAAATCAACAGTCGGGTACATTCTTAGAAAAAAGGAATTGACTGGTGAGCTTGGGAACTCAAAAAGGCCTGGGCGTCCACGGATGACAACAGTGGTGGATGATCGCCGCATACTTTCTTTGGTGAAGAAGAACCCGTTCACAACATCAACTGAAGTCCAGAACACTCTCAGTGAAGTAGGTGTATCTGTCTGTAAGTCAACAGTAAAGAGAAGACTCCATGAAAGTAAATACAAAGGGTTCACATATAGATGCAAACCATTCATCAATTCCAAAAATAGACAGGCCAGAGTTAAATTTGCTGAAAAACACCTCATTAAGCCAGCTCAGTTCTGGAAAAGTATTCTATGGACAGATGAGACCAAGATCAACCTGTACCAGAATGATGGGAAGAAAAAAGTTTGGAGAAGAAAGGGAACGGCACATGATCCAAGGCACGCCACATCCTCTATAAAACATGGTGGAGGCAACGTGATGGCATGGGCATGCATGGCTTTCAATGGCACTGGGTCACTTGTGTTTATTGATGACATAACTAGAGATGAGCGAACCGGTCGCGGTTCGGCTCGAGGTTGGTTCGCCGAACGGACCTCCCGTTCGAGTTCGGTTCGTCGAACGTTCGACGAACCGAACTCGAACTGCATAGGAAACAATGGCAGGCAATCACAAACACAGAAAAACACCTAGAAAACACCCTCAAAGGTGTCCTAAAGGTGACAAACAACTCAAACACATTGGAAAGTGACAAGGACATATACTCATGCGAAAACAAAACAGCTGGACAAGGAAAAAGAGGAGGACACACAGATATAGGCATGGCACGCCCTTCTAAAATCATGTAAAACACCGCAAGGTGACTCCAAGCGGAGTCTCCATTTTTTCCAAAAATTGGGCCACACACACACCCACCCCTTCAGTGGCAGCAGTTGTGCCCCAGTTGTACACTTCACAGCTACATTTGCATCAAGCACATTCAAAAATACGCCATTCTTATCCGTCCCCAGGATGACACCGGGGTAGGTAGCAAAGTCTTTCCTGATCCCAGCTCTGTTCATCTTGGCTTCTTTTAAAAACACATCAAGCAAGGGTTACTCCAAGCGGAGTCTCCCTTTTTTTCCAAAAATTGGGCCACACAGACACCCACCCCATCAGTGGCAGCACTTGGGCCCTAGTTGCAAACAGGATGTTTTGATTTGCATCAAGCACATTCAAAAATATGCCATTCTTATCCGTCCCCAGGATGACACGGGGTAGGTAGCAAAGTCTTTGCTGATCCCAGCTCTGTTCATCTTGGCTTCTTTTAAAAACACATCAAGCAAGGGTTACTCCAAGCGGAGTCTCCCTTTTTTTCCAAAAATTGGGCCACACAGACACCCACCCCATCAGTGGCAGCACTTGGGCCCTAGTTGCAAACAGGATGTTTTGATTTGCATCAAGCACATTCAAAAATACGCCATTCTTATCCGTCCCCAGGATGACACCGGGGTAGGTAGCAAAGTATTTCCTGATCCCAGCTCTGTTCATCTTGGCTTCTTTTAAAAACACATCAAGCAAGGGTTACTCCAAGCGGAGTCTCCCTTTTTTCCAAAAATTGGGCCACACAGACACCCACCCCATCAGTGGCAGCACTTGGGCCCTAGTTGCAAACAGGATGTTTTGATTTGCATCAAGCACATTCAAAAATACGCCATTCTTATCCGTCCCCAGGATGACACCGGGGTAGGTAGCAAAGTCTTTGCTGATCCCAGCTCTGTTCATCTTGGCTTCTTTTAAAAACACATCAAGCAAGGGTTACTCCAAGCGGAGTCTCCCTTTTTTTCCAAAAATTGGGCCACACAGACACCCACCCCATCAGTGGCAGCACTTGGGCCCTAGTTGCAAACAGGATGTTTTGATTTGCATCAAGCACATTCAAAAATACGCCATTCTTATCCGTCCCCAGGATGACACCGGGGTAGGTAGCAAAGTCTTTGCTGATCCCAGCTCTGTTCATCTTGGCTTCTTTTAAAAACACATCAAGCAAGGGTTACTCCAAGCGGAGTCTCCCTTTTTTTCCAAAAATTGGGCCACACAGACACCCACCCCATCAGTGGCAGCACTTGGGCCCTAGTTGCAAACAGGATGTTTTGATTTGCATCAAGCACATTCAAAAATACGCCATTCTTATCCGTCCCCAGGATGACACCGGGGTAGGTAGCAAAGTATTTCCTGATCCCAGCTCTGTTCATCTTGGCTTCTTTTAAAAACACATCAAGCAAGGGTTACTCCAAGCGGAGTCTCCCTTTTTTCCAAAAATTGGGCCACACAGACACCCACCCCATCAGTGGCAGCACTTGGGCCCTAGTTGCAAACAGGATGTTTTGATTTGCATCAAGCACATTCAAAAATACGCCATTCTTATCCGTCCCCAGGATGACACCGGGGTAGGTAGCAAAGTCTTTCCTGATCCCAGCTCTGTTCATCTTGGCTTCTTTTAAAAACACATCAAGCAAGGGTTACTCCAAGCGGAGTCTCCCTTTTTTTCCAAAAATTGGGCCACACAGACACCCACCCCATCAGTGGCAGCACTTGGGCCCTAGTTGCAAACAGGATGTTTTGATTTGCATCAAGCACATTCAAAAATACGCCATTCTTATCCGTCCCCAGGATGACACCGGGGTAGGTAGCAAAGTATTTCCTGATCCCAGCTCTGTTCATCTTGGCTTCTTTTAAAAACACATCAAGCAAGGGTTACTCCAAGCGGAGTCTCCCTTTTTTCCAAAAATTGGGCCACACAGACACCCACCCCATCAGTGGCAGCACTTGGGCCCTAGTTGCAAACAGGATGTTTTGATTTGCATCAAGCACATTCAAAAATACGCCATTCTTATCCGTCCCCAGGATGACACCGGGGTAGGTAGCAAAGTCTTTCCTGATCCCAGCTCTGTTCATCTTGGCTTCTTTTAAAAACACATCAAGCAAGGGTTACTCCAAGCGGAGTCTCCCTTTTTTTCCAAAAATTGGGCCACACAGACACCCACCCCATCAGTGGCAGCACTTGGGCCCTAGTTGCAAACAGGATGTTTTGATTTGCATCAAGCACATTCAAAAATACGCCATTCTTATCCGTCCCCAGGATGACACCGGGGTAGGTAGCAAAGTATTTCCTGATCCCAGCTCTGTTCATCTTGGCTTCTTTTAAAAACACATCAAGCAAGGGTTACTCCAAGCGGAGTCTCCCTTTTTTCCAAAAATTGGGCCACACAGACACCCACCCCATCAGTGGCAGCACTTGGGCCCTAGTTGCAAACAGGATGTTTTGATTTGCATCAAGCACATTCAAAAATACGCCATTCTTATCCGTCCCCAGGATGACACCGGGGTAGGTAGCAAAGTCTTTGCTGATCCCAGCTCTGTTCATCTTGGCTTCTTTTAAAAACACATCAAGCAAGGGTTACTCCAAGCGGAGTCTCCCTTTTTTTCCAAAAATTGGGCCACACAGACACCCACCCCATCAGTGGCAGCACTTGGGCCCTAGTTGCAAACAGGATGTTTTGATTTGCATCAAGCACATTCAAAAATACGCCATTCTTATCCGTCCCCAGGATGACACCGGGGTAGGTAGCAAAGTATTTCCTGATCCCAGCTCTGTTCATCTTGGCTTCTTTTAAAAACACATCAAGCAAGGGTTACTCCAAGCGGAGTCTCCCTTTTTTCCAAAAATTGGGCCACACAGACACCCACCCCATCAGTGGCAGCACTTGGGCCCTAGTTGCAAACAGGATGTTTTGATTTGCATCAAGCACATTCAAAAATACGCCATTCTTATCCGTCCCCAGGATGACACCGGGGTAGGTAGCAAAGTCTTTGCTGATCCCAGCTCTGTTCATCTTGGCTTCTTTTAAAAACACATCAAGCAAGGGTTACTCCAAGCGGAGTCTCCCTTTTTTTCCAAAAATTGGGCCACACAGACACCCACCCCATCAGTGGCAGCACTTGGGCCCTAGTTGCAAACAGGATGTTTTGATTTGCATCAAGCACATTCAAAAATACGCCATTCTTATCCGTCCCCAGGATGACACCGGGGTAGGTAGCAAAGTCTTTGCTGATCCCAGCTCTGTTCATCTTGGCTTCTTTTAAAAACACATCAAGCAAGGGTTACTCCAAGCGGAGTCTCCCTTTTTTTCCAAAAATTGGGCCACACAGACACCCACCCCATCAGTGGCAGCACTTGGGCCCTAGTTGCAAACAGGATGTTTTGATTTGCATCAAGCACATTCAAAAATACGCCATTCTTATCCGTCCCCAGGATGACACCGGGGTAGGTAGCAAAGTCTTTGCTGATCCCAGCTCTGTTCATCTTGGCTTCTTTTAAAAACACATCAAGCAAGGGTTACTCCAAGCGGAGTCTCCCTTTTTTTCCAAAAATTGGGCCACACAGACACCCACCCCATCAGTGGCAGCACTTGGGCCCTAGTTGCAAACAGGATGTTTTGATTTGCATCAAGCACATTCAAAAATACGCCATTCTTATCCGTCCCCAGGATGACACCGGGGTAGGTAGCAAAGTCTTTGCTGATCCCAGCTCTGTTCATCTTGGCTTCTTTTAAAAACACATCAAGCAAGGGTTACTCCAAGCGGAGTCTCCCTTTTTTCCAAAAATTGGGCCACACAGACACCCACCCCATCAGTGGCAGCACTTGGGCCCTAGTTGCAAACAGGATGTTTTGATTTGCATCAAGCACATTCAAAAATACGCCATTCTTATCCGTCCCCAGGATGACACCGGGGTAGGTAGCAAAGTCTTTCCTGATCCCAGCTCTGTTCATCTTGGCTTCTTTTAAAAACACATCAAGCAAGGGTTACTCCAAGCGGAGTCTCCCTTTTTTTCCAAAAATTGGGCCACACAGACACCCACCCCATCAGTGGCAGCACTTGGGCCCTAGTTGTACACTTCACAGCTACATTTGCATCAATCACATTCAAAAATACCCCATAATTAACCGTCCCCAGGATGACACCGGGGTAGGTAGCAAAGTCTTTGCTGACCCATGACTTGTTCATCTTGGCTTCTTTTAAAAACAATGTAAGCAAGGGTTACTCCAAGCGGAGTCTCCCTTTTTTCCAAAAATTGGGCCACACAGACACCCACCCCATCAGTGGCAGCACTTGGGCCCTAGTTGCAAACAGGATGTTTTGATTTGCATCAAGCACATTCCAAATCCACAAGCATTTACTCTCCCCAGGATGACACAGGGGTAGTAAATTCCTTCTGGATCCATGACTTGTTCATTTTGATGAACGTCAGTCTGTCCACATTGTCACTGGACAGACGCGTGCGCTTATCTGTCAGCACACACCCAGCAGCACTGAATACACGTTCAGAGACAACGCTGGCAGCTGGACACGACAAAATCTCCAAGGCGTAACTGGAGAGCTCTGGCCATTTTTCTATGTTTGAAGCCCAAAAGGAGCAAGGCTCCAGTTGCACAGTCATGGCATCGATGTTCATTTGGAGATACTCCTGTATCATCCTCTCCAGCCGTTGAGTATGTGTCAGACTTGTTGTCTCTGGTGGCCTTGCAAAAGAGGGTCTAAAAAAATTATGAAAAGATTCCATAAAATTGCTGTTACCGGCACCAGATACGGTCCTACTGGTACGGGTAGACTGGTGAAGATGACGAGACCGTCCCATGTTTGTCAAGTTACAACTGGGAGATTCCCTCCCTGCACCTGCACGGTTGTTTGGTGGAAAAGCCGAGCTAAGATCGAGTAACAGCTTCTGCTGATACTCCTGCATACGTGCGTCCCTTTCTATGGCTGGAATTATGTCACAAAATTTGGACTTGTACCGGGGATCTAATAGTGTGGCAATCCAGTAGTCATCATCACTTCTAATTTTGACAATACGACTGTCATGTTGGAGGTAGTGCAACAAAAAGGCACTCATGTGTCTTGCGCAGCCATGCGGACCAAGTCCACGCTGTGTTTGTGGCATAGAGGTGCTACCCGTTCTTTCTTCCTCTGACATCTCCCCCCAACCTCTTTCAACTGAAATTTGACCAAGGTCTCCCTCATCCGCTGAGTCTTCCATGTCCATGGACAGTTCGTCCTCCATTTCTTCATGTTCTCCTGCACCTTGCTCAACATTTCGCCTGCTACTATGCGCCCTTGTCGATCCCTGTTCCCCATGGTCCCATGCCTGCTGCGTTGGTGATGATGAACGTCTGGACCTTGGTGATGTTGTTGTCCCTTGCACATATGAATCCTCCTGTAGTTCCTCCCCTTCATGTTGTCCCACCCCCTGACTCCGAATAGTGTTTAGCGTGTGCTCCAGCATGTAAATGACTGGAATCGTCATGCTGATAATGGCATTGTCAGAGCTAAACATATTCGTCGCCATGTCGAAACTGTGCAGAAGGGTGCATAGGTCCTTGATCTGAGACCACTCCATCAGGGTGATCTGCCCCACCTCTGCATCTCGTTGGCCCAGGCTATACGTCATGACGTATTGCACCAGGGCTCTGCGGTGCTGCCACAGTCGCTGTAACATGTGGAGAGTTGAATTCCAGCGTGTCGCCACATCGCATTTCAGGCGATGAACCGGCAGGCCGAAAGACTTCTGTAGCGATGCAAGTCGCTCAGCTGCGGCGCTTGAACGCCGGAAGTGAGCAGACAGTTTTCGTGCCCTGTTCAGAAGGCCATCTAGGCCGGGATAGTGTGTTAAAAATTGCTGCACGACAAGGTTCAACACGTGAGCCATACAAGGTACGTGTGTCACCTTGCCCAGGCGAAGGGCCGCACCCAGGTTTGCAGCATTGTCGCACACGGCCTTACCAGGCTGCAGGTTGAGTGGAGACAACCATTTATTAAACTCGGACCGCAGAGCTGACCACAACTCCTCAGCTGTGTGACTCTTATTACCAAGACATGTCAAGCTAAAGACCGCCTGATGCCGTTGCGCTCGGCTGCCAGCATAGTAATGAGGCGTGCGTGATTCCTTCTGCGCAGTGAGAACGCTGGTGGCCTGACCAGGCAGGCTTGGGGCGGAGGTGGAGGACCCAGATGAGGTGGAGGATGCAGAAGCTGTGGCGGAACTTGGACAGACAGAGGATTGACACACAAGTCGTGGGGACGGCAAGACTTGTGCAGCAGACCCTTCACCATCTATCACCATAGTTACCCAGTGCCCAGTCAGCGACATGTAACGTCCCTGTCCATGCTTACTGGTCCAAGTATCGGTGGTGAAATGCACCCGTTCACACACAGAGTTTCTCAAGGAAGCGGTGATGTTGTGTGCGACATGCTGGTGTAGCGCGGGCACACCTTTCTTAGAGAAGTAGTGGCGACTAGGCATCTGGTACTGGGGCACAGCGACAGACATAAGGTCTCTAAAATCCTGTGTGTCCACTAGGCGGAAAGGCAGCATTTCGGTAGCCAACAGCTTACAGAGGGATAGAGTCAACCTCTTAGCTTTGTCATGGGTCGGAGGAAGTGGCCTTTTATTTGACCACATCTGAGGGACAGAGATCTGGCTGCTGTGTGTAGACGGTGTTGAGTAGGGTGTCCCTGGAAAAATGCAGGTTTGTGAGGAAAGTGCAGGCGGAGACATGATGTTGCCTTCATCCAACGTTGGTGCTATCGATGTCTGAGAGAGCTGTACACACTCACTTGTTTCCCCTTCCAAACCAACTGACGACCTTACAAGCAAACTGCCTGTTGCGGTTACAGTGGTGGAAGTTTTGCGTGGAAAAACAGGTGTGACAGCTGTCCCCACAGTCCTAGAAGATGAAGAGCGCGCGGATGCACTGGAAGGGGCGGGCGGTGGATGGTTCGCTCCGCTAGCCGGCATTGCAGCACGGTGAGCTTCCCACCGGGACTTATGATATTTATTCATGTGACGATTCATGGAAGAAGTTGTCAAACTGCTGAGGTTTTGACCTCTACTAACAGAATCATGACAAATGTTACATATCACATGAGTTGGGCGATCTTTTTCGATGTGAAAAAAGGCCCAGGCTAGGCAAGGCTTAGAGGCCATGCGACCTGTTGATCCACCCCGAATAATGCTCATAGGCAGAGTGGTGGCTGAGGATGCAGTTGTAGACGTGCTACCAGTGCTCCGACTCTGTCCAGGAAGGCGCAAGGTAACTTCGTCGTCGGTTGCATCCTCCTCCACCGCCTCTGTTGACCTCCTCGAGTGCCTGACTGGGGGTTGACAGTAGGTGGGATCTAGAACGTCATCATCAATTGTTGTGTTCGCACTCCCCTCCCCCTCAGACCGAGCCTCTTCTTGCCCTGACCGAATATTTAAGTTGTCATCCCAATCGGGTATCTGCGTCTCATCTTCATCAGTATGTTCCTCATTGTCTATAACCACAGGTGTTACAGTTTGTGACAAAGGGTCAACATTATGCTCAGAAACTTGGTCCTCATGGCCTGAATCTGAGTCACAAAGGTTCTGGGCATCACTGCAGACCATTTCCTGTTCTGTACTCACTGTAGCTTGGGAGCAGACCTCTGATTCCCAGGCTATAGTGTGACTGAACAGCTCTGCAGACTCAGCCATCTCAGTTCCACCATACTGTGCAGGGCTGATGGAGACTTCAGAGCTGGGAGAAATCAAGTGTGATTGGGATGACAACTCAGAGGAATGGTGTTTTTTGGATGCGGTACTTGAAGTGGCTGAGAGGGCACTTGTTGGACCACTTGAGATCCATTCAAGCATTTTCCTTTTTTGCCCATCATCTACCTTTGTTCCTCTTGTTCGTGTCCGTAAAAAAGGGAGCACATCGGATTGTCCACAATAAGTAGTAGACATCTTACTTTTGCTAGTAGATGGTCTATCTTCAGCAGATGATAATGGAGCTTTGGCACCTTCCCCACTGACAAAACCTTTTTTGCCTTTTCCACCACGCCTCTTCCCCTTTCCACCAGCATCTGTCATTTTGCCACTCATGTTGATTGCGACAAGATTGTGGACTGAAAATGTGGTAGTAAAAATTGAGAGGTGGTGAAGATTGCAGTGGTGGTCTAGCTTTATTAACAGCAGAATAATAAAGAATAAATATCCCTGACAATGTAACTTAGTTATAATTCGTTGGAGTGTGCAACGCAGGCAGATGCGCTCTGCAAATGTCTTGGCACTAGTAGGACTATAGCAAAGTCCAATAGCCACGTATAGGATGCCACTAGGTACACTGAGTGTGTGCTAGTATAATGGCTTAGTTATAATTAGTTGGAGTGTGCAACGCAGGCAGACGTGCTGCAAATGTCTTGGCACTAGTGGGACTATAGCAAAGTCCAATAGCCACGTATAGGATGCCACTAGGTACACTGAGTGTGTGCTAGTATAATGGCTTAGTTATAATTAGTTGGAGTGTGCAACGCAGGCAGACGTGCTGCAAATGTCTTGGCACTAGTGGGACTATAGCAAAGTCCAATAGCCACGTATAGGATGCCACTAGGTACACTGAGTGTGTGCTAGTATAATGGCTTAGTTATAATTAGTTGGAGTGTGCAACGCAGGCAGACGTGCTGCAAATGTCTTGGCACTAGTGGGACTATAGCAAAGTCCAATATCCACGTATAGGATGCCACTAGGTTCACTGAGTGTGTGCTAGTATAATGGCTTAGTTATAATTAGTTGGAGTGTGCAACGCAGGCAGATGCGCTCTGCAAATGTCTTGGCACTAGTAGGACTATAGCAAAGTCCAATAGCCACGTATAGGATGCCACTAAAAAACACTTAGTGTGTGCAAGTATAATGGCTTAGTTATAATTAGTTGGAGTGTGCAACGCAGGCAGATGCGCTCTGCAAATGTCTTGGCACTAGTGGGACTATAGCAAAGTCCAATAGCCACGTATAGGATGCCACTAGGTACACTGAGTGTTTGCTAGTAAAATTGCTTAGTTTAAAAAAGTTGTAGTGTGCAATGCAGGCAGACGTGCTCTGCAAATGTCTTTGCACTAGTGGGACTATAGCAAAGTCCAATAGCCACGTATAGGATGCCACTAGGTACACTGAGTGTTTGCTAGTAAAATTGCTTAGTTTAAAAAACTTGGAGTGTGCAATGCAGGCAGATGTGCTCTGCTAATGTCTTTGCACTAGTGGGACTATAGCAAAGTCCAATAGCCACGTATAGGATGCCACTAGGTACACTGAGTGTGTGCTAGTATAATGGCTTAGTTATAATTAGTTGGAGTGTGCAACGCAGGCAGACGTGCTGCAAATGTCTTGGCACTAGTGGGACTATAGCAAAGTCCAATAGCCACGTATAGGATGCCACTAGGTACACTGAGTGTGTGCTAGTATAATGGCTTAGTTATAATTAGTTGGAGTGTGCAACGCAGGCAGACGTGCTGCAAATGTCTTGGCACTAGTGGGACTATAGCAAAGTCCAATAGCCACGTATAGGATGCCACTAGGTACACTGAGTGTGTGCTAGTATAATGGCTTAGTTATAATTAGTTGGAGTGTGCAACGCAGGCAGACGTGCTGCAAATGTCTTGGCACTAGTGGGACTATAGCAAAGTCCAATAGCCACGTATAGGATGCCACTAGGTACACTGAGTGTGTGCTAGTATAATGGCTTAGTTATAATTAGTTGGAGTGTGCAACGCAGGCAGACGTGCTGCAAATGTCTTGGCACTAGTGGGACTATAGCAAAGTCCAATAGCCACGTATAGGATGCCACTAGGTACACTGAGTGTGTGCTAGTATAATGGCTTAGTTATAATTAGTTGGAGTGTGCAACGCAGGCAGACGTGCTGCAAATGTCTTGGCACTAGTGGGACTATAGCAAAGTCCAATAGCCACGTATAGGATGCCACTAGGTACACTGAGTGTGTGCTAGTATAATGGCTTAGTTATAATTAGTTGGAGTGTGCAACGCAGGCAGACGTGCTGCAAATGTCTTGGCACTAGTGGGACTATAGCAAAGTCCAATAGCCACGTATAGGATGCCACTAGGTACACTGAGTGTGTGCTAGTATAATGGCTTAGTTATAATTAGTTGGAGTGTGCAACGTAGGCAGACGTGCTGCAAATGTCTTGGCACTAGTGGGACTATAGCAAAGTCCAATAGCCACGTATAGGATGCCACTAGGTACACTGAGTGTGTGCTAGTATAATGGCTTAGTTATAATTAGTTGGAGTGTGCAACGCAGGCAGACGTGCTGCAAATGTCTTGGCACTAGTGGGACTATAGCAAAGTCCAATAGCCACGTATAGGATGCCACTAGGTACACTGAGTGTGTGCTAGTATAATGGCTTAGTTATAATTAGTTGGAGTGTGCAACGCAGGCAGACGTGCTGCAAATGTCTTGGCACTAGTGGGACTATAGCAAAGTCCAATAGCCACGTATAGGATGCCACTAGGTACACTGAGTGTGTGCTAGTATAATGGCTTAGTTATAATTAGTTGGAGTGTGCAACGCAGGCAGACGTGCTGCAAATGTCTTGGCACTAGTGGGACTATAGCAAAGTCCAATAGCCACGTATAGGATGCCACTAGGTACACTGAGTGTGTGCTAGTATAATGGCTTAGTTATAATTAGTTGGAGTGTGCAACGCAGGCAGACGTGCTGCAAATGTCTTGGCACTAGTGGGACTATAGCAAAGTCCAATAGCCACGTATAGGATGCCACTAGGTACACTGAGTGTGTGCTAGTATAATGGCTTAGTTATAATTAGTTGGAGTGTGCAACGCAGGCAGACGTGCTGCAAATGTCTTGGCACTAGTGGGACTATAGCAAAGTCCAATAGCCACGTATAGGATGCCACTAGGTACACTGAGTGTGTGCTAGTATAATGGCTTAGTTATAATTAGTTGGAGTGTGCAACGCAGGCAGACGTGCTGCAAATGTCTTGGCACTAGTGGGACTATAGCAAAGTCCAATAGCCACGTATAGGATGCCACTAGGTACACTGAGTGTGTGCTAGTATAATGGCTTAGTTATAATTAGTTGGAGTGTGCAACGCAGGCAGACGTGCTGCAAATGTCTTGGCACTAGTGGGACTATAGCAAAGTCCAATAGCCACGTATAGGATGCCACTAGGTACACTGAGTGTGTGCTAGTATAATGGCTTAGTTATAATTAGTTGGAGTGTGCAACGCAGGCAGACGTGCTGCAAATGTCTTGGCACTAGTGGGACTATAGCAAAGTCCAATAGCCACGTATAGGATGCCACTAGGTACACTGAATGTTTGCTAGTATAATGGCTTACTTAGAATGAGCTGGAGTGTGCAGAGGACAAGAGGGTACAGTGGCAGGATTGTGGTGCTCTGGGTAGAGGAATGGAAGCCTGCCTTTCTATTCCCTCCTAATGGTGAAATGCAGGGAGGAAATCCCTGACCTGGGCTACACAGACGCTGTTGCTGTTTGCAGGACCTGTCACTTATGGCTCTCTGACCCTGCCGCTTTGAGCCCTTAAAAGGACTGCTAGAATGTGCTCTCCCTAAGCTGTCTAACGCTGTGTATGCAGCGCATACAGCTGTATCGGCTATAGGACTCAGGAGGACGGAGCTGCGACACTGATGTCTGACACCAAAGACGCAGAAGGCAGATAATGGCGTTCGTGAAGAAAATGTCCGGTTTTATAATGCAGGGACATGTGACATGCAGATCCTATCACACATGCCGTTGCTTCTCTGGCTCAAAGTCCACTTAGGTGTGTGTGTGTCTGTGATTGGCTGACATGCTGGCCCGCCCCACAAGACGCGCGCGCTTAGGGAAGGAAGACAAGAAAAAAAAAAAAAAAAATGGCGATCGCCATTATAGAAACAGCAGTGATCTGAAGGCGCTGTTCACGCACACTATACACTGAAATGTGATAATAGTTTGATTCACAGAGTGACTTACACTATTACAGCAGAAACCAAGCTAGGATTTAGCTGTTTTTTGGCTGCTAGAACCGTTCTCGAACGTTTCTAGAACTATCGAGCTTTTGCAAAAAGCTCGAGTTCTAGTTCGATCTAGAACATGCCCCAAAATCACTCGAGCCGCGAACTGGAGAACCACGAACCACGAACCGCGCTCAACTCTAGACATAACAGCAGACAAGAGTAGCCGGATGAATTCTGAAGTGTACCGGGATATACTTTCAGCCCAGATTCAGCCAAATGCCGCAAAGTTGATCGGACGACGCTTCATAGTACAGATGGACAATGACCCCAAGCATACAGCCAAAGCTACCCAGGAGTTCATGAGTGCAAAAAAGTGGAACATTCTGCAATGGCCAAGTCAATCACCAGATCTTAACCCAATTGAGCATGCATTTCACTTGCTCGAATCCAGACTTAAGACGGAAAGACCCACAAACAAGCAAGACCTGAAGGCTGCGGCTGTAAAGGCCTGGCAAAGCATTAAAAAGGAGGAAACCCAGCGTTTGGTGATGTCCATGGGTTCCAGACTTAAGGCAGTGATTGCCTCCAAAGGATTCGCAACAAAATATTGAAAATAAAAATATTTTGTTTGGGTTTGGTTTATTTGTCCAATTGCTTTTGACCTCCTAAAATGTGGAGTGTTTGTAAAGAAATGTGTACAATTCCTACAATTTCTATCAGATATTTTTGTTCAAACCTTCAAATTAAACGTTACAATCTGCACTTGAATTCTGTTGTAGAGGTTTCATTTCAAATCCAATGTGGTGGCATGCAGAGCCCAACTCGCGAAAATTGTGTCACTGTCCAAATATTTCTGGACCTAACTGTATATATATATATATATATATATATATATAGTGAGACAGGGGATATAGCTCAGCTGGGATCTTTGCTTTGGTCCAAGAAAGTGGCTATGGATTCACAGATGACAGCGGCAGACTGGCAGGTTCCACACAGATACGGCCACTGCCATTTTTTTATTGTGTACACTTATCTCTCAGTGTTACACATGCTAAAACAGGAAAATAAATGTCTAAGGCCGTCTGGCCACTAACTAACAGAATGCTAACTACAAAATAAACCTATGTAAGAAACAAAATAGTATTCTCTTACTGTGTCAGTTCCTCAGCACAGCAAGTGGAGGTATGGAGTCTCAGCACCAGCAGCTATGAGCCTGTACTACTCTCCTCAGCAGTCTCCTTGTTCTGAATGCCTCCTGATTATTTCAGCTGATCCAGTGAGGAATCAAAACCTGGATTAAATGTGGAGAAGGGAGCAACCAGTCCCACTGCCATTCCTACTGATTACTCCAGGAAAAACCGAGCCCAAAACTACACTGAAATAAACAGGCTTCAGTGACTAACTTATTGCTGAGCCAGATCTGACTTTCCCAGCTTTTCCCAGCCCATTTGCATGGGCTGACTGCTCCACATTCAGTACATGGGAACATATGAAATGAACCGAGGGGAAACATACCTGTTCTCTAGTACTTCTCCTCTCGACATCTCACATTCATCCCCCCTCTGTTCGAGCCCGTTGGGTCGGACACAATGACTTACCAAGCAGTGCGTTCTAGACAAAGCGTCTGCGTTCCCATGCGCCTTGCCTGCTCTGTGCTACACTGAAAATTTAAAATATGTAACGCCAAGAACCAGCGTGTCACCCGCGCATTGCCCTCTTTTGCCTGGGACATTCATGTCAGGGGTGAATGGTCCGTTACTAGTAGAGATGAGCGAACTGGTCGCGGTTCGGCTCGAGTTCGGTTCGCCGAACGGGCGTCTCGTTCGAGTTCGGTTCGGCGAACATTCGACGAACCGAACTCGAACCGCATAAGAAACAATGGCAGGCAATCACAAACACATAAAAACACCTAGAAAACACCCTCAAAGGTGTCCAAAAGGTGACAAACAACTCACAACACAACACAAACACATGGGAAAGTGACAAGGACATATACTCATGCGAAAACAAAACAGCAGGACAAGGAAAAAGAGGAGGAGACACAGATATAGGCATGGCACGCCCTTCTAAAATCATGTAAAACACCGCAAGGTGACTCCAAGCGGAGTCTCCCTTTTTTCCAAAAATTGGGCCCCACACACACCCACCCCTTCAGTGGCAGCACTTGTGCCCCAGTTGTACACATCACAGCTAGATTTGCATCAAGCACATTCAAAAATACGCCATACTTAACCGTCCCCAGGATGACACTGGGGTAGGTAGCAAAGTCTTTCCTGATCCCAGCGCTGTGCATCTTGAATCATTTTTAAAAACAATGTAAGCAAGGGTTACTCCAAGCGGAGTCTCCCTTTTTTCCAAAAATTGGGCCACACACACCCACCCCTTCAGTGGCAGCACTTGTGCCCCAGTTGTACACTTCACAGCTAGATTTGCATCAAGCACATTCAAAAATACGCCATACTTAACCGTCCCCAGGATGACACTGGGGTAGGTAGCAAAGTCTTTCCTGATCCCAGCGCTGTGCATCTTGGATCATTTTTAAAAACAATGTAAGCAAGGGTTACTCCAAGCGGAGTCTCCATTTTTTCCAAAAATTGGGCCCCACACACACCCACCCCTTCAGTGGCAGCACTTGTGCCCCAGTTGTACACTTCACAGCTAGATTTGCATCAAGCACATTCAAAAATACGCCATACTTAACCGTCCCCAGGATGACACCGGGGTAGGTAGCAAAGTCTTTCCTGATCCCAGCGCTGTGCATCTTGGATCATTTTTAAAAACACAGCAAGGGTTACTCCAAGAAGAGTCTCCCTTTTTTCCAAAAATTGGGCCACACAGACACCCCATCAGTGGCAGCACTTGTGCCCTAGTTGTACACTTCACAGCTAGATTTGCATCAAGCACATTCAAAATACACAAGCATTTACTCTCCCCAGGATGACACAGGGGTAGTAAATTCCTTTTGGATCCATGACTTGTTCATTTTGATGAACGTTAGTCTGTCCACATTGTCACTGGACAGACGCGTGCGCTTATCTGTCAGCACACACCCAGCAGCACTGAAGACACGTTCAGAGACAACGCTGGCAGCTGGACACGACAAAATCTCCAAGGCGTAAGTGGAGAGCTCTGGCCATTTTTCAAGATTTGAAGCCCAAAATGAGCAAGTCTCCATTTGCAAAGTAATGGCATCGATGTTCATTTGGAGATACTCCTGTATCATCCTCTCCAGCCGTTGACTATGTGTCAGACTTGTTGTCTCTGGTGGCCTTGCAAAGGAGGGTCTAAAAAAATTATGAAAAGATTCAATAAAATTGCTGTTACCAGCTCCAGATACGGTGCTACTGGTACGGGTAGACTGTTGAAGATGACGAGACCGTCCCATTGTTGTCAAGTTACAACTGGGAGATTCACTCCCTGCACCTGCACGGTTGTTTGGTGGAAAAGCCGAGCTAAGATCGAGTAACAGCTTCTGCTGATACTCCTGCATATGTGCGTTTCTTTCTATGGCTGGAATTATGTCACAAAATTTGGACTTGTACCGGTGATCTAATAGTGTGGCAAGCCAGTAGTCATCATCACTTCTAATTTTGACAATACGAGGGTCATGTTGGAGGTAGTGCAGCAAGAAGGCACTCATGTGTCTTGCGCAGCCATGCGGACCAAGTCCACGCTGTGTTTGTGGCATAGAGGTGCTAACCATTCTTTCTTCCTCTGATATCTCCCCTCAACCTCTTTCAACTGAAATTTGACCAAGGTCTCCCTCATCCGCTGAGTCGTCCATGGACAGGTCGTCCTCCATTTCTTCATGTTCTCCTGCACCTTCCTCAACATTTCGCCTGCTACCATGCGCCCTTGTTGATCCCTGTCCCCCATGGTCCCATGCCTGCCGCGTTGGTGATGATGAACGTCTGGACCTTAGTGATGTTGTTGTGTCTTGTGCATATGAATCCTCCTGTAGTTCCTCCCCTTCCTGTTGTCCCATCCCCTGACTCCGAATAGTGTTTAGCGTGTGCTCCAGCATGTAAATGACTGGAATTGTCATGCTGATAATGGCATTGTCAGCGCTAAACATATTCGTCGCCATGTCGAAACTGTGCAGAAGGGTGCATAGGTCCTTGATCTGAGACCACTCCATCAGGGTTATCTGCCCCACCTCTGCATCTCGTTAGCCCAGGCTATACATCATGACGAATTGCACCAGGGCTCGGCGGTGCTGCCACAGTCGCTGTAACACGTGGAGAGTCGAATTCCAGCGTGTCGCCACATCGCATTTCAGGCGATGAACCGGCAGGCCGAAAGACTTCTGGAGCAATGCAAGTCGCTCAGCAGCGATGGTTGAATGGCGGAAGTGAGCAGACAGTTTTCGTGCCCTGTTCAGAAGGCCATCTAGGCGGGGATAGTGTGTTAAAAATTGCTGAACAACAAGGTTCAACACGTGAGCCATACAAGGCACGTGTGTCACCTTGCCCAGGCGAAGGGCCGCACCCAGGTTTGCAGCATTGTCGCACACGGCCTTACCAGGCTGCAGGTTGAGTGGAGACAACCATTTATTAAACTCAGTCTCCAGAGCTGCCCACAACTCATCCGCTGTGTGACTCCTATTTTCAAGACATGTCAAGCTAAAGACCGCCTGATGCCGTTGCGCTCTGCTGCCAGTATAGTAATGAGGGGTGCGTGATTCCTTCTGCGCAGTGAGAATGCTGGTGGCCTGACCAGGCAGGCTTGGGGCGGAGGTGGAGGACCCAGATGAGGTGGAGGAGGCAGAAGCAGTGGCGGAACTTGGACAGACAGAGGATTGACACAAAAGTCGTGGGGACGGCAAGACTTGTGCAGCAGACCCTTCACCATCTATCACCATAGTTACCCAGTGCCCAGTCAGCGACATGTAACGTCCCTGTCCATGCTTACTGGTCCAAGTATCGGTGGTGAAATGCACCCATTCACACACAGAGTTTCTCAAGGAAGCGGTGATGTTGTGTGCGACATGCTGGTGTAGCGCAGGCACACCTTTCTTAGAGAAGTAGTGGCGACTGGGCATCTGGTACTGGGGCACAGCGACAGACATAAGGTCTCTAAAATCCTGTGTGTCCACCAGGTGGAAAGGCAGCATTTCGGTAGCCAAGAGCTTACAGAGGGATAAAGTCAACCTCTTAGCTTTGTCATGGGTCGCAGGAAATGGCCTTTTATTTGTCCACATCTGAGGGACAGAGATCTGGCTGCTGTGTGTAGACGGTGTTGAGTAGGGTATCCCTGGAAAAATGCAGGTTTGTGAGGAAAGTGCAGGCGTAGACATGATGTTGCCTTCATCCAACGTTGGTGCTATCGATGTCTGAGAGAGCTGTACAAACGCACTTGATTCCCCTTCCAAACCCACTGACGACCTACCAAGAAAACTGCCTGTTGTGGTTACAGTGGTGGAAGTTGTGCGTAGAAAACCAGATGTGACAGCTGTCCCCACAGTCCTAGAAGATGAAGAGCGCGCGGATGCACTGGAAGGGGCAGGTGGTGGATGGTTCGCTCTGCTAGGCCGCATTGCAGCACGGTGAGCTTCCCACTGGGACATATGATATTTATTCATGTGACGATTCATGGAAGAAGTTGTCAAACTGCTGAGGTTTTGCCCTCTACTAACAGAATCACGACAAATTTTACAGATCACATAATTTGGGTGATCTTTTGCTATGTCAAAAAAGGACCAGGCTAGGCAAGGCTTAGAGGGCATGTGACCTGCTGAGCCACCCTGACTACTGCTCAGAGGCACAGTGGTGGCTGAGGATGCAGTTGTAGACGTGCTACCAGTACTCCGACTCTGTCCAGGAAGGCGCAAGGTAACTTCGTTGTCAGTTGCATCCTCCTCCACCGTCTCTGTTGACCTCCTCGAGGGCCTGACTGTGGGTTGACAGTAGGTGGGATCTAGAACTTCCTCATCAATTGTTGTGTTTGCACTCCCCTCACCCTCAGACCGAGCCTCTTCTTGCCCTGACCGAATATTTAAGTTGTCATCCCAATCTGGTATCTGCGTCTCATCGTCATCAGTATGTTCCTCATTGTCTATTACCACAGGTGTTTCAGTTTGTGAATAAGGGTCAACATTATGCTCAGAAACTTGGTCATCACGGCCTGAATCAGAGTCACAAAGGTTCTGCGCATCACTGCAGACCATTTCCTGGTCTGTACTCACTGTAGTTTGGGAGCAGACCTCTGATTCCCAGGCTATAGTGTGACTGAACAGCTCTGCAGACTCAGCCATCTCAGTTCCACCATACTGTGCAGGGCAGATGGAGACTTCAGAGCTGGGAGAAAGCAAGTGTGATTGGGATGACAACTCAGAGGACTGGTGTTTTTTGGATGCGGTAGTTGAGGTGGAGGAGAGGGCACTTGTTGGACCACTTGAGATCCATTCAAGCATTTTCCTTTTTTGGCCATCATCTACCTTTGTTCCAGTTGTTCGTGGCCGTAAAAAAGGGAGCACATCGGAATGTCCACGGTGAGTAGTAGACATCTTACTTTTGCTGGAAGATGGTCTATCTTCAGCAGATGTTAATGGAGCTTTGCCACCTTCCTTATGGACAAACCCTTTTTTTCCTTTTCCAACACGCCTCTTCCCCTTTCCACCAGAATCTGTCATTTTGCCACTTATTTTGATTGTGACAAGATTGTGCACTTAAAATGTGGTAGTAAAAATTGAGAGGTGGTGTAGATTGCAGCGGTGGTCTAGCTTTATTAACAGCAGAATAAACAACAATAACTATCCCTGACAATGCAACTACGGCCCTTAAACTGGCAGCATAGTTTGCTAGTATAATGACTTAGTAACAATGAGTTTGAGTGTGCAATGCAGAGGTGCTGCACATAGATTTGCACCAGTGGGACACTAATGGAAGTCGAATAGCCACTTTTAGGATGCCACTAAGTTTACTCAGTGTTTGCTAGTATAATGGCTTAGTAACAATGAGTTTGAGTGTGCAATGCAGAGGTGCTGCACATAGGTTTGCACCAGTGGGACACTAATGGAAGTCCAACAGCCACTTTTAGGATGCCACTAAGTTTCCTCAGTGTTTGGTATTATAATGGCTTTGTAACAATGAGCTTGAGTGTGCAATGCAGAGGTGCTGCAAATATCTTTGCACTAGTGGGACACTAATGGAAGTCCAACAGCCACTTTTAGGATGCCACTAAGTTTACTCAGTGTTTCCTAGTATAATGGCTTAGTAACAATGAGTTTGAGTGTGCAATGCAGAGGTGCTGCACATAGATTTGCACCAGTGGGACACTAATGGAAGTCCAACAGCCACTTTTAGGATGCCACTAAGTTTCCTCAGTGTTTGGTATTATAATGGCTTTGTAACAAGGAGCTTGAGTGTGCAATGCAGAGGTGCTGAAAATATCTTTGCACTAGTGGGACACTAATGGGAGTCCATTAGCCACTTTTAGGATGCCACTAAGTTTACTCAGTGTTTGCTAGTATAATGGCTTAGTAACAATGAGTTTGAGTGTGCAATGCAGAGGTACTGCACATAGATTTGCACCAGTGGGACACTAATGGAATTCCAACAGCCACTTTTAGGATGCCACTAAGTTTACTCAGTGTTTGGTATTATAATGGCTTTGTAACAATGAGGTTGAGTGTGCAATGCAGAGGTGCTGCAAATATCTTTGCACCAGTGGGACACTAATGGAAGTCCAACAGCCACTTTTAGGATGCCACTAAGTTTACTCAGTGTTTGCTAGTATAATGGCTTAGTAACAATGAGCTTGAGTGTGCAAAGGGCAGGAGGGTACAGTGGCAGGGTTGTGGGTCTGGGTAGAGGAAAGGAAGCCTCCCTTTCTATCCCTCCTAATGGGGAAATGCAGTGAGGAAATCCCTGACCTTAGCTACACAGACGCTGTCATCTTGTGTAGCTGTTAAAATCTGTTTTCACGTAACCTGACTGTCACCTATGGCTCTAACCCTGCCGGTGTTAGCCCTTAAAAGGACTAATAGAAACTTCTATCCCTATTCTGTATAGCTCTGTGTATAGAGCGTACACAGCAGTATCGAAGACAGGAGCTACACCAGCGATGACTGAAACCAAGACGCAGAAGGCAGATAATGGCGTGCTGGAGGAAAATGTCCGTTTTTATAATGCATGGACATGTGACATGGACATCCTATCACACATGCCGTTGCTTCTCTGGCTAAAAGTCCACTTAGCTGTGTGTGTGTCTGGGATTGGCTGACATTCTGGCCCGCCCCACTACACGCGCGCGCTTAGGGAAGGAAGACAAGGAAAAAAAAAACATTATCCAAACAGCAGTGATCTGAATGCGCTGTTCCCGCACACTATACGCTGAAATTTCATAATAGTGTGAGTCACAGAGTGACTTACACTATTACAGCGGAAAGCCAGCTAGTAATTAGCTTGTCTTTTTGCTGCTAGAACCGTTCTCGAACGTATCTAGAACTATCGAGCTTTAGCAAAAAGCTCGAGTTCTAGTTCGATCTAGAACAGCCCCCAAAATCACTCGAGCCGCGAACTGGAGAACCGCGAACCGCACTCAACTCTAGTCACTAGGCTAAATTGGCGTCCTAGTAAATAATAGCGCAGGGTTTCCAGGGCCCACTTCACAGCTAAGGCTTCTCGCTCAACCACACTGTATTTTTTTTCTGCCTCCTTAAGTTTTCTGCTTAGTTGGCCCACCAGAGGCATCTGTTTGAACAATAAACTCCCGTTTAAAGTTTGGGGTAACCAACACTGGTTGGTCACATAAAGCCTTTTTCAACCCTTGAAAGACGTTCTCTGCTTCTGCGTTCCACTTTATTGAGACAGAGGTTGACCCCTTGGTAAGATCTGTGAGTGGGGCTGCGATAGTAGCAAAATTTTTGATGAACCGCTGGTAATAACCAATGATCCTCAAAAAGGCTCTGACCTGTCTTTTGGTGACTGGTTGTGGCCAATTCTGAATGGCGTCCACTTTTTTTAGCCTGAGGTTTTATAACTCCCCTACCAATCATGTATCCCAGATAGCGAGCTTCTTCCAACCCCAATGTACACTTCTTGGGATTGGCAGTCAACCTGGCAGCCCTTAGAGAGTGCAAGACAGCTTGTACCTTCGGCAAATGAGTTTTCCAGTTATCACTAAAGATAATGATATCGTCCAAATATGCGGCTGCATACTGGACACGGGGCTTTAGGATGATATCCATTAGTCTTTGGAAGGTGGCTTGGGCTCCATGCAACCCAAATGGCATATCCCGATACTGGAACAGTCCCTGTGGCATAACAAAGGCAGTTTTCTCTTTGGCCGAGTCAGTGAGGGGAATCTGCCAATAACTTTTTGTTAAGTCAATAGTGGATATGTATCTGGCTGAACCTAGTCTCTCTATAAGTTCATCAACTCTTGGCATGGGGTAGGCATCGAATTTCGATACCTCATTTAACTTGCGAAAATCATTACAAAACCGGATAGACCCATCGGGCTTGGGCACCAGTACGATAGGACTAGCCCACTCACTCCGGGACTCCGCAATAACCCCGAGCGCCAGCATTTTCTTTACTTCCTGGGCAATGGAATTCGATATGGTTTTAACCGTACTCGTGTCTGAGGGTCGGTGACAATGTCATGTTTAATTAGGTGAGTACGGCCGGGTAGTTCGGAAAAAATATCTGCGTTTCTCTGTATGAACGCCTTGGTTTCTTGTATTTGGGTCTTGGATAGCGTGTCTGCAATAGCCACCTCTGGTGGTACTATCTGGGGGTCACTTACCTCAGATGTTGGTGCCACTCGAGGCCCACTATCAAGGGTAGTCTCTGCTACCAGACTCTCTCTGTCCCACCAGGAACTTAAGCAAGTTTATGTGGTAGATTTGTTGGGGTTTTCTCTTGTCTGGTTGGTGTACCTTATAATTCACTTCACTTATTTTTTACAGCACCTCGTATGCCCCCTGCCATTTTGCAAGAAATTATTTTCTACAGTAGGTACCAACACTAACACCCTCTCCCCAGGTTGAAAAACTCGTGTTTTAGCCGCCCGGTTGTACACCCTGCTTTGGGCGCGTTGGGCGCGCTCCAAACATTCTTTGACTATTGGCATAACTGCCGCAATTCTGTCCTGCATGATTGTTATATGTTCAACTACACTGCGGTAAGGAGTCACCTCTTGCTCTCAAGTCTCCTTGGCAATATCCAACAGTCTTCTGGGACACCGCCCATAGACCAATTCAAAAGGTGAAAAGCCCGTGGAGGATTGGGGTACCTCTCGTATGGCGAACAAGAGATATAGCAGGAGAGCATCCCAATCCCTTACGTCCTTATCCACCACCCTTTTCAACATCCTCTTTAGGGTTTTATTAAAGCGCTCGACCAGACCGTCAGTTTGAGGGTGATACACTGAGGTACGCAGGTGGGAGATTTTTAGTAATTTACATAGTTCTTTAAGTATATGAGACATAAAGGGGGTCCCCTGATCCATAAGTATCTCTTTTGGAATGCCTGTGCGAGAAAACATGTTAAAAGCTCCTTTGAAATTGCTTTTGCATTGGCATTCCGTAAGGGTACAGCCTCCGGATAACGGGTGGCGTAATCCAGTACCACCAAAATGTATTGATGACCCCTGGCAGATTTAACTAATGGACTGACTAAATCCATTACTATCCTCTCAAAGGGCACCTCTATTATTGGCAAGGGTACAAAGGGGCTTCTAAAATGTGTCATAGGTGCAGTCAACTGGCATGTAGGACAGGACTGACAGTACTGAGTTACATCTCCCATCTGACCCAGCCAAAAGAAACGTTGCAGAATACGGTATTTTGTCTTTTCTCTAGCCAGGTGGCCCCCCAAGGGATGTTTATGTGCCAGGTCTAAAACCACCTGACGAAAAGATTTTGGTACCACTAGCTGTTCCACCACCACTCCTCGCATCTTGTCAATGTGGTACAGCATGCCCTGTTGCACTGCCACATGTGGAAACTCATTTTGAGCCCCTGGGTTTCCCTGGGTTTCCCTCAGAGACCTTCACATTTTCCCATGCCCTTGTAGTAGGATCTTGGTGTTGAGCAGTCCCGAAATTATCACGGGCCACCTCAAGACCTGGCATCTCTATACCATCCTCTAGCGTGTCCGCCTCGCCTGCAAACACACCCAGAGGAGAGTGTACAGATTCTGGAGCTACCCCTGTGGTGGGTCCCCCATCATCTTGCTCCAGTGGCTCAGGGGCAAGCCCCAGGGTATCGTTCACCAGTTTTTCTTCAACCGGGGTGTTCACGCCATTTTTAATGTTGCACAAGTCCCAGAATAAGGGAAAGTCTCTCCCCAGGATTACACTATGCAACATAGTCATTACGATCACCACCTGATGTCTTTTGGCCCCCAAGAGTGTGGCAAGAGTTACCCAGGCTGTGGGGTAGTTTTTTAGCATCGCCATGTATGGAACTAATGCCCACAGTTGAATCTGTTATTGCTCCAGGGTCCACCAAGCTAGCATGTACCAAGGTTACTTGACTGTCAGAGTCTAAGATGGCTTTCACACTATAGCCGTTGACCTCAATGCAACACACATGTTTTTCATTTCCCGTGAGGATCTCCGCAGCACAGACTGTACATATAATGACAGACACCTTGTAGTGTTATAGTCCATCGGCTCTGTAGTTAATGGGCAGTTAGCAGCTACGTGGCTGAGCCCACGACATCACCAACACTGAATAGGCCCTTGCTTCCCAGTTGGGGACTTCAGTCTGGGCCTGTTGAGTTGCTGAGAAATTACACCGCTAACATAGTCCTTTGTGGACCTGCTACCCCTAGTTGCAACATTCTCTTCTTTTGAAAAAGGAGTAGTTTTAGCAGGACTTTCAGGCGATTTCCTAGAACCCCAGCAAGGCGAAAGCATCCACTGGAGTAGGCTTTCAGAAGCGCTGTAACGCTCGACCATTTTCACTAACTGGTCAGCGCTAGTTGGGTCACCCTGTCCGACCCACCTTTGGATCTTAGCCGGTAAGGATCGCAGGTACTTGTCTAGGACAACACGTTCCACCATCTGTGCGGGCGCCATTTATTCACCAGATGGATGAGGTCATGCATTTGTGAACGAGCTGGGTGATGTGCCACAAAAGTCCATAGATGTACCCTCTGTGCCCGTACATATGTGTTTACTCCCAGCCTTGCCAGGATTTCACCTTTTAGTTTAATATAGTCCATAGCATCAGCTCCACTTAGATCATAATATGCTTTTTGCGGATCTCCGATCAGGAATGGAGCGACCACTTCAGCCCATTTGTCCACCGGTAGGCGCTCACGTTCTGCAATACGTTCAAATACTGCCAAACATGCTTCCACATCATCATCAGTAGTCATTTTAAGTAAAGTCTTTTGTACGGCTTTCTGCGCACTGGCAGAGCCTTGTGCACAGTCCTCCGCGTCTCGAGGCTGCCGAACCAAGGACTTTTTTATTGCATTTAACTGCTCTTGTTGCATTTGGTGCTGCTACTCCAGCGCCTTCTGGAGGTAAGTCTTGGTCTGTTGTTGGTTAATGTTGGCCTGCACCAACTGATTCAGCAGCTCCTCCATATTGCTGGTCTCTTGGCTCTTCAGCAGCACAGGAGCTTTCAGCCAGGACATTAACAAGAGCCAATGCACATAGAACGGTTTATCTGTAGTTACAGTCCAATAGCCACTAATGCCCGCATTCTCCACCATTTGTGAGACAGGGGATATAGCTCAGCTGGGATCTTTGCTTTGGTCCAAGAAAGTGGCTATGGATTCATAGATGACAGCGGAAGACTGGCAGGTTCCATACAGATACGGCCACTGCAATGTTTTATTGTGTACACTTATCTCTCAGTGTTACACATGCAAAAACAGGAAAATAAATGTTTAAGGCCGTCTGGCCACTAACTAACAACAGAATGGTAACTACAAAATAAACCTATGTAACAAACAAAACAGTATTCTCTTACTGTGTCGGTTCCTCAGCACAGCAAGCGGAGGTATGGAGTCTCAGCACCAGCAGCCATGAGCCTGTACTGCTCTCCTCAGCAGTCTCCTTGTTCTGAATGCCTCCTGATTATTTCAGCTGATCCAGTGAGGAATCAAAACCTGGATTGAATGTGGAGAAGGGAGCAACCAGTCCCACTGCCATTCCTACTGATTAGTCCAGGAAAAACCGAAACCAAAATTACACTGAAATAAACAGGCTTCAGTGACTAACTTATTGCTGAGCCAGATATAACTTTCCGAGCTTTTCCCAGCCCATTTGCATGGGCTGACTGCTCCACAGTCAGTACATGGAGACATATGAAATGAACCGATGGGAAACATACCTGTTCTCTAGTACTTCTCCCCTCGGTATCTCACAATCTATAATCCGGAATTGCGTCAGTGCAGACCTTCATTGGACCTGTGAGCTGACTAATAAAGTGTGCTTGTGCATTCAAAATTCATCGGTATGGACCTGCATGTTCACAAATGCTGGTATCCGCATCAATTAATTATTATTATTATTATTATTATTATTTATTATTATAGCGCCATTTATTCCATGGCGCTTTACAAGTGAGAGAGGGTATTTGTACAACAATCATTAACAGTACAAGGCAGACTGGTATAGGAGGAGAGAGGACCCTGCCCGCGAGGGCTCACAGTCTACAGGGAATGGGTGATGGTACAATAGGTGAGGACAGAGCTGGTTGCGCAGTGGTGTACTGGACTGAGGGCTATTGTAGGTTGTAGGCTTGTTGGAAGAGGTACATCTTGAGGTTCCTCTTGAAGCTTTCCACGGTAGTGGAGAGTCTGATGTGCTGAGGTAGAGCGTTCCAGAGTATGGGGGATGCACGGGAGAAATCTTGTACGCGATTGTGGGAAGAGGAGATAAGAGAGGAGCAGAGAAGGAGATCTTGTAAGGATCTGAGGTTGCGTGCAGGTAGGTACCGGGAGACTAGGTCACAGATGTAGGGAGGAGACCGGTTGTGCATGGCTTTGTATGTCATGGTTAATGTTTTGAACTGGAGTCGTTGGGCGATGGGAAGCCAGTGAAGGGATTGGCAGAGTGGCGAGGCTGGGGAGTAGCGAGGGGAGAGGTGGATTAAGCGGGCCGCAGAGTTTAGGATAGATTGGAGGGGTGCAAGAGTGTTGGAAGGGAAGCCAATAAATTAATGGGTCCATACCCAAGGACTCAACACTTGAATCTCACATATAATAGTGAGAAAATGATAGTAAAATTTTGTAGTAAATATTATATCTCATCACTATAGAAACAGGACTAAATGCAGATCTATGTACTAACAGCCATTATAAGACCACTCAGGTAACTCAGGTTCAAAACATCAAACGTAAATGCCAAATCCTCTCAATCGTTATATATATATATATATATATATATATATATATATATATATATATATATATATATCCAAAGGAGAAAGAAAGTCGTACTCCAGATGATCACCATATAACTCAGTCTTTATTGCAGGGGAAACATGAGGGTACAAGCGGTGGGGAGGGTGAGACAAGCCATACAACGCCGGACGACGGCGTGCCGTTTCGCTAGAACTTAGCTTCCACAGGTCCAGTGCAAACTGCCATGCAGCACCGCCCTTTTAACACAAATTGTGTGGGTACTGCATTAGCAGAGTGATTTAAAATGCAAATGTAAGTATACAATTAGTAGCTGCAAAAAACAGGTGAAGACTTCAAGGGTATTAACATATCACAGTCTAATACACATATCTCTCAAAATACAATAATATACAAAAGGCGGACAGAATCACAATCCCTACAAGAACAGAACAAAATTCTGATGTACAGTACAGCGAGCACAAAAACAGTAGAAATTATTTTAAATTAGTGAAAAAAAAAAAAAATTGTTTCAGAGACAATGTATGCAATAATGTTAAAATGCAAAACAGTAGCTATTAATCAACGCCATGATCAGACAGTGCTAGTGTGTCGCCCGGGGACCAGGGGGTACTCAGATCCGGGCCACAGAGTCACTTCTGTGGGTATCACGATGGCGTGACCCGGTCTGTGATCCCAGGCTCCACAGTAAAAGGGGATTTAGTAAGGGGAATTGTTATAGTTCGTGACGCCACCCACGGTTGTGGTGATGGCACCACTGCTGCTCAGTGTGGGGGTCCCGGGGATGGTATGGAGCAGCTAGATGTTATTTCTCCCCTCCGTGGGTAGGGGGTTGGTAGTCCCGGGGCCCGGTGATGGGGTAAGCAGGGAGCAGGGCGCAGTGCTGCAGTGCGATGCCCGAGGGCACGGGTGTACTCACAAGAAAGTCACACGGAGTCACTGGTGAACTAAGAATTGCCGGTGTCCGCAGCCTTTGGTACGGGGTGTTAGTGTCCCACACACGGTGCAGCAGCCCTTGTTGTTCTTCCCTGCAGCCAAGTGCCTTTCTCTCCTCTCTCTTCCACTTTCTCCTCAGCCGGGGACGGGGAATCTACTCCCCTGTAGTGATCCGGGTACCCAGGTACCGAGGGGCCACCGCCCAGCTCCGGCTACCTGTTCTGGCCCCTTCCTCACTACGGCCTGCCCTGGTCCTCTTGGAGAACGCTTCACTCCCAGCCGGGAGCTGAACTCCAGACCTCTGTTCTCTCTGACCTCTCCACACTCTCTGCTCCAGCCCCTCCCCTCTCCTCTGCTTTTCCCTTACACTGGGGGCTGTGCTTGTTTGGCTGCACCAGTGTGAGATCATATTACCAAGGAGGATTAACTCTTTATGTGACAACCTGGCTGTGCCAGGGCGTCACACACCCCCCTGGTAAAACACGGCCCGTCCTCGGGCCGGCTAGGCACCGACATTTTATTAAACTGGAAAAGAATAAAACATTTTAAACATTTTCAATCTTCCCACAGCGGGATGCACATTGCTTCAACGTTGCAACAACAAATAACACTTTTAATAATAACTGTGTAACGGGTCCTTCAGTCACCCACCCAAACAACCTAGCCTTGGTGCTGCCCCTAAAACCCAGGCAGCACCCCTTGACCCCAGTCCAGGAACAGCCCCAAATTGGTCAACGGGACCGGTACTTCGCTGCCGTTGCGGCCGGGCGGACTGCCGGAGCCGTCGTCATCTCCGTCGCGGCCGGGCGGACTGCCGGGGCCGGTGGCAGGGTGGTGACAAAGGTGAGGCCTGGGGACCCCAGGTCTGGGTCCTCCCCAACAGGTGCTGCGGGCTCCGCTACCGGTAACAGGGGTAACGGGTCGGTGCATCGCTGCGGCGGCCTCTCCAGGAACCAAATGCTGGCAGAGTCCTGGCATCCCTGCCTTTACAGTCCTCGTCACATAAGCTGCGGTTCCTTCTTTCTGCTCCCCCCTGGTACTCGGGAGCAGTCCTTCCAGCAGCTTTTAAAGTTTCTCTTTTCGCTTCCGGTCCTCCGGAGCTTCACTTCCGCCCGCGTTCTCAGGGGGCGGAGCCTCTTTTTCGCGCCCACCGCTCGGAGAAGAAGGCGCCAAGTTGTTGTTTTTGGCGCCTAAAATGGCGGCTAAAATGGCGGATTTCAAGATTTTTGCAGCGGATCACCGCTGACAGTCCAGAATAAGGCGCACTTCCTCCAGGTAACTGGATGGGTTCGATCCTGTTCGTGACGCCAAATGTGTCGCCCGGGGACCAGGGGGTACTCAGATCCGGGCCACAGAGTCACTTCTGTGGGTATCACGATGGCGTGACCCGGTCTGTGATCCCAGGCTCCACAGTAAAAGGGGATTTAGTAAGGGGAATTGTTATAGTTCGTGACGCCACCCACGGTTGTGGTGATGGCACCACCGCTGCTCAGTGTGGGGGTCCCGGGGATGGTATGGAGCAGCTAGATGTTATTTCTCCCCTCCGTGGGTAGGGGGTTGGTAGTCCCGGGGCCCGGTGATGGGGTAAGCAGGGAGCAGGGCGCAGTGCTGCAGTGCGATGCCCGAGGGCACGGGTGTACTCACAAGAAAGTCACACGGAGTCACTGGTGAACTAAGAATTGCCGGTGTCCGCAGCCTTTGGTACGGGGTGTTAGTGTCCCACACACGGTGCAGCAGCCCTTGTTGTTCTTCCCTGCAGCCAAGTGCCTTTCTCTCCTCTCTCTTCCACTTTCTCCTCAGCCGGGGACGGGGAATCTACTCCCCTGTAGTGATCCGGGTACCCAGGTACCGGGGGGCCACCGCCCAGCTCCGGCTACCTGTTCTGGCCCCTTCCTCACTACGGCCTGCCCCGGCCCTCTTGGAGAACGCTTCACTCCCAGCCGGGAGCTGAACTCCAGACCTCTGTTCTCTCTGACCTCTCCACACTATCTGCTCCAGCCCCTCCCCTCTCCTCTGCTTTTCCCTTACACTGGGGGCTGTGCTTGTTTGGCTGCACCAGTGTGAGATCATATTACCAAGGAGGATTAACTCTTTATGTGACAACCTGGCTGTGCCAGGGCGTCACACTAGCAAAACAAGGGTGTCACAGTCAGGATGTCATATAGTCGACATGCCAAAAAAAAAAAAAAAAGGTCTTTAAAGAAAAACTGACAAGTCGTTTCTGTCATTCAAACTTAGCGGTCCCATTGCGTTTAGATCCAGAATCAATCTGGATTCTTTTTGTAACAGCGTGCGGTGCGTGTCGCCGCCTCTGCTGCTAGGATTGACTTTAAACAGACCAGCAAAAGAAAGTAGATTGGAATTACTATTATGGCATTCCTGCATGTGTTTAATAAGTCTTGCTGAACCTATCCCTGATATTAAGGATTTGCAATGTTCCCTAAAACGGACGTAAAGGGGCCGGATAGTTTTTCCAATGTAATAAAAATTGCAGGGGCAGAATAATGCATACACTATATAAGTGGACTTGCACGATATGAAATCATTAACCCTGAGGTACTCACACCCCACTTATTACATCCCTTGTTTTATGGGCCGAACCGAAAGGACAATTCCCACATCTAAAATTACCCTTAATTTTTTTCTTGTCTAACCATGTCTTTTCCTTTGTGGGCACGAATCTATTTTTTACCAAAAGGTCGACTAAATTATGGCCTCTTCTGTAAGATACCAAGGGACCCTCTTTAACCAGGGCTCTAAGGTCTTTATCGTTTTTCAACAAATGCCAGTGTCTCTTTATGCTGGATCTCACAATGTCAAACAGAATTGTATTTGAAATTGAAGGTGCATCTATCCACGGCGGCATTATGCGGCATTTTTCCTGGTATTTTTTTTTAAAAAAAATTTGCGAGGTCTATCACGATCATTCGTCGCCATCGCAGTCCTGTCCTGTTCTTTTGCTGGTCTGTTTAAAGTCAATCCTAGCAGCAGAGGCGGCGACACGCACCGCACGCTGTTACAAAAAGAATCCAGATTGATTCTGGATCTAAATGCAATGGGACCGCTAGGTTTGAATGACAGAAACAACTTGTCAGTTTTTCTTGAAAGACCTTTTTTTTTTTTTGGCATGTCGACTATATGACATCCTGACTGTGACACCCTTGTTTTGCTAGCACTATCTGATCATGGCGTTGATTAATAGCTACTGTTTTGCATTTTAACATTATTGCATACACTGTCTCTGAATTTTTTTTTTTTTTTTCACAAATTTAAAATAATTTCTACTGTTTTTGTGCTCGCTGTACTGTACATCAGAATTTTGTTCTGTTCTTGTAGGGATTGTGATTCTGTCCGCCTTTTGTATATTATTGTATTTTGAGAGATATGTGTATTAGACTGTGATATGTTAATACCCTTGAAGTCTTCACCTGTTTTTTGCAGCTACTAATTGTATACTTGCATTTGCATTTTAAATCACTCTGCTAATGCAGTACCCGCACCATTTGTGTTAAAAGGGCGGTGCTGCATGGCAGTTTGCACTGGACCCATGGAAGCTAAGTTCTAGCGAAACGGCACGCCGTCGTCCGGCGTTGTATGGCTTGTCTCACCCTCCCCACCGCTTGTACCCTCATGTTTCCCCTGCAATAAAGACGGAGTTATATGGTGATCATCTGAAGTGCGACTTTCTTTCTCCTTTGGATTTATCTTGGTCTTCACCGCAAGTCTGCACCATGATCCCCTCCATGGCTCAGTAGGGCTCAAGTAGCTGAACGTGTAGTAACACACGGAGTAGGTGGTGCACCGGGACTCTTACCTCTTTCATATATATATATATATATATATATATATACTTATAAATATATATATATTTATAAGGAATATGATATCTGTCATTGCTAACAGGCTTTGCTAAAATAGTAAATACCCAGTATCAAATATAAACATCATATTTCTTTGTTACCCATGTTAGAGTTGGTGGGTCAGCAGTGCATCCACTTCCACCCCTATGTACATTTCGCATAAAACGCTTCCTCAGGGGGCTATTGCTGATCAATTTTCCCTCTCTTTATATGTGTTCGCCTAATGGCCACCGCTTGCAGTCTGTCCACCGACTGCAACGGGGAAGCACCGCTCTTCAGGGTTGCCAGCGCATGCACAGTGGCTATAGAAGCCAGGGCTTATACACAGCCCTAATGACAGTGGCGTGACCCAGCGGGCAGGTGGAGGACAGTGGGCACGCGCACCAGACTGCATTAAGCAACTTACGTCACATTCCCATATGCTGCACTATGATATGCGCTTGCTTACTTGCTAATCACTGTGCATGATATGCAAAGTTGAAGCGACCAAATGGTCTTGGACACCTATAAATTTATAAATTCCAAGTATGTGTGATGCCCTGGGCAAGCCAGGGGTCACAGGTCATGACACCACCACACCCTACACCCCGGATAGGTACACCGAAGCTAAACCAAAAATCCTTGTTGCCTTCCTCCAGGGGCTGATGTCCACACCAGGGGGTGGGCCAGGTGGTTGGCTCCGAACACCGAGGAGTTCACAGCCCTGGAGGCGGGAGAACCAGGCAGATCAGTTTAGTCAGAGTTTGAAGTGAGAGTGAAGTGGTAGAGGAGCAAGAGAGAGGAGTAAAAGTGGAAGAGAAAGTGACAGTTGAGGAAGCCTGAAGTTGGTCCGGGTGCGTGCCCCGGACTGAGAGAGCAAGGTCAGCAGACGGCAGTGACCGTCTGCAGGAGAGGCTGATCGGAGGTTGCCGAAAGGACCGTGGACGGGTGGTGGCCCGGCGGTACCGGAACGGTATACGAAGAGAAGCCAGCACCATTGGCAGGGGCCTTTCGGATCCCGGCAAGGCTAGGAGTCGCCGTGAATTTGCCAAATCCGTCAGTGAAGGGGACCTCCGGGTCTCCCAACAACTAAGTCCCGATTGAAGGCAACAGTCCAACCGTAGGAGAGAGACACCGCCACCGCCAAGGCACCAGTTTCTCAGGGCCAGCGCCTGCGGGTAAAGTGGGGCTCCTCCGGCCTATATCCAAGCCGGGGAGCGGGTTACCGGTGGGAACCCATCGCTACCAATATAGACTTAGGTGCAGGAAAAGGGACCGTCATCGTCAACTACCGGGGAAAAGCAACAGCAGCCGTCCGTGGGAACCGTCTTTCCAGCCGTGTGTTTTACTGAGAACTGTGTTCCCGTCTCCGGCTGAGTGAGTACCACAGTGCCGTGAGGCACAGCGCTGCCCCGCGTCCCTGCACCCCACCAAGCCCTGCACCGACCCCGCCATCCCTCATCCCCCACCTCATCACTGGGCCCTGGGACAACCACCCCCTACCCACGGAGGGGAGAACCAACAACTTTGCTGCTCCCTGTCACCGCTCCCGGGATCCCCATACAGAGCAGCGGTGGTGTCCACACAATCACCACAACTGTGGGTGGCGTCACGGACAATAAACAATCCCAAAAACCAATCCCCTTTCACTCATGGGCGAGGAGCGCCGCTCGAGTCCCCGGGATCCGGCCCATCGCTCGAGCCACCGAGCAGTAGCAGGCCGCAGCAGCAGCGGCAGCCGGACCCGAGCAGTGGGAGAGCGCGGCGTCCCCACTTCCGCCCGCGACATATGCCATACATAACGATTGAGACATATGGTAATTCATAACATGCATCAAGTCGTGCAATATGCAGAGAATATCCACGTCAGGAATATGAATCCATTAGAGTAGGTTCTTCACATACAAGGTGATCCTTAGGGTTGGTAGAAGTATACTGTAAACAAATACACAAATTAAAACCGATTAAAAACAATACAGGAAAACGGTGGAAGAGATCAAAGATAATGTACTAAATTGCATAAATGATCATTGCTGCGCATGATAACACAAGGCCTATATAAAATAAATAGACGTGACACTGAATAATTTTGATGGCATTAAATGGCCATGACATTTATTAAGGGTTAAATAGCATATTAAAATTACCAATAAATAACCAAATCTTTATTAACCATTTCATCACCACAGTCCATAAACTAGTCCGCCAGCAAAGCTGACGACTTTTCCCTCTAACAAATGCCACGACGAGTGCGATCCTCCACGAGAAGTTCTTTCTCCAGGGATGGCGGGTGGGTGTTCTTCTTTGATCTTCAGAAATTCTGACAGCCAGCTGATGGAGAGCCCCTGCTTTTATTTACAAATTTCCCGCACTTTTCTAACAGCTGACCAATCAGCTGTTAGAAAAAACGGAAAATGGAAAATACCCTACCTATTGGAAAAATCTGCAAACTAAAATTCAAAAGCCCAAGCAATGATTACAGATTCTTCAAAGTAGTCTTTTTTTCTGACAATCAAGCTCAAAAGCTCCGCTTCCAACCTAGCAACTTTATCCTGAGGCAACCTACACTCCATCCTATCAGAATCAATAGTGATGCCTAAAAACTCCAAACACCGACAGGGCAAAGTCGTCTTCTCTTCCGCTATAGGAACACCACACAAACACATCAACTCACGAAACTTAACTAACAACTTTAAACAATCCTCAGACTCCGCCTTACCAACAAATAAAAAATCATCTAAATAATGCAGAATTTTCCCTTACCTCCCTCAACCTCAACAACCCAATGTAAAAATGATGAAAAAGATTCAAAATAAAAACAAGACAAAGAAAAACCCATCAGGAGGCATTTGTCAAAAAAATAGTGCCCCCTAAACTGAAAACCCAGAGAATTGAAACCCGAAGGATTCACTGGTAAAAGCCTGAATGCTGACTGAATATCTGATTTTGCCATTAAAGCCCCTCTACCTGCTTCCCTTAACAAATCCACAGCTTGATCAAATGAGGAATATTTAACCGAGACTATATCCGGCTCAATCTCAACATTTAAGAACCATATCTTGGAAACGATAAATGGTGGATTAGACGGAAACTACCCTTCTCCTTCTTAGGGACTATCCCGAGTGACGAAAGCCGAAAATTCTTGAACGGGGGACTAACAAAAGGACCAGCTACCCTACCTAATTGAATCTCTTTTAGCACTTTGGAAGCTACCACTGACTCAAATTCATTTACTGAAAGAATATTCTCCACCCAAACGCACCCTGACCCTTTAAACTCAGGAACAAAAAAAACGTTCACAAATCCATCCAAAATTAACTAAGCATTCTGTCTGACTGGATAGCGATCTAACCAACCCAGCATGTTTTGTACTATCACTGGTGTCACCTCCTTTAAACATGGACTCCTTAGTGTTGTGTTGTTGCTGTGTACTCTGGTTCTGTTTTTTGAAACATTTGAAGATGGCATGATTACCCCCACAAGAGGAGCACTCATGTCGAAATCTGCAATTGGATGTAAATTTACATGACGACTCATTAAATGCAAAGCAGAAACCTTTTTTAACCATAGGATTATTTTGAGAAAATCTGTTAAAATTAGTCCTCTGAGGAAGCATAAGGTTTAGCCATAGACCGACGTCTTTTTGGCCCCATTGCATATTCCGGAGGATGGCTAATTTTTGACGAAAACCCTCATCATAATTCAGCCATGCAATGCCACCAAAACTGCGATATGCCTCTAATATGTTCTCCATGTGCTGAAAAAGACCCGAACAAACTGCCGGATTCTTTTCACTCAAGACAGAAGAAAAAATGCAAAATGCCTGCAGCCAGTTATTGAATGATTTAAAGGCGGCCTTTTTCTTATCATCTAAATCCGTCTTCTCATCCTTTTTAACATTCTCTCTACTAGACGGAAGCAGAGAAAACAAATCAACATAATCTCCCATGTAAATCTTATCCCTAACTGGCTGCGGCAAATGAAATCCCAGGGGGGACATGTCACATGTCAAAGCCTCCTTAAATAAATAACCAGGCAGAGACATGGACTCCTGACAACCACTAAAGCTGGTGTCACAAACAGCGACAACGACAATGACGTCGCTGCTACGTCACCATTTTCTGTGACGTTGCAGCGACGTCCCGTCGCTGTGTGTGACATCCAGCAACGACCTGGCCCCTGCTGTGAGGTCGCCGGTCGTTGCTGAATGTCCAGCTTCATTTTTTGGTCGTCACTCTCCTGCTGTGACACACACATCGCTGTGTGTGACAGCGAGAGAGCGACGAAATGAAGCGAGCAGGGAGCAGGAGCCGGCGTCTGGCAGCTGCGGTAAGCTGTAACCAGCGTAAACATCGGGTAACCAAGGGAAGACCTTTCCCTGGTTACCCGATATTTACCTTCGTTACCAGCCTCCGCCCTTGCTGCCAGCGCCGGCTCCTGCTCTGTGCACATGTGGCTGCAGTACACATCGGGTAATTAACCCGATGTATACTGTAGCAAGGAGAGCAAGGAGCCAGCGCTAAGCAGTGTGCGCGGCTCCCTGCTCTCTGCACTGTGACATGTAGTTGCAGTACACATCGGGTTAATTAACCCGATGTGTACTGTACCTAGGAGAGCAAGGAGCAAGCGCTAAGCGCGGCTCCCTGCTCTGCACGTGTAGCACAGCGACGTTATGATCGCTGCTGCGTCGCTGTGTTTGACAGCTAAGCAGCGATCATAACAGCGACTTACAAGGTCGCTGTTACGTCACAGAAAATGGTGACGTAACAGCGACGTCGTTGTCGCTGTCGCTTAGTGTGAACCCAGCTTAAGACCTGCACTACTCTCCCTAGCCACCGCCCCCCTGCTAACATTTCACATAACACTTTCTTCACTACAGCTTCTATACTAAAAGGAAGAGGGCCGGCACACGAGACAGACAGAGGGACATTGAAACTCTCAGCCTGTCCTCTGCTCTGCAGTTCTCGGCCCTCCTGTGGATGTCCCTGGTCTCCAGCAGCTCCGCGCCTCAGGCCCCTGCCTCTGGCCTCGGCAAGGCACCTCCTCCTCTTCAGACGGGGACTCGGACCAGGGGGCCGCCGTCGCTCTTCTGGCCCCAGGAACGATCTTCCCCTATGATCTCCCGCTGCCACCAGGAATTTCAAATCCCTGGGCCGGTGCCGCGCTTTTACGGCGACGCCGACTAGATGACGTACTCTTCCTCTTCGTGGCTGCTCTGTCCGGCGCTGAACAATGACGCGCCTCCGCAGCCAGGATGGGCGGGAAAGCTCCGGCTTCCGCTTCTTCCTCATTCTCACCGACTGCCGCTGGAAGGACGCTGCGCCGCAGGGACCGCCTTCTTTCCGGGATATCCGCTGTCAGCGCTGCCATCTCTTCTGGGTCGGTAAGCTGGATAACCGCGGCGTCACGATCCTCAGCTTCTCCAACTTCTGCTGGCTGCCTAGACGCCTCCAGGCATTGTCTCAGCCAGGCTTCTCCACTGTCCTCGCGCGCCCTCTTCATCCGGTCTTGCAGCAGGCTTTCCATCAGCTGTTCTTCTTTGATCTTCAGAAATTCTGACAGCCAGCTGATGGAGAGCCCCTTCTTTTATTTACAAATTTCCCGCACTTTTCTAACAGCTGACCAATCAGCTGTTAGAAAAAACGGGTGCGCAGAACCAGCCTAAACTGGTTTAACCAGTCTCCTCATGACAGAACACAGCTGTTCTTAACCCTTCACTCACCACACATATAGTGAACATAAAAACCTTTATTCAATAATAATGGCCATTCCATTGTATATATAACCAGGCCTGTGCCATCATGCATTCGCACGGCATACTAGCTACCGTGCTCTAAACAGAGAGCCAGATGGATTAATTGGGGACAATAGAGCTAGTACACAGGCATTTTCTAGGGGAAAGAGAGTCCAACTTATAAGAAACAAGCAAATTAATTGGTTTCATTTAATCCTGTAGGTGATTTAGTTTCTAATAGTGTAATCCATTTGCATTCTTGCTGTAATAGTTTCTTATTTATATTGCCGCCTCGAATCCCTCTGGACACATGTTCAATCCCCCTTACATTAAAGGTACAGGGATCACTATCATGTTTTAATTTGAAATGTCGAGGGATTGTTTTCAATTCCTCCAAATTGGAGATGGTTGTTGCAGCTACAATGTCGCGTACGTCTTTCCTTGTCCTGACTCTTAGTTGGCGTGATGTCAGCCCAATATAAATTAGGCCACAAGCACACATCGCATAGTATATCACCTGCGTGGTGGAGCAGGTGATATACTGGCGAATTTCAAATTCTTTGTCTCCCCTGATGACCTAAAGGTCACACACATATTGGCGCATGCCCTACATCCACCACAGGGGTAACACCCCTTAACCAGTGACCCTGTGTCAAAGGGCGTATTGGTAGTCGCCACGTAGTGGCTTCTAACCAATATATCTTTGAGATTTTTGCTTCTCCTATAGGTCATCTGGAGGTAATCTAGTATATACTTTTTCAGGATTGGTTCGGTCTGGAGAACTGGCCAATGGCGCTGCAAACTTCTTTTCACCTCTTCACATTGTGAATTATATGTTGTGATGAATCTGACATTATTGTTGTCCTTGGATACTCCATTGGAGGACTGGAGTAAAGTTTCTCATGTGAACTTCTTCGCCCTATTATACCCTTCCTTTATGGATCTGTTGCTGTACTCTCATGACTGAAATCTCTTTCTCAATATATCAGCTTGAAATTTCTGTGGGGTTGAGCAAATCCGCTTCGTTCTCATAAACTGCCCAACTGGGATAGATTTGATAGTGACGTAATGGTGGCTAGACTCTGCATGCAACAGGGAATTGATTGCGGTGGGCTTCCTGAATAAGTCTGACTGTAGCTGTCGGTTGCTGTCAATATCGATCTTGATGTCCAGGAAGTCCACCACCTCCCTGCTACACACATAGGTCCGCCTGATGTTAAAATCATTCACATTGAGTTGGCCCATGAACTGCCTAAGCCCATCCTCACTGCCTTGCCAAATAAATAAAATATCGTCAATGTATCATGGCCAGAGGGGTATATGGTCTACAGCCCACGCGTCCTCGCCCCCCCGCAAACCACTTTCCCAAAACCCAAGAAAGAGGTTTGCAAATGAAGGCGCACAGGCCGCCCCCTTTGCAGTACCCCTCCGCTGTAGATAAAATTGCTCTTTAAAGGAAAAAAAATTATGCGATAGGATGAACTCAAGCAGCCCAAGGACCAACTCACATGTGGGACCATCCCAGTTGCTGTTCACGAAAAAGAAGCGGGCCGCCTCCAACCCCTGCTGATGATCAATGCAAGTATAGAGTGACTCTATATCTGCAGTCACGAGGTACATATCATCCTCCAAATGTATCCCGTTAATTCTGGTTAATACGTACGTGGTGTCGCGGACGTATGATGGGAGAGCTTCTGCCAGTGGTTGCAAACAAAAATCCACAAATTTGCACACCGGGTCATAAAGGCCTTCCAATCCAGACACGATAGGTCTGCCCGGGTGTTCGGTGGCATTTTTGTGGATTTTAGGGATGAAGTAAGTGGTTGGTGTCTTAGGGTATTTAAATATTAGACCGTCATAGATTTTTTTTTTTTTAGGGATAATGCCCTGCCATATAGTATCAGACCTAATTCAGCAGAATATGATGACATAGGATTTGTGGATCATTTTATATATGTGATTCTATCCCTCAACTGTTTCTGTGCCTCCTTCTCATACATCTTTTTGGGCCATAGGACAACGTTTCCCCCTTTGTCGGCTGGTTTGATGACAAGGTCATCGAGCGACTGTAATTCACAAAGTGCCGTTCGATCTCCCTGAGTAAGGTTGTCACTCAGTCATGCAGTAGAGATCCTCTTGAGATTATGGATAACCAGATCAGTGAAGATCTCCACCGCAGGAGATGCCGACATCGCGGGAAATGTTACCGATCTGGGATATAAATGCCTGGGGTATTTACCTTGGGTCGTTCCATCCTGCTCGTCCAACAAAAAATTCAAATTTCTCCAGGCTTCTTCTATTATAGAGTCTGACATGGTCGTATGGTCATTGCTGTTTTTATAATGCAGCTTTTTAAGAATAAATTTCCTTGATAAAAGATTAACATCTTTTATAGCTGTGAAAAGATTAAAGCCATTAGTGGGTGCAAAGGTTAGCCCCCTCTCAAACAACTTTTTTTTTTATTATAAGTCAATACATGTTCTGATAAGTTAATCACCTGTAATTTGTTCGTATCATTTTTCTTGTGACCCTTCCTATATGATCCCGAGTGCATGCTTTTACTAGAGTTGTTCTGTCTCTTGTCCGTGGATCGCAAGGTCATGCCACTCCCAGACCCTGATTCTTGGTTCGTTGAACTTCATTGGACGTGCAGGAAGCAAACGACCCTGATCTTGATCCAGCGTTCTTCCATTTACCCCGCTGTCTCCTATGCCATCTATAGATGTTATTTTGGTTGTGATCCATAGTATCTCTCTGAAACTTTTTTGATTTTAACATCGCTTACCTCTTTTTCCCACTTAATGGATTCATCTTCAATCTCAGAATTTAGTCTTACCAGCGCATCACTGGATAGGCCATCCTGTAGCTTTTTCTGTATTTGTTCAATTTCTGTATCCATGTCACTGACTGTTTATTTAGTTGTATATTTAGCACCAGTGAGGATTAATTACTAAAACTTAGCTTTTATTTAAGCTCTTTAAAATTCAAAGATGAACAGACAATTATGCTGTAATGAACAACCCTTGTTATTCCAAGGGTTGTTCATTACAGCATGGTAACATGCACCTTGGCTACCTGCAGGGTGATCCTAAGTGTATTTTATAATTGTCTGTTCATCTTTGAATTTTAAAGAGCTTAAATAAAAGCTAAGTTTTAGTAATTAATCCTCACTGGTGCTAAATATCCAACTGTATGTGAGTATTGTCCCCCAGAAACACCAACTGGTGATTTCTTGCTTTATTCTTTTATTTAGTTGTACTAGCAGCTCCATGAACTCTCTAGAGCAGGTGGTAGCCGCCTGTTCCCACCTATTCCTAAATTATTGATCCGGCTCCTTGAAGGCTGGAAAGACCTGCACTATAAAGGGTGCTTTACACGCTGCGATATCACTAACGATTTATCGTCGGGGTCATGGTGTTTGTGAAGCACATCCGGCATCGTTAGCGACATCGCAGCGTGTAACATGTACGAGCGACCTTCAACGATTGCAAAAGTGGTAAAAATTGTTGGTTTTGGAGAGGTCGTCCAAACACCAAATATTGTTGTCAGGTGAGTAACGAGGTTGTTTGTCATTCCTGCGGCAGCACACATCGCTATGTGTGACACCGCAGGAACGAGGAAACTCACCGTATCAGCGTCCCACCGGCAATGAGGAAGGAAGGAGGTGGGCGGGATGTTCGGCCCGCTCATCTCCGCCCCTCCTCTACTATTGGGCGCTATGATGCCAAATGAACCGCCCCCTTAGAAAGGAGGCGGTTCGCTGGTCACAGCGACGTCGCTAGGCAGGTAAGTACGTGTGACGGGTGTAAGCGATGTTGTGCGACATGGGCAGCGATTTGCCCGTGTTGCATAACCGACGGGGGTGGGTACAATCGCTAGCGATATCGATACCGATATCGCAGAGTGTAAAGTGCCCTTAAGTTTCCGTGGTATGATGTTTTTCTCCAGATATTTTTCTAAAAATGCCCTATTCCACCAGATTCTGGTTCTCTTGCACAGCAACTCCTTATATCGATCTATACTATTTTGCATCTCTCCACTGCTTTCCGTAGACACCAATATGGGCTCATCACTGAACACTGCGTTCATTTTTGAAAGCAATTAACTTTTCTCTGACCTCATAATCCATTTTATTCTTATTACTGGATGCTGTGAAAAACACAGAAATAATTATTAGCGACAAATTGGCGCCATTGGCCAGTGGCCAGTTCTCCAGACCAAACCAATCCTAAAAAAGTATATACTAGATACCCCTGTGGTGGATGTAGGGCATGCACCAATATGTGCAGGACTAAGACCTTTAGGTCATCATGGGGAGACAAAGAATTTGAAAGTCGCCAGTATCCACCTGATCCACCACGCAGGTGATATACTATGCGATGTGTGGTTGTGGCCACATTTTTATATGGGGCTGATATCACGCCAACTAAGAGTCAGGACAAGGGAACACGTACGTGACATTGTCGCTTCAAAAACCATCTCCAATTTGGAGGAATTGAAAACGATCCCTCGACATTTCAAATTAAAACATGATAGTGATCCCTGTACCTTTAAGGTAAGGGGGATTGAACATGTGTCCGTAGGGATTCGAGGCGGCAATATAAATAAGAAACTATTACAGCAAGAATACAAATGGATTACACTATTGGAAACTATGGGATTGAATGAAACCAATTAATTTGCTTGTTTCTTATAAGTTGGACTCTCTTTCCCCTAAAAAAATGCCTGTGTACTAGCTCTATAGTCCCCAATTAATCCATCTGGCTCTCTGCGCAGCAACGATCATTTATGCAATTTAGTACATTATATTTGATTGATCTCTTCCACTGTTTTCCTGTAGTGTTTTTAATCAGTTTTAATTAGTGCATTTGTTTACAGTATACTTCTACCAACTCTAAGGATCACCTTGTATGTGAAGAATCCACTCTAATGGATTAATATTCCTGACGTGGATATTCTCTGCATATTGCACGACCTGATGCATGTTATGAATTGCCATATGTCTCAATCGTTATGTCAGGCATACTTGGAATTTATAAATTTATAGGTTTCCATGACCATTTGGTCGCTTCAACTTTGCATATCATGCATAGTGATTAGCAAGTAAGCAAGCGCATATTATAGTGCAGCATATGGGAATGTGACGTAAGTTGCTTACTGCAGTCTGGTGCGCGTGCCCGCTGTCCTCCACCTGCCCGCTGTCATTAGGGCTGCGTATGTGCACTGGCTTCTATAGCCACTGCGCATGTGCTGGCACCGTTGACGAGCGGCGCTTCCCCGTTGGGGTCAGTGGACAGTAGCGCGCATGCGCCGGCGTCAGACTGCAAGCGACGGCCATTAAGCAAACACATCATATAAGGATTAAACACATAAATTTGGCCATGATTAATACACCGAGGAGATAACACAATAGTATCCCTCGGGGGTAATGCCAACTCCGAAAGGCATATCAAAAGAGGAGGAAAGGAGATAAGGCACAATTATGATTGAAAATATTAAGTTTTTATTGGTAAAGGTTAAAAGAACAAATACAAAACAGTACAAAAAGACATACAGAACATGGAATCGGTCACCAAGGGTGTGGAAAGGAGAAATGTTCCTTTATAAAAATAGTCTTTAAGGAGGTTTACTCTTGCCTCAAGAACCAGCCCCATATACCACCAGGTAATGCAACAAGCTCTTTTGAATTTAATGCAAGGTGCCTTCTACTCTCCTGCACACTCTTTCTGCCTTTGGTATTTTCCACTACTCAATGCGTTTATTAGTATTTCAGCCATTAGGCAGAGTTGTGGCTGCTGAGATTACCATTTAGTCCTGTTTCTAAAGTGATGAGATATAATATTTACTACAGAATTTTACTATCATTCTCTCACTATTATATGTGAAATTCACGTGTTGAGTCCCTGGGTATGGACCCATCAATGATGGGGATACCAGCATTTGGGAACATACAGGTCTATACCGATGAATTTTGAGTGCACATGTACACTTTATTAGTCAGCCCACAGGTCCAATGAAGGTCTGCACTGACGCAATTCCGGAACTATATATATATATATATATATATATATATATATATATATATATATATATTTACAGCCAGCCTTTGCACTTTACTTACACCGCGACCATCATCTTGTAAATTTCGACAGCCCTATTACTGTTACCTCTGTTATTATCTACATCCAAATCCAAAGGAATAGCCAATTAGGCTTTATCTGTTCACTATACTCCTAGGGTTTGTATAATTTAACCCAACTTACAGCGTGTTAACCCTCTGCATCCTTGTGTGTTTTGTACACTGTATAACGTTGCTTACCGAAACTTGGGGGTTTCACTCGCTTGCAGCGGTATTAGGTAGCTTAGGCAACACAGGTATCACTGTCTCTTATAAAACCCAGCAGTTTATTTAATAGACTCAACATAAACTGCTCAACAAAATGTAACAAAGCCTCTCCTGGCTTAAAGGAAAATATAACATACCGTGGGCTTCCAGTCCAATTAAATGTCCATAGTGGAGTCTCCACACTCTGGCTCCTGCCAGCGAACACCACTCACTGTGGTTCCTTCCTGCAGCCTCCAGTCGGGCTGCAGTCTTTTCCCCAGTCCTCACCTGGACTGATTTCCAGAAGTCTCTCTCCAGTCTTCACACAGACTGAGACCTCCAGCACACAATCTCCATGTGCAGCACACAATCTCCATGTGCAGTGAAATGACCAGCCAGGGAGGCCTCTGGCTGTGTAGTCGTGGCAGCACTATATTCAAGGCACATCCCTGGCTTCATCACTTCTTTAATGTTGAGAGAGTGTATGTCGGTGTCTTCGTCGGCCGATGCACAAAGAGGCTGCAGGCAACAGTCCAGATGCAATAAAAACGACATTTATTCACAAAGTTAAAGAGGAAAAACACTCCGGTCAGCGGATTCCGGCAATATTAGTGGAGCTGGGGACAACCTGCCCAAACGCACCCTCTGATGGGGATATGCCCAGAGTTCTTCTCCCACTCTTCAGCCAAGCATACACCGGACCCACACCGGCAGAATAGGCTTTGAGGTTGCGCCACTGAACTCCCACTCTTCAGCCAAGCATACACCGGACCCACACCGGCAGAATAGGCTTTGAGGTTGCGCCACTGGACTCCCACTCTTCAGCCAAGCATACACCGGACCCACACCGGCAGAATAGGCTTTGAGGTTGCGTCCACCTCCTTATCCCAGGTGTCCCCCGATGTTCCGCTCACACAATCGCACTTGCCGCTCCAGATGTTCACACTCCGCTGACCCGGATCCTCACTCTCCACACACATTCAGACCTTGCCTAGATATCCGGCCGACTCCTCCTCCCCGGTGGCAACAGCCGTTCCACCCGGCCACTAGGGGGTGCCCTAACACAGCACATAACAATATAAAATTCAACACTTTTAATAATCACAATGCCGGGTAACTATGCTAAACTGGTAGGGGGTAGGCCCACCCACTACATGCCTCCCCTCTTAAAATCCGAGCCTCCCGGCAAGGCTCTTAAACACATAAAAACATAAACATATAAAAACCTTTCGGTTCAGTCCTCAACAGCGGCACCAGTTCAGCGGCGCTCCCGGTCTTGAGGGGCGCTTGATGGCGCAACAGCGCTCCCGGTCTCTGGACAGCGCCCGGAGGCTCAACAGCGCTCCCGGTCTTAGATGGGTGCCCGGAGGCTTCAGTAGCGCTCCCGGTCTTCGCTGAAGGTGCCCGGAGGCTTCAAGAGCGCTCCCGGTCTTTGCTGGGGGCAACAGGCCCGTAAAACTTTACAACAACAGAGAAACTTTCTGCCGGTCTGGAACAACACCGGTCTCGGCAAGTGCTGGAGGCAACAACTTACTCTGGGGGCCAGGCTCTCTTCCATTCTTCCGCTTGAGCCTGGATGTAGGCCCCCAGAGTTTGTCCCGGCTGGCGGCGGATTCGCCTGAAAGACACCGGGGCGTAGGGCGGTTCCTCCGGCACAGCTGCTGCAGCTCCTCTTGACGGTGATGGCGTTTCTGCCCGGGATGGTGGTGGCGCGGCGGGCGACGCGTCCAGCATGAAAACCGGTCTGTTGTTGACATTTTGCGTCACCGCTACCACGGCTGGGACCCTCTCCGGATCGGGGGTCGGTTCAGCCACTGCCTCTGGGATGACAGCCTTGATGCGCCTAGGGTGAGAGGGCTCAGACAGACTCGGCCTAGCGTGACTCCGGCGCCGCTCTTGCTGCTCCTCCCACTCAATCTCCTCCTGCCACTGCTCCGCTTCCCGGGAGGTCGGCATGCGGGAGACACAGACAGCAAACAGGCCGCGGCTACCGGCGTCCGGCAGGAAGGTGACTTTCTCGCCCGGCCAAAGGGTGTGCAATCGCTTAGGGAGTCCTTCGACATCGAGATGAACCCGGTTATAAAAATAGTCATCCCCGGTCTCTACTTCTCGGATGAAGCCGTATCCCTCTTGCTGGTTAAACTTGACTACCACCCCGGTCACAAACTGCTGGGATAGCTTCTCGCCACCGGGACCGGACAGCATTTCCCGGACAATGGTCTCAGCCAGGAGCCGTTCCTGGACGGGGTCAGGCTTCGGGGGCGGAACACTGGGGCGCGCCTTCTCCGGCGGGGCGATGACTGGGTCCCAGAAGAAGCCCAGGTGGTCCTCCTCTAGACGCCCAGCTAACTCCTCAGCCGACTCCGGTGCCGGGACAAGTGGTGTGGCGACGGCGTTAAGCTGCGGGGTGTCCCATGGGAAAGCAGCAACCCCCGGACGGCTTGGCATGGGCGGGGTAGCATAGGTCGCCTTTACCTCTGTAATGGTGCTCCCGGTTTGAGCGTCCCATGAGGTCTTCCAAGAGACCTTGTCCGGTCTTGTAGAGCCTCCCGGCCCAATGGGAAGGTCCGCTATCGCGGCCTCGCTAGCAGGGGCGAACCGGGGTCGGCCTCGGCCAAGGCTGATGAGGGCCATAGTCGTCGCCAACTCCGCAGGTTGCCCAAAGTTCTCCATCTCGGTTCTCAACAGAATCGCTGATAATGGCGGTGGTGTCGACGCTGAGACTGGAGGAAGTGGAGGCGGGTCTTCATTTCCCGCTCTTAAACAGACTCCACCCCCAGCCCCACGCATCATTTCGACTCCTCCGCTGAGGTACTTCTTTTTCTTTTTCTTCTTCCATGCCCTGGAGTTGGCGCCTCCCCTCTTTGGGCGGAGTACTCCATGCTTTCTCTTCGGCACTGGCCAGCCCCAGGCTCTTCTTTCGGCGCCAATTTTCCGCGCCTTTTCTGTTTCTTCACAGACGTCGGCCATCTTGCCGCCATCTTGTGCCCGGTCCAACGCCTTGGGCACTTCTTCCTCCCACCATGGGACTGGGAATCTTCTTTCATAGTCCGAATTCCGTGCTTCAGGCACTACTTGGTCTTCAGACTCCTGGTTCTCCGGCAAGGGACTTGTATCCTGCCGACTACGCCACATGAAATGACCAGCCAGGGAGGCCTCTGGCTGTGTAGTCGTGGCAGCACTATATTCAAGGCACATCCCTGGCTTCATCACTTCTTTAATGTTGAGAGAGTGTATGTCGGTGTCTTCGTCGGCCGATGCACAAAGAGGCTGCAGGCAACAGTCCAGATGCAATAAAAACGACATTTATTCACAAAGTTAAAGAGGAAAAACACTCCGGTCAGCGGATTCCGGCAATATTAGTGGAGCTGGGGACAACCTGCCCAAACGCACCCTCTGATGGGGATATGCCCAGAGTTCTTCTCCCACTCTTCAGCCAAGCATACACCGGACCCACACCGGCAGAATAGGCTTTGAGGTTGCGCCACTGAACTCCCACTCTTCAGCCAAGCATACACCGGACCCACACCGGCAGAATAGGCTTTGAGGTTGCGCCACTGGACTCCCACTCTTCAGCCAAGCATACACCGGACCCACACCGGCAGAATAGGCTTTGAGGTTGCGTCCACCTCCTTATCCCAGGTGTCCCCCGATGTTCCGCTCACACAATCGCACTTGCCGCTCCAGATGTTCACACTCCGCTGACCCGGATCCTCACTCTCCACACACATTCAGACCTTGCCTAGATATCCGGCCGACTCCTCCTCCCCGGTGGCAACAGCCGTTCCACCCGGCCACTAGGGGGTGCCCTAACACAGCACATAACAATATAAAATTCAACACTTTTAATAATCACAATGCCGGGTAACTATGCTAAACTGGTAGGGGGTAGGCCCACCCACTACATGCAGCACACTCAGACTTTTTTCTGTCTCTAAAACTAACAGTCACTTAAACCCAACCGGACACACCCACAGGTGGAGGTATGTGATTCTCCAGCCCTGTCCATCACGCCGGCCATAGTTTAAAGGGAAGCTAACCCTTAATTACAACCCAAGTCCTGTGAAACTACAGGTCCCACAGTCACATCTTCAGTTCAATAGGGCAGGGAATCCTTCTCCACTGCAACACATAGCGACCATCCACAACATTGGTGGTCGCTACCTCACAACTGTAACACTACATTTTTAATGTGTTTTTGTATGTCTATCACTTACTGCAGGGGTGGGGAACCTTTTTACTGGCAGGGGCAATTTAGAATTTCGTACTAACCTTTGGGGGCCGCACAACATTATCAACCTGAAAAATAACCCTGCTATATTTGGTCAAACAATTAATTAACTCACCCCTACTGTGGAGGCAGGAGCTGCTTCTCTTTGGTGCAATTGTGATGTTTGGTGATATTGATCATCTTGTTTCTCACAGCTGCTTTTCCAGGTTTGTCTCTGTCTGGAGATGCTGGGGGCATAAACATCACAGCAGGGGCAGGGGTGCATAAATTACAGGAGACACTGGGAGTTTATATCACAGGAGGGGCTGGGGCATATACATCAGTAGGGGGCATGGACAGCCCTGGCGGTGGCACAGACATGACTGGGGACAGGGACAGCACTGGGTGGCAGCACGGACTGCACTGGGTGGCAGCACGGACTGCACTGGGTGGCAGCACGGACTGCACTGGGTGGCAGCATGGACAGCACTAGGTGGCATCACTAGGGAGACAGACAGGTCTGGGGGAACATAGACATCAACAAGAGGGCACAGACTGGGGGGCATAGAAAGCAGTGGGAGGGTACAGACAGCAGTAGCGAGTTAAGAGCACTGGGAGGTACACAGTACTGAGGGGTGGCACACAGCACTGGGGAGCATGGATAGCATAAGGGGGGCACAGACAGCACTTTCCGTGGCATGGACAGCACTGGGGGCAGCATGGACAGCATTAGGTGGGGCGGACAGCACTGGGGGGGCATAGACATCACCCAGGGGGTACAGACAGCACTAGGGGGGCACGGACAGCAGTGAGGGGTTACACCGTGCTTAGGGGGTACACACTGTACTAGGGAGTACACAGCACTGGGGTGTACACAGCATTAGGGGGTACACACAGCATTAGGGGATACACACAGCACAAGGGAATACACACAGCATTAGGTGGTACACACTGTACTAGGAGGTACACAACACTGGGGGGGTACACACTGTACTAGGAGGTACACAGCACTGGGGGGTACACACAGCACGAGGGGGTACACAGCACTGGGGGTACACACTGTACTAGGAGGTACACAGCACTTGGGGGTACACACAGCATAAGGGGGTACACAGCATTAGGAGGTACACACAGCATTAAGGGGTACACACAGCATTAGGGGGTACTCACTGTACTAGGGGGTACACACAGCACTAGGGGGTACACACTGTACGAGGGGGTACACACAGCATTAGGGGGTACACACAGCACTAGGGGGTACACACAGCACTAGGGGATACACACAGCATTAGGGAGTACACACAGCATTGGGGGGTACACAGCACGAGGGGGTACACACAGCACTAGGGGGTACACAGCACTGAGCGGGGGGGGGCAGCGATTGGTTGAGTACTCACAGCGAGGGGGACGGGGGGAATCACACACACAGCACAGTTTTGGGAGGCTGGTAAACCTGCTGCAGCTTTTCTGTGACTTTTATCGCAGCGTGCTGCTTGCTCCGTCCACCAGAGCACACTAGCACAGGCTGGGGATAAGCCTAGAATGGGTAAAGGAAAAGGGATTCTTCAGCTCACCTGTTGCCCGGACTGGTAGACCTTGCGGGTGCCTCGGATCCGCCGGTAAGTCCCGACCGGTTTGTGAAAGAAGGCAGAGAAGAAAAGGATGATCCGGCACTGATTCTTCTTTAAGATAAAATCTCCGTAATCTTTATTGGAAATATTAAAAGCATCGTGAAGGCCAAGGTATAAATCAATACATGGAAACTTTGCACGTTTCGGACTACACCATAAAAACAGAAAGAGTCCTTAATCATAAGTGTTCCATGTATACCACAACGTTACTAAAATAGACTGACCCGCTGGATGGGCGGAAGGGAGGGGCGGGATGTCATGATTGCATGAAAAAACAGGTGAACATCGCCGTGCATATGGACAAAAGGAACACCATACTGGGTCAATATAATCCTTAGTAAATAGTGTGTGATAAACCATAAAACATTCATTCATATGTTAATAATCATTTCAATAGAGGAGCTGACCTGAAATTGCAATAGGGCTGCAAATACAAGCCCCTATATATTCATAAGAATAGAAACGAAAAATTTCATGATACAGATAGAGCTAAAAATGAAATTAGATTATGTGGGTTAGTTACCAAAGGACCCAACCCTAGGTTGATAAGTAAATTATATGGAGATCACAAGTTAAATAAAATATAAATTTATAAGGTTCTCAACAATATTTGCAAAGTATATCAAAAAGCAGCTCCTCCAGTGAAAAACAGGGGGGGGGGGGGAGGACATGTTCAATATAAATAAGCAAGCTCCAATATGTGCATATCGTCTGACAATAAAAAGACCATCAAAAAATATATAGATACATCAGGATGAAACATGTGTGGAGCTTGACTGAAGGAATGCTCATTACAATATGTCCGAATTATGGTATCCGTGCAGGAATGGATGAATTTCATCAAAGAATGACTAGAACAAACACATAAGCATAAAAGCACCTCATTGAATGTCAGAAAACGGATCAGAAATTATTCTATATCTATCGATCTAAAAAATAAATCGCAAATCGGAGCGATAGTTAAAGCCACCTGGGTATCTTGTATTTAGCTTCAAAATCCATTTTGCCTCTGCCAAAAGCAGGGCTTGGAACCAGTCCCCCCCACGAGGGGGTCTGGGAACAGACTCTATACCCGTGATCACTAAGGAAGAAAAATCCGCTGAATGACATTCAATGTAGTGCCTGGTCAGAACAGATAAGGAGCGTTTCTTCACCAATGCAACATAGCTTAAGGAGGCCCTGTCATGAGCTGCTGAAGGTATGCGGACGTGCTCAGAGATCCTGGTTCTAAGTGCTCTAGAGGTGCAGCCGACATAGCCCTTGCGGCATAGTGTGCACGTTGCCACATAGACCACATGTGCAGAAGCACAATTAATAAACGATCGAATTACAAAGCTTTCTCCATTATTCCCTAATAGGGATTTGGTATTGTGCATGAACCTGCAAAGGCCACATCGGCCGGACCCACATTTATAAGACCCAGAGACACTGAGCCAGGTTCTGTTACATTTCTTAGATGTGAACATGCTGGGTGCCACAAGGTTCCCAATGGTACGAGCTCTCTTGGCTACTATATTGACCCCCGGCTGAAGAACTGAATTTAGTATGAGGTCCTGACGTAAAAGGGGGATAAAACGCTGGATGGTCTGTTTAATTTGAAAAAAATCAGTGCTAAATGGTGTTGAAAAAGTCACACGATTTCTAGATACTGAGGAAACAGGGCGATCTTCCAACCGATTGGTTCTGGTCCTATTCTCAACAATAGAAGAGGCCCTGTTCAAAGTCCGATCAGGATACCCCCTCCCACTGAGTCTCTCTCTAATGCGGACAGCTTCACAACGATAGGAAGCTTCAGATGAGCATAAACGCTTCGCTCGTAAGAGCTCACCCACAGGTAAATTCTGTAAGGTGTGGGGCATGTGACAGCTACTCGCATGGAGAGAGGTATTGCCACAAATAGGCTTCCTATACAGAACAGAATGAATGGAACCAGTCAAGGGGTCGCCAGATAGCAGGATGTCCAGGAAGGGAGCTGAGTCCATATATAGGTTCATGGTAAATCTCAAATTGAGAGGGTTGTTGTTAAAATGTGCATTGACGGCTTCCATGGCCTCCTGGGGGGTACCAAAATCTCCTGTATTACATATCAAAACTTGATCATCAATATATCTTGCATACCAAATAATGGTATGCAACAATGGATTATCACTTGTATAGATATATTTCTCTTCCCAGTAGGCCATGTAAATATTAGCCAATGCACATGAAAAACTTGCCCCCATAGGACAACCGGCTATCTGGAGATAAAATGTTAAGTTAAACTGGAAAAAATTGTGGGTCAACAGAAAACCTGTTGTCATGAGAATGAATTCTTTGAGGACATCGTCAAATGAGCTGTATTTATTTAGATGAAAATCCAGAGCCTGTAAGGCTTCCATATATGGTATGCTAGGATATAATGAGACCACGTCGCTTATTATCCAAAAAGAACCACTCGTCCAGGACATCTTCTCCAAATCCTGTAAGAGACTCTTTGTGTCTCTAATATGACCAATAGTACGTTTCATGAGCGGCTGGATATAATGATCTAGCCAGTCACTCAGATTGCTGGTTAGAGACCCAGTGCTGGCTACTATGGGTCTCAATGGGGGAGGGAAAGTGCCCTTATGGACCTTGGGAAGGCCTTGAAAAATGAGACACACCAGAGAGTCGACAAAAAGATATTCGTGGACCTTTTCATTAAGAACTCCCCATTGAAAACCTTGTGAGAAGAGGACCCGTAACTTGGAGGAAAAATCAGATGTGGGATCGCAAGGCAATTGCCTGTAAGTGGATTTATCACTCAATATGGTATTAATCTCTCTTTCATACAGTTTGCTGTCCAGCACTACTACTGAGCCCCCCTTGTCCGCCCCCCGGACCACAATGTGACTATTGTCCTTCAGATCTTTAAGTGCTCTTTTTTCAGAGGATGACAAATTGTCCTGAATCCGGGGTTTCATCAAGAGTATATTTCTGACCTCCGATTCTATAAGGTCCTGGAACGTGTCCATAACAGGAACCCTGGAGGCAATAGGATAAAAACTCGGGTTCTTATTGACAAAAGGAGAAGGTTCAGATATACCCGTACAGGTGTCACTTAGTTCTTGTAAGTGCGTAACCGCAATCTGTTCCCTCAAATTCCAAAATAGGGGGACATGAGTAGAATTGTTGGTCGGAGGATCAGGTGAGTTGGGCCTATCAGTATTGTCCGCATCAGTATTGGAAAAATGTCTTTTTATTGTGAGATTCCTGACAAACCTATTAACATCTCTAAGAGTCTGGAAAAGATCAGCCCTATTATTAGGGGCAAAATTCCACGAAAAGGTCCACGAATATCTTTTTGTTGACTCTCCGGTGTGTCCCATTTTTCAAGGCCTTCCCAAGGTCCATAAGGGCACTTTCCCTCCCCCATTGAGACCCATAGTAGCCAGCACTGGGTCTCTAACCAGCAATCTGAGTGACTGGCTAGATCATTATATCCAGCTTCTCATGAAACGTACTATTGGTCATATTAGAGACACAAAGAGTCTCTTACAGGATTTGGAGAAGATGTCCTGGACGAGTGGTTCTTTTTGGATAATGAGCAACGTGGTCTCATTATATCCTAGCATACCGCATAGGGAAGCCTTACAGGCTCTGGATTTTCATCTAAATAAATACAGCTCATTTGACGATGTCCTCAAAGAATTCATTCTCATGACAACAGGTTTTCTGTTGACCCACAATTTTTTCCAGTTTATTGGTACATTTTATGTCCAGATAGCCGGTTGTCCTATGGGGGCAAGTTTTTCATGTGCATTGGCTAATATTTACATGGCCTACTGGGAAGAGCAATATATCTATACAAGTAATAATCCATTGTTGCATACCATTATTTGGTATGCAAGATATATTGATGATCACGTTTTGATATGTAATACAGGAGATTTTGGTACCCCCCAGGAGGCCATGGAAGCCGTCAATGCACATTTTAACAACAACCCTCTCAATTTGAGATTTACCATGAACCTATATGTGGACTCAGCTCCCTTCCTGGACATCCTGCTATCTGGCGACCCCTTGACTGGTTCCATTCATTCTGTTCTGTATAGGAAGCCCATTTGTGGCAATACCTCTCTCCATGCGAGTAGCTGTCACATGCCCCACACCTTACAGAATTTACCTGTGGGTGAGCTCTTACGAGCGAAGCGTTTATGCTCATCTGAAGCTTCCTATCGTTGTGAAGCTGTCCGCATTAGAGAGAGACTCAGTAGGAGGGGGTATCCTGATCGGACTTTGAACAGGGCCTCTTCTATTGTTGCGAATAGGACCAGAACCAATCGGTTGGAAGATCGCTGTTACGGGGGGCTGTCTGATAATAAAACCTAAAGGAATATCAGACAGTCAGGGTCCACCGTGCAAAGACTCTGCTGCAGACTATGGCAGAGTGCAATACCTCTGTTAAACTCACAGAGGAATATAATTAGTAAATAAGGCAATTCCTCCCTTACTTGGAGGGTGTGTGGAATGGTCTCTGTTAATGATCACAGAGACAAAAGCAGTGAGTGTGAAATGGCACCTACCTAGGTCCATTCCTCTAGTGGTGCAAGGAGACGGACAGCAGTGTAAGCCGCACAAAGCTCCTACCTGCGTTCGCTCCACTAGTGTGTGAGGGCACGAACCACTAGATATGGCACCTGCCTAGGTCCGCTCTTCTAGTGGTGCAAAAGAGACGGACAGCAGCGTAAGCCGCACAAAGCTCCTACCTGCGTTCGCTCCACTAGTGTGCGAGGACACAAACCACTAGATATGGCACCTGCCTAGGTCCGCTCTTCTAGTGGTGCAAAAGAGACGGACAGCAGCATAAGCCGCACAAAGCTCCTACCTCTGTTCGCTCCCCTAGTGTGCGAGGATACGAACAACTGCCAGACGCAGTAAAAGGAACGTTACCCTAGCGGCAACGTCCACCTACGAGTAGAATCACAAGGCCCAGCCAGACCATGTGCCTCAGGCACCTGCCTATGTCCGCTACCCTAAGAGGTAAGGATACGGACTGCAGCCGAAGCTGTAAGGTATAAGAACGCTACCCTGCCGGTAGCGCTCACCTAGCATAGACAGAGAGATGCCTAGAGGAACGTGCACAGAGCGTCTACTCTCATGCATGAACCAAGAGGACTGAGCGCCATGCGGCGTGCGTCAGGGTCTTATATAGACTCTGTGCCTCATCCAAGATGGAGGACACCAGAGCCAATCCGCTGCCAGAACGACAGGAATGACGTCACGCTGGCCTATCACCGAGCAAAGCGTCACAAGCACATGACCAGCGACCAATCGGCATAGAAGGTGTCAGAGACATGTGACCACGTGTCACAAGCACATGACCAGCGGCCAATCGGCATAGAAGGTGTCAGAGACATGTGACCTCATGTCAGCGATGATGTCACCCGCACATGTGCAATGGCTCCAAGATAGGACTTAGTCTCCAGCGCTTGCACATGTGCAGTAGCAAGAAATCTGGACATAGTCTCCAGTGCTCGCACATGTGCAGTAGCAAGAAATCTGGACATAGACTCCAGTGCCACAGCAACCGTAACAGTACCTCCCCCTCAAGGGCCCCCCTCCCGGCGACGCAGGTAATCGGCAACTAAGTCGGGAGCATGGACAGCCTCCTCAGGCTCCCAAGAGCAATGTTCCGGGCCGTAGCCCTCCCAATCTATCAAGAAGAACCTGCGCCCTCTAAACATCTTAGAGCCAACTATGGCTTGTACCTCATAACTAGAGCGAGAGGAATCAGAGGCAGGAGAGTGCACTTCACGAGCGTGAGGTAAAATTGCCGGCTTTAGCAGTGAAACATGGAATTTGTCATGGATCCTAAGATGGACGGGTAACTTCAATTGGTAGACTACAGGATTTACCTGTCGAAGAACCTCATAAGGACCCAGGAAGCGAGGAGCAAATTTGACAGAGCTCACTCTAAGTTTCACGTGTTTTGCAGAGAGCCACACAAAGTCCCCTGGAGAAAAGACAGGAGCCGGGCGACGAAACCGATCGGACACCGTCTTCATACGGTCCTTAGCTGCGTCGATCGACTATTGAGTCCGATCCCAAACCTCTCTGGCATTAGTTGCCCAGTCGGCCACAAGAGGAGGAGGTGCAGCAGCGGGAAACGGTACCGGTACCCTAGGGTGTTGCCCATTATTGAGTACGAACGGTGTCTGCCCAGTGGCCTCAGCCAGCGAATTGTTAAGGGCAAATTCTGCCCAGGGTAGGAGGGAGGACCAGTTATCGTGGTTCTCAGCAACAAAGTGTCGAAGGTATATAATCATGGATTGATTGGTACGCTCAACCAAACCATTGGTCTCCGGATGGTATGCCGAAGAGAGATTCAACTCAATTTGCAGAAGGCTACAAAGATCTCGCCAGAAACGGGAAGCAAATTGCGGGCCTCTATCACAAATGATACGATCTGGCATCCCGTGAAGCCTAAAGACATGCTTGAGGAATAGTTTGGCTAGTACCCTAGAAGATGGGATTCTCGATAACGGTACGAGATGAACCATCTGGGAGAAATGGTCCGTAATGACCCACACAAATCTATGTCCCTGTGAACACGGAAGATCACCCACAAAGTCCATGCCTACCACCTCCCATGGTCTATCTGGCACTGGTAAAGGATGCAAGAGCCCAGCCGGTCTCTGCCGTAACGGACGGTTGCGAGCACACGAGTAGCAGGAACCGACATATATCTTGACGTGGCTGGCTAAGTGTGGCCACCAATACCACCTCTCGAGTAACTCTCGTGTCCGTCTAATACCAAAATGCCCACCCACCTTTGAGGTGTGGGCCCACGACAGTATATCATTCTGTCGATCCGGCGGAACAAAGGTCTTGCCCGGTGGGATTTGGTCTAACGTCACAGGGGAGAGCGTATGAAAAACGCTGGAGGGAAGGATAAGACGAGGTTCGTCAATCTCTTCCTGGGTAGAAACCATAGAGCGAGACAGGGCGTCTCCCTTGTTATTCTTACTCCCAGACAGATAGTTGATGGAGAAGTGAAAGCGGGAGAAAAACAAGGACCAGCGGGCTTGGCGAGGATTCAGACGCTGAGAGGTTTGTAAGTACATCAGATTCTTATGGTCTGTATAGACCTGGAAAGGATGTTTCGCTCCTTCCAGCAAGTCACGCCACTCCTCCAAGGCTAATCTCAGGGTGAGCAGTTCCCTATCCCCAATGGTATAGTTTCTCTCTGCCGGTGAAAAGGTTTTAGCAAAGAAGAAACACGGCCTTTTTCTACCTGCACCGTTCTTTTGATACAAGACCGCACCAGCACCCACTGAAGAGGCATCAACCTCCAAGAGGAAGGGCTTATTCTCATCGGGTCTTTGAAGAACGGGAGCAGTTGAAAAGTGTCTTTTTACTGCCTCAAAAGCCTGGGATGTCTCAGTAGACCAGACTTTTGGATTAGCACCTTTCTTGGTCAAGGCCACCAAAGGGGCCACCAAAGTAGAGAAATGGGGTATGAACTGCCTGTAATAATTTATGAATCCTAAGAAGCGTTGCACCGCCTTTAAGGAATGAGGTTCGGACCATTCCAGGACAGCAGAGAGCTTCGCAGGATCCATAGCCAGACCCTCTTGTGAGATAATGTAGCCCAAAAAAGGCAAGGATGACTGCTCGAATACACATTTTTCGAGTTTAGCAAACAAAGAGTGCTCCCTTAAACGGGAAAGGACACGAACGACATCCTGACGATGAGTCTCCAGATCAGGAGAAAAAATCAGGATGTCGTCCAGATACACCACGACGGAGGATAACAGTAAATCCCTGAACACATCATTTACGAAGTCCTGAAATACTGCGGGTGCATTACATAAACCAAAAGGCATGACGAGGTATTCATAGTGACCGTCTCGGGTGTTAAAAGCGGTCTTCCATTCGTCACCCTCTCGAATTCGTACCAAGTTATATAGGTACCCCGCAGATCCAACTTCGTAAAAACCTGAGCTCCCCTCAGTCTGTCAAAGAGCTCCGAAATTAAAGGTAACGGGTATTTGTTCTTTATCGTGATTGCGTTGAGACCCCTGTAATCTATGCAGGGACGCAAATCACCCTCTTTCTTCCGAACAAAGAAAAACCCAGCTCCCGCGGGAGAGACAGACTTCTGAATGAACCCCTTCTCTAAACTCTCTCTTATATAGGTCGACATGGCCTCAGACTCAGGTATTGACAGGGGGTAAACCCTGCCCTTAGGTGGAACCGAACCTGGGATAAGGTCTATGGCACAGTCATACGGCCTATGGGGTGGAAGAACCTCAGCACCCTGTTTGGAGAACATGTCAGCGAAATCCAAATAGGGTGTAGGTATGGGAGAGAGATCAGTTGATGCAACTGCCACGACCTTAGGTGGTAAGGGAAGACATCGGGACTGACATTTCGAACCCCAACTAATAATGCTATCGGACACCCAGTCAATTAGAGGAGCATGGGTCCGAAGCCATGGGAGACCCAGAAGAACGTCGTCTATACCCTCAGGCAAAACAAGAAAAGAAATCTCCTCTATGTGACCCTGAGACAGGGAAAGGCGAAAGGGAACTGTCCTCAATGTAATGGAGTCAGACAACATAGTCCCATTAACAACACGGACAGGAATAGGCGCCTCTAACATGATAGAGGGAATATTGTGCCTCTTTACAAATCCTGAGGACACAAAAGTCCCGTCAGCTCCGGAATCCACAAAAGCCATAATAGGCCATGTATTCTCAGAGAATGAGAGCTGACCTGGGATACTACACTTAGAGGGTGCAGAAGACGTCTCTAGTAACCCCCCTCTAATGGTTACTAGGCCTGGGAGTTTCCCTGACGGCTAGGACACTTGTTGGCATAGTGCCCAGCCTCACGACATACGTAACATATAGGAGGACCAGACTTGCGTAGTCTGGAGGACGTATGACCTAACTCCATAGGAGTGGGAGATGTTTCAGATGCTGAGGAAGATGGTAGTGGACCCTCAACAACTGGTATAGCCCGAAGCTTAGGGCGTGAGGAAGAGACCTCGAGTCTACGTTCCCAAGGCGTACGTCGATCCTCGTTGCTACTGTGATCAAGTCCTCCAGAGAAGCAGGGACCTCACGAGTAGCAAGAGCATCCTTGACATAGCCTGCCAACCCTCTCCAGAAGATAGGAATCAACACCTTCTCTGGCCAATCTAGTTCTGCCACCAGAGTTCTAAAAGCAATGGCATAAGAACTAGTGGATAACGAACCCTGAGACAGATCTAACAGTCTCAGAGCCGCATCATGGGTAACCTGCGGACCCATGAATACCGCCTTAAGAGCATCAAGAAAGTCTTGATGTCTCAGAGTAACCACATCAGAGCGCTCCCATAGGGGAGTCGCCCATTCTAAGGCTTTGTCCTGAAGTAAGGAGATGATAAAGCCTACTCTGGACCTCTCCGTAGAGAAGCGAGAAGAGTTGACCTCTAGGTGTATCTGACACTGACTAATGAAACCACGACATGATCTGGCATCGCCAGAATATCTGTTTGGCAGAGCAAGTCGAGGATCATGTGCAGATGTCACCATGGTCTGAGGTTTATCCTCTATACTCTTGAGCCGCGACTCAAGTACTTGTATGTAACGGTGTAACTGCTGATATTCTGCCATAACTGCCAGACCCTTGGCTCAGTCCTAATGTTACGGGGGGCTGTCTGATAATAAAACCTAAAGGAATATCAGACAGTCAGGGTCCACCGTGCAAAGACTCTGCTGCAGACTATGGCAGAGTGCAATACCTCTGTTAAACTCACAGAGGAATATAATTAGTAAATAAGGCAATTCCTCCCTTACTTGGAGGGTGTGTGGAATGGTCTCTGTTAATGATCACAGAGACAAAAGCAGTGAGTGTGAAATGGCACCTACCTAGGTCCGTTCCTCTAGTGGTGCAAGGAGACGGACAGCAGCGTAAGCCGCACAAAGCTCCTACCTGCGTTCGCTCCACTAGTGTGCGAGGACACGAACCACTAGATATGGCACCTGCCTAGGTCCGCTCTTCTAGTGGTGCAAAAGAGACGGACAGCAGCGTAAGCCGCACAAAGCTCCTACCTGCGTTCGCTCCACTAGTGTGCGAGGACACGAACCACTAGATATGGCACCTGCCTAGGTCCGCTCTTCTAGTGGTGCAAAAGAGACGGACAGCAGCATAAGCCGCACAAAGCTCCTACCTCTGTTCGCTCCCCTAGAGTGCGAGGATACGAACAACTGCCAGACGCAGTAAAAGGAACGTTACCCTAGCGGCAACGTCCACCTACGAGTAGAATCACAAGGCCCAGCCAGACCATGTGCCTCAGGCACCTGCCTATGTCCGCTCCCCTAAGAGGTAAGGATACGGACTGCAGCCGAAGCTGTAAGGTATAAGAACGCTACCCTGCCGGTAGCGCTCACCTAGCATAGACAGAGAGATGCCTAGAGGAACGTGCACAGAGCGTCTACTCTCATGCTTGAACCAAGAGGACTGAGCGCCATGCGGCGTGCGTCAGGGTCTTATATAGACTCTGTGCCTCATCCAAGATGGAGGACACCAGAGCCAATCCGCTGCCAGAACGACAGGAATGACGTCACGCTGGCCTATCACTGAGCAAAGCGTCACAAGCACATGACCAGCGACCAATCGACATAGAAGGTGTCAGAGACATGTGACCACGTGTCACAAGCACATGACCAGCGGCCAATCGGCATAGAAGGTGTCAGAGACATGTGACCTCGTGTCAGTGATGATGTCACCTGCACATGTGCAATGGCTTCAAGATAGGACTTAGTCTCCAGCGCTTGCACATGTGCAGTAGCAAGAAATCTGGACATAGTCTCCAGTGCTCGCACATGTGCAGTAGCAAGAAATCTGGACATAGACTCCAGTGCCACAGCAACCGTAACAATCGCCCTGTTTACTCAGTATCTAGAAATCGTGTGACTTTTTCAACACCATTTAGCACTGATTTTTTTCAAATTAAACAGACCATCCAGCGTTTTATCCCCCTTTTACGTCAGGACCCCATACTAAATTCAGTTCTTCAGCCGGGGATCAATATAGTAGCCAAGAGAGCTCGTATCATTGGGAACCTTATGGCACCCAGCATGTTCACATCTAAGAAATGTAACAGAACCTGGCTCAGTGTCTCTGGGTCTTATAAATGTGGGTCCGGCCGTTGTGGCCTTTGCAGGTTCATGCACAATACCAAATCCCTATTAGGGAATAATGGGGAAAGCTTTGTAATTCGATCATTTATTAATTGTGCTTCTGCACATGTGGTCTATGTGGCAACGTGCACACTATGCCGCAAGGGCTATGTCGGCTGCACCTCTAGAGCACTTAGAACCAGGATCTCTGAGCACGTCCGCATACCTCCAGCAGCTCATGACAGGACCTCCTTAAGCTATGTTGCATTGGTGAAGAAACGCTCCTTATCTGGTCTGACCAGGCACTACATTGAATGTCATTCAGCGGATTTTTCTTCCTTAGTGATCACGGGTATAGAGTCTGTTCCCAGACCCCCTCGTGGGGGGGACTGGTTCCAAGCCCTGCTTTTGGCAGAGGCAAAATGGATTTTGAAGCTAAATACAAGATACCCAGGTGGCTTTAACTATCGCTCCGATTTGCGATTTATTTTTTAGATCGATAGATATAGAATAATTTCTGATCCGTTTTCTGACATTCAATGAGGTGCTTTTATGCTTATGTGTTTGTTCTAGTCATTCTTTGATGAAATTCATCCATTCCTGCACGGATGCCATAATTCGGACATATTGTAATGAGCATTCCTTCAGTCAAGCTCCACACATGTTTCATCCTGATGTATATATATTTTTTTTTTATGGTGTTTTTATCGTCAGACGATATGCACATATTGGAGCTTGCTTATTTATATTGAACATGTCTTCCCCCCCCCCCCCTTTTTTTCACTGGAGGAGCTGCTTTTTGATATACTTTGCAAATATTGTTGAGAACCTTATAAATTTACATTTTATTTAACTTGTGATCTCCATATAATTTACTTATCAACCTAGGGTTGGGTCCTTTGGTAACTAACCCACATAATCTAATTTCATTTTTAGCTCTATCTGTATCATGAAATTTTTCGTTTCTATTCTTATGAATATATAGGGGCTTGTATTTGCAGCCCTATTGCAATTTCAGGTCAGCTCCTCTATTGAAATGATTATTAATATATCAATGAATGTTTTATGGTTTATCACGCACTATTTACTAAGGATTATATTGACCCAGTATGGTGTTCCTTTTGTCCATATGCATGGCGATGTTCAGCTGTTTTTTCATGCAATCATGACATCCCGCCCCTCCCTTCCACCCATCCAGCGGGTCAGTCTATTTTAGTAACGTTATAACCTAAACAAACTTTCCTATGACCGGAAGGGGTCCACAAGAAATATAGAACCTAAAATTATGTAGCCCCAAGTTACCAATAAATAGAGGTGGGGATACAAAAAGAGAGGACCACGGATAATCAGAGTGAAATACAAATTTTATTAAATGTAAATGTAAAGGTGATACAGGACACACAGTGGTGGCAGGCTAGATGGAAACAGCCTGCCAGAAAACAACCCACAGCAGTACCAGGACACACCACCAGATGGCAAAAACCTGCTGACAGGCAGCAATATAATGGAGGATTGTACAGAGTATAAAATGGCCCGTGAAAAGTCAAATAGGGACAGTGTAAAGTAAACAGTTTATGTAGGAGATCTGTAGAATCCCATAAAAGTCCCAATGGCAAGGGGGCATAAGTAGTTAATCAGTATTACCTTGCGTCATGTCAGAGCAGAGATAGTGGATGTGTCCGGTTTCCATGTATTGATTTATACCTCGGCCTTCACGATGCTTTTAATATTTCTAATAAAGATTACAGAGATTTTATCTTAAAGAAGAATCAGTGCCGGCTCATCCTTTTCTTCTCTGCCTTCTTCCATAAGCCTAGAATGTATGGGCTGCAGTCAGGCCCTGGATGTCAGGATCTGTATAGAGCCCGTACATTCTAGTATCTACCCACAGGGCATCAGGCAGTGGGATTTAAAGTGCCGGCAGCCGGGAAAAGTGCCCGAGGGCTGCATAAAAAGTTGTCACGGGCCGTATACGGCCCGTGGGCCGGGGGTTCCCCACCCCTGACTTACTGTATTAATTTTTCTAAAAATAAAATATTTCTATATTTGATATGTGGAATTACTGTCTAGTCCTGTTTTTGTGAATGACAATCACAGGACCTTGCACATAGATTTGCAGATAGAGCATGTAGCAGGACACAGATTCGGAAGGGCTATCAAACAGCAATCTCGGTTTTTAGAGATTATTTGTCGTACAGCAGTCAGCATAAAAAATGTGTGAATAATGACAACCAGGAACGATTTATTACAACCTTTCAGAAACCTAGAGAAACATTGGAACATTTTATTGTCGGATGTTACACTAAAAAAGATTTTACCATCAAGACCTTCTGTAGTTGCTAGAAGATTACAAAATTTAAAAGACACACTAATACACAGCCACTATGATTCCAATCAGATATTCAAACCTGAAATACCACAGTCTGTTAAAAATATATCCCTTAAATATATTTTTCTTCAAATACGTGATAAGCGCATGAAAGACAAAACTTCAAAAAAAGTAGAAAAATAAATAGATGTATTTATATCTAATAAAATGGTTGCCAAATTCAATTACAGAAAAGAAAAACAAAGAAATAGTATTCTTTGTTAGCTTACATAAAGAGTTCGATAATAGTTCATACTGAATCAATAGAAATCTTCATCCATCTTTCATTGATTCCTGAATGGTTAGGCAAGCCTTAGATACTGTAGACCTGACAGGCATATGTTACTTTGTCTTGGGTGAATGGGCTGGATGGATGGATCAGCTTCGACATGTGTAGATCGACTCCCGGAGCAAGAGTGAGAGCCCCCTTGCCCCCCACCATTTGTCATTATATATGCAGCTATGTGAGCAAGGATGGTTGACCTTAGGGAGATCAACATCCACCACTGCGGAGACACCATCACGTGTTTCTCAACGCAGTGATTCTAGAGCAATGCCCCCTGGGAAATATTCAAAGCAAGAAGGCCTGCGGAGACACCATCATATGTTTCTCAATGCTGTCAGGAAATATACAGGATATATGCAGCTGTCCAATCCATATAGGGTGATTTTGCTGAACGCATGAGGTCACTCACTAGCAGCTTCCAAAGCTATATATTTATATATATGACTATGTCAGCAACTATCTATAGTCAATACAGACTCAAAATATTAATTCCTTATAAATACTGTTATCAATAAGCTATGCCCTTCAATATAGACATGACTGTCATCATATATAATATGTTCCATTATAAAGTGTTTGATATCTAGATGTATTAATTTTAATGTTTTTACAATTCCCCCTTGAAGCGGGTAAATTATTAATTAAACCCCCAAAATAAATTAATACATCATTAAAATAACAGATCTTTCCTTTTTTGGTGATAGTGGATTAATGTCTATAATAATGATGAATAATAATCAATTTGCATTATTCATGGTGTATGTTCAACAATATAATAATGTGGATTCATATTATGGTAGGCCATGACTGATAATCATATAAAATACATAATTATACTTTCCTAAAACTAAAAAAGATGCAAAACAGATCCGGTCACCATCTGATGTCCTCTGGGATGATGTCTTCTTATCTCCAATGTAATCTGGCATAAACACGTCTTTTGAAATAAATCTTTTGATAAAAAATGATTGGTTATCGATTTGATACTGTCCAATATTGCATTTATCATTGTTAGATCCATAAACTTTATTCTTTATTGCAAAGTCCATATATTTAATCAAAGTCCATAATTTAATGTTGATAAACCACAGTTCATAAGTGTAGAAAAATAGCATAGGCCTCTGATATATGTGCAGTGTAATTTACATTAGTCACCCTTATCCTCTGTGCTGCCTGTTGTCATTCTTAGAACAGGTGTTGAGACGTTCTTGGTCAGCATGACAGGGGTTAACTTTAACACTCTTTTACTCTCCCTGGTAAGTGTGGTGAGGTCTTAATGCACAGAACATGTGTCAGGGTTGCATCCTAGCACCATAAGATCACCATCTTGCTGAGGTCCAGAAGCGGTAAGTGCATTGTATTTAACACAGTCTTATTTGAGATGTTACCTTTTGGACCTTTGAGTATCAGCTTTTGCAACATTTTGTGGAATCCCTTTTAACTTTAAAAATTAATAAAAGTCTTTTATCTTGCTGTAATCTTGATTGAAGACTTCATTCCCTAATCTAGATACCAAATATGGCAATGATACTACCACTAATAAATGTCACAGCCTATCATAACTCTAATATTATAATACCATGTCATTATTATTATTATTATCATAAAAGTATTAATATACTTGATACTTAAAATGATGAAATAATACTGCATAATGGTATAAACGATAGTATTTTCATGTAATAACCTTTTTTTGTCATTGGTGTAATTACCTTTCCAACCCATAGGTGGCAATGTGTTTGAATATAACCAAACTGTAATCCTAAATATGAAATAATATAATATGTACATATAACATGTACCATATTATAAATATGAAAGGCAACAATGTGGCTTATTTAGTTAGATCATTTGTAAAATTCTAAACCAAAGCAAATAACTTTTTAGAAAAGACTGGATGATTCCATCAAAACACAATATTACTCATTATAAATGCTTATTATTGATTAAAAAATATAATATATTTAAATATAGGAAGGTAAACCTAGATGTACCTCGATTTTCCATCTTTATTACTCTAATTTAATTTATTTGATTTGTCTATTATTTATTAAATAACCTACTATATAAGAAAATGTGTAACTATAACCAATATTTCATCCTTATTGCGTTAACATACTAATGTAAGAATAATGTATTACTAGGAAGTAAATAATTGAATATATTGATGAATGAAGTGTTCTTTTCTTCCAAATTGGAACTTTCCCTTTTAATATGATTCATATTTAATAAAGTAATATTCTTATATTAGATATTACTTAACTAAATATTGAAGTGTTTTCTCAATTGAGATATTAAAATATAGAAGGAAAAATAAAAATTGTAGAATTAAAATTTTGATTAAAAATTTAAATATTAAATAAAAATAATCAAAATAAAAAAATAAGAATAAAAAGGAAAAATGAAAATCAGAAAAAAAAATCAAGGATAAAAGTTGGAATAAAAATAAGGCCTTCTATGTATATGACACTTATGTCCTTAATAACACATAACCTTAATATTACCAATATCTTATATGATTTCCATGCCTGTCATATCATTAACCTATAGAAATAATTAAGTCATATAACCTTGCTGACAATACTCTTCTTTAGTATGTAAAAGCATTGTGATTATACATACTTCAATTTTTCCTTTGTAGTTGAAATATTAATTATTAAAATATTGTATAGACATGTATTATAATCAAATATACATATATAATTTAGACCAAACCTTTCTCTTTTAATATCATGAAATATGATGTTATGAAAAAATTAATATATCACGATTAAATTAAATTAACATTTATGTTGTATATCTTCAAGACCATATTTACAAGTTGGGGGTTACTTGGGGAATAGTGATCACAAAATAATAAGTTTTCATGTATTCTTTAGTAAGATGTATAGTAGAGGGGCTACAAGGACACTAAACTTCAGGAAAGCAAATTTTAAACGGTTGAGAGATGATCTTAGTGCAATAAACTGGGATGATGTACTAAGTAATAAAAGTACACAAAGCAAATGGGAGACTTTTATGAGCATCCTGAATAGGGCTTGTGCAGAAAATATACCCTATGGGAACAAACATGCTAGAAATAGGAGGAAACCCCTATGGCTAAATAGAGCTGTAAGGGAAGCAATAAAAGAAAAACAGAAAGCCTTAAAAGAATTAAAGAGGGTAGGTAGTGATGAGGCATTATATAATTATAGAAAATTAAATAAAATATGTAAAAAGCAAATTAAGTTAGCTAAGTTTGAGACAGAGAGACTCATTGCGAGAGAAAGTAAAAATAATCCTAAAATATTCTTTAACTACATAAACAGTAAAAAACTGAAAAGCAATAGTGTTGGCCCCCTTAAAAATAGTCTTGGTGAAATGGTGGAAGGGGATGAGGGTAAAGCCAACCTGCTGAATGACTTTTTTTCTACGGTTTTTATACAAGAAAATGCCATGGCAGATGACATGACCAGTGATGCCATAAATTCACCCTTGAATATTACCTGCTTAACCCAGCAGGAAGTACGCCGCCGCCTCGAAATCACTAAGGTTGACAAATCTCCGGGCCCGGATGGCATACACCCCAGAGTACTACAGGAATTGAGTTCTGTGATAGATAGACCATTATTTTTAATCTTCTCAGATTCCTTAATAACAGGGTCGGTACCGCAGGACTGGCGCATAGCAAATGTGGTGCCAATATTCAAAAAAGGGACAAAAACTGAGCCGGGAAATTATAGGCCGGTAAGTTTAACCTCTACGGTTGGTAAAATCCTTGAGGGTTTCTTGAGAGATGCTATACTGGAGTATCTCAAGAAAAATAACCTTATGACAGAGTATCAACATGGGTTTATGAGGGATCGATCCTGTCAAACTAATTTGATCAGCTTCTATGAAGAGGTAAGTTCAAGCCTGGACCAGGGAAATGCAGTGGATGTTGTGTATATGGACTTTTCAAAAGCTTTTGATACGGTGCCACACAAAAGGTTGGTACATAAAATGAGAATAATGGGGATAGGGGAAAATATGTGTAACTGGGTTAAAAACTGGCTCAGTGATAGGAAACAAAGGGTGGTTATTAATGGTATGTACTCGGACTGGGTCTCAGTTCATAGTGGGGTACCACAGGGGTCAGTATTGGGCCCGCTTCTTTTCAACATATTTATAAATGACCTTGTTGGGGGCCTGCGGAGTAGAATTTCAATATTTGCAGATGATACTAAACTCTGCAGGGTAATCAATACAGAGGAGGATAATTTTATATTACAGGGAGATTTATGTAAATTGGAGGATTGGGCTGAGAAGTGGCAATTGAAGTTTAATGTAGATAAATGTAAGGTCATGCACTTGGGTAGAGGAAATAACATTTATGATTATGTACTTAATTGTAGAACACTGGGTAAAACAGACACAGAAAAAGACTTGGGTGTATGGGTGGATGGTAAACTTCACTTTAGTGGACAGTGTCAGGCAGCTGCTGCCAGGGCTAATAAAATAATGGGATGTATTAAAAGAGGTATAAGTGTTCATGAAAAAAATATAGTTCTACCTCTGTACAAGTCACTAGTGCGACCGCACTTAGAATACTGTGTACAATTCTGGTCACCGATATATAAGAAGGACATAGCTGAACTGGAGAGGGTGCAAAGAAGAGCGACCAAGATTATTAGAGGAATGGGGGGGCTGCAATACGAAGACAGGTTATTAAACTTGGGGTTATTTAGTCTGGAAAAACGAAGGCTTAGGGGAGATCTAATCACAATGTATAAATATATGAGGGGACAGTACAGAGACCTTTCCAAAGATCTATTTACACCTAGGCCTGCGACTGGAACACGGGGGCATCCGCTACGTCTTGAGGAAAGAAGGTTTAATCATAATCACAGACGAGGATTCTTTACTGTACGAGCAGTGAGACTATGGAACTCTCTGCCGCATGATGTTGTAATGAGTGATTCACTACTAACATTTAAGCAGAGCCTGGATGCCTTTCTTGAAAAATTTAATATAACCAGTTATGTATATTAGATTTTATGACAGGGTATTGATCCAGGGAACTAGTCTGATTGCCGTATGTGGAGTCAGGAAGGAAATTTTTTCCCCATTGGAACTTGTTTGCCACATTGGGGTTTTTTGCCTTCCTCTGGATCAACATGTTAGGCTACGGGTTGAACTAGATGGACTTAGAGTCTCCCTTCAACCTTAAAAACTATGATACTATGATACTATGATATTTGAAAAGAAAATGATTACCAATCTGTGTATCAGTAAAATAAGTAACACTAGAATGTCATTCTTCAGAGTTAACCTTTGATATGGATCATGACAATCTATACTAAAGAAATATGTCTATGAATAAAATATATTCTGTATAAATTCCTTCATTATTAATACTTATGTACTATAACTTATTTATTCTAACTATAAATAAACTATAACTAAACATATAAACTTTGAAATTAAGAAGTAGTTTGTTTTTCTTTTAAACTTCAAACTCTTTGGACAAGTAATGATCATCAGCAGCTGCTCAGACAGTCAATCATTCATACACACATATATGTACACAAGACTGTAACGGTTCTTTAACATATACATCCACATAGAAAACCGTTGACAAACACATATCCCTTTTTGATTTTCCAATTTTTCTATGCGCATTTCAAAGATATGACAACTAATTTGAAGTACTTCTTGAAATATACAAATTAAATATTACATATACTCATGAGTACCAGGTACCTTTGATAATTACATACTGTACGTTTGACCTCTAACAGGACAGTCATTTATTATTAGCTCAGTAATTCAAAGTCCCATGCTTTTGATTAAAGACAAAAAACATTCCAAAAAGGCAAGCAAGTGTAAGCATTCCACTCCAAAACTCAGATTACACATATTAGTTACATTCCCAAAATAGCACTAAGGAAGATATATGTATTCATATTCCTAAAAGAAAGATGTTAAAACAACTGATCTTCCTCCTGACGATTGCTACCTGAGAAAATAATAATAATTATTTAGCATGCTTTCGCGATTTGCCTTACACATTATAACATATATATTACCTGTTTGAGGATAAAAATAAATTTATAAATAAAATGTAATACTTCATCAATTTGCTTTTACTGAGAAATTCTGAGGGAAATAAAATAATAAAATTATTATAATTTTTATGATAAAAAATGAAAACTTAAAATAAGCTATACTTTTTCTTATTAAATTTTAAATATTATTATTCATATACAGAGATAATAATAATACTAATAATAATAATAATTTTATGTTTATCTCTTTTTTATTGAAAAATTAAGGTTGGTTACAATAAGCAGGGCTGCAGACCAAGGCAAATCCCCAAATAGAGACAAAAAAAAAAAAAACAAGAATGCAATGAAACATGAAAGGCTTTGCATGGTTGTAGCCATATACAGTTTGTTACAATAAAGAACATTTAAGAACATTTATATCATTCTGTCTTGAACCATTATAAAAGTATAAAATCCATAAACTATACCATAAACAGCAAAGATTTACCATTCATACCATAGAGGCACATAATGGTCAGTCGAAGGAAAAGAAATAAAGAGAGAAAGAAAGAGGGAAGTAGACAAAGTGAATGATGACGGGGAAAAGGATCATGGGGGAAGGGCAAGAAAGGCCGGGAATAACTAGCAGGGAAAATCTAGGTAGAGTCTCAACTCGCCCCAAAGAGGGACCTGAAGTCCGGAGAATCCAAAAAAATGACCCAGGGACTCCAGATCTTAATAAATTTTTCACTAGCATCCTGAATTTCAGCAGTGAGACTCTCCATTCTGTAAAGGGAGGCCATCTCCTCAAGCCACTCATCCAAGGCGGAGGCACGGGTGGACCTCCAGTGTCTGGGGATCACGGCTCGAGCAGCCGCTAGACAAAACCGCAATAGTCCCATTTTCTGAGAATTTACAGACCCCGGTAGGATAGATAAGAGAGCGATTTGTGGAGAACCAGAGAGGGCCTCCCCACTAATGTTATTGTATGCCGAGAAGACCCCACTCCAAAAAGGCTTAATGAGGCTACAGCTCCACCATATATGCAACATATCCCCCCTCTCGTGATTACACCGCCAATATCTGTCTGACACTGAAGGGAAGATTGCGTGTAGGGCATGAGGGCAGCGGTACCAGCGGGTGAGAATTTTATAACCCTTTTCCTGGACCGAACAAGCCCTAGAAAATTTGTGAGTGAAAAGAAAAGCAGTCCTCCATTCCTCAACCCGGATAGTCACGCCCAAGTCTCTACTCTATCCCCCCACAAATTTGAGCTCATCCACATCCCCCTTCTGGATCAAAAGGTTATAGATAAGGGACAGGGTATGTCCCGGAGCCTCTTCCAAAAGAAAGAGCTTTTCAAACGAGGAGGGGGGGCAGCATAAAGTGCCTCCTGGCCTGATCCGGTCAAGAAAGACCCGATCTGGAAGTATTCAAACCAGGGTATGGCCCCTCCCAAGACAGAGGTAGAGAGCAAGTCGTATGTGGGCAATGGGGATCCCTGAAGTATGTGAAAGAATCGCACGTCCCCGCTCCTCCTCCGGCACAGGAAAACATCGGGCCCAACAGCCGGGGCAAAATCTGGGTTTGAAAAGATAGGGGAGAGGGGACCGCGCCCCCTGGACAGACGACCCCTTTTGGTTTCTAAATCCCACGTCCTCAATGTCGCCCTCAAGAGATCAACCTCAGAGAGAGGCTGGCCCCTGGAGCCCGAGCTAATCCAAGGGAGGTAACGCAAGGGGATCTCGTGGTCCATTTCTTCTAGGCTTACCCACTGCTTTGTGGCCCCATGATATTGCCAATCTAGTAATCGCATCAGTAGAGCCGCTTTCTGATAGAGTTTAAGGTTGGGCAATCCAGCCCCCCCCCGGCTTTTAAGTCTGCAAAGGGTAGTGAAGCTTATCCTCGGGCGCTTACCTCCCCACACGAAGCGCGTGATAACTGACTGCAGGCTGGAGAAAAAGGCCGCAGGAGGAACCAAGGGGACCGTCTGGAACAAGTACAAAAAGCGAGGCAAAACGTCCATTTTGATAACATTTATTCGTCCAAACCAGGATAGTCTTTTACTATTGTATGAGGTAAGATCCTTTCTTGTCCTGTTGAGAAGGGGAAGGTAGTTAAGCTGATATAGTTTTGAGAGATCCACGGGGACTGTTATCCCTAAGTAAGTAATGGCGGAGTCCTGCCACTTGAAGGGGAAATTTTTCTTGATATGATCCACCTCAGCATCAGGGAGATATATGTTTAATGCCTCGGATTTGGGGTAATTGACCTTAAAGTTGCTGAGGTGACTGAATTTTTCAAACTCTTGAATAAGTGAGGGGAAGGAAAGGCGAGGCTGTGAAATGAACAGAAATAGATCATCTGCGTAAAGAGCTGCCTTGCATTCCCCACCCCCCACCCCTATCCCGTGGATACTGGAATTGTTTCTGATGGTCACGGCAAGGTGTTCCATAACCAGGACATAAAGTAGGGGGGAAAGGGGGCACCCCTGATGTGCACCATTATGTATTGCAATTGGTAATGAGAGAAACCCATTGACTTTGACCCTGGCAGAGGGATTCCTATAAAGGGAAGAGACCCTTTCAATGAATTTGTCTCCCAGTCCCACCTGCCGCAGAGAGGCCATCACAAACTCCCAGCTGACTCTATCAAAGGCCTTCTCTGCATCAATGGAGAAAAGGCACGTAGGGAGACCTCTGGCCTTAGCCCACGCCATAAGAATAAGGGTTTTGTTGGTATTGTCGCTGGCCTCACGACCCAATACAAAGCCAACCTGATCAGTGTGAATAATATCGGGAAGAAGTGGAGCCTTGGCAAAAATGTTGATGTCAGCATTGATGAGGGAGATAGGTCTGTAGCTAGAGACAGATGAATGATCCTTCCCCGGTTTGGGTAGAACACTAATATGGGCTTCTAGGGACTGGGCGACAAAGGGTGAGTCTCCAGATACAGAGCCAAAAACCCTCGTGAGGAAAGGGACAATTTGGTCACCAAATATCTTATAAAATTTGGAGGTAAATCCGTCCGGACCCGGACTCTTAGCATTCGACGAGGCTTTAATTATGGCAAGGATCTCTTCTGTGGAGAAGTCCTCTTCCAAGGCTACCGCATCCCTTTCAGAGATCTGAGGGAGTGCAATTTGCTGCACATATTCGTTAACTTTACGCTGGAAAGATTGTGGCGGCATATCTCTAAACTGTCCCTTCAAATTATAGAGGTCATCATAGAACGAACGGAACAGGTTTCCAATTTGGATGGGATCTTGGGTCGGGTCCCCCCCCACTGGTCTGGATTTTTGGAACATGGCCAATAGCATTTCTGGGGTGCAGAAAACGAGCCAAGGCTGTCCCACACTTGTCTGAATGCTCATATAAATATCGACTTAACTTGGCCCTTTGTCTCCTGTACCTTTGATCGAGAATGTCCCTCAGCCCCTCCCTAGCCTTTGTGAGGTCCGCATAAACCATGGCGGAAAGGGAGTGCTTGTGTGCAGCTTCCAAAGAGGCAATCTGCTGTAGGAGCTCTGTGAAAAGGGAAGACCTCTCCTTCTTGAATCTAGAGCCATGTTTCATTAATAAACCTCGAACTACACACTTTAGCGCCTCCCATTGTGTCGGAAGAGGAGTCGGGTCGCTGGCATGATTTTCCAAGAATTCAGATATGTGGCTCCGTATTTCACTACAGCACAATTGATCATTAAGCAAATTTTCATTGAGGCGCCAAGTCCATGGGCGCTGTGAGCTATTTGGAGGAGTGAAGTGAGCAAAGACCGGGGCGTGATCGGAGAGAGAAAGGTTCCCAATAGACGCTCCAACCTGCCACGTCAGGACATGTTGGCTCAGGAGGATCATGTCGAGGTGGCTATATGATGAATGGGCTGGGGAGTAGTAGGAGTAATCTTTTGTGGTGGGGTATAGGGCACGCCATACATCCACCAACTGCATATCTTGAATGTCACGTTTAAGGGCCTTAAGTTTTCTGCGTGGTATAAAATGACGCCCTGACGAGGTGTCTATGTCTGGGTCAAGTGTGAGGTTAAAGTCTCCACCAGCTACTAACACGCCCTCAGAAAATTCAGCCAGACGGGACAGAATAGAGGCGCAGGCCCGAGAGGGATCCCTGTTGGGGAGATACCAGTTGGCAATTGTGTATACGGTGGAGCCAATGCATAATTTCAAAAAAAGAAACCTACCTCCGAGGATGGCCAAGGAATCCACAATCGTGTGGGTCAAAGACCTGTGAAGGATAATAGAGACCCCCCCAGACCTGGAAGCCGGGTTGGGGCTGTGGAACCAGGAGGTGTAGTTCCTGTCCTTCAGTGCAGGGAGATGGCCTTCCTTGAAGTGAGTCTCCTGCAACATAAGTATGTGGATCCATTTTTTGTGCATTTCAAATAAAATTTGCGATCTCTTCTGAGGCGAGTTGAGACCCCTGGTGTTGTAAGAGGTAACATTAATCTGCGCCATTGCTCCACGATATGAGGTATTTAGTCTAGGGACGGGGGAGGCAAGGAGGGTGGGAGAGAGAAAAGAGGGATGAGAGAGGAAGGGGAGGGAGCTAGGATTGAAAGGAGGAAGAGAGCAGGAAACAAAGGGAAAGAAGGAAGGATTAGAGGTTAAATGAGAGGAGGGTCGAGGAGGTAGAGATAGAGTAGAACACTAAAAAGATGTGGACTAATGGGCTCAGTCCACTAGCTGGGATAAAGAAGTTAAACGTCCTAAAGACGTTGGACCCCTGTGGGGGGCTAGGCTTTCTACCAAGGGGAGAGGGGCCCCCCTTGCTGCCCCAGATTAAGGTGTTCAATACAGAAGTGAAAGCCCACTAGCCATGGTCCAGAAGCAGAATTGAGAGAGAAAGCATAGAGAAAGGGAGAATCAAGAGAAAGACATCTTGTCAAGCTTCGAATCTGGGTCCCCAAGTTTATGGGACAGGGGGACCTCAAGGTGGACTCCCCGGGCTCATACTGCATAAGAGTCTCCACACACCAGCAGAGCATACAGCCTAAAAGAAAAAGTTAATCGACATCAGTGAAAATCAGGCAAATGTAGAACGCCACAACTTCAGTTGGCAAGACTGTAAAATGAAAAGTCCCTGAGATAGAACCCCCCCCCCATAACTCAGGAAAACAACCAGATTTATACGGAACCGAGAAGCAGGGATTCTTTTGACGAAAGTTCATCTATCTCATTGACGGCGGTCTCTGGAACGATGTCGCGTCGGGCCTCCCTCGGGCTCCAGAGGGATGCCCGGCCAGTCCATGATCTCAATCCGCGGGATGCGGAGGGCCGCTGTGAAGGAATCAAAGTCCCAAGGGGAACAAAGAATATGCATTTGGCCATCATGTCGTACCTGCAGGCGGAACGGGAATCCCCAGCTGTAAGTGAGGTTGTGTGCACTAAGCAGATCCAGAAGTGGTCTTAGGGCTCGTCTCCTCTGAAGGGTGAGGCGAGATAGGTCCGGCAGGATCTGGAGCTTGACCTTTTGGAAGAGAGCTGAGGCGCCGTCTCTGAGCTTTTGCTGGATGGCCTCTTTTTGCACGTAGTGATGGATCCTGCAAATGACGTCCCGGGGACGGTTAGGGTCAGATGATCTGGGCCCCAAAGCTCTGTGAGCCCTATCCAGCTCTATCTCATTAGCAGGGGGAGCATCAAGAATTTTGTTAAACACCCGTTGTAGAACCCATGGGAGATCTCTGGAGTCTACCACCTCAGGAAGGCCTCGGATTCTGAGGTTATTGCGGCGGCCGCGATTCTCGACGTCATCTAATGCTTCTGTGAGATCCCTTGCTATGGACGGGATCCCGACGTTTGCACTTCTGGACACTGGCTCGCAGGTAACAACCATACCCTATGTACTTTATAAGCGCTACTGGTCTGATGATGAACTCACCCCACAAGACTCCGGCCTTACTATCATTGCGGCCAATGAACTCCCCATTACCCAAGTGGGGTTCAAAGAGGTGACTCTGAAGGTGGGGCGAGTGGAGCTAGAGCATCAAGGACTAATTGTGGTGCAGAATGACCCTAGCGACCGTAACCCAAAAATGGTCCTAGGGACTAATGTTATTGAGAATTGTATGGGAGAAGTATTACATTTGCTGCAACAGCTGTCTGCAACTGCAGGAGTGGGCTGGCAGAGGGCGCTGCAACGTGAAATCCGGGCCCTCCTGCAGCGGCAACAAGTGAACTTGTCTGGTGGAGAGATTGGTGGTTTATGAGTGATGAATGTAGCGCCTCTAGTAGTGCCTCTGCGGAGTGAGATGATGATTTGGTGCAGGGCAGCAGTAGGTACCCGTGGACAGGATTACCCAACAGTGGAGTAGTGGAGCCTCTGCCGTCAGAGCCCTGGCCCACGGTATTGGCAGCCAAGGGAGTAATTGATGTCCGGAAGGGGAGAGTGCCCGTGAGGATGATGAATTGCTGAGAGGAAGAGGTTAAGCTACCCCGTTATGCCACCATTGCTAAGTTGTTCACAGTAGACACCCATGCCATCCAGACAACAGCTTCCACAATCACTGCATCCCAGTCGACCAGTGATAGTCAACCAGAGCAGCTAGAGGAGTGGTGTAGGAACTACATGTAGGCACTGACTCCACACCTACACACCACAAAGGGGTTTACAGGGTAATGCAGGAGTATAAGCAAGTCTTTAGTAAACACCCGTTAGACTTTGGGAGGATCAAGGGGGTCCAACACCATATTCCCACAGGTGCGCATCCACCCATCTAAGAGAGATATAGGCCCATTCCACCTGCACATTACCAATGCGCCAAGGACATGTTGAGGAGCATGAAGGAGGCAGGGGTCATCCGTGATAGCTGTAGCTCCTGGACCCCTCCATTGGTCCTAGTGAAAAAGAAGGACGGCACAATGAGGATGTGTGTGGATTACCGGAAGATCAACCAAATAACTCATAAAGATGCATACCCTCTTCCCCGTATTGAAGAATCCTTGGCTGCCTTGAGGACTGCAAATTACATTTCAACTCTTGACCTTACTAGCGGTTACTGGCAGGTGTCTGTGGCAGAGGAGGACCGGGAGAAGACCACTTTCGCTACCCCGATGGGTCTCTGCGAGTTCAACAGCATGCCCTTTGGGTTGTGTAATGCACCAGGAACCTTCCAGAGGCTGATGGAGTGCTGCTTGGGACATCGCAATTTTGAAACGGTCCTGCTATACTTGGACGATGTCATCGTCTACTCCAAGACGTTTGAAGCACACCTGGAACATCTTGGCGAAGTATTCGAGGCCCTCTCCAGGTATGGCATGAAACTGAAGCCATCCAAGTGCCATCTGCTGAAACCCAAAGTTCAATATCTCGGGCATGTGGTTAATGCAGAAGGTGTAGCACCGGATCCAGAGAAGATTACATCCATTCAGGTCTGGCCAAGACCTACCACTGTCAGAGAAGTGAGGCAATTCCTGGGCCTGATGGGCTATTACCGTCGCTTCATCAAAGGCTACACCAAGATGTCAGCTCCTATGCAAGATCTCCTGGTGGGGCAACCAAAGCATGGGAAGATCTCTAGTTCCCCATTCGTCTGGAATGAGGAACAGGAAGAATCCTTTCAACAGATGAAGTCAGCTCTGACCGGAGAAGAGATTCTGGCCTATCCCAACTACTGTCTTCCGTTTATCTTATACACTGATGCCAGTAACGTGGGCTTGGGTGCTGTCCTGTCTCAGATACAGAATGGCAAGGAGAAGGTAATAGCCTATGCAAGCAGGAAGCTCCGCCCCACGGAAAGGAATCCTGAGAATTATAGTTCCTTTAAGCTGGAGTTCCTGGCCCTCGTCTGGGCAGTGACCGAGAGGTTCAAGCATTACCTCGCTTCTGCAAAATTCACTGCATACACGGACAACAATCCCCTGACCCACCTTGACACAGCATAGCTTGGAGCCCTGGAACAACGCTGGGTAGCTCGGCTGGCGAACTACGATTTCACTATAAAATACAGTGCCAGCCAAAAGAATACCAATGCAGATGCGTTATCCAGGATGCCGCACTTACCTAACGACAGGGCGGATGAAGATGAGTTGGAAGAGATTGAATTGTCTGCGTTCCATCAACCTGACAGTCTGGAAGATACCAGACCATACAGTGGTCAGCAGAAGGCAGCCTTCAACCCATTGCTCCACCATGGGTGGCAAGAAGCTCAAGATAATGATCCGGCAGTCAGGCTGGTGAAGGAGATGATTTCCCAAGCTGATGCCAGATTGGGGCCCACTGCCCCAGCAGAAATCCAGAGGCTTTGGAAGGAGAGGAGCTGGCTGTATCTGCAACAAGGCTAACTGTATAGAGGACTCATTAACCCCAAGATGCATGAGAGGATCTGTCAGATTGTGGTGCCACAGACATACGTACCCGTGGTCCTAGAGGCTTATCATGATGGAGCTGGACACTTCCGCTGGAAGAAGTTGGAAATGCTGCTGAGAGAGCGCTTTTATTGGGCTGGGATGAGAGAATCCATTAAAGCATGGTGTAGGGATTGTGGTCCCTGCGTGCTAAGAAGAAAGGAAGGCACCAGCCAGAAAGCCCCGTTACAGCCAATTGTCACCCACCAGCTGCTGGAGCGCATTGCTCTGGATCATGTGAAGCTCACACCAAGCAGGAGCAGATATGCCTTTGCTCTCACGATAGTGGATCACTACTCAAGGTTCATGGGGTTGGTACCCGTCAAGGATCTGACAGCTCGCATGGCAGCAAGGGTCTTTCAGGCATATTTCTACCGGCCACACGGCTACCCAGAGAAGATGCTTACTGACCAAGGTCCTGCCTTTGAAGCCGAGATCTTTCAGGAGTTCTGCAGTTAGTATGGGTGCAAGAAAATCCGTACCACGCCATATCATGCCCAAACTAACGGGATGTGTGAGAAGATGAACCATTTGGTCTTCAACCTGCTCAAGACCTTACCCCTAGAAGAGTGGACCTGTGGCTTGAAAGACTGCTTGATCTTGTGGACATGTCTAACAACATCCCTAGCAGTTCCACCAAGTGTGCACCAGCGTACCTGATGAGGGCGAGGCCTGGAAGGTTGCCGGTGGATGTGGACATGGCTATAGAGGTTCCTGAGACCATTTCCCCAACCACGGACTGGGGTACAAAACGCCAGATGCAGTTACGGCAAATCCAAGAGTACCTGGAGAGGAATCTGAGCCAGAGCTGAAGATAGTGGAGGAAGGTCCTATTCCCACTCCAGGCACAGAGAAGGAAAAAGAGGTGATCCACACCATCATGGGAGACTTCCCAGCTGGTTGGCCCATGGAGAGTGGAGCGGTGATTGTTCCCGTTATAATGTTCCCACAATCCATGGAAGAAGATACAGAGCCAGAAGGGTCTATCAGTACCGCACCAACACCTGCACCCAGGGATGCACCAACACTTACACCACGCCCCCGTAGTCCCTACCAGCTGTGCCAGACCTTAGGAGTGAGGGACCCGTACATCACTCTATCCCACTGAACCTAGGTGAACCCGTCGGGCTAAGAAGGTCCACACACCCTAACCTAGGTCAGCCACCACTCAGGTACAGGGAAACTAGTCTGTAGTGAGTGGTGTCCATATGTTGTGTATATAAGCAAATGCCAATCAACCGTGTACCTAACCAAATTTTGTTAGAGTTAACCCCGTTTTTTGCCGTTTAATCATGGACCACGACCTCAGGACTGGTGAGGTCACCCCAAAAACATTCTTGGGGCTTGTAAATACCCCTACCTACTTTCTTGTTTATTTTTCACCACCTACACTGCCTCTGGAGAGGTAGATTGGAGGAAGGGCCTGCGGTGGAGTAGGCCGAGGCCCAGCCACTACTGAAACTGGTGGCTAACCTCCAGGCCAGGGGTCCCCCAGACTTGGGGCCCTTGAGATGGACTGCCGGTAAGGAACGTTTTACCTGGCCCGTGTACGAGTTACCCAAAACTCCTGTGGACTGGGGAAAAGGGGTGCCCACCATTCTTAGCAGTGGCACCATGGAACGAGGTTGTTTGGGTGGCGGGTGAAGAAAAACGGGAATGTATTTTTTTTATGTATGCAACATTGAAGAAATGTGCCTCCCATAAAGGGAAAAAATGTTTTACCCTGTTTTACTTTTTTCCCGTTTCTTTAGAAAAATAAACGTCAGTGGTCGGGCAGCCCGCAGACGGGCTGTATTCAACCAAGGGGGAATGTGATGCCCTGGCACCGCCAGGTGGTCACAGAAGGTACTACACCCCACACAACACCTTCCCACACCGGGTCCCATCAGACACAAAATCCTAGCCACCCCCCTCAGGGTGGGAAGGACACACTAGTGGGCAGGACCAAGTGGATTAGGAGCACCCACCTATAGGTCTTGAGGATCTGGGGGAGGAAACCAGTCAGTTGAAGTTTGAGTGCAGTCTACTTTGGAGTTCAAGTGTAGTGACAGTCTGAAACAGAGAGGAGTGAAGTGGGTCTGTCAGTGACAGTGACAGACTCTAGAGCAGTCATGGTGAACCTTTCACAGGCCGAGTGCCCAAACTGTAGCCCTAAACCCAATTTTTTTTCCTAAGTGCCAACCAATCCTATTATGTAAATAATTGATTGTAACCTTAAGCTGGGTTCACACTAAGCGACAGCGACAACGACGTCGCTGTTACGTCACCATTTTCTGTGACGTAACAGCGACCTTGTAAGTCGCTGTTATGATCGCTGCTTACTGTCAAACACAGCGACGCAGCAGCGATCATAACGTCGCTGTGCTTCATGTGCAGAGAGCAGAGAGCCGCGCTTAGCACTGGCTCCTTGCTCTCCTAGGTACAGTACACATCGGGTTAATTAACCCGATGTGTACTGCAGCTACATGTCACAGTGCAGAGAGCAGGGAGCCGCGCACACTGCTTAGCGCTGGCTCCTTGCTCTCCTTGCTACAGTATACATCGGGTTAATTACCCGATGTGTACTGCAGCCACATGTGCACAGAGCAGGAGCCGGCACTGGCAGCAAGGGCGGAGGCTGGTAACGAAGGTAAATATCGGGTAACCAGGGAAAGGTCTTCCCTTGGTTACCCGATGTTTACGCTGGTTACAGCTTACCGCAGCTGCCAGACGCCGGCTCCTGCTCCCTGCTCGCTTCATTTCGTCGCTCTCTCGCTGTCACACACAGCGATGTGTGTGTCACAGCGGGAGAGTGACGACCAAAAAATGAAGCTGGACATTCAGCAACGACCGGCGACCTCACAGCAGGGGCCAGGTCGTTGCTGGATGTCACACACAGCGACAGCGACGGGACGTCGCTGCAACGTCACAGAAAATGGTGACGTAGCAGCGACGTCGTTGTCGTTGTCGCTGTGTGTGACACCAGCTTAACCTTTGCAGTCTTCTCTTCTCAGCAGGGGGCATCACGCTCATTCGTGCTTACCACACATTGAAGCTGAGCCCCAGTCTTTTCCGGACACAGCAGTTGGATTGATCTTTCTGGAAAAAATTGCAGTATATTAGACATAGATTTTAGCATAGCATGCAATCAGAGGTCACCCTGTAATCCACATCTACATTTCAAAGTCTGAACATCTTGAAATCCCATGAAGACGTACGAGGTGCTCCCCTCCCCCTTCATTGTGTAGTTATGTCCCCCTTCCTGGCCACTTCCTGGTAAACATGTCCCCCATCCTGATATATATTTCCTACATTCTGGTATATTTGTCCCCATCATGGCCCATCCTGGTAAATATACCTCATCCTGGTAAATGTCCTCCATCCTGGTAAATGTACCCCATTCTGGCATGTTCCCCCATGCTGGTAAATGTACCCCATCCTGACATATTGCCCATCGTTGTAAATGTTCCCCCATCCCGGCATGTACCCCATTCCTGGTAAATGTCCTCCATCCTGGTAAATGTTCCCAATCCTGGTTAATTTACCCCCATCCAGGTAAATGTCCCCCTTCCTAGCATGTACCCCCATCCTGGTAAATGTCCACCTTCCTGGCATGTTCCCCTTCCTGGTAAATGTACCCTATCATGGCATGTTTCCTCCATCCTGGCATGTATGTTTTCCCCATCCTGGCATGCATGTTTCCTCCATCCTGGCATACATGTTTCCTCCATCCTGGCATGCATGTTTTCCCCATCCTGGCATGCATGTTTCCCCATCCTGGCATGCATGTTTCCCCATCCTGGCATGCATGTTTCCTCCATCTTGGCATGCATGTTTCCCCATCCTGCCATGCATGTTTCCTCCATCTTGGCATGCATGTTTCCCCATCCTGCCATGCATGTTTCCTCCATCTTGGCATGCAAGTTTCCCCCATCCCGCCATGCATGTTTGCTCCATCTTGGCATGCAAGTTTTCCATCCAGCCATGCATGTTTCCTCCATCCTGGCATGTATGTTTTCTCCATCCTGGCATGCATGTCTCCCCATCCTGCCATGCATGTTTCCTCCATCTTGGCATGCATGTTGCCCCATCCTGCCATGCATGTTTCCCCATCCTGCCATGCATGTTTCCCCATCCTGCCATGCATGTTTTCCCCATCCTGGAATGCATGTTTCCCCCCCCATGCTGGCATGTATGTGTCCCCCCCAATGCTGTCATGTATGGGTCCCCCCCATGCTGGCATGTGTGTTTCTCCCCCACCCCATGCTATCATGTGTGTCCCCCCCTCCATGCTGGCATGTGTGTTCCTCCCCCCCATGCTGGCATGTGTGTTCTCCCCCCCATGCTGGCATGTGTGTTGTCCCCCACCCCATGCTGGCATGTGTGTTCTCCCCCACCCCATGCTGGCATGTGCATTCTCCCCCACCCCATGCTGGCATGTGCGTTCTCCCCCACCCCATGCTGGCATGTACGTTCTCCCCCACCACATGCTGGCATGTGCGTTCTCCCCCACCCCATGCTGGCGCTGGCACTGGCCCCCCCATCCCCACCTTGGCACAGCCGCACACGAGTTATAAAAAACAAAACACAACTCACCTTGTGAGGGTTGTCTCATCCGGGTGTGGGGCCTGAGTACACCCGGACACGGCAGCCAGCCACTGACACCTTGGTTTACCAACAGACTTGTGTGCAGTTATTCAACAATGAGTACACCAACACTCCTCGATCCAGCCCAGTGCGCCACCTCCGGCCTACATCACTCCCCGTGTTCTGGGCACTGAGCCCCGGGGCATCCACCCCTACCAACGGAGGGGTTAACATCCAGCTCCCATCCCATCGCCCCTGGGTGCCTCCCAACCGCAGCAGTGGTATTCCACATAACCACACACCGTGGGTGACGTCACGAAGTATCTACAGCAATCCCCGTACTTATACGTCCCTTTTTATTTGAGTGTCCTTGCGACCCCCGGGTCCGGAGACCCCTCGTGCCACTGCGGATCTGGATCCGAGCAGCCCAACTGCTTATTTGGGGGCGGCACAGGCTCACGACTCGAGAATTAAAAGTTGAAATTGAAATAGATATTGCAACAGAACCAAGATGACTACATAGATATGGGAACTGCAAGGAGCTTACTACAGAGGTAAGGGAGCAGAACCAAACTTACTACAGAGATAAGGGTGCTGTACTGAGCTTACTATAGAGATAAGGGTGCAGAACCAAGCTTACTACAGAGATAAGGGAGCAGAACTGAGCTTACTACAGAGATAAGGGAGCAGACCCGAGCTTACTACCAAGATATGGGTGCAGAAAAGAGCTTACTACAGAGATAAGGGTGCAGAACAGAGATTACTACAGAGATAAGGGAGCAAAACCAAGCTTACTACAGAGATAAGAGTGCAGAACCGAGCTTACTACAGAGATAAGGGAGCAGAACCAAGCTTACTACAGAGATAAGGGTGCAGAACCGAGCTTACTACAGAGATAAGGGTGCAGAACAGAGCTTACTACAGAGATAAGGGAGCAGAACCGAGCTTACTACAGAGATAAGGGAGCAGAACTGAGCTTACTACAGAAATAAGGGTGCAGAACCAAGCTTACTACAGAGATAAGGGAGCAGAACCGAGCTTACTACAGAGATAAGGGTGCAGAACAGAGCTTACTACAGAGATAAGGGAGCAGAACTGAGCTTACTACAGAAATAAGGGTGCAGAACCAAGCTTACTACAGAGATAAGGGTGCTGAACCAAGCCTACTACAGAGATAAGGGAGCAGAACCAAGCTTACTACAGAGATAAGGGAGCAGAACTGAGCTTACTACAGAGATAAGGGAGCAGAACCGAGATTACTACAGAGATAAGGGAGCAGAACCGAGCTTACTACAGAGATAAGGGTGCAGAACCGAGCTTACTACAGAGATAAGGGAGCAGAACTAAGCTTACTACAGCTCCATCAACAGACCCCCTCTTTTTTTCATGCTAAAGTTAGACCCAAATCAAAATTTTACCCTACAGGTAGCAAAGGTCACCACATCAAGACCTTTAGCGACCTTATACTGACAGATCTAAAAGAGGTTATGAATAGTAAAAGGTGCCTACAGCACAATCTTTCCAAGAAAGAGAGAATAGCATTAAAAAAATTTAAACGTAAATCAGGAGATTGTCATCAGATCTGCCGGTAAGGGAGGAGGCATAGTAATCCAAGACAGAGGGGAATATATAAGTGAAGCCCTAAGGATACTATCTGACCCTACCTACTATCATATAGTGGAATGGACTGATTATGAGATAGCCATGGTAGCCTATAAAGACATGATACAAAGAGCCATTGATAATAACATATTTGATCAGTCAGAAAGAAAGTTTTTGCAAATAAATAATTTTAATATGGCGTTCTTTTATGATTCAATAATTTTTATTAGGTTTTCAAAGTTTATACATAAAACAGTTCTAACAAAAACAATAAAACAGAATGTGCTGTATAGCATTACTTCATGCTATATCAAACAAATAATATACAGTAGACATATACAAAAGGAGAAACAAAACAAATAACATTGGTAAAAACTATGACATACAGTCAGATTAAAAATTTACAACGTATGATTTTCAAATAAAATATGTCAGGAGATGGATGTAAACAAATAATTTTCTTATTAAACTAATTGAATAAGTATCGTGTATTACGTTTATACAAGAATTAGAACTAGATTAGATTTAAAATTTTATGTATTGTTGTTAATAAAGTCAGTCCATGGGTCCCATTTTTTATGAAATCTGTTCCAAGAGTTATTAATTAGAGCATGCTTCTCTTCATAGAACTTATGAAGGGATATTTTTTCTATTAGATCGTAAATATCTGGAATTTTATTGGATTTCCAACGTGCTGCCAATTCGACTTTGGTAAGTAGAAGGATATGAATTACGATGGCCCTGTATTTTATGTTTATTGTATCCGAATCTATCAATAAGAGAGCTAATTGTGGGGTTAGACTTATTTTTGAGTGCATTATCAGATTTATTATTTTAGACACTTTCTGCTATAAGCTTCTGATTCTAGGACAGCTCCAAGAAATATGCACAATGTCACCTTTTGTATCGCAACCTCTCCTGCATGTTGGTTTTTGGCTTGGGAATATTTTAGCTCCTTTGTCCAGGTGAAATACTATCTGGTATAAATCTTATAATAAGCTTCATGTAATGTAGCGCAGATATTGGAAAGGTATGTGTTTTTAAGGACTTTATCCCATTGGACTTGGGTGAATTCTACTTTCAAGTCCTTTTCCCAACTGGATATGTGTATCAATTTTCTTGTGGTGAGTTCAGAATTGTAGGCATGATAGATGTTCTTATGACTCCATATTAGTTTATTATTTTTGTTGTTTATCAATTTAAGTATAAATTTGTTTATTTTACATTTGGGTTCTATAAGTTTCCGGATGGTTTTCCTTATTTCTAGGAAGAAATACAGATCTTTATCTGGTATATTATTTTGTAGTTTAAGTTGTAAGAATGAGGTGAAATTTGCACCATCGTATATATTTTTTATGTATTTTATCCCTGACTGGATCCATCTATCTACTGTCTCCGTATTGTTTGACAAATCTATATTTTTTATCTCTGTATTTTTAAAGACTTCAAAAGTCATTTTGTCTTTGGAGATTCTTGAAATCTTTTCCCAGGAAGTAAATGCAGCATTAACCCCTTCAGCCCCAAGCCTATTTTGACCCTAAAGACCAGGCCATTTATTGCAATTTTGACCAGTGTCACTTTATGAGGTTATAACTCTGGAACGCTTCAACGGATCCCGGTGATTCTGAGTTTGTTTTCTCGTGTCATATTGGGCTTCATGTTAGTGGTAAATTTAGGCCGATATTTTTTGCGTTTCTTTGTGAAAAAAACGGAAATTTCACGAAAATTTTGAAAATTTTGTAATTTTCAAACATTTTAATTTTTATGCTCTAAAACCAACGAGACATATGACACAAAATAATTAATAAATAACATTTCCCACATGTCTACTTTACATCAGAACAATTTGGGGGAAAAAAAAAAAATTAAGGAAGTTATAGAGGTTCAAAGTTTATGAGCAATTTCTCATTTTTACAACAAAATTTACAAAGCCACATTTTTTAGGGACCACATCACATTTGAAGTGATTTTGAGAGGTCTACATGACACAGAACACCCAAAAGTGACACCATTCCAAAAACAGCACCCCTCAGGCTACTCAAAACCACATTCAAGAAGGTTATTAACCCTTCAGGTGCTTCACAGTAACTAAAGCAATGTGGAAGGAAAAAATGAATATTTTACTTTTTGCAACAAAAATGTTAATTTAGCCTCAAATATTGCATATTCACAAGGGTAGTAGGATTAAATGAACCCCCAAAATTTGTTGGGCAATTTCTTCTGAGCACGCAGATACCTCATATGTGGTGAAAAAACACTGTTTGGGCGCACGACGGGACTCAGAAGGGAAGGAGCGCCATTTGACTTTTTGAACAGAAAATTAGCTAGAATCGTTAGCCGCACCATGTTGCGTTTGGAGAGCCCCTGAGGTGCCGAAACAGTGGAGCTCCCCCATATGTGGCCCCATTTTGGAAACTAGACACCTCATGGCATTTATCTAGATGTTTATTGAGCAATAGAGTTGAGCCGTGCAAATAAAAAAAAAAATTTTACCACAAAATTGTTACTTCAACCAGGTAGCTTTTTTTTCACAAGGGTATCAGGAAAAATTGCACCATAAAATGTATTGTGCAATTTCTCCTGAGTACACAGACACCTCATATGTGGTGGAAATCAAATGTTTGGGTTCACAGCAGGGCTCAGAATGCAAGGAGCGTCATTTGACTTTTCAAACGCAAAATTGTCTGGGATAATTAGCGTATTCCATGTTTTGTTTGGAGACTCCCTGAGGTGCCAAAACAGTGGAGCTCCCCCACATGTGACCCCATTTTGGAAACTAGACCCCCATGGCATAGAAAAAAAAATAGGGCGCACGCACAAATGTTCTGCAAAAAAGGGGGGGGGACTAGGTGGGATGGAAAAAAGAAGTCCTGTCCAAAGTCGAGTACGACTGCAGGACGATTGCTGATCAGGCACCTAATTGTACATGTTTTGTTTTGTTTTTTTTATTTGGGGTGCACAAAAAAAGCAAAAACTAGAGCAACAATTATGTACCTGATCAGCCAATCACGTAGCTGATCAGCACTTGGCGGCAGGCAGGTGGGGGAGGAGGGGGGGGAGGGAGTGGGAGATGCGATTGGGGATAGTTAGAAAAGAGCCACGAACAATACTTACAGGATGGATCAGAACAGCGGCAGATTGACGGGCGGCAGATTGGGCGGCAGCAGATGGGGGGGCAGCGGCATATAAAGGGAGCATCTGTGAATGTGAGACGGCGGCAGCTGGGATAGGGTGGGGGCAGATGGGAGAGGGCGCAGTGGATGCAGGAGCGGCAGAGGATGGGGGAAGGGGAGTGGGAGGTGAGATTGGGGATAGTTACCCTACAGGATGGATCTAGGCAGCAGGATGACAGGAGATGAAGGAGGCAGCAGATCGGGGAGGGTGAGAGGTGGGAGAGGGAGCGCAGCGCAGATCACGGGGGAGACAGGTGAGCAGAGCACAGATCACGGGGGTGAGAGGTGAGAGAGCGCAGATCACGGGGAGACAGGTGAGCAGAGCGCAGATCATGGGGGTGAGAGGTGGAGGGAGAGTGGACAGCAGATCACAGGGGTGACAGGTGAGGGAGCACAGATCACGGGGGTGACAGGTGAGGGAGCACAGATCACGGGGGTGACAGGTGAGGGAGCACAGATCACGGGGGTGACAGGTGAGGGAGCACAGATCACGGGGGTGACAGGTGAGGGAGCACAGATCACGGGGGTGACAGGTGAGAGAGCACAGATCACGGGGGTGACAGGTGAGGGAGCACAGATCACGGCGGTGACAGGTGAGGGAGCACAGATCACGGCGGTGACAGGTGAGGGAGCACAGATCACGGGGGTGACAGGTGAGGGAGCACAGATCACGGCGGTGACAGGTGAGGGAGCACAGATCACGGGGGTGACAGGTGAGGGAGCACACATCACGGGGTGACAGGTGAGGGAGCACACATCACAGGGGTGACAGGTGAGGGAGCAAACATCACGGGGGTGACAGGTGAGGGAGCACAGATCACGGCGGTGACAGGTGAGGGAGCACAGATCACGGGGGTGACAGGTGAGCGAGCACAGATCACGGGGGTGACAGGTGAGGGTGCACAGATCACGGTGGTGACAGAGGAGGGAGCGCACATCACGGGGGTGACAGGGGAGGGAGCGCACATCACGGGGATGACAGGGGAGGGAGCGCACATCACGGGGGTGACAGGGGAGGGAGCGCACATCACGGGGGTGACAGGGGGGGAGCACACATCACGGGGGTGACAGAGGAGGGAGCACACATCACGGCGGTGACAGGTGTGGGAGCACACATCACGTCGGTGACAGGTGAGGGAGCACAGATCACGGGGGTGACAGGGGAGGGAGCACACATCACGGGGGTGACAGGGGAGGGAGCACACATCACGGCGGTGACAGGTGTGGGAGCACACATCACGGCGGTGACAGGTGTGGGAGCACACATCACGGCGGTGACAGGTGAGGGAGCACACATCACGGGGATGACAGGGGAGGGAGCACACATCACGGTGGTGACAGGTGTGGGAGCACACATCACGGGGGTGACAGGTGAGGGAGCACACATCACGGGGGTGACAGGGGAGGGAGCACACATCACGGCGGTGACAGGTGAGGGAGCACACATCACGGGGGTGACAGGGGAGGGAGCACAGATCACGGGGGTGACGGGAGGGGGCGGGTAGCTGACCACGGGGGTGAGAGATGGGGGGAGCGTACAGCACATCACGTAGGGGAGGGGGCGAGCAGCACATAACGTAGGGGAGGGGGCGAGCAGCACATCACGGAGGGGAGGGGCGGGCACCGATCATGAGGAGGAGGGGCCGGACAGCAGATCGGAGGGAGCGGTGGCACTATGACAGATGGAGGAGGACAGGGATCGCGCAGCACATCACGGAGGTGAGGGGGCGGGCACCGATCACGAGGGGTGAGGGGCCGGGCAGCAGATCGGGGGGAGCGGTGGCACTGTGGCAGATGGAGGGCGGCGGCAGCGGATCGGGAGGTGTGGGGGTGAGGGTGCGGCCAGCAGATACGAGGGGTGGGGGTGCGGGCAGGAGATCGGGGAGATAGGTGGCAGATCGTGGAGGGCAGCGGATCGGGAGGCTTTTCGACGGTTTCATACAGTGCAATGGCAGCGCGGCAACTTCCGGGTCCCATACTCCGGTCTCATAATAGCATGGGACCGGAGCTTGTCGCCCTGCCATTGCACTGTGTACACTCACTGTGCTGGCGTGCTGCAAGGACGACAAGTGAAGCTGATGGGGGCGGTCACCGGCAACAGGTCCACTGTGATTGGAGAAATCGGTCACAAGGCCAATCTTTCCAATCAGAGCTACTGGAGCTGGGGGAGGGTGATCCAGTGAGGTCACCCAGCTCCAGCCAATGGCCAGTGCTACAGCTGCACTGGCCAGGGCTGGATTTCAATGTTTCAGTCACTTTAAATGGTTGGAACATTACAGTGGCTGTGATTGGTTAAGCGGCGTTCTTCAGCCAATCACAGCCTCCGTAGGTCCGGGGAGGAGGCACCACCCCTCCTGAGGTCAGGAACAGGTCCCCTCCTCCCCGAATCTGCGGTTTATGTTAACATATTGCAGTCACCGGAGGCTCCGGTGCCGCGATTCCGCCATGACGGAAAGATCCGTCCTTGGTCGTTAAGGCCCAGGGCACAAGGACGGATCTTTCTGTCCATGGTCGTGAAGGGGTTAATAGTGCTGCTATCATAGGTATTGGATTTTCGGCCTCCAGAGCTTAGTAACTGTTCCAATAAAGGAGAGCGGAAAGAATTATTTCCTAATAATATTAGTTCCAGGTTAACCCAAGTTGGAGTATTTTTATTTTTTAATAACCAATTGTTGGTTTGTTTTAATAAATTTGAGTAATAATATGCTTGTATATTAGGAAGGCCATATCCTCCATTAATTTTATTTTTAATAATGTATTTTTGGCCACCCTTGCTTTACTATTATTCCAGACATATTTGTTGATCGATTTTTGCAATTTCACTAGGAATTCGTCTGGGATGATGATAGGTAGACATCTAATTGTATATAAAATTTTGGGTAGAATAAACATCTTAGCTACCAATATTCTACCAAGCCATGTCGTTTCGGTTTTGTTGTATGTTGCAAAGTCTTTTTCAATCTGAGTTGTGAGTTTATTCATGTTGAGGATTAAGGTGCTTTTAATATCTTTTGTGAAAGTAATACCTAAGTATTCAATAGCGTCTGTAACCCATTCATAATTAACATTATTTCTAAGATTTTCTTGTGCTGTTGGGATGAGGTTAAGAGCTAGCATTTTTGACTTTTTCTCATTAATTTTAAAGTTTGAAACAATGGAGAATTCTTTCAAAATGTTGTTGGTCTCCTTGATGGAGTTTAATGGGTCGCTAAGAGTCATAATTACACCGTCCGCAAAAAGACTTATTTTAAAGTTTTCTTTGCCTATGGAAATACCTTTAATTTTTTCATTTGACCTGATACATTCTGCCAAAGGTTCCATAATAAGGGCAAAAAGTAGCGGTGATAATGGACATCCCTGCCGAGTTCCATTGGTTATCATAAAAGATTTCGAAGAGTGGTTGTCTGATTTAATTGTGACTGAGGGGCAGGAATATAGCGCCATGATGGAGTTAATGGATGTGTTGTCAAAGCCAAATTTTTTCAGGGTGTTTTCCAAGAATTCCCACCCCACTCTATCAAATGCTTTCTCAGCGTCAAGTGATAAAAGTAGGGTGGGTGTTCTAGATTTTTTAGCGTATTCAAGAATGTTTAGTAATCTTCTAGTACCGTCTGATGGTTGTCTATTTTTAACAAATCCTAATTGGTCTTGATGGATCAATGATGAGAGAATTTCTTTTAATCTTTCGGCTAATATTTTTGAATAAATTTTTACATCTGTATTAATTAGAGAGATGGGTCTATAACTAGTCAATAATTCAGGGTCACTATTTGGTTTAGGGATGAGGGTTATATTTGCCTGGAGCATTTCTGCAGGGAATTCTCTGGTGGAAGCTGCGTGATTAAAAATTATACAGAGGTGAGGTACAAGTAATTGGGAAAAAGTCTTGTAAAATTCATTAGAAAACCCATCTGGCCCTGGGGACTTGTTTATTTTTAGGTTTTTAATTGTTTGTAAAATTTCGGAGTCGGTAAATGGACGATTTAAAATATTTAGTTGATGCTCATTTAGTTTAAGAAGATGGATTTTGTCCAAGAAGTTATTCATTTTGTTGAGGTTATCATTCTGGTCAGAAGGAGTGGAATTGAGGTTATATAGTTTTTTTAAATTACTCACAAATGCTTCTACGATGTCTTTTGGATGGGTATAATAATGGCCATCTGGGTGTTTTATCTTGTGTATCCTATTCCTAATTCTTTTTTGTTTAATTCTACGTGCCATATATTTAGTTGGTTTGTTAACTGATCTATAATGGTTTGTATTTAATATTCTCACATATTTATCATAGTCAGCCAGAAGTAAGTCTCTCAGTTGTATACGCAATTTTATAATGTTGACATGTATTTGTTGGCTGGGCTGGTGTAGTCTTTGCTGTTCTTTTTCTTTTTCTTTTATTTTTTCTTGTATTTTAGACAGATCTGAATTCCTTTGTTTTTTCAGTCTTGAAGAAATTTGAATCAATGCCTCTTTGTACCGCCTTGTTGGCATTCCAAACTGAAAAAGGATTCATAGTTTCTGAGGCGTTTTCGGAGAAATAATTTTTTAAAGATTTTTCAATTTCTTGTTGAAAGTTTGGGTGTTGGAAAATTGCTGGGTTATTTTTCCAGGTGAAATTTAATCTGTCTGGGGGGCCTACTTTAATTGTGCAGAATAAGGGAGAGTGGTCTGAGAAAGTTTTATCCTTAATTTCTATTTTAGTTAGTCTGGAGATTGAAAGGGATTCAGTTAAAAGTAAATCTATTCTAGAAAAGGTTTTGTGGGCTGATGAGTAGAAGGTATATTCCTTAGATGTGGTGTTAAGACATCTGAAGGTGTCCAACAGTTTATGAATTTGAAGCCATTTATATAATGATGGGTGATGTTGTCTTGGATTTGCTGTTGAGTCCATCTTAATATCAGGTATCAAGTTAAAATCGCCTATTAAAAAGAGATCTCCTTGTTTGTGCTTCTGAATTTTTTCCATTAGATTATTTAGGAAAGTAATCTGGCCACTGTTTGGGGCATATACATTTACGATAGTACATAGGTGGTCATTAATTTTACCAATAAGGATAAGGTACCGTCCTTCAGGGTCTTGTATTTCAGATATCAAGGAGAACCTAGTTGAGTTACTGATTATCGCAATAACTCCTGCTTTCTTTTTTTCATTAAGGGCTTTGAAAATATTAGTATAATTCTTATTTACAAATTTAGGGTGATTGTTTCTGGCCAATCTTGTTTCTTGAAGACAGATTATATTTGCTTTACAATTTTTGATTTCCTTCCAAATCATGAATCTTCTATTAGGGCTGTTCATACCTTTAACATTTAGTGATAGAATGTTTATGTCCATTTTGGGTTACAGTTGTTTTGGGGTTTAATTATATTTACATGTTATCCATTAAGTGTTGAAATGGGTTACCAAGGTTTTTAGCTGACCTAATATAAAAGATAAATTTCTGTATTGTATACCAATACTAGTACAATGCGAACGCTTAACAAAACTGCTACAGTTAATTTGTAAATATCTGTAAACAAACAGTAATTTTCTAAAGTATCTTACTTCAGATACTTTATTCAAAATTTAAGGGTTCTTAATTCTGTATCTTGTCGTTCAGTGTCTTTACCTATAAGATACTCAAATAACAGAAAAACAAGAAAAAAAATATTGTTCCAACAAAATAAATCTCTGGGAATTGCCTTTTGTCAGACACTTCCCTCTTGAGGCACTAGTCTATTGCTGTAAAGACTTTAATATAGTACTTTATCTCCAAGTACTAATTGTAGTTTTGTGAAAAATAAAAGGTTATATATAAAATGAAACAACAAATTATGTTACCGTGAGTCACTCATCATGTGAAAATTGGGAAAGACATGTATAACGTTTGCATTATAACCATAACATGAATAGATAAGCTTGTATTATATTTTTAAAGCACAAGATCTCTTGATGAGAAAATAACAGGCCCATCAAAATAAATCAAAGAATTTTTTCAGGGCCAAGTCTATGTTGGTCTACATCGTGGATCTGAGTGAGGGGCTTCTCGTTCCTCAAGGGAGCTGACAAAGCGGTGGTCATCTTCAGGAATTGTAATGGGTACTATTTTCCCTCTGAATGAGATCAATAATTTAGTGGGAAAGACCCATCTGTACTGGATTCCATTATCCTGGCAGAAGCTAGTGGTTAAATTGAAAGATTTGCGCATTGCCATGGTCTCTTTGGAGAGGTCAGTGAATACTCTTATTAGCTCAAAGGGCTTCGGGAGATTTTTCATTTTTCTTAATTTTTGCATAAACTCCTCCTTTATATGGTGTGAGATAGCGGGGCCATTGATACGTGACGGACGGTACGTATCTCCCAGAATGCGCACAGAAACATATTAGAGCCCTACATAGTGGTCAGTCCGGAAACCTCCAGGCCGGGTTATGCAGGTGGCTCATGTCCACAGTTCTCATTTAAAAGCTCTTTGTAAAGGCCTGGGTGGGGCAGAGCGTGTTGTGTAAGCTGCAGAGCAGGAAACTGAAGAGAGTTCAGGCCTGTGTGGAACTATAACACAGGTCTGTGGACCCCCGGGAATAGCAAAACGGAATATAGTAAGACCGTCTCCTACGGCAAGCCGTGCCTGTGTGACGGGGAACCATATGGACTGTGAGTACCCGGCTGTGTTCCGGATGACTTTTCCTGTACAGCAACGACAATAAAACTGTTTGGATCAGACTGTTTTGGGTCACTGCCTCATTGTCGTCCTGGGGTACCCCCACCCCGCTACATTATGTTGGAGAATGCGGGCATCGATCCCGCTACCTCTCACACCCCAGAACTCCTACTTCGACCTCAGCTGGGAGGATGCCCTGGACTACAAGAAATTGAAAGGTGAGATCCTTGCACATCTGGGGGTCAATACCTACGTGAGGGCTCAGCGAGTGTTTTCATGGGCCTATGTGGAGACCTGTCCAGCCAGGTCTCAGGCATATGAGTTACTACAACTGGTTAAAAAGTGGTTACAGCCGGAGGTGTTGTCTCCAGCCCAGATGGTGGAAAGGGTGGTGGTCGACCGGTTGGTGTGGACTTTGCCAGTCGCTATTCAACGTTGGGTGGGGCAAGGAGACCCGGGTAACCTGGACCAGGTGGTGAGTTTAGTTGAGCGATATACCGCCACACAGGACTTTATACGAGACTCTGCCACAGTGCGTCAAGCCCGGCGGCCACAGGACCCTGGCCGAGAGACACGTACGGCACTGGTGAACAACAAAAACAAAGCCCATATTGAGGGGGCAACCCACACTGAGAGCGGCAAAAGACTAGTTCCCCCAGGAATAGTAATAAAAACTGGTGGGGCCACCGCTATGAAGTGCTGGAGATGTCAAGGGCCCGGCCATATCGCCGCTTATTGCCCGTTGATTACGGAGTCCATGGATTGTGGGTACACCCGCCGAATGTCTATGTATGCTAATACGGTGTATGCTGCACGCCCTATTCTTGAACCTCCTCTATGTCATGTGTATGTAAATGGACATCGGGCAGAGGCCCTTTTGGACTCAGGCAGTATAGTGACCCTCGTTCATGGGTCGCTGATCTCGGGGTCGGAGTCCACGGAGAGGGAGGTTGGGATTGTGTGTATACATGGTGAACTCCGCAAATATCCAACAGCAGAGGTATGCCTCTCCACTTCGTGCGGGGACGTGACGCATGTGGTAGGAGTGGTGAAAACCCTACCATATGGGGTAGTAATGGGAAGGGATTTTCCGTTGTTTTGGTACCTGGGGGATAGAAATAATACCTTTTCCAAAGCAAAAATAAATCTGGGTGCGGAGCCCGATGATCCCGAGTCGGTGATACCTGCTGTAGGGATCGCCGACCTTGGGACAGGGGGAGACCCTGACAGGGGTCCACTAGAGGTGTTGGCAGGGGAAAGTGAAGAGACTGTAGCGATCCCGGAGCTGGAAACATCCCGGGAGGACTTCAGGATGGCCCTGCTAAGGGATCCTACTCTCTCCCAGGCGTGGGAGAATGTAAAAGAGGTGAATGGGGTGGCCCAACAACCAGGGGCAGAAGTTGTCTTTCCCCGCATGGCGGTTTATAATGATTTACTCTACTGAATAGACAAAAGCAGGGAAGAGATAGTAGAACAACTGGTCGTGCCACAAACCCATCGTCAGGCAGTGCTTAACATGGCTCACACACACCCCCTGGGGGGACACTTAGGGGCTACCAAGACACAAGAGCGTATTTTACGGAGGTTCTTTTGGCCAGGAGTGTACGCAGATGTACGGAAATTCTGTGAATCCTGCCCGGACTGCCAACTGACCTCGCCCATTGCGAGTTTCCGGAGTCCATTGGTGCCTCTTCCAATTATAGAGGAACCTTTTGAACGGATCGCAATGGATCTGGTAGGGCCCCTGGTAAAATCCGCACGCGGTCACCAACACATATTGGTGGTTGTGGATTACGCCACACGCTATCCAGAGGCCATTCCGCTGCGCCATACCTCCGCGAAGCTTATTGCTCGGGAGTTATTTGCCATATTTTGTCGTCTTGGGTTACCAAAGGAGATCCTTACTGACCAGGGGACCCTGTTTATGTCCAAGGTGACAAAAGAATTATGTAAACTGTTGAAAATAAAGCACCTGCGCACATCGGTGTACCATCCGCAAACCGATGGGCTGGTCGAGCGGTGCAACAAAACCCTTAAGTCCATGCTTAAAAAAGTGGTTGCCAAGGACTGGGACATGCTGTTGCCCTATCTTATGTTTGCGCTCCGAGAGGTGCCGCAGGCATCCACGGGTTTTTCGCCATTCGAGTTGCTTTATGGCAGACACCCTAGGGGCTTGCTGGACGTAGCCAAGGAAACATGGGAACAGGAGCCCACCCCATATAAAAGTGTGATTGAACATGTGGCTCTAATGCAAGACCGCATCGCAGCGGTTTTGCCTATTGTAAAAGAACATCTAACGAGGGCACAAGGGGCGCAAAGGCGCACTTATAACACACGAGCCACCATCAGATCTTTTGATGTAGGGGATCGGGTCTTGGTTTTGGTGCCCACGGCCGAGAGTAAACTGTTGGCCAAATGGCAGGGGCCGTGTGAGGTTCGGGAAAAGGTGGGGGAGGTGAACTACCGAATATACCAGCCGGGGAGGAGGAAGCCGGAACAACTGTATCATATTAACTTGCTTAAAGCCTGGAAAGACCGTGACTGTATGGTGACGGGAGTAACACCGGTGGGTCCTGGAGGGAACCTGTAGTGCCACCCATCCTGGGAACAGAAGGGAGTGTACACTTAGGCGACACCCTCACTAAACTGCAGCGTCGGGAGGTTTGGAAGTTGGTACAGCAGAACTCGGATGTGTTTTCCGAGATACCCGGCCGTACTTCGGTTATCCAACATGACATTGTCACCGAGCCTCGGGTAAAGGTGCGTATTAAACCGTACCGAGTGCCTGAGGCCCGGAGACAAGCCATTGCAGCAGAGGTGAAACAGATGGTTACCCTAGGGGTGATCGAGGAATCAAAGAGTGACTGGGCTAGTCCCATTGTGCTGATTCCAAAACCCGACGGATCGCTACGTTTCTGCAATGACTTCCGGAGATTGAATGAGGTTTCCAAGTTTGACCTTTACCCTATGCCCCGGGTGGACGAACTTATTGAACGGTTGGGAAAGGCTCAATATTTCACGACGCTTGACCTTACCAAAGGCTATTGGCAGGTGCCGCTGACAGAGTCAGCCAAGGAAAAAACGGCCTTTATTACACCAGAGGGGCTCTATCACTATGTTGTCTTGCCTTTTGGTTTACATGGAGCCCCGGCTACTTTCCAAAGACTGATGGACATAGTGTTGGAACCCCATCAGAAGTACGCATCCGCCTATCTAGACGACATAATTACACACAACCATGGATGTCAATGGACACCCACATATACGAGTGACACGAAAGACAGTAAAAAAGACACCTTTATTAATATTGATTAAAAAAGTTTAAAACAGACAAAAGGTACCGTAAACAGAGAGGGACACAGTCAGGAAAAGTTACCAAAGATTAATGGTTTTTCAGGTGACCAAAATTATACACCTGCACCGGCATACCTGTTAGACTAATTGCAATATCCTGCGCTGCTCATTGGTTATAATGAATCACTACTGAATTGCTGTGCAGATGGAATTCCACCAACCTGCAGAGCATATGTGTGAATATTGATCAACAACCATGTGCAGAACACAGAGTGCAGCAATAAAGTATTCCACCTGCAGTGAAGATCCACTTACTGCCCCTCACCCATCCAGATCCACACATTGTCCGTGCATGGCATATATATGAATCATGCCAATATCAGTCACACCCCTAAGTGGGGCAACCTTCCAAGTTGGAACTGTCTATGCGATATAACGTTCACCAAAACAAGTAAGGTGAACAAAAATACAGCTTAATAAAGCATAATACATGCCAGGCACAAGCAACTGAGTAGATACCAAGGGGGGAAGGGGGAGTGGTAATGCAGGCAGACTTAAACAGGCAAGACGGTAAATAACAGGTACATTGAAAATGGAAATAACAAATTACATCACCTGAAAATATCCTGCCGCGGCCCTCACACTCCGACACGTGTTTCGCAGTTGCTTTAGGACATGAGGTTGGTAACTATCTAGACGACATCATCATCTTCAGTTCCGATTGGCAGACCCTCTTGTCCCAGGTCCAGGCCGTCGTTAACTCCCTGCGGGCGGCAGGGTTGACTGCAAACCCAAAGAAATGTGCAATCGGTCAGGAGGAAGCCCGCTATTTGGGGTACGTGATTGGCCGCGGGGTGATCAAACCTCAAGTAAATAAAATAGAGGCCATCCAAAAGTGGCCCAGACCAGTGTCCACTAAACAGGTGAGAGCGTTCCTCGGCATTGTCGGGTATTACCGGCGGTTTATACCGGACTTTGCTGGGAGAACAGCAGCTTTGACCGATCTGCTGAAGGGGAAAAAGGCGGCTATGGTACGCTGGACCCCTCAGGCTGAGGAAGCGTTTCAGTCCATGAAGACTGCCTTGTGTGGTCAACCTGTCCTCATTAGCCCCGATTTCGGTAACACCTTCCTGGTACAAACAGATGCCTCCGAGGTGGGTCTGGGTGCCGTACTCTCGCAAGAGGTGAACGGAACTGAGAATCTGGTTACCTATTTGAGCCGGAAACTGCCCCGGCAGAAAAGAATTATAGCGTAGTGGAGAAGGAGTGCTTGGCTATTAAATGGGCCTTGGAGTCCCTGCGCTATTATTTGCTCGGGCGACAGTTTCGGTTGGTAACGGACCACGCGCCCCTCGTCTGGATGAGAAATGCGAAGGAACGGAATGCCCAGGTCACCCGCTGGTTCCTGTCCCTTCAGAATTTCAGTTTTACGGTAGAACATCGGGCCGGTTCGTCCCAGGGCAATGCCGATGCCGTGTCTCGGGCGGCCTGTTTGGGTGCGTCCGTTCATCCCCTCGGGTTTGAACGGAGGGGGGGGGTATGTGAGATAGCGGGGCCATTGATATGTGACGGACGGTACGTATCTCCCAGAATGCGCACAGAAACATATTAGAGCCCTACATAGTGGTCAGTCCGGAAACCTCCAGGCCGGGTTATGCAGGTGGCTCATGTCCACAGTTCTCATTTAAAAGCTCTTTGTAAAGGCCTGGGTGGGGCAGAGCGTGTTGTGTAAGCTGCAGAGCAGGAAACTGAAGAGAGTTCAGGCCTGTGTGGAACTATAACACAGGTCTGTGGACCCCCGGGAATAGCAAAACGGAATATAGTAAGACCGTCTCCTACGGCAAGCCGTGCCTGTGTGACGGGGAACCATATGGACTGTGAGTACCCGGCTGTGTTCCGGATGACTTTTCCTGTACAGCAAGGACAATAAAACTGTTTGGATCAGACTGTTTTGGGTCACTGCCTCATTGTCGTCCTGGGGGACCCCCACCCCGCTACAATGGAAAAAATGGATTCTTGCTATGGTATCCCTTGGAGTTTCCTCGGAAATATGTCTGGGTCTCGGGAGTCTGTGTATTCTGTCGATAATAAGTTCTAATTCTTTAACAGAAGGTAATACAGCACATATGATGCTTTTCAAGAATTCGGAAAGTCCTTTCGGGGGTACGGATTCTGGGATGCCTCTTATCTTGACATTGTTTCTACGATTTCGATCTTCCATATCCGCAATCTTGGCTCTTAATTGGCGGATTTCGTTCTTCATTGTTGCTTGCTCCAAGTCTACTGATTGGCTGTTATCCTCAATTTTTTTTATTCTATCTTCATGCTCTGAGAACCTGTTGTTGTTAGAGTCAATGCTGGCTTGCAAAAGCTTGTTTTGATTCTGAAACAGAATATTACATTTTTCGAACATTGTTGCCATTGCGCTTTTCACAAAATTTTCATAGGCGTTTTTATCAGACGAAGCGATATCCTCAAAGTTGATGACATGATTTATTGTATTGCCATTATTATCGTCTGAATGTTCCATTCTAATCTTGTTTTTTGCTGGACTCTGTGTTGGGGATGACTCCGAATCTGATTTATATTCGCCATCCGAATGGGGGTTAGCTATCCTTGATCTGTCCGAATCGGGTTCCTTTCTTTTTTGAGTTTGGTATGTGATGTCCATTGTGCTATCTTCTAAATCTCTTTAGAGCAGGAAAATCACTGTCTGTATAGGGAGAAACTGAGACGGCCTTGATATGTTGAGACACATTGGGAGAGCTAATGCTTCTTGCAGTGTCATGGAGTTGAGTGACTAGTGATACCAGTTTTATCTCCTTTTGTGGTGCAGATTTGCTGCTTGATTGTGCAGATGGTTTCAGTGGGGATTTAGTAGTGTTCTATTTGGTTTGTTGTGTACTTCTTTCCATTTTGCTATTTGTAGTTGGAGTTGGTTTTGACATTTTGTGCTGGTGTAATTACAGTTATAGTATTTGACTACTGTTAGCAATGTTTATTTTAGTCTTGACGGTTCAGTAGCTGAGACCTCTGATTAACTTCAACCTTATGGGAATATGCAGAAATGTCTGTTATTTGTTAATCTTACAAGGAATATGCACTTGTCAGGGCTTTGTTGTTGAATAGGCTATAGACAAGCTGTTTAGGGATCCTGCAGCTCTCCTTGGGTAGTTGTTTTTAACTGAAGTCTGTTATTGATCTTTGTTTATGCTGGTTTGCTGATGCTCACAAATAGTTGGCAGCAAGACCTTTGTCACAGTAGGGTATTATACAGTGAGTTGCAGGCTGAATGCTGCACAGGGTTGCTTTGCAGTACAATAAGTTTTAAAAGCAGTTGTATAGTTTATTATATAGGAGAATCTCCTATTTACAGGGTGATATAAAGTCAGGGCCGCCCTACCTTCACCACTTAAGCTGGTGTCACACACAGCGACAACGACAACGACGTCGCTGCTACGTCACCATTTTCTGTGACGTTGCAGCGACGTCCCGTCGCTGTCGCTGTGTGTGACATCCAGCAACGACCTGGCCCCTGCTGTGAGGTCGCCGGTCGTTGCTGAATGTCCAGCTTCATTTTTTGGTCGTCACTCTCCCGCTGTGACACACACATCGCTGTGTGTGACAGCGAGAGAGCGACGAAATGAAGCGAGCAGGAGCCGGCGTCTGGCAGCTGCGGTAAGCTGTAACCAGCGTAAACATCGGGTAACCAAGGGAAGACCTTTCCCTGGTTACCCGATATTTACCTTCGTTACCAGCCTCCGCTCTTGCTGCCAGTGCCGGCTCCTGCTCTGTGCACATGTGGCTGCAGTACACATCAGGTAATTAACCCGATGTATACTGTAGCAAGGAGAGCAAGGAGCCAGCGCTAAGCAGTGCGCGCGGCTCCCTGCTCTCTGCACTGTGACATGTAGCTGCAGCACACATCGGGTTAATTAACCCGATGTGTACTGTACCTAGGAGAGCAAGGAGCCAGCGCTAAGCGCGACTCCCTGCTCTCTGCACATGTAGCACAGCGACGTTATGATCGCTGCTGCTTCTGCTGTGTTTGGCAGCTAAGCAGCGATCATAACAGCGACTTACAAGGTCGCTGTTACGTCACCGAAAATGGTGATGTAACAGCGACGTCGTTGTCGCTGTCGCTTAGTGTGAACCCAGCTTTAGTGGCTTGTTGATTTATTTGTTAATCCCTTTCAAAGATAAAGTTCAGCTCCAGCAAGAATAAAGCTGGGTTTACACACTGCAACATCGCAAAGGACATCGCTGTAACGTCACCAGTTTTGTGACGTAACAGCGACCTCCCTAAGTCTCTGTTGAGTCGCTGGTGAGCTGTCAAACAGGCAAACCTGGCCAACAAGGCAACAGCGATCTGGACCTGCAGAGCGACCTAGCTGGTTGTTGGGGACGTTGATAAGCAGCTTTTTGAAAGGGAAGTTGCTAACAAAGTCGCTGCAAAGTCTTTCACACACTGAAACTTTCTAGCGATGCATGCTGCACAGCGGGAAACAAAGGACCTAGGAATGGTCCTGAATGATTTGTAGCGATCAGCAACTTCACAGCAGGGGCCAGGTCGCTGATGTGTTTCACACACTGCAACATCGCAAACGACATCGCTATTGCGTCACAAAACCGGTGACGTTACAGCGATGTCGTTTGAGATGTTGCAGTGTGTAAACCCAGCTTAAGCAACTTCACCACAGGGGTTAATTAGCATATGCAATGCTGCAGAGATTCTGGCCCTTGCAGTTTGAGAGAAGTGGTGGAGGGGGAGAAATGGAGCTGCGGGGAAAAGGCTCCTGCTCAGCCCAGTTATGTCTCCCACTGTGTTAACAGTTATATCCCCTGAATCAGGCCTAGTGTGATAAATTGTGCCCCCCTGGCCCAGGTTTATATGCACTCACCAGTGCTTGTTCTGTGTCCACTGTTCCTCGGGCCTTCTGTGCTGTGATAGTGCCTGCTATATTCTGTGATATCTCAGGCTAGGAGAGCCCGATTTAGATAATTTTGGTACCGAAATGATCCAGAGAAAGTCCTCTTGTGCACTGTGTTGTTCAATAAATGCTAAGGTCCATCCAAGTTGCTGTATTTTGTAGCTTTGTTGAGTGAAACACAGAGCAGAGTATTTTCACTTCCTCATCACTCTGCAGCCGGCCACGCCCATTAATCAATATGGCGTTCTTTTATCATCTGCCAAAGTTACACAAAAATCCAGTTAACCCCCCCAGGGCGCCCTATTATTTCGGGCATTAACTCACTCACAGCCAATTTGGCCGCATATGTTGACCAAATAATGCAACCGCATGTATTAAGTCTCAAAAGCCACCTCAGAGACTCCTCTCACCTGATAGATATTATCAATGACATTCCATGGAAACATCCTTACCTTTTTGTAAGTATTGATGTATCTGCATTGTACTCTAATATTGCACATGATTTGGGTCTATTTAGTCTTTGGTATTTCCTCAAAAGAGACCTCAGAATCCCTGCCTTACAAAAAGAATTTCTCGTTGAAGCAATGAGTTTCATTCTACATAATAATTTTTTTTTACCTTCTCAGATAAGCTGTACCATCAACGCCTCGGTACAGCAATGGGATCTAAAGCAGCATGTTCTTATGCTAATTTATTTATGGGTCTCTTTGAAACTCTCCATATATTAGATGGCCATTATGTTAACATTATAATCGTTTATAGAAGATTTATAGACGATTTGTTTTTAATTTGGGATAATGAACATGGCAATATAGAATCCTTCCTTGGTTCACTCAAAAATAACACTTGGGGTCTTGAATTCACACCCAACCATTGACAATAAGACCATTCACTTTCTTGATTTAACTATCTATCATAAGGATAATAGAATTTTTACCAAAACGTATTTTAAACAAGAAGATGCCAACAGCTACATTAATTATAAGAGTGAACATTATAGGATATGGCTGCAGAACATTCCTATCAATCAATATAAAAGAATAAGGAGAAACTGTACGACAAAGGAAGATTTTAAAACACAGGTAGACATCCTAAGAGACCGTTTCCAAGAAAAAGAATACCCTAAAGCCTTGGTTAAAAAAGCTTACAACGCAACTAGGATTTTTGAACAAAAAGAGCTATTAATCTCCAAAAAATCCCTGCAGTCAGAGAGCAAGATGGATGATTTTAACCACTTGGAAAACATCTTTTCCCTCAATTTTTTTAACCACTTTTAGTAGTGATAATTTCAGGATTAGAAATATATTCGATAAACATTGTGATGTACTTTTAAACTACCCTATTTTGAAGTACATTTTGCCCACTCATCCTGGCATTACTTTTAGGAGAGCCCCTACTATTAAAAATATATTAGCTCCCAGCAGATTAAGAGAGCTTCAGGTAACTAAAACCCTGACCTCTTTGATTGGATCTTTTAGATGTAACACTAAAAACGGTTTATGCTATAAGAGCATATGCCACAAAAGGACATGTTTTTGTTCCCATAAAAAGTCTGAAAATTTCCCTATAAGAGACCACCTAACATGCCTTTCAGAGCATGTTATTTACTTAGTTGACTGTATTTGTGCCAAACAATATGTAGGAAAGACCTGCTTTGCACAACAGACTAAATTTGCATAGGCATAATGTAAAAATTCTGTATATGTTACATGGCCTTTCCAAGCACTGTGCCCTGTTTCACAACAAAACAATGTCTTTCAAAATTACTCCCATAGAGCATATTCCAAAAACCATAGAAAAGAGTCAATGACACTACCTTGATGCAAAAAACAGTATATAAATTTTATTAAACACTTATATAAACAAGCGCAATTAAAAGGTTCAAGACGTGCTGGTAAGGATACAAAAAATGGTGGAACATGTACCACACTGCTGGCTATATATATAGTAGGCAAATCAGCCTATGGCTGGGAAATCCGTATCATAAGTGGTAACATTAAAGGAGGCACTCAGTGGTTACCCTTTAGAGTACATAAAGTGCAGCATAATGCAGGGATGTAATTAATGCTAGGCAGAGGGCCAGTAAAAAGTGTCTATTATGCAGAGCCTATCGCTCCAGAATGAAAAAGGGGGGGAACTCAATTCCACTGCTGCTCGTACCGGTAACCAACAGAGGCATAAGTTTATAAAGGGTTAAGAAGGACACATACCCATAATAGCCAAGTCAGCAAGATAGAGGTGCAGCTCCACAGACCCCAACGCGTTTCGCGAGGGCTTCTTCACAAGAGGGTCGCAAGACTTTGTGAAGAAGCCCTCGCGAAACGCGTGGAGCTGCACCTCACTTATGCCTCTGTTGGTTACCGGTACGGGCAGCAGTGGAATTGAGTTCCCCCCCCCCTTTTTTCATTCTGGAGCGATATGCTCTGCATAATAGGCACTTTTTACTGGCCCTCTGCCTAGCATTAATTACATCCCTGCATTATGCTGCACTTTATGTACTCTATAGGGTAACCACTGAGTGCCTCCTTTAATGTTACCACTTATGACACGGATTTCCCAGCCATAGGCTGATTTGCCTACTATATATATAGCCAGCAGTGTGGTACATGTTCCACCATTTTTTGTATCCTTACCAGCACGTCTTGAACTTTTTAATTGCACTTGTTTATATAAGTGTTTAATAAAATTTATATACTGTTTTTTGCATCAAGGTAGTGTCATTGACTCTTTTCTATGGTTTTTTGAACATGTTTATGGAGTCTCTACCAGGGATTACGTATCCTTTTTGTCCTGTATTGGGGTTATGGTGATCAGTTGTGACCACCAAAAATTTCCCCCACATGGTCTTGTTCAGATGTTGCTTATATTCATAGAGCATATTCCGCCTAATATACCAAATAGGTTGGAAATGCTAAGTAAAAAAGAGACTTTTTGGATTCATAAACTTGACACCTTAAAACCTGCGGGTTTGAATGAAATAACTGATCTCTTCTAGTAACTTGTGGTGTTTTTTTTAAAGGATTGTTCTTTTAATCATTATCCCATACATTTGTACTTTTATATTAACTGAAGAGTTTTTTATTTCCCCTTTTTACCCTTTCAGATATATATATATATATATATATATATATATATATATATATATATATAGTCATATGAAAACATTTGGGCACCCCTATTAATGTTAACCTTTTTTCTTTATAACAATTTGGGTTTTTGCAACAGCTATTTCAGTTTCATATATCTAATAACTGATGGACTGAGTAATATTTCTGGATTTAAATGAGGTTTATCGTACTAACAGAAAATGTGCAATCCGCATTTAAACAAAATTTGATCGGTGCAAAAGTATGGGCACCTCAACATAAAAGTAACATTAATATTTTGTAGATCCTCCATTTGCAAAAATAACAGCCTCTAGTCGCTTCCTGTAGCTTTTAATGAGTTCCTGGATACTGGATGAAGGTATATTTGACCATTCCTGTTTACAAAACAATTCCAGTTCAGTTAAGTTTGATGGTCGCCGAGCCTGGACAGCACGCTTCAAATCATCCCACAGATTTTCAATGATATTCAGGTCTGGGGACTGGGATGGTCATTCCAGAACATTGTAATTGTTCCTCTGCATGAATGCCTGAGTAGATTTGGAGCGGTGTTTTGGATCATTGTCTTGCTGAAATATCCATCCCCTGCGTAACTTCAACTTCGTCACTGATTCTTGCACATTATTGTCAAGAATCTGCTGATACTGAGTTGAATCCATGCGACCCTCAACTTTAACAAGATTCCCGGTGCCGGCATTTGCCACACAGCCCCAAAGCATGATGGAACCTCCACCAAATTTTACTGTGGGTAGCAAGTGCTTTTCTTGGAATGTCGTGTTTTTTTGCCTCCATGCATAACGCCTTTTTGTATGACCAAACAACTCAATCTTTGTTTCATCAGTCCACAGGAGCTTCTTCCAAATGTAACTGGCTTGTCCAAATGTGCTTTTGCATACCTCAGGTGACTCTGTTTGTGGCGTGCTTGCAGAAACGGCTTCTTTCGCATCACTCTCCAATACAGCTTCTCCTTGTGCAACGTGCGCTGTATTGTTGACTGATGCACATTGACACCATCTGCAGCAAGATGATGCTGCAGGTCTTTGGAGGTGGTCTGTGGATTGTCCTTGACTGTTGTCACCATTCTTCTTTGCCTTTCTGATATTTTTCTTGGCCTGCTACTTCTGGGCTTAACAAGAACTGTACCTGTGTTCTTCCATTTCCTTACTATGTTCCTCACAGTGGAAACTGACAGTTTAAATCTCTGAGACAACTTTTTGTATCCTTCCCCTGAACAACTATGTTGAATAATCTTTGTTTTCAGATCATTTGAGAGTTGTTTTGAGGAGCCCATGATGCCACTCTTCATAGGAGATTCAAATAGGAGAACTACTTGCAAGTGGCCACCTTAAATACTTTTTCTCATGATTGGATACACGTGCCTATGACGTTCAAAGCTCAATGAGGTTACAAAACCAATTTAGTGCTTTAGTAAGTCAGTAAAAAGTAGTTAGGAGTGTTCAAATCAAGAAATTGATAAGGGTGCCCATATTTTTGCACCGGTCAAATTTTGTTTAAATGCAGATTGGACATTTTCTGTTAGTATAATAAACCTCATTTCAATCCAGAAATATTACTCAGCCCATCATTTATTAGATATATTAAACTGAAAAAGCTGTTGCAAAAATTTAGCAGGTTTGATAAGATGCAAATAAGTTAGAGCCTGCAAACTTCAAACAAGAGCAGGATTTATTAACAGATGCATAAATCTTGCAAACCAACAAGTTATGTTGCTCAGTTAAATTTTAATAAATTTTCAACATAAAAGTGTGGGTCAATTATTATTCAACCCCTAGGTTTAATATTTTGTGGAATAACCCTTGTTTGCAATTACAGCTAATAATCGTCTTTTATAAGACCTGATCAGGCCGGCACAGGTCTCTGGAGTTATCTTGGCTCACTCCTCCATGCAGATCTTCTCCAAGTTATCTAGGTTCTTTGGGTGTCTCATGTGGACTTTAATCTTGAGCTCCTTCCACAAGTTTTCAATTGGGTTAAGTCAGGAGACTGACTAAGCCACTACAACACCTTGATTTTTTCCCTCTTGAACCAGGCCTTGGTTTTCTTGGCTGTGTGCTTTGGGTCGTTGTCTTGTTGGAAGATGAAATGACGACCCATCTTAAGATCCTTGATGGAGGAGCGGAGGTTCTTGGCCAAATTCTCCAGGTAGGCAGTGCTATCCATCTTCCCATGGATGCGGACCAGATGGCCAGGCCCCTTGGCTGAGAAACAGCCCCACAGCATGATGCTGCCACCACCATGCTTGACTGTAGGGTTGGTATTCTTGGGGTCGTATGCAGTGCCATCCAGTCTCCAAACGTCACGTGTGTGGTTGGCACCAAAGATCTCGATCTTGGTCTCATCAGACCAGAGAACCTTGAACCAGTCTGTCTCAGAGTCCTCCAAGTGATCATGAGCAAACTGTAGACGAGCCTTGACATGACGCTTTGAAATTAAAGGTTCCTTTTTTTCACGTCTGGAACGGAGACCACTGCGGTGGAGTACGTTACTTATGGTATTGACTGAAACCAATGTCCCCACTGCCATGAGATCTTCCCGGAGCTCCTTCCTTGTTGTCCTTAGGTTAGCCTTGACTCTTCGGACAAGCCTGGCCTCGGCACGGGTGGAAACTTTCAAAGGCTGTCCAGGCCGTGGAAGGCTAACAGTAGTTCCATAAGCCTTCCACTTCCGGATGACGCTCCCAACAGTGGAGACAGGTAGGCCCAACTCCTTGGAAAGGGTTTTGTACCCCTTGCCAGCCTTGTGACCCTCCACGATGATGGCCTTGGAATGCTCCTTTGTCTTTCCCATGTTGACCAAGTATGAGTGCTGTTCACAAGTTTGGGGAGGGTCTTAATTAGTCAGAAAAGGCTGGAAAAAGAGATAATTAATCCAAACATGTGAAGCTCATTGTTCTTTGTGCCTGAAATACTTCTTAATACTTTAGGGGAACCAAACAGAATTCTTGTGGTTTGAGGGGTTGAATAATAAATGACCCTCTGAATAAACTTTTCACAATTTAAAAAAAAAAATAAAAAAAGAAATAACATTCTTTTTTGCTGAAGTGCATTTCACACTTCCAGGCTGATCTACAGTCCAAATGTCACAATGCCAAGTTAACTCCGAATGTGTAAACCTGCTAAATCTGCAGGGGGTTGAATACTACTTGTAGGCACTGTATATATATATATATATATATATATATGCATACATACATAGAATGTTTTTTTTAACATAGGATATGCATATTTATATTCATTTTCATATTTATCTTTTTATCCATATGTGCAGTTATACTTATCATTTTTCTATTTATTTATATACATATATATGTGTATATATACGTATTTTTCATTATAAATTAGTGTCATATTTTAAATATATTGGTATAATTTTTCTCTTTGATAGTAACAGTGTATTAGGTTTATCAATTGTCTCCATTCTTCAGCGCATTTCATTTTAAATGTCCTTTGTAATACCCTTTTAGATATCTATTTATGATTCTCTTCATATACTTTATTAATTTATAATTTCTTAAGTTGTAGTATTATATTATATATATTTTTATCATATATATTTTTTCTTTCTATTATATATTTTTTTTTCGTTATAATTTAATTTGGGTCCCCTCTAGTCTCTGCTCTCTTTCTCCCAAGCTTTATACCCACACGGAATGTTTTTTTTTCCCCTCTATTCCAGCCAATGTATTTTTTCCCACATTTCTACAGGTCTTTTTTTTCCTCTCTTGCATCGTGAACTCATTTCACCCCGTCCTAGGATGTTTCCTTCTTACATTTTAGCCTCACGCGCAATTTGTTTTTTTCCCACGCTATGAACTCATCTCACCCCTTCCAGTAGGTTTCTTTTGCAGCGGAGTTTTTTCACGCATGCGTAGTGCTCACACTGATGAACTCTTTTCACCTCTATTACCACACAGGTTGATTTTCTCCTCATCTCTTTATCGCAGTACCTTCACTTTTATTTATCTCAGGACCCAGCAATTTTTGCGTGTTCCCTTCCTCCCAGGATTAGTATTCATTGTTACACTAACATTCAGCACAACAGTATAAGGATTTTTCATATATCACATTTATATTTTTTATGTAATATCACATGTTTCCTATGTAATATTCTCCTTTTTATTTTTCATTTTTATTTTTCATTTTTTAGTCTTCATTAAATAAATAATGAACACAAATAATCTTTTTATATATGAAAAATTCATTCTCACCCTATAAACCCCCTATCCCTTTTTTTTACTACCCATTTTCCTTATAACCAAATGTTTCTAGCACTAGTGATTTTAATACCCCTTAGAATATATCTTATCCTTGATTTCGAATAATATAATAATTTTTTTTTTGCAAATAATACATTTGTTGTTCTGCCACTATAAATAAAGATACAGTTAGGTCCAGAAATATTTGGACAGTGACACAATTTTCGCGAGTTGGGCTCTGCATGCCACCACATTGGATTTGAAATGAAACCTCTACAACAGAATTCAAGTGCAGATTGTAACATTTAATTTGAAGGTTTGAACAAAAATATCTGATAGAAATTGTAGGAATTGTACACATTTCTTTACAAACACTCCACATTTTAGGAGGTCAAAAGTAATTGGACAAATAAACCAAACCCAAACAAAATATTTTTATTTTCAATATTTTGTTGCGAATCCTTTGGAGGCAATCACTGCCTTAAGTCTGGAACCCATGGACATCACCAAACGCTGGGTTTCCTCCTTCTTAATGCTTTGCCAGGCCTTTACAGCTGCAGCCTTCAGGTCTTGCTTGTTTGTGGGTCTTTCCGTCTTAAGTCTGGATTTGAGCAAGTGAAATGCATGCTCAATTGGGTTAAGATCTGGTGATTGACTTGGTCATTGCAGAATGTTCCACTTTTTAGCACTCATGAACTCCTGGGTAGCTTTGGCTGTATGCTTGGGGTCATTGTCCATCTGTACTATGAAGCGCCGTCCGATCAACTTTGCAGCATTTGGCTGAATCTGGGCTGAAAGTATATCCCGGTACACTTCAGAATTCATCCGGCTACTCTTGTCTGCTGTTATGTCATCAATAAACACAAGTGACCCAGTGCCATTGAAAGCCATGCATGCCCATGCCATCACGTTGCCTCCACCATGTTTTACAGAGGATGTGGTGTGCCTTGGATCATGTGCCATTCCCTTTCTTCTCCAAACTTTTTTCTTCCCATCATTCTGGTACAGGTTGATCTTGGTCTCATCTGTCCATAGAATACTTTTCCAGAACTGAGCTGGCTTCATGAGGTGTTTTTCAGCAAATTTAACTCTGGCCTGTCTATTTTTGGAATTGATGAATGGTTTGCATCTAGATGTGAACCCTTTGTATTTACTTTCATGGAGTCTTCTCTTTACTGTTGACTTAGAGACAGATACACCTACTTCACTGAGAGTGTTCTGCACTTCAGTTGATGTTGTGAATGGGTTCTTCTTCACCAAAGAAAGTATGCGGCGATCATCCACCACTGTTGTCATCCGTGGACGCCCAGGCCTTTTTGAGTTCCCAAGCTCACCAGTCAATTCCTTTTTTCTCAGAATGTACCCGACTGTTGATTTTGCTACTCCAAGCATGTCTGCTATCTCTCTGATGGATTTTTTTCTTTTTTTTCAGCCTCAGGATGTTCTGCTTCACCTTAATTGAGAGTTCCTTAGACCGCATGTTGTCTGGTCACAGCAACAGCTTCCAAATGCAAAACCACACACCTGTAATCAACCCCAGACCTTTTAACTACTTCATTGATTACAGGTTAACGAGGGAGACGCCTTCAGAGTTAATTGCAGCCCTTAGAGTCCCTTGTCCAATTACTTTTGGTCCCTTTAAGAAGAGGAGGCTATGCATTACAGAGCTATGATTCCTAAACCCTTTCTCCGATTTGGATGTGAAAACTCTCATATTGCAGCTGGGAGTGTGCACTTTCAGCCCATATTATATATATAATTGTATTTCTGAACATGTTTTTGTAAACAGCTAAAATAACAAAACTTGTGTCACTGTCCAAATATTTCTGGCCCTGACTGTATATATCTATCCTAAATCCCATTACTTTTATTGATAGGTGAAAAAAGAATAACAATTCCATCACATTTTTATAATTTTCATTTTTTATTTTTTTATTATTCATTTCAGCAAGATTAACTCTCCACACCACAGCTTTTCACAAATTCACCCTTTTTTCTTTTTATTTTTCGTTTCTCCTCCTCCCTTTTTTTGTCTCCCTTTCTTGTTTATTCTTTTTTTCTGAATGTTTCTGCCCTCTCCACTTGTCTCTTAGTCATCGGAAAGCTGACGTGATCTTTGTAAATGTGGCTACTTCACTTGTATATATGTATCCCTTGCTTGCAGCATGTGTTATGCTGTTCCTTTTTGGCTTCTGTCCTGATGAAGAAGGCGGAGATGCCTTTGAAACGCCTTGACCTGTGAAAATAAAGAAAAGGAATTCATGATACACCTTGGATTTGTGGTTTTTAGTGCAGCATTTTAACCCGAATTCTTTAAACTATTTTTACCTACAGAGATAAGGGAGAAGAACTGAGCTTACTACAGAGATAAGGATGCAGAACCCAGCTTACTACAGAGATAAGGGTGCAGAACCAAGCTTACTACCGAGATAAGGGAGGAGACCCCAGCTTACTACAGAGATAAGGGAGCAGATCCAAGCTTACTACAGAGATAAGGGAGCAGAAGAGAGCTTACTACAGAAATAAGGGTGCAGAACCAAGCTTACTACAGAGATAAGGGAACAGGACGGAGCTTACTACATAGATAAGGGAGCAGAATCAAGCTTACTACAGACATATGGGTGCAGAACCGAGCCTACTACAGAGATAAGGGAGCAGAACCAAGCTTACTACAGAGTTAAGGGAGCAGAACTGAGCTTACTACAGAGATAAGCCAGCAGAACAGAGCTTACTACAGAGATAAGGGAGCAGAACAGAGCTTACTACAGAAATAAGGGTGCAGAACCAAGCTTACTACAGAGATAAGGGAGCAGAACCGAGCTTTCTACATAGATAAGGGAGCAGAACCGAGCTTACTGCAGACATATGGGTGCAGAACCGAGCCTACTACAGAGATAAGGGAGCAGAACCAAGCTTACTACACAGTTAAGGGAGCAGAACTGAGCTTACTACTGAGATAAGGGAGCAGAACAGAGCTTACTATAGAAATAAGGGTGCAGAACCGAGCGTACTACAGAGATAAGGGAGCAGAACCGAGCTTACTACATAGATAAGGGAGCAGAATTGAGCTTACTACAGAGATATGGAAGCAGAACCGAGCTTACTGCAGGAATATGGGTGCAGAACCAAGCTTACGACAGAGATAAGGGAGCAGAACCAAGCTTACTACAGAGATAAGGGAGCAGAACTGAGCTTACTACAGAGATAAGGGAGCAGAACCGAGATTACTACAGAGATACGAGATCAGAACTGAGCATACTACAGAAATAAGGGTGCAGAACTGAGCCTACTATAGAGATACGAGAGCAGAACCGAGCTTTCTACAGAGATACGAGAGCAGAACCAAGTTTACTACAGAGATACAGGAGCAGAACCGAGCTTACTGTACCCATACAGGAGCAAAATCGTACTTACTCAGTCTACTACATACAAACAGCAACAAGACCCCACGCGTCCTACATAGCTACAGGAACAGAACAAGCCTACTTCATAGACATAGTACCAGAACTAAGCTTACTGCTTAAATATGGTACCATAACAAAAGACGTCTCAGAGGAGATCTCATTTATATGTATAAATACATGTGTGATCACTATAAAGGACTGGTACATGACTTATTTATTCCAAAGACAATACTAAGGACCAGGGGGCATACACTGCGAGTGGAAGAAAAGCGATTCCGGCAGCGAAATAGGAAAGGGTTCTTTACGGTTAGAGCAGGCAGACTGCGGAATGCCCTACCACAAGAGGTAGCAATGGCAGATACTATAACAGCTTTTAAAAACAGCTGGATGATTTCCTTAGTACACACAACATTGTTGGTTAAAAGTGACTTAGGGACAAAATGTAGAATTGGTGGAGGAAGGTTGAACTAGATGGACCTAGGTCTTTTTTCAACCTAAATAACTATGTAACTGAGCTTACTGTATTGATATAGAAGCAAAACCACACTTGCTACATAGATACAGTACCATAACTCAGCTAACTACATGTACAACAATTACAAAACGTATCCTATATTTTCAATGTTAAACTCGAACAGAACACAGCTAGCACATAGACTATACACTGATGCCATCTGTGTGCTGTACGTGTTTTTCACGGCCCCATAGACGTCTATTGGCCCTTGTCATCTGCGCTGCTGGGAAAAAAACCAAATGTCTCCGTAGGGATCACACACGGTCTGTGTAAACACACGGACATGCGAGCAGTGTCGCGGGCGGGGAGGAGGGTGTCAGCACACCGCGCTCACCCCTTCTGCTCAGGTCCGGCAGTTGCTCCTGGTGGCTCGAGCCGCGGGCCGGATCCCGGGGTGTCTCGAGCGGCACTCCTCGCCCGTGAGTGAAAGGGGGTGGTTTGTTGGGGTTATAGTTCGTGACGCCACCCACGGTTGTGGTGATTGCACCACCGCTGCTCGGTGTGGGGGTCCCGGGGATGGTGATGGGAGCAGCCAGGTGTTGTGTTGCCCCTCCGTGGGTAGGGGTTGGTGATCCCGGGGCCCGGTGGAGAGATGTAAAGTGTAGGGCCTGGAGGGCGCAGGGACGCGGGGGCAGCGCTGTGCCTTGCGGCACTATGGTACTCACTCAGCCTGACACGGACACAGTTTGTACGGTAAACCAACGGCTGGTAGGACGGTCCCACAGACGGCTGCACCTGCACTCCCGGTAGGTGACGGTGACTTCTCTCTTCCTTGCACCTGTGTGGTCTGGTGGTATCGGTGGATTCCCTCCGGTTACCCGCTCCCCGACTGCAATCTGGGCCGGAGGAGCTCTACACTTTGCCCGCAGGCGCTGGCCCTGGGGAAACTGGTGCCTTGGCGGTGGCGGTGTCTCCCCGTTAATGGTCGGGCTGTTGCCGTCAATCGGGACTTTGTTGTTGGGGGATCTGCGTCCCCGTCACTGACGGATTCGGCAAATTGGGCGACTCCTAGCCTTGCCGGGGTCCGAGAGGCCCCTGCCCTGGTGCTGACTGTCCTTCGGAACACTGCTCCAGACCACCGGGCACACAGCCAACGGGGTCCTTCCAGGAACTTCCGAACTGTCCCACTCCGGACAGTCACCGCCGTCGCTGACCTTGCTGTTCTAGCCCTACACACAGCTGGGCTCTCAGGCTCTGCGCACTCTCTGCGCTCTCTCCACTTCTTGCTTTCCTCCTTTTTCACTTTCCTTTCCTTCACTTTCACTTCTGGTTGTTTCCTCTAGCCCCTGCCTGGGCTACTCCTCACTCCTTCCACTTCCTCCTCCTCGACAGAACTCCTCTCTCCAGCTCTCCCCTGAGCTATCTGCCTGGCTTACTTCCTGCCTCCAGAGTCGTGAGCTCCTTGGTGGGCGGAGCCAACCGCCTTGCCCACCCCCTGGTGTGCATCACAGACTCCTGGAGGGAGGCAACAAGGATTTCTGGTTAGCAGGTGTGCCTACCTGGAGTGTGGGGTGTAATGGTGTTGTTATCTGTGTCCCCTGGCTTGCCCAGGGCGACACATTCCCCCTTAGCAAAATGCAGACCGTCCGCGGGCTGCCGTCCTACACCGGTTTTATTTTTCTGTAAAAGGGGATAACAAGGGTTAATCAAACATAAATAACATTTTTAATCATAAACTCTTCCCAAGACGGGAGGCACATTTTACTTTAAACGTTGCAACGGTGTACGGTCACGGTTTCCGCTCTCTCCCACCCAAGCAACCTGGCCCTGATGCTGCCCCTAAAACCCAGGCAGCACCCCTTGACCCACAGTCCAGCACAAGTCACCCGAGCGGGATCTGTCCTTGCCCTCCAGAGGGTAGCCACCGGTCCCTTTGGTGGCTGGGCCCTGGCCTGCTCTGCTCAGGGCCCTCCCTCCAACCTGCCTCTCCGGAGGCGGCATTGCAGAAACGGTAACAGTACCCAACATATTTACAAGCCACTAACGTTTGTGGTTGCCCTGCAGAGTTCACGGGCTTGTCCATGGATAGTTCCCATGCATTTTAAACGGTCCCCACGGGGACAACGGTGCCGGCTCCTGCCGGTTGCTAATCACTGCAGACAATCAGGTAAACTTCGGTAAATCATTTTTCATTTTCAAAACTTTCAACTTTTTCAAACACACACACAACAACCTTTTACATTTGCGGACCCCTTTCACTCATAGAACGGTCTCCCTGTACCTAAGTGGGGGTCTACCTAGGTTGGAACGGGTGGACCTTCGGGGCCCGGTGTCGGTGATGCTAGACAGTGGGGTAGAGGGAACAATCGGTTCCTCCTCCCTGCTACAGTGTGGGGCAGGCGGAGGTGCAGGGGGGCTGGGTACAGGTTCATCCCTGGGCACTGGCACTGGTTCTGGCTCACGGTTAACCGCTTCCACTACTTCTTCATCCACGGGTTGTGGGAACAGTATCACTGGAAGTATCACCGCGCCGTTCTGTGTAGGCCAGTTTGCTGGGAAGTCACCCATTACAGTGTGGATTACCTCTGCTGCCTTTTCCACTGGTGGAGAAACCGGTGCTTCAGCTTCTGCTTTCAATACCGGGGGGCATTTTTTCAAATGGTCCCGAGAAACTGTGGCCAGGGTGCCCCCTTGGTCACGACTGATCTGGTAGGTTTTCCCATTGTCCCACTCGGTGGGTTGTACGACGTAAGGGACTTGCTCCCACTGGTCATCCAGTTTGTGGGCTTTTCTCTTCCGTTTCAGCACCACATCTCCTGGCTGGAAAGGACCTGCAGGCGCCTTCTGGTTGAACCGGTGCTCTTGCTGTTCTCGACTTCGACTGAGGTTTTTCTCTACATACTCCTGGATTTGCCGGTACTGGGCCCTCCTCCGACTCTCCCACTCTGCCGTTGAAGGGAGTGCTTCCGGAGCTTCCAACCCCATCTCCAGATCCACCGGCAGGCGGCCAGGCCGAGCCCTCATCAGATACGCTGGGGTGCACTTCGTCGAGCTGGTTTTGATATTATTGTACATGTCGACCAAGTCGGGTAACTTTTCCGGCCACATGTTCCGTTCTTCCAGCGGTAGCGTCTTGAGGAGCCCCAGGACCAAATGATTCATTTTCTCGCACATGCCGTTGGTTTGGGCGTGGTACGGAGTGGTCCGGATCTTCTTGCAGCCGTACAACTGGCAGAATTCGTGAAACACCTCTGCTTCAAAAGCCGGGCCTTGGTCAGTCAGCACCTTCTCGGGGTACCCATGAGGTCGGCAGAAATAAGCCTGGAACGCACGAGCAGCAGTTCGACCAGTCAGGTCCTTGACGGGGACTACCACCATAAATCTGGAGTAGTGGTCTACCATGGTCAATGCGTAGGTGTACCCACTTCGGCTAGGGGTGAGCTTAACATGGTCTAGGGCGACCAGTTCCAGCGGCTGATGGGTGACGATGGGATGTAACGGTGCCCTCTGGCTAGTCTCGTCCTTTCTCCTCAGCGTACAAGGACCGCACTCTCGGCACCAGGCTTCCACCGATTCACGCATCCCACTCCAATAGAACCGCTCTCTCAACAGCATCTCCAGCTTCTTCCACCCGAAGTGGCCAGCACCATCATGGTATGCCCGCAGTACAGTAGCGACATCAGCCTGAGGAACGATTAACTGGCATATTTTCTCATGGGTCTTCGGGTTGATCAGCTCACGGTACAGCCTCCCTTGGTGTAGGTAAAGCCGTTTCCGTTCTTTCCACAAGCGTTGGGCTTCGGCTGGAGCGCTGGGGTCCATTCCCATGGCGCCTTGTTCCACCAGAGTCTTGACAAGGCGGACAGCCGGCGCTTGGTCCTGGGCGTCCTGCCACTCTTGACTGGGCCGCGGGTCCAGATCCACCCTTTGCTGACATACCTGTACCCTCTCAGTAGGCGGCTGGTGAAACGCAGGCAACTCAATCTCCTCGAGGTCGTCGTCCTCACACCCCTCTTCTGACAAATGGGGCATCCGGGAGAGTGCATCTGCATTGATGTTGACACGACCAGCTCGGTACTTTATGGTGAAATCATAGTTGGCTAACCGGGCTACCCACCGCTGCTCCAGCGCGCCCAACTTGGCCGTGTTCAGGTGAGTTAACGGATTGTTGTCCGTAAACGCGGTGAATTTTGCTGCCGCCAGGTAGTGGCGGAACCGCTCTGTGATAGCCCACACCAACGCCAATAGCTCGAGCTTGAAGGAGCTATAGTTCTCAGGGTTCCTTTCGGTCGGCCGGAGTTTTCGGCTGGCGTAGGCAATCACCTTCTCCTTTCCATCCTGGACCTGGGACAAGACCGCTCCTAGCCCCACGTTACTGGCGTCCGTGTGGAGAATGAACGGGCGCCCATAGTCAGGGTACGCCAAGACCTCTTCTCCGGTCAAGGCCGCCTTCAACTGGCCAAAGGACTCCTCATGCTGGTCCTCCCACAACAGTGGGGCTCCAATGGGTCTACCACCTTTGGTCTGTCCCACGAGGAGATCTTGCATGGGGGCAGCCATCTTCGTGTACCCCTTTATAAAACGCCGATAGTACCCTACCAGCCCCAGGAACTGCCGTACTTCCCTCACTGTGGTTGGTCTCGGCCAGCTCTGGATGGCAGTGATCTTCTCAGGGTCGGGGGCAACACCATCCGCACTCACCACATGTCCTAGATACTGCACCCTGGGTTTCAGCAGATGGCACTTCGAGGGCTTCAACTTCATCCCGAACTTGGCAAGGGACGCGAACACCTCGGCCAGGTGCTCCAGATGGGCTTCATACGTCTGGGAATAAACAATCACATCATCCAAATACAGCAGGACGGTCTCGAAGTTTAAATGTCCCAAACAGCACTCCATCAACCGTTGGAAGGTCCCGGGGGCATTGCACAGCCCAAACGGCATGCTATTGAATTCGCAGAGCCCCATCGGGGTGGTGAAGGCGGTCTTTTCCCGGTCCTCGGGGGCCACGGCCACTTGCCAGTATCCGCTGGTGAGGTCAAGGGTCGAGAAGTAGTTTGCAGTTCTCAGTGCAGCCAAAGATTCTTCAATACGAGGCAATGGATAGGCATCTTTATGGGTTATCTGGTTGATCTTCCGGTAGTCCACACACATCCGCATGGTACCATCCTTCTTCTTGACCAGTACCAACGGAGCGGCCCAGGGACTACAACTGTCCCGAATAACCCCTGCCTCCTTCATATTCTTCAACATATCTTTGGCACACTGGTAATGTGCAGGGGGAATAGGTCTATACCTCTCTTTGATAGGGGGATGTTCACCCGTGGGAATGTGGTGTTGGACCCCCTTGATCTGCCCAAAGTCTAGGGGGTGCTTACTGAAAACCTGTTCGTACTCCTGCACTACCCTGTGTACCCCTGCCCTGTGATGTGTAGGGGTATCATCAGTGCCCACATGTAGCTGTTGGTGCCACTCCTTGGTGTCCCCCTGGGGTGGGGAAGTGCTGGTGGTAGGTGGGAGTGTGGATGGACGGGCTTCCTGGATAGTGTGAGGGTCCAGGGTGAGTAGTTTGGCAATGGTGGCATACCGGGGGAGCCTGACTTCCTCCTCCCCACAGTTCAACATTCTCACAGGCACTCTCCCTTTCTTCACATCTACCACCCCTCGGGCGGCCACTACAGTGGGCCAGTGCTCGGAAGGCATGGGCTCCATCATCGCAGGGTAGTCACGCCCCTGAGGCCCTACTGCTGCCCTACACCAGATCATCATCTCACTCCTAGGGGGCACAGTCAATGGAGCAACATCCATCACTCGCACTCCACCAATCTCCCCTCCGGTTGAGCTTACATGCTGGCGGTACATCAGGGCGCGGATCTCACGCTGCACAGCCCTCTGCCGGCTCCCCGCCGCCGTGGCGGCTAGCCGTTGCAAAAGGTTCAACACATCAGCCATGCAGTGTTCCATCACATTGGTTCCCAGCACTATTTTCGGGTTATGATCACTAGGTTCATTCATGATCACAATCATGCCCTGATGTTGCAGTTCAGCTTGCCCCACTGTCATAGCCACTTCTTTATACCCCACCTGGGTCAATGGAAGTCCATTAGCGGCAATCAAATTTATACTAGGGTCTGGAGGCGCCAGCTCGTCTGTGGCCCAATACTGCTGGTACAAGGTATACGGTATGGTAGTTACCTGTGATCCAGTGTCCAGGAGAGCCATCACGGGTATGCCGTCCACAGCCACAGGGATGATAGGGCGGGCCCCGACATATCGGTCTCGCCAGTCCGGGGGGCCACGGTGTTCTACTCCTGAGGATTGGCCCGGGGCCCCAGGGGTTGCTCGTTTAACGGGCACTGTCGGTAAACATGGCCCGGCTTACGGCACTTGTAGCAGATTGGAGGTCTGCTCCGCGGGTTGTTAGCGCTTCTCCGCTGCATCCAGGGAACATCTTCGGGACTGTCAGCAAGCTGTATCTGCGCTTGGGGCTGAGATCTGGTCAGGGGTTGTAGTGCAGCAAGGATTTTGGCAAGGTCTCCGTCCAGGCGACGGACCTGGGCTGCCAGTTCTTCCACTGTGCTGCTTGAGGCTGCAGGTAGTAAGGAGGTTGGTTTGGCTGGAGCCGCCACAACGGGAGCTGTCTCGACGGGCCACGGGACGGGTTCCAGAATTTCAGCAGCTGGGGGCTGTAGTGCTTTGATAGCCCGCTCCTTTAACACAGCAAAGTCCACATCAGGGTGTTCCAGGGCCCACAGCCGGAGCTGTTTACGATCCTCAGGGGACCTCATCCCCTGCGCAAATTGCTCCACCAACATCTTGTTGCTATCCGCCTCATTAATAGAGTTCACCCGCTTCAGCGTGCGGAGGGCGGTCTGCAGACGTAGAGCATAGTCCCGAATGCTATCCCCAGCTCGTTGCCGGCACTGGTAAAACTGCATCCTCAGCTCAGCTTCTGTCCGGGTCTCGAAGGCAGTCTGTAGCTTCTCGAAGATGGTGGCTACAGAGAGCCGGTCCCCCTCGGCCCAGGTCTCCGCTTCCTGCTCCGCCGCACCGGTTAACTGGCCTAGCACTATCGCTGCACGTTGCTTATCAGTCAGGGGGTACAGCTCTAGCAGCGGGTTAAGCTTTTTCCGGAAGGCCTGTAGGGCATCCGGTTTCCCGTCATACTGCGGTAGCCAGGCAGCTCCGTGCGCATAGGGCAAGGAAAACGGCATGACCTGAGCAAGCGCGGGGGCCGCGGCACCTCCCGCCAGTACGGCCGGGACCTGGGCAGGCCCATTCCCATCCGCGGGTGCCGCTGCGGCTGCGACCACCGCTCCTCCAGCGGCTCCGTCGGGCGCAGACATCTTGTTTCCGTCCCCCTTAGCTCTTTCCGGCCCCTCCTCTCTCGGGGCGGGGTTTTGGCCTTCGCGCTTCTACTGCTCGAGAAGACGCTCGAGCGGGAACTTTTCGCGCCAAAGATGGCGGCTTCTGAAATTTTTCTGCCGGATACCTCCGGCGGTAACAAGGCGCACCTCTACCTGACGGCAGAGCGGTAAGATCCTGTTCGTGACGCCAAGTTGTCGCGGGCGGGGAGGAGGGTGTCAGCACACCGCGCTCACCCCTTCTGCTCGGGTCCGGCAGTTGCTCCTGGTGGCTCGAGCCGCGGGCCGGATCCCGGGGTGTCTCGAGCGGCACTCCTCGCCCGTGAGTGAAAGGGGGTGGTTTGTTGGGGTTATAGTTCGTGACGCCACCCACGGTTGTGGTGATTGCACCACCGCTGCTCGGTGTGGGGGTCCCGGGGATGGTGATGGGAGCAGCCAGGTGTTGTGTTGCCCCTCCGTGGGTAGGGGTTGGTGATCCCGGGGCCCGGTGGAGAGATGTAAAGTGTAGGGCCTGGAGGGCGCAGGGACGCGGGGGCAGCGCTGTGCCTTGCGGCACTATGGTACTCACTCAGCCTGACACGGACACAGTTTGTACGGTAAACCAACGGCTGGTAGGACGGTCCCACAGACGGCTGCACCTGCACTCCCGGTAGGTGACGGTGACTTCTCTCTTCCTTGCACCTGTGTGGTCTGGTGGTATCGGTGGATTCCCTCCGGTTACCCGCTCCCCGACTGCAATCTGGGCCGGAGGAGCTCTACACTTTGCCCGCAGGCGCTGGCCCTGGGGAAACTGGTGCCTTGGCGGTGGCGGTGTCTCCCCGTTAATGGTCGGGCTGTTGCCGTCAATCGGGACTTTGTTGTTGGGGGATCTGCGTCCCCGTCACTGACGGATTCGGCAAATTGGGCGACTCCTAGCCTTGCCGGGGTCCGAGAGGCCCCTGCCCTGGTGCTGACTGTCCTTCGGAACACTGCTCCAGACCACCGGGCACACAGCCAACGGGGTCCTTCCAGGAACTTCCGAACTGTCCCACTCCGGACAGTCACCGCCGTCGCTGACCTTGCTGTTCTAGCCCTACACACAGCTGGGCTCTCAGGCTCTGCGCACTCTCTGCGCTCTCTCCACTTCTTGCTTTCCTCCTTTTTCACTTTCCTTTCCTTCACTTTCACTTCTGGTTGTTTCCTCTAGCCCCTGCCTGGGCTACTCCTCACTCCTTCCACTTCCTCCTCCTCGACAGAACTCCTCTCTCCAGCTCTCCCCTGAGCTATCTGCCTGGTTTACTTCCTGCCTCCAGAGTCGTGAGCTCCTTGGTGGGCGGAGCCAACCGCCTGGCCCACCCCCTGGTGTGCATCACAGACTCCTGGAGGGAGGCAACAAGGATTTCTGGTTAGCAGGTGTGCCTACCTGGAGTGTGGGGTGTAATGGTGTTGTTATCTGTGTCCCCTGGCTTGCCCAGGGCGACACAGCAGCACCATAGATTATAATGGATACATGTGGTAACCGTGAAAAAAACGGATACAACACATACCACATACACAGACATGTGAAGGAGGTCATAAGGTGGTCACATAGCTACGTCACAGTGCACGGGTTAATTTCACTTTTCTTTTCATAAACATGGAAAGACAAATGAAATTCCCTAACACATATGTGAATGAGCCCTTAGGGCCTGTGCCCACAATCAGTATCAGCAGCGTCTTGGACGCAAAGTGTTTTCACGGAGTCCAAAATGCTGTGTTATACAGTACAAGCACAGTGGATGGATTTATAGGAATCTCCGGCCCCCTGGGCTTCTTTTAGATGCTCCATTAGCTGTCATGTTGCACTGCTTTCCTATCCTCAGCATGTGAAATTATTCCAACAGCGATGCTAGTGCTCTGAGCGGGAGAATACAGAGAACATCCGCTGACAGTCACTCTGTTGGTGCGCACCGACAGCATGATCTCCTGCCCAGGAGACTAGCGTCTCCACCAGAGAAAGTACGCTGTGTCCAGACCATGAGGATACCTGATGGTGGGCACGGACAGCGCGATCTCCCGCCCAGGAGATTAGCGTCTCCACCAACGAAAGTACGCTGCAGCCACACAACCATATAGATTTAGTGTTGTGCCCTAAAGATATGTTTTACACATACACAATACACTATAAGGCTACGTGCCCACAGTCTAGACATACTGTGTCCTGGACACAGCATTTCCTCACCTGCAGGGCCACATGTGCTCTCCGCAGGGACCACAGCTGCCTGTGCCCACAGTCAGGGTTCGGGCTGCTGTGTCTCTTTCTTCGGTTCTCTCTGTGGAGACACTTGTGGCTACGCAGCAATAAATTGACATGCCAGGGCTCAGGAAGCCGCACCACAGTTTAGTTTTCAAAGTGGGCTGTGCACGCACAGTGGGCATAGGATTTCTAAAAATCCCATCCACTGCGCCTTTACAATGCAGCGAAAACACTCTGAATCCAAAACGCTGTGAACACTGATGGTGGGCACGCAGCCTTACATACAGGCATCTTACAAACATACACAACCCCAGAAACACGGACTGTAAACATACAGTACAGAAATGTGAACACATATACAGACATGTACTCCCACATGGCATAGACGTGCACACACAGCATACAGCCATATACACGTACACACAGCGTACAGCCGTATCCACCTACACACAGTGTACAGCCATATAGACGTACACACAGGGTACAGCTGTCTATGCATACACACAGCGAATGGCCGTATACACGTACACACAGGGTACAGCCGAATACACGTACACACAGGGTACAGCTGTATACGCGTACACACAGCGCATAGCTGTATACACGTACACACAACATACAGCCGTATACACATGCACACAGCGTACAGCCGTACACACAGCGTACAGTCGTATACACATACACACAGCGTACAGCCGTATGCACATACACACAGCGTACAGCTGTATACACGTACACACATACAAATACAGACACATACACAGCTATAGTCACATAGACGCGTATACATATTTTTAAACATTCACATACAAATAAACATACATATAGACAGACACAATCCTATACACACATACTAGGGGGCTTTTACTGTTGGTAATGGTGGACACTTCTTCTCTTGTCTCCCATGCGGCCCACAGACTTGTTTAATGGTAAATCCTTGTAGGTTAAAGGACCTGTGGTGACATCACGCCCATGTGATCAGAAGGGATGGGGCCTCAGGAATATATCTGATACTAGAAAGAAACTCCACGTGGTCCTGGAGTTGTTTATAATAGAAGCGGGCGTCTGAGGTAAGACCTCCAGATGGAGGGTGCAGTGGGCACAGGGGGAGAGGGGTGCGAAGCCTGCATGATTCTAGTGGACGGGAGGAAACATGGCCACGCCCACCAACCAAGGCGGTCACGCCCACTACACAGGCAGGTCCTTCTAGCCACTGGGATGTAGTCACAACCCTTGTCTGATGCTTTTCTTCTGCGGCGGGACGAAGGCAGCGCGCGTTGCATGACGCGGCCGTGTTTCCTGTAATATGCGGGTAGTCTGCACCTGTAATGTGTCAGTGCCCGCCGGTCCGGCCACATCACAGTACGGGAGACACGGCCGCACGCAATTCACTATGTGAGGCCATGTGAGTTATAATGACATCATCCAGCAGGCGGGCAGCCCTCTACAATAGCTGGGAGAGCAGCCTGGGGGGGCAATTGCCCCTCTGCCTCCCGGCCCAGCCCACCCCTGTTCTGCCTCATGTTCAGAATATTCTATTTTGGGGAATTAATCACCAATGTCCAATATTATTTATATACACTTCGATCAAACTTAACAAACACCACTTGGCATCGGAGATAACCAACCAAGAAGAAGTGAATCAACACCAAATTACTAGCAAATCTTGAATATTTTATTTCTTATTTTTAGTAAATTCATTTAATAAATATACAAACAAGAGAGCCACCTGGGGGGCACATGATTCCAGATTAATCTAAATATAATATCCCGTCCACTGTTCAACATCATAGAGAGTGACTATGTATCATATCCATAGGACAAAATACTACATAACACATGTCAACAAATCTCCTACTGACATGACTTAAAGGGACTAAAAGATGGCGGAACGCGGCATGAATCACCACTGTCAATTATTGACCTATCATAACACGTAACACATATAGTATTCGTATTCTATTCAGAGATATAAATATATAACATGTATATATTCAATGGTATATCCCTGTCACCGCTCCAGCATCCAGTCCCTAAATCATGATGCCTGCTGGGATAAATTAATGACATATATATAATAATATCTTAAGGGATTGATTTACAAATGTTTCCCATTTTGTTTCCCAGCTCTATGGATAGACATAAATAAATGCATAGTAGTTGTCATTGTCCCAGACTATGTATATTAAGGCGTCCTTTATTTCCACCTGACAATCGAGTGAGTCATAGATTAACACAGGGCCCGCTGGACTATAGAGACACAGTCACTTAGAAGTACAACAATACAATGATTAACATATCTCACAAGGACAAGATTACTTACATTAATGAATGAGTTTCCTGGCCATGCGTCTCGCCACCCCTGACATACCTTACGCCGCTCGCTTTATTGCTTTGATAAAGCGAGCGGCGAAACGTACATCAGGGGTGGCGGGACACATGGCCAGGAAACTCATTCATTAATGTAAGTAATCTTGTCCTTGTGAGATATGTTAATAATTGTATTGTTGTACTTCTAAGTGACTGTGTCTCTATAGTTGGGCGGGCCCTGTGTTAATCTATGACTCACTCGATTGTCAGGTGGAGATAAAGGACACCTTAATATACATAGTCTGGGACAATGACAACTACTATGCATTTATTTACGTCTATCTGTAGAGCTGGGAAACAAAATGGGAAACATTTGTAAATCAATCCCTTAAGATATTATTATATATATGTCATTAATTTATCCCAGCAGGCATCATGATTTAGGGACTGGATGCTGGAGTGGTCACAGGGATATACCATTGAATATATACATGTTAAACATTTATATCCCTGAATAGAATACAAATACTATATGTGTTACGTGCTATGATAGGTCAATAATTGACAGTAGTGATTCATGCCGCGTTCCGGCATCTTTTAGTCCCTTTAAGTCATGTCGGTAGGAGATTTGTTGACATGTGTTATGTAGTATTTTGTCCTATGGATATGATATATAGTCACTCTCTATGATGTTGAACAGTGGACGGGATATTATATTTAGATTAATCTGGAATCATGTGCCCCCCAGGTGGCTCTCTTGTTTGTATATTTATTAAATGAATTTACTAAAAATAAGAAATAAAATATTCAAGATTTGCTAGTAATTTGGTGTTGATTCACTTCTTCTTGGTTGGTTATCTCCGATGCCAAGTGGTGTTTGTTATATTCTATTTTGGGGGACTGAAGTTGGCCTACACAGCAGCACTGACTGGCAATGGGAATACGGTATTTATGTGTGTAATTACAAAATTATTTTTTTTTCCTTCACTATTGTCACCTTAGTATATAGATTTAAGTAGGAGTATAGATAAAACTTGGTATGCACATGTTTATGTATAGGTGTGCATTTGTATATGTTCCTATTTATGTGTATGCACTTATATGTATATATTTATATAATTTATTAATTCCAATATTTATAACTAATCGTTGAATATGAAGTACACTATATTTATGTTTATGATGTAATACATAGCAAGTTTATGTTTTATATTGATTGTATGGGATATATTTTGTATGTTTTTTATTTATATTATATAATATTTGTATAATTATTTATTAATATTTATTCACTTAATTTAATACACTTTATATAAATACATATTTTTATAACACATTGATATTTATTCAGCAATGAAGTAGCACTTTATATATTGATGCACTTATTATTATTATTACATTCAAGTATGCCCAATATGGATATATGTACCGCCCCGCTCTCGACAGCCGAGCTGCTCAGATCCGGCCCTACTGTGGGTGGCTCGAGGGTCTCCGGACCCGGGGGCCTCACGGTCACTTCAAATGAAAAGGGGTAGTGATGGGATGGTGGATTTAGGACGTATATGTACGGGCTGAGCCGTACGGAGTTCATGACACCACCCACGGTGTGTGGTGATATTGGACACCACCGCTGCAGTTACGGGGCACCCGGGGGAGATGTTGTGCAGCAAGTTGTTAACCCCTCCGTTGGCGGTGATGCTGGCCCTGGGACCCGTTGGGGAGGCTGGCGATGCAGGGAGATGGGCGACCGCAGGGTGCTGATGTACTCACTATTAGAAACACACACGAGTCTCTGGTTAACCAAGGTGATGGTGGTCGGTGCCCTCAGCTGGCTGTGTTCAGGTTCCCCCACCCGGCTGGTGGTCTCTGTCTTTCTCCTGCACCTGTGTAAGATGGTGGACTGCCTGTGCTTGCAACTTCAGGAGTCCGCTCCCGGCTTGTGGTTGCCTAAGGAGCCCTTTGCCCGCAGACGCTGGTCCGTGGAATCTCTGAGCCGTGGCGGTGGCCTTTTATCCCCCTCGGTGGGCTGTTACCTTCAGTCGGGACTTTGGGTGGGACAGGACCTCTAGAACCGCTACCACTTAACACTCCGAATCTTCAGGACTGGATGGCGGGGAGTGGAATGGGTACACCTCTGGGCACTGTTGCTCACCCTCCTCTTGACATCGAGAGCGAACCATCCCCTCTCCCTGCAATGTCGGGTGTAGGTTACCAGTTCTCTGAGTTCCAGGTCCCGGTCGGGATGGCCAATAGGGAGATGCAGGTAGACGTCCCTCCGGGACACGAAGATCTCTGCGTCCAGGCCCGGCTCGAAGATGAATCCCCATCCTCTTTGGGGGTCGAAGTGCTGGACCTGGCCTTCGTGTGTCGGGCCCTTCACCTGAAAGGTGGTGTTGCGGAGGTTATCTTTCTCTGTGTAGCTCCGGGCCAGCACCTCCACTTACCTCTTTTCACGGGCGGTGATCTCCTGGCCAGATTGCGCTGCTGCTGCTCCCAGTATGGAGTGTCTGCCTGCTCCTGTTCTCTCTGTGCGGGGATCGGGCCCAGCCGGAGTTTCCCGTGCCGGCTACGACCGACACTCTCTGCACTGGGGAACCCCGCTGTGTCGTGGCCTGCTCGGCTGCCTTGCAGCTGCAGCCCCGCGGTGCCTAAGCCGAGGCCTGGGTTTTGGGAGCGGCCAGTGTGACACCCTGGACTAGCCAGGTAGTCACATACATACCAACACACACACACCCCCACCCTAGACAGTTACAACAGTCAACCAAAAATCCTTGTTGCCTCCCTCCAGGGTCTGATGTCCACACCAGGTAGGGCGGAGCCAGGCGGTTGGCCCCACTGAGGAGTTCACAGGCCTGGAGGCGGGAAAAGTGTCAGTTCAGTCTTGGAGGTGAAAGTGAGAGGAGTAAACACTTGGGTGTCTGGGTTGGAGCCCAGGCACTGACAGCAAGGTTGGCAGACGGTGGTGGCCGTCTGCAGGAGTTAGTGGAACTCCGCAGAGCCGTAAGGACCGGGGTCGGGTGTCGGCCCACCGGTACCGGACCGGGAACGGAGTGAAGCTAAGCACACAGGCAGGGCCATCGGACCCCGACCAGGCTTGGAGCCGCCGTCAATAGTCAAAACCGAATGTGACAGGAACCCTAGGGGTTTCCCAACTACCAAGTCCCGATTGAAGGCATCTGTCCACCCAGAGAGGATATACAGCCACCGCCACAGGCTAGAGATCCAAGGGTCAGCGCCTGCGGGCAAAACGGGCTCCTACAGCACCTATACGCCGGGGAGCAGACTTTTATGATCCGGAACCATGGAAGACCACCACAAATCATTGGCAAAAGGTGACAAGAGCATTGGCAACTAATCTGGCCGCCATCCCCTTACTAACCATCACAACTAGAAGTAGCCGAGGGGTGAACTAACATCCTGTGCACCGCGAACCCAGCCGGAGAACTAACTATCCTAAAGGTAGGAAAGATGAATAACTCTCTACCTCAGAAAATAGACAAGAATAGCTAGCCCCCCACATTCAAAGACTGCGGTGATATAGGAAAAATACAATACACAGGTAGATGACAGGATTAGCAAAAGGTGAGGCCCCCGCTGACTAAAATAGGAAAGGACAGGAAAGGGACTGATGGTGGCCAGAGAAAAACCCTGCAAAATACCAACTTCCTGATAGTACAAAAAAGCCCTCAGATCGCACGATCTGAACTCCGTCCTATACTAGGTGCCCTTGTCATACCAATGAACAGAAAACAAGAATTATAACAAAGTCAACAAGCCACAAACACATGGACCCAAAGGAGCTATACTCCACACAGAACTGAGGGAGTTTCTCAACAATCCACTGAGGGGGAAAATCCCTGCAAGCAAATAAACTGAAACCAACCACAGCAAATGACAAACCCAGATAAACAAAAGAACCAGACAATAAATAAAGAGCGAGCACTTATCTGGGGAAGATGTGGTGTAGAGCAGGATTCAGCAGGCTGGAGATACGAAGAACAACTGACATCCGGCAACAGCCTGCAATCAGACCAGGATTTAAATAAGCAGAGAGTTAGCAAAGGAAACACCCACTGCACAACACACCTGGTCCAAGTCCAATCCATTCCTGGCCACCAGAGGGAGCCTCCCAGCAGCCAAAACATAACTAACATTCACAACAGCGGACTACCGGTGGGCAACCACAGGAGTCAAGAACTTTCTCAAAGGTGCAGGGAAAGACAGCCACCATCAGCCGTCCGGGGAGAGCACAACAACAACACTGCAGCCGGCTGCGGGACCCGTCCATCCAGCCGTTTTGGTTTACCAGAGACTTTGTCAGTGATTGTCTGAGTGAGTACACCAGTGCCATCCGGCACCGCGCCGCGCAGTCTCTGCACCCCAGCCATCCAGCCTCCTCATCACACCATCGGGCCCTGGGATCACCAACCCCTACCCACGGAGGGGACAACATCTCAGCTGCACCGTACCATCTCTCACGGGATCCCCGTTATCAGCAGTGGTGGTGCCATCATCACCACGACCCGTGGGTGGCGTCACGAACAATCTCCCTAACCAAACCACCCCCCTTTTCACTCACGGGTGAGGAGCGCTGCTCGAGTCCCCGGGTCCGGTCCGCCGCTTGAGCCACCGAGCAGCAGCAGCAGAAGCCCTGGACCCGAGCGTGGCGAGCGCGTCCCCTCTGCCCGCGACAACTTGGCGTCTGCGAACAGGATAGAACCGATCTACTTACCAGTAGAAGTGCGCCTTGTAGTCTCCGCTGGCGGTGTCCGGCTGAAAAATTGAAAGCGCCGCCATCTTTGGCGTGAAAATCTCCCGCTCAAGCGTCTTCCCCGAGCAGGGGAGGGCCGAAAGCAAAGCCCCGCCCCCAACAAGCGGAAGTGCTAGAAAGAACCAAGGGGGGGCGGGTGAAAGCCTGGCTAATGCAGCCGAGGGCATAAAAAGCGGGAACGCCAGGACTCTGCAACATATCTTGTTCCTGGAAGTCTGCCAGCAAGCATGTCCGTTCCGTCCGCTGATGCCGAGATTCCCGAGCCCACGCCAGGAACGGCAGCGTGGGTGGAAGCCCGGACCGCACAAATGTGCTGCCGCCTTCAAACCCAGGTCCGGTTCTTGATGGAGCGCTGGGTGGCCGAGATGGAGGAAGTGGCGGCGGCCGTGTGGAGACGCGAGGTGGAGGCAGTGTTGGAGGAGCGGGTAAGTGACCCACGCCCCTGTGTCCAAGAAAGACCGGCCGCTGCGGCTGAGGGGCCCGGCCTGCGTCCGCTCACCCTCCTGCCTCCCCCGCCATCCATACTGGTTGCTGTTGCCCCTCTGCTCGGTCAGCTACCCCCAACATTGGTAGCGGAATCTAGCCTGTCCACCCTAGAGGACCGGCCTGGGGGCGTTGTCCGGGAACGGCCAGTATCCCTCCCGCTGCAATGGAAGACCCCGCGGGAAGTGGCCGTCCGCGACGAGAAACCGTCGGCCCCGGAAGTGACCGCATCCGAGACCGTCCCGGCTCCGGCAGTCTGCCCGGCCGTGGAAGAACCGGCCGCTGCGGGCCCGAAGGCCCAACCGGTGAGGCCAGCTGTCCCTGAGTCCCACGCCTCGGCTGAGGCTGCGCCGGGCCGCCACTGCAAAGCAGCAGTTCAGGCCACGTCACCGCAGGACCCCCACAAGAGAGTACCGGTCATGGTCGGTGTGGGTGCGGTCCAGCCGGGCCCGACCCGAGCGCCGGGGTCTGCCAATGCCCCTTATTGGGACAGGGAACCAAGCCAGTTGGGCCGAGAGATTGCCGCCAGGGAGCAGCAGAGGGCCGAAGTGATGGCACGAGTGATTAAGGAGAAGGATGCACTCCGCCATGCCACCTTTCGGGTGCGGGGCCTGGTGTACGAGGGCCAAGTCCGGCAGTTTGACACGCGAAGGGGGTTCGGTTTCATCTACGAGCCAGGCCTGGAGGCCAAAGTGTTTGTGGACCACCGCGATGTAAACTCACACCTCCCCACGGGCCACCCAGGTTGTGATCTGTTGCCGGGCGACCTGGTAACCTACACCCGACACTGCGGGGAGAGGGGCTGGTTCGCCCTAGACGTTAAGCAAAGAGAGAGCCGCAGTGTGCAGATGCGGCCCCAGCCCCCTCCTCCACCGAGCAGTCCGGATATCGAGCTGGAGGAGGTCCTGGATGAGTGCGACATCAAATAGTGGCTGCGGTCCTCCGTTGCAACCAAGTTGTCCCCGTTGGGACCCTCAGCAGTTTGAATGAATGAATCCGAATCAACCAAAGTTTTCACCTGATTGTGAACTGTGATTATCCCGGCCGTTGCCGGCAAGTTGTCCCCGGAGGGACCCTATGTGTTTTACCGTCCACATGAGGAACTGCTCATGGACATGGCCGAGAACTGGCAGGTCACCCACGAACTTGTGGGCCTGTAAATAATGTTGTGGGCTGGTTTCCGTCCGTTCCACCTCCGGAGAGGCAGATTGGAGAAAGGGCCCGCAGCAGAGCAGGCTGGGGCCTGGCCACCACCTGGACCGGTGGCCATCCTCCGGGGGTCAGGGGTCCACCTAGACGTGGGGTCCCCTGAAGTGACAGCCGAGTGCGAGACACCATACCCGTTCCTGCTCGGGTAACCTGGATCAGGACTGGGGTAAAGGGGTGCTGCCCATTTCTTAGGGGCAGCATCAAGGATCAGGTTATTTAAATGCTTGTTGCCTCCCTCCAGGGTCCACACCAGGTGGGGCAGAGCCAGGCGGTTGGCCCCACCCACCGAGGAGTTCACAGGCTTGGAGGCGGGAAAAGTGTCAGTTCAGTCTTGGAGGTGAAAGTGAGAGGACTAAACACTTAGGTATTTGGGTTGGAGCCCAGGCACTGACAGCAAGGTTGGCAGATGGTGGTGGCCGTCTGCAGGAGTTAGTGGAACTCCGCAGAGCCATAAGGACCGGGGTCTGGCGTCGGCCCGCCGGTACTGGACCGGGGAACGGAGTGAAGCTAAGCCCACAGGCAGGGCCATCGGATCCCGACCAGGCTTGGAGCCGCTGTCAATAGTCAAATCCGAATGTGACAGGAACCCTAGGGGTTTCCCAACTACCAAGTCCCGATTAAAGGGAACCGTCCACCCAGAGAGGATATACAGCCACCGCCACAGGCTAGAGATCCAAGGGCCAATCTCCCTAACCAAACCCCCCCTTTTTCACTCACGGGTGAGGAGCGCTGCTCGAGTCCCCGGGTCCGGTCCACCGCTCGAGCCACTGAGCAGCAGCAGCAGAAGCCCCGGACCTGAGCGTGGTGAGCGCGTCCCCTTTGCTCGCTGGGCCGCCTTCCAGTCAGCAGCCACTTTCATCTTGGCCAGGCAGATTGCCGGGGCCGTGGCCGACTGGGGCGCGGCCTTTTCCGGGACCGGCGGGTTCAAGGCGGAACAGGGTATCCTCCAGAGGTTGATCTTCCGTGGAGCCGGGGTTGGTGCCGGGGCGGTGACGGGCTGGCTGTTGGCGGCTTCCTCGAACTGGTCCTCACGGGCTGGTGGGATGGACTCCGCTGCCGGTGTTGATGGAAGCGGACCGAGCGGGGGGTCAGCAGCAACCGGTACAGACGTTGAGAGAGGCAATATAGAGGGCAGGGGCAGACCGGGTCCCTCAACCTGGTCGGCCGGTCTCTCGAGGATATAGGGGCGTGGGTCGCTCACCTGCTTCTCTAAAGTTGCCTCCACTTCGCGTGCCCGGACGGCCGCAGCTAGCTTCTCCATCTCGGCCATCCACCGCTCCATTATAAAGCGCGTCTGCGCCTGGATCCGGCGACACATCCGCACGGTCTGGGCTTCCACCCATGCCGCTGTTCCGGGCACGGTCTCCTATACTCCGGGCTTGTTGGACGGGTTAGCCATGTCGCTCTCAAGGGGTCCAGGAACCAGAAGGGTGGCAGAGTCCTGGAGTCCCTGCCCTTTATCTGCTCGGTCACATGTCACAGAATTTTCACCCGCCCCCCTTGGTCTTTTCTTGGCACTCTTCTCTCTGGCCGGTACGTTTCGTTTTGCGACTTCCGGCTTTCTTTTCGGCCGTGTTCCCAGGAGGCGAGGATTCAGCTTTGCGCCTTTTCTCGGGGAAGGAGACGCCGGGCGGGAATTTTCGTGCCAAAAGATGGCGGCAAGATGGCGTTTTCTGGGAATTTCGCAACGGATCACCACTGACTTCAATACAAGATGCACTTCCACAAGGTAAGTGGATGGGTAAGTATCCTATTCGTGATGCCAGAAATTTGAGGTGTACAGCCCCGCTCTTGGCAGCCGAACTGCTCGGATCCAGCCCTTCTGTGGGTGCCTCGAGGGTCTCTGGACCCGGGGGCCTCATGGTCACTTCAAATGAAAAGGGGCAGTGATGGGATGGTGGATTTAGGACGTATATGTACGGGCTGAGCCGTACGGAGTTCGTGATGCCACCCATGGTGTGTGGTGATATTGGACACCACCGCTGCAGTTACATCTACCCAGGGGAGATGTTGTGCAGCAAGTTGTTCACCCCTCCGTGGGCAGGGATGGTGGCCCCGTGACCTGTTGGGGAGGCTGGCAATGCAGGGAAATGGGCGACCGCAGGGTGCTGATGTACTCACTATTAGAAACACACACGAGTCTCTGGTAAACCAAAGGGATGATAGTTGGTGCCCGCAGCCGGCTGCGTTCGGGTTCCCCCACCCGGCTGGTGGTCTCTGTCTTTCTCCTGCACCTGTGTAAGATTATGGACTGCCTGTGATTGCAACTTCAGGAGTCCACTCTCGGCTTGTGGTTGCCTAAGGAGCCCTTTGCTCGTAGACACTGGCCTCTGGGATATCTGAGCTGTGGCGGTGGCCTTTTATCCCCCTCGGTGGGCTGTTGCCTTCAGTCTGGACTTTGGGTGGGACAGGACCTCTAGTCCTGGCCGCAATCAGTTAATTAGCTAGTCCCCAGTTGCTTCTAGACCTAGCTTCAGGGTCTGAGTACCCCCCTTTGTGCTCCAATTTCCGAGTCGGTTCCCCGGGTCGGTACCGGCGGGCCACTACCCTGTTCCGGTCCACCTCGGTTCCACTGAGCCGTCTTCCCGGCTCCTGCAGACAGAGACCACCGTCTGCCTCCTAGCCAAAGGCACCAGGGCTCCCACCCAGGTACCTGTCAGTTTTCCTTTAGGCCCAGACACAGGCCTGACCTCCACTCTCACTGAACTCTGAAACTGATCTGTTTGAAGTGCTCTGACTTTTCTCCGCCTCGAGCTGTCTAAAACTCCTAGGTGGGCGACTTCCAACCGCCTGGTTCCGCCCTCTAGTGTGTCTACCAAGCCCATTGGGGGTGACTAGGGTTTTGTGGTTTGCTGTGTGTTACCTGTGAGGGAAGGGTGTAATGCGGGGCCCTATATGTGACTACCTGGCCCAGCCAGGGCGTCACATATACATATATATTCTGGTTCCCCTTTCCAGCAGTATGATTCTAGCCTGTGCGCATGCGCCTCCAAGATGTGAGCCTGGACTTCTGAAAGAGCAATATATGGATCGACACGAGCGTGCCTCTGGCTTCCAGTTTGTGACACACAGCGTGCGGTCTATCGCTGATAGTGGAAGTCATTTTTATGTGGCAGCATCACATCAGGGCGCATGCATCGTATGAGGCTTTTTCCAGCACACGTCACCATTAGGATGCAGTCTTATTGGTTAAGGGGGGTTTTTACAGCGCACTTTCTTCTCACTCTGACACACACCCTGAAGGTTTAACAAAACAAACGTCACATCGGGATGAGGGACCGTTCAGCTTTTTTGTTATCACAGTGAGGTAGTTATTAGGCTTAGATTTATGCTGTCTTTATTTGTCCTTGGATGTATTTGGCCTTGGTGCCATACATGATAATAGAGATTAATTGCTTCTATAACTATAAGGAATCGTGATATTGACATTTGATGTGTTATACTTTGCTGCCATCTTGTGGACATAATATAGAATACAGGATGAAATAATTATTAATGCAGTCAGTATTGGTATTATTTATTACATTGGGTATTTTTTGCACAAGCACTAGTCACTTTGGTCTATATACATCTTATTTACATTTGTATTTACTTAGTAGAATATTATTTATTTTTTTGGATGGTATATAGTCTTTGGTGTCCTGGTATTATATTTTCTATATTTGGTATTTGCACTGATGATTTTACTATTTAAACATGGCATTTATATATTATTATACTGGTATATGCAATTATTTATACAATTTATTTTGCAAAGGTTATAATATTCTATTTATACTGTCTGATCTATGCTTTTCCCTATATGCTGCATGGTCCCCCATATGCGTTTTCTGTACATTCTCTCTTTTTTATGTTTTTAAAATTTTTCAACAAAAAAAATATTTTAATGTTACTTATTTTTGCTTCTATATATGTGGATCTACTTTAATCTGCCATTGGTGTTATTATTGTTGAGTTTGGAGAGCTCTGAGGCATAGGGAGGAATTTCTTTCCCCTATATTGATTACATGACCATTTCTTGTTTGTATTAAGTCACTTTCTGTGTCTGAATTGTCATATCACTGGCCCAAAGTCATGTAACCCTTTCAATACCGCCCTTTGGTGCCTAATTCGATGCCAATTTTTGTGCAGTGTTATCAATTTTGTTGCAGCTTTAAAGGGCATTCACATCAGAGACGCTCGCTGCATTGTATTTTATTATTGTGATTTTTATTTTTGCTGTTAAACCTGTAAAAAAAAAACAAAACTAAAAAATAATCTGTGGAATAAGAAATTAACTTCAGTCCTGAGTAAGAAACTGGTCAAATAAGAAAACACCTTCAGCATTGTCAGCTTCTTCACATTGTATTTAAAAGTGGTGCTGTTGCCCATAGCAACCAATCAAGTCATTTTCTACATGGCTTTGGAAAAATGACAGACGGCTCTGATTGGTTGCAATGGGAAATTTCTCCACTTGTACTTAATGAAGATAATCTGAGAATCCAGCTCAAAACATACAAGGTTTCATTATTTCTTGTTTATTTGAAGTGCATAATAACCGCTTTATATAAAAAAAGAAATAAAGCTTTTTTTTCTTGCACTTGTTATTAATACCATTATACAAAGGTGCATCTCAATAAATTAAAATATAATGAAAAAGTTATTTTATTTCAGTAATTCAATACAACAAAGGAAACGCATATATTATATAGAGTCATTACATACAGTGATCTATTTCAAGTGTTTATTTTTGTTAGTGTTGATGATTATGGCTTACAGCCAATGAAAGCCCAAAAGTCCTTATTTCAGAAATTAGAATATTATATAAGACCAACTAGTCATTGCTAAAGAAGCTGGCTGTTCACAGAGTGCTGTATCCAAGCATATTAATGGAATGTTGAGTGGAAGGAAAACGTGTGGTAAAAAAAGGTGCACAAGTAAATGAGATAACCGCAGCTTTGATAGGATTGTTAGGAAAAGGTTTTTCAAAATTTTGGGGTAGATTCATAAGGAGTACATGGAGTAAAGGGGGCTTTACACGCTACGATATCGATAATGTTTTATCGTCGGGGTCACGTCGTTAGTGACGCACATCCGGCGTCATTAACGATATTGCAGCGTGTGACACTTATGTGCTACCTAAAACGATCGCAAAAGCAGCCAAAATCCTTTGCCGCGGAGAGGTCATCCTAAAACAAAAAATCATTTACCTCTCATTAGGGATGTTGTTCTTCGTTCCTGCGGCAGCACACATCGCTGTGTGTGACACCGCAGGAGCGAGGAACATCTCCTTACCTGCCTCCATCAGCAATGCGGAAGGAGGAGGTGGGCGGGATGTTTACGTCCCACTCATCTCCGCCCCTCCGCTTCTATTGGCCGCCTGCCGTGTGACGTCGCTGTGACACCGCACGACCCACCCCCTTAGAAAGGTGGCTTGCCGGCCAAAGCGACGTCACAGGGCAGGTAAGCTGTGTGACGGGGAGCGCAATTTTGTGCGCGACGGGGAGCGATATGCTCGTGTCGCACAAACGATGGGGGCGGGTACGCACGCTAGTGATATCGGTACCGATGATGCTACCGTGTAAAGCTCCCTTTAGTGTTTCAAGAGCCATCACACACAGATGTATCAAGGACATGGTCTACAAGTGTCGCATTCCTTGTGTCAAGCCACTCATGACCAATAAACAACACCAAAAGTGTCTTACCTGGGCCAAGGAGAAAAAGAACTGGACTGTTCCTCATTGGTCCAAGGTGTTGTTTTCATGTGAAAGTAAATTTTGCATTTCATTTGGAAATCAAGGTCCCAGAGTCTGGAGGAAGAGTGGAGAGGTCACAATCCAAGCTGCTTGAGGTTTACTGTGAAGTTTCCACAATCAGTGATGGTTTGGGGAACCATGTCATCTGCTGGTGTAGGTCCACATGATTTATCAAGACCAAAGTCAGTGCAGCCATCTGTAGGGGGATCAGGGCTGCTGCAGAGGTAGCCGGCACACTGAGGGGTTATATTTAATGTATTCAAATGTATGGTATAATGTGTAATGTGTAAATAGCAACCAGGTGGCAATGTGTCTGAGAACAGAAGTCCTGGCACCTGGGTAGGCAGTTTAGGAATGAAGCAAGAAAAGGAGAATAAGGAATATATAAAGGACAATATAACGGAGGAGGTAGGGTAGGAGAGTCCTCAGGAGGAGATTCGGAGAAGAAGCCCAAATCGAAAAACTTTAATTATCTATCCTAAGGGTCACTTCTGTGATCGCAGACACGCAGGATCCTGCAAGTAGAGGATTGTGTAACTGCATCCCAAGAATCAGGGTATAGTCCAGTCGGTCGGGGAGGCATCAGTTTTTTTGGATACAAATACTCTAAGAAATCCCTTGCAACACCAAAAGTCAGTGGGCCCTTGTCTGAGAAGGGTAGGTCCTGGCCTAATAACGGATGGAGGAGTGCTGTCGTACATAGCCTGTCCAAAGCGCAAGTTAATACCTGTGGGTGGGACAGATAGACTTATGGACTATTTGAATCGGTTTGTGCAGCGTGACGTCAGACAGGGGAATGAGGAGCCTAGCGGTGTCTTATGGAGCCCAGGTGCGAGGAAAGCAGTAGACCATTAAATTGTATTGTAAGGTGGAGCCTGGAGGGAACCCCATCGGGACCAAGAACAGTGCCTGTGTAGTGCAGATGAAGATAAATGCTATAAATGCTGTGAAGACAAAGTAAAGTTAAGAAGATAGATGCTGTAAATACTGTGAAGAAAATAAGTAAAGTTCTGTTGTTTGAAAAGAATACTACGGTGTGCAGTTCAGTCCTGGTTACACCACATTACACATTCAAATACACATCAGGTTGCCCTATTCCCACTGGGAACTTGGCTAGGGTAGGGTAATAAAGGGGTCGCCAACAGAGAGGCATTTACAGGATGCCCTCAACAGGGGCCCCAGTCCCACTAGCTTAGGACCTGGGAGGGGGGAGGTGCAGCCAGCAGGGGGAGTCAGAAGCCAAGACAACAGTTAGAGAGTTCTCCAGCAGAGCAGTGGAGCAGACGTGCCTCACTGGTGCTCCGGTGGGAAGGAGGAGAAGATCACAACGGTTGCTGCGGGCAGAGGGATCTCTGCTCCCCATGAAACAGACGCTACACAGAGTGGCAGGAACCTAGGGAAGATCATACTTCATGTTGGTTTTCCAGAATCTGCCTGGACAGGGAAAGTTTCAGGCTTCCTGGTCCACACAGCAACCGACAGCACAGTGCCATATAAGATCCGGGGCCTCGCCTCAAGCCGGACCCTACATCGGAACTGCAGCACCGGCACATAGGGACAAGAGTATGTACCGCCCCCGTGCCAGCAGCCGGCGGTGCTCAGATCCGGGGCCTACGGTCCAGCTCGAGGGGTCGCCCAGACCCGGGAGTCGTGCGGACACTCCGAATGAAAGGGGGACGTATTTATACAGGATTGTTTGTAGAATGTTCGTGATGCCACCCACGGTGTGTGATGAAGTGGGACACCACCGCTGCGGTTGTGGGGAGCACCCGGGGTAGATGTAATGGCAGCTGGATGTTAATCCCTCCATTGGTAGGTATGGTTGCCTCAGGACCCAGTGTCTCAGTGCAGGGTATGGCGATGGCAGGGGCTTGCACGCCCAGATGGACCGGGGGATAGTTGGTTACTCACTCTTAAATGAATCACACCAAGGTGCTGGTGGCCGGCCGCCACGGCCAGTTGTACTCTGCTCCCCCACCCGGGCTGTTGGTCGCCGTTCTTTCCTCTGCACTAGTGTTGTTGTGTCCTGACTTCCCAGTGTGGAACACGGGAGTCCGCTCACGGCTTGTGTGTGTCTGAAGAGCCGTGCCCGTCTGACGCTGACCCGTGGGATCTACAGGCCCTGGCGGTGGCCCTATCCCTCTCTTTGGATGGTTGTCTACTTTTTGGGACTTAGGTTGGGACAGGACCTATAATCCTGCCCTCAATCGGTTAATTATCTAGGCCGCTGTCTTCTGTCGTGGCTTCAGAGTCCGAGTACGCGCTGTGTGCACGGTTTCCGGTCGGTTCTCCGGTGTCGGTACCTGTGGGCTCCAACCCTTCTCTGGTCTTTCTCGGATATGTCGAGCCGTCTTCCCGTCTCCTGCTGACGGAGACCACTGTCTGCCACCTAGCCGAGGTACCAGGGCTCCGACCCTGGCACCATTCCAACTTGAACTTCCTCTGCTGGAGTTACAACTAGCTCCAGTCCACACTCCTCTCAACTTGAACTCTACCACTGAACTGCTTGTTTTCCCGCCCCGAGCTGTCTAGACCCCTAGGTGGGCGTTTCCTAACCGCCTTGTCCAACCCACTGGTGTGTCCGTCTTGCCCTAAAGGGGGGTGACTAGGGTTTCAGGTCGGCTGTATGTTACCTGGGTGAGGGAAGGTGTTGTGCGGGGGCCTATTGTGTGACTACCTGGTTTTGCCAGGGCATCACAAGTACATCTCGTGAAACCCAGGGTCCCCTCGTAGCTTCAAGCCTGGGGATCTACAGACAGGCGTTACAAAGAGAAACCCACCGAACACCAAACTGGACTGATCTTTAAAGGGATTCGGGTTCGACGGAGCCCATCATAGCAAGTAACTGGTATTACCTGGGTGAGCAGCATCGTACAAAAGTGAGTAACACAACCTGGAACTGCAGCCATAGACTCTGACTCTTTATTACCAGTACTGCTGCGACTCGCTGCCATTACTACTCCCCTCTTCATCCTCCACGTGGCCCGCTCTTCCTGTGGAGAGCAATACCATCCCTGGCTGCTGCTACCATCTGCCCCAAAGGACAGCAACAGCAGCGGTGGCCCATTCTCTGGCTGCATACCACAGGTGGCATCACGACAAACACCTTGCCACTACCAGCAACATCTCTCCTCTGCCGTCTTCTGTACCGCTCAGTGAAATGGAGCTGGGCTAGGCCAACCTTGACAATGACAGTCGATGGCCTGGCGACGAGTAGGTTGAATTCACCTGCCCTGTGGGGCGCTACACAGGTGTGCCGCCCCGGTGACAACCGGGGTGCTCGGACCCGGGGTTGGTCGTGGCTCGAGAGATCCGGTCTCATTTCAGCGGAGACTCTGATCCTTGAAAGGGGATTATTTACAGGGGAAGAGTTCGTGACACCACATGCGATAATGTGAGTACTATTTAGAGGAAGGGGGGAAGGGCACCACCTAAATGGGATCTCCGGGTATACGGATACATATGCCAAATGGAGAAGAAAAAGAGTATACCCACAGAGGGATCACCAAGAGATTATAAAAATAGAAAAATCTTTATTACAATTAGGAATACATATGGAACTCCACGCTGGGAGTAAACACACAAAGGACAATTAAAAGCATTTAAAACAAACACATATCCCCTATGCCAAAGCACATATGAAATTGGTACTGAATAGATCAATATTATACACCACCCCTTAAATAAGTACAACCAGCAGTGCTATGACCTACTGTAAACTGGACACAGTGATATTTATTACGGTGCTAGAAAATAATAATATACAATATATCCGCATCAAAAAGGCTGAAAATACCCTTAGAAACACATTGGTAAGGTCACAGATATATGAAGCACTCCCATAGCATCTATAGTACAGGCAAAAAAAAAAAAAAAAAAAAAGGGTGAGTCAGGCTCAGGTTTAGCGTGTAATAAAGCACACAGGGTGTAACCCTGAGCGACAGAGCCTAAACCACAAGATATTATTGATAGGACTTCTGAGAAAGGCTTGGCTATATTTTAGTGAAGTATATAAACAGGATTAGACATAAAATCCATTCAACAGTTAAATAAGCCAGATGAAAAATATTAAACCAGTGCACACTGTCTGTATAGATCAATCCCTGTACAGATAATCAATTCTAGAAACTAGTGCATTCAGTTGGAGCACACAAACGGCAAATAGGGCATAAAGTAAGACTTAAACACAAAAACAGCAGCACATTGGATACGTGCTGCTGCTATGTCAGCTAGCCGAACATTGATACCAAAAACCTTTTCAGTGGCCCAGGTGTTACAGAAAAGCCCATACTCACTATCCTAATAACCAGGGAGCACAGACAAAAACCAGGATGTAGGAAGGGGGGGAAAGCTTTGGCAGAGTTACCCCACGCGTATCGCCTCCAAACAGGAGGCTTCCTCAGGGGAAGAAAAATAGACAGTGTGTAGTCCAAAGTGTGTCATATTTAAATCATGCAGCAAATTGGGTAATTACTCACCAGCTTGCAGCTTGAGAGAGTGCAACATTATAGTATAAGGTGTTTCTGCATGGCGGCCGCCATTTTGGCCGAATCACATGATTCGGCTGAAAACCCTCCCTAAGTCTCTACAGCTCATGCGTCCACAAGATGGCGCTGTTTAACATCAAAACTCATATTGCTCTGATGTGCAAGTCCTTATAGGTGGAACATAACGGTATATAGGTAAAGTAACACATTTTGATTAAGTAGAATAACTTTACAGGGATAGGTATATCACACTCGGCGGCGCATGCGCAGTAACCGTTTATGGGAACTTAGTGCATAACTTGAGGTGTCACAGCACACTCGTACAGGAAATATCGGTAGCCACCAATATAAAACCCTAATAGTATAGAGAGCTTATTTATGCTTATTTTCTTTTATTTTACCGTCCCACTTCGGATATATAAGGTATTGTAGATAACACCCAGCAATAAATACGTGTGGTTAGTACAGGAAAACACAGAAAAAAAAAAAAAAAAAAATTGGTATACCCAACTTGGCGGCGCATGCGTAGTAGCAGTTTATTGGGACTTAGTGCATAACTTAAGATATCCCAGCACACTTGCACAGGGAATACCGATGGCCACCACTCTAAACCCCTGATGGTACACAATACTTATTTATGCTTATTTATGCTTATTTATGCTTATTTTACAGCCCCACTTCAAATGTATAGGGTATTATGAATAACACCCAGCAATATATAGATAGAATACAATTCTGTTCAACAAAGGTACAGTCCGCCAGCTTATGTGGCATATGTGCAATAACAATTTTATTGGGACTAAATACATGGCTTGTCAAAGCTCCCCATACCATGTGCAGGGAACACCAGTGACAACCACTGGAATACCCCACCACATGTGAGGCTTGTCAAACAGCCTCATCAAGCCTATAAGACAGAGGATAGAGGAAGTTCTAGGGATCCATTACAGTCTGATATCACTCAAGGTGCATAGTCTAAGGGGATGGGCCCAGACATTCAAGGCAGTGATCATACTCACTGTTGCTCCTTTCCGTCGAACTTTTGGCTGTAGTAGGGTCTCCCGTGTTAGGGCTTTGCAGTCCTGCAGAGCACTTGAAACCACGTTCCTCGGATAGCCTCGTTTCCAGCAGTGCCTATTTTAATTGCCGTTCCAGAAATGCGATCTATGTACTCATCTGCAATTGCCCAAAGCTGTATGTAGGCCAGACAAGCCAAGAGGTAAGAAAGAGAATTCAACAACACTTCTCCAACATAAACACAGCTACTGCAGATTTGAAGAAAGGGAAGACACTCACCTCGGTGGCCTCACATTTTTTAACATACCATGGGGGTCGCTATACCAATGCGAGAGTTATGATTGTTGATTCAGTCAAAACAGGCATTAGGGGAGGGAACCCCGTAAAGGAGCTGTTGCAGAAGGAATCCAAATGGATTTACAACCTCAAGAGTCTGGCCCCCCATGGGTTAAATGAGGAATTGTTATATACTGGATTCTACAAAGACTTGTGATCTCTGACCATTTGTGAATTTCTGTTCCTTACCTTTTAGCGACTGAGGCTTCTCCAACAAAGTGAGGATCCTGGGAGCATTCTATCGCTCGTCTATATCTGCAGGACATTATTTCCGGTCATGGAGAGAGTGAAGATGAATCTTACAGTACTCTTGACTGAATGAAGTCAGCAGGACAAAAAGAACTTCACACGGGAATGTGGATCCTGGAATTCCGAATTGGGAGTACTGGATGATACGCCTTTTTTGGACAATGTTATTAAAACTTGTAGGCCATCGGAGCCCAAACCTCGAGCCTCAATAATAGGATACTGTCCTGGACGTTATAATTGATTCCTTGTTGGTTACATCTATACTGTGTTTGTGTGTAGGGCACTTGACAAATTTTTTTTTTTTTTTCTTCTAGCCTTTGTATGGGGACCTTAACATCGTATGTATTTACACTATTTCAAGATGTACCCCTAAGGTTTCTAGAGTTCTACTGACGGAGCCGTACCAGAATGTTATCTTTCATGGGATTGGAGGATGACTTCTGTCTGGGCCCATCCCCTTAGACTATGCACCTTGAGTGATATCAGACTGTAATGGATCCCTAGAACTTCCTCTATCCTCTGTCTTATAGGCTTGATGAGGCTGTTTGACAAGCCTCACATGTGATGGGGTATTCCAGTGGTTGTCACTTGTGTTCCCTGCACATGGTATGGGGAGCTTTGACAAGCCATGTATTTAGTCCCAATAAAATTGTTATTGCATATATGCCACATAAGCTGGCGGACTGTACCTTTGTTGAACAGAATTGTATTCTATCTATATATTGCTGGGTGTTATTCATAATACCCTATACATTTGAAGTGGGGCTGTAAAAAAAGCATAAATAAGCATAAATAAGCATAAATAAGTATTGTGTACCATCAGGGGTTTAGAGTGGTGGCCATCGGTATTCCCTGTGCAAGTGTGCTGGGACATCTTAAGTTATGCACTAAGTCCCAATAAACTGCTACTACGCATGCGCCGCCAAGTTGGGTATACCAATTTTTTTTATCTTTATTTTTTTTTCTGTGTTTTCCTGTACTAACCACACGTATTTATTGCTGGGTGTTATCTATAATACCTTATATATCCGAAGTGGGACGGTAAAATAAAAGAAAATAAGCATAAATAAGCTCTCTATACTATTAGGGTTTTATATTAGTGACTACCGATATTTCCTGTACGAGTGTGCTGTGACACCTCAAGTTATGCACTAAGTTCCCATAAACGGTTACTGCGCATGCGCCGCCGAGTGTGATATACCTATCCCTGTAAAGTTATTCTACTTAATCAAAATGTGTTACTTTACCTATATACCGTTATGTTCCACCTATAAGGACTTGCACATCAGAGCAATATGAGTTTTGATGTTAAACAGCGCCATCTTGTGGACGCATGAGCTGTAGAGACTTAGGGAGGGTTTTCAGCCGAATCATGTGATTCGGCCAAAATGGCGGCCGCCATGCAGAAACACCTTAGGGTATGTGCGCACGTTGCTTTTTACCTGCTTTTTACCTGCTTTTTTGCTGCTTTTTCTTCTGCGCTGTTTAATGCCAAAATGGATGTGTTCTTCTATTCAAGCAAAGTCTATGGGAATTTGGGTTTCTTGTTCACACTATGTTGTTCAAAATGCTGCCTTTTTGTGGCAGAACTTTGGTCAAAAACTCAGCTTTGCAGTGCAAAACCCAAATGGCAAAAACAATTGACATGTTGCTTCTTTGAAAAGCTGAGTTTTTGGCCAAAGTTCTGCCTCAAAAAGGCAGCATTTTGAACAACATAGTGTGAACAAGAAACCCAAATTCCCATAGACTTTGCTTGAATAGAAGAACACATCCATTTTGGCATTAAACAGCGCAGAAGAAAAAGCAGCAAAAAAGCAGGTAAAAAGCCGGTAAAAAGCAACGTGCGCACATACCCTAATACTATAATGCTGCACTCTCTCAAGCTGCAAGCTGGTGAGTAATTACCCAATTTGCTGCATGATTTAAATATGACACACTTTGGACTACACACTGTCTATTTTTCTTCCCCTGAGGAAGCCTCCTGTTTGGAGGCGATACGCGTGGGGTAACTCTGCCAAAGCTTTCCCCCCCTTCCTACATCCTGGTTTTTGTCTGTGCTCCCTGGTTATTAGGATAGTGAGTATGGGCTTTTCTGTAACACCTGGGCCACTGAAAAGGTTTTTGGTATCAATGTTCGGCTAGCTGACATAGCAGCAGCACGTATCCAATGTGCTGCTGTTTTTGTGTTTAAGTCTTACTTTATGCCCTATTTGCCGTTTGTGTGCTCCAACTGAATGCACTAGTTTCTAGAATTGATTATCTGTACAGGGATTGATCTATACAGACAATGTGCACTGGTTTAATATTTTTCATCTGGCTTATTTAACTGTTGAATGGATGTTATGTCTAATCCTGTTTATATACTTCACTAAAATATAGCCAAGCCTTTCTCAGAAGTCCTATCAATAATATCTTGTGGCTTAGGCTCTGTCGCTCAGGGTTACACCCTGTGTGCTTTATTACACGCTAAACCTGAGCCTGACTCACCCTTTTTTTTTTTTGCCTGTACTATAGATGCTATGGGAGTGCTTCATATATCTGTGACCTTACCAATGTGTTTCTAAGGGTATTTTCAGCCTTTTTGATGCGGATATATTGTATATTATTATTATTTTCTAGCACCGTAATAAATATCACTGTGTCCAGTTTACAGTAGGTCATAGCACTGCTGGTTGTACTTATTTAAGGGGTGGTGTATAATATTGATCTATTCAGTACCAATTTCATATGTGCTTTGGCATAGGGGATATGTGTTTGTTTTAAATGTTTTTAATTGTCCTTTGTGTGTTTACTCCCAGCGTGGAGTTCCATATGTATTCCTAATTGTAATAAAGATTTTTCTATTTTTATAATCTCTTGGTGATCCCTCTGTGGGTATACTCTTTTTCTTCTCCCTTTGGGATAATGTGAGTACTGCCGCTGCTGGAGGGAGTACCGGGGTGGATAGTGTGAGGCAGCAAGGTGTCAGTCCCTTCGCGGGTAGGGAAGGCCCCGGACTCTGGGGATTGGTAGCTTGGGGAGAGCAGGGTGCATGGACCAGGGTACTCACTCCCCATAGTCGTGGTGTTAGATGAGGTTTAGAAAGTAGACACACACACACACACTGTAGGTAAACCAAGTACCGCTGCCGCTGCGGGGAGCCCATCCAGGTATCCGCTCCCACCGGTGTCACTTAGTGATCCGAAGCCTGCCTCCTGCACAATTTGTTGTCTGTTGGTGGCCCCGTGGCTTGAAGCTGTTAGGGGCCCCACTCACTATGTGTAGTGTACCTGTGCTCTTGAGGGCTGGCACTTGGGACCTCAGTGGGCTGCTTTTGACTGGAAAACCCTGTCCCCCTCATTGTGCTGATGCCCTTAATCTCTGAGCTCTCAGGGAAGTTCGTGAAGATCCTTTCCCTCTAAGGTTAATTGTCAGGATGTTGAATTGGCTCCTGACCTAGAGTCCTGTACCCCGTTGTGCTCGGTTCCAGTCCGTTCTGTTGGGCTTTTGTGGTGCTGACAGTCCTCCAAGACTTTGTCCGTCACACCCTTGTCCAACTTCCCTGCAACCGGTCCCCGACTCCTTTGATCCTGGACCACCGTCTGTGACCCAACCTGTCGTCTCCCTCTAGCTCCCTGGGAGCTAACACTCCAGCTCCTCTCACTTTGAGAGCTGTTACTTCCCTGTCTTGGTCCCTACCACCAGTCTGCCTGACCCCTAGGTGGGTGGCCCTTTTCCAGCTAGACCAACCAACTGTTGTGTCTGACAGGTCATGGTGTGGGATTTTGATTGGGATTTATGGTGCTGATGGGAGTGACACCGATTTTTTAGAAATCTGGAAAACATGGGGGATAGGCATTGCACCCTGGGGAAAGGATGCAGTTCCCTGTAACATCCTGATATAGTCAGGGGCACTACACAGGCACATTTATAAAGAAAAAACAAAAAAGCTAGCAGTAAATGTGCACTACAGCACTAAAAAATTCCAACTGTACTTATAAATATGAGATTTTTGGCAAAAAATTGCAATTTCTTGAGCCACCCCGCCACTTCACGGCAAATCTCTGTTGGGGCAGTCCTAACACTAAAATATTTTTATAAAATGTGCCAAACAGCCTCACATATGAAATAGTAAAACTGCTCTTAGCAGCACTCACCTGGTCTATTTCAATCCCGTACCCATGACTGAATCATGGCTGTGGGCGGGACAGGTCCAAGCAAATGTTGCACAAAGTAAATAGCCTGTGGACAGGGCCTGATGACTGAATGTGAACAGTCACCAATTGCCAAAATCTAGACAGGTGGAATACATCCCAAATTTGGGTGCATAGCAAGGTGGGGGTCAGCCACCGACCAATTCAATGAAGAAAAAACAAAAAAGCTAGCACTAAATGTACACTACAGCACTAAAAAATTCCAACTGTACTTATTATAAATATGAGATTTTTGGCAAAAAATTGCAATTTCTTGAGCCACCCCGCCACTTCACGGCAAATCTCTGTTGGGGCAGTCCTAACACTCAAATAGGTGGGTGGCCCTATTCCAGCTAGACCGACCAACTGGTGTGTCTGACAGGTCATGGTGTGGGATTTTGATTGGGATTGGTGGTGCTGATGTGAGTGACACCGATTTCTTAGGAATCTGGAAAATATGGGGGATAGGCACTGCACCCTGGGGAAAGGATGCAGTTCCCTGTAGCACCCTGATATAGTCAGGGGCGCTACACAGACACATTTATAGTTTGCTCAACAACATTTAGACAAGCCTGTGAAATACTGGGATAATATAGTCTAGTCAGGTGAGAACAAAATTGAATTCTTTGGATGCCATAATCACACTATGTTTGGAGGCAAAAAGGCAAATCACCCCAAAAATGCCAACAACAGTGAAGTTTGGAAGGGGGAACATCACGGTGTGGGCTGTTTTTCAGCATACAGCACTGGCAAACTTGATATGATTAAGGAAGGATGAAAAGACAAATGTACCGATACATTCTAGATAAAAATCTGCTGCAATCTAGCAAGATGAGGAAGGGGAAAACAAGGGTGGGTATTTCAGGAAGACGATTATCCCACACACATAGCCAATTAAATTGGTTTCAGAGGCAGAAAATAAAGCCAATCACCTGACCTAACCTGAATCCAATAGAAAATGTATGGAAGGAACCAAAGCTCAGAGTTCATAGAAGGAGCCCACAGGACCTTAAGCACTTGAAAAGTGTTTGGATGGAAGGCTGGGCTAAAATCCCACCTGAGCTATGCATGCCACCAGTTTCTCCATACAGGAGGTGTCTTAAACCTGTCATCACCAACAAAGGCTCTTGTACAAAGTATGAATTAAATTTCAGTAAGCGTGTTCAATACTTTTTCTCTGTGTCATTTCTCATTATTACACATCACTAAATTTACGGACATCTATAGTTTGATTTCTTTGCCTGTGTGGATTGGATGGGTTGTTACCAACATCTGGTGAGAAATTCATGTCAATTGCAAATTTAAAAAAATATTTACTTAGAAAATTGGTGCCATGTTCAATACTTCTGTTACCTGCTGTATCTATTAAAATTCAGGTAGTTCCCAGGTTAGGAATTAAATATATTATGTAACTGTTATGGCCCAGATATGTATGCACATTAACTGGACGGAGGAAAAAAAATGTTTTGCCCCACTGCCGACCACTCTGCACACCCTACAGCCCACTGCCCGCCATATGGTTTTCTTCTTTCAATTGTTGGCCATACTGCATCTTATAGCCTCTTCCCTACAGGATATCCAGGCCTTGCAGGTCACTATCGAATGTCTTAAGAGATACGGCACCTCATGGGGGAAAGAAGAGGGCCGTAGAACAGTTATCGTCTTGTCCTCTTCTTTCCGTCATCGGATGCACCACTTTTTTGGCCTCCTCTATATTGGCCAGAACATCTCTCCTTGTCCATGCCAAAGGTTACTGCACGTCAAATAAGGTTAGGATGACAATGCGAACTTATCGCTGTGGCCTGTAGCTGACCGGCAGCCTGGCCTATAGTGAAAAAGCTAGAGATATGGTTTGCGATAGCGGAAAGAATAGGATAGGACAGGAGAAGTCAGTGGCGGTGAGGTGTGTTTCTTAGGTTTGTTTTTTGCACATCTGACATACTTATTCACTTATATAGCACTTTCCACAGCACTTTACATACTTCAGAAACAGTGTACTCATTGGGGCTCACAATCTAAATTCCCAATTAGTATGTCTTTGGAGTAAACTGAAATACCCGCAGGAAACCCATGCAAACTCGGGGAGGACATTCAAATTCCTTGCAGATGTTGTCCTTGGTAGAATTTGAATCCAGGAACCCAGCGCTGTTGTAGAGTCGTACTGGGATGTTCATAAGTTGGGGACTCCCTGGATAACAATGGTGGTGTTAGTTACGAGAACATAGTTGTAGGCAGGATTATGGATTCACATATGTATTATATTCTGTGATGTGCATATACTGTGTGTACTTTGTGCACTTGTTTGTGTATATTTGTATGCATGCATATTCGCACGTATACAGGAGTTTTGATTCTTCCAGACTGCCAGGACCCAACCACCACCATTTTTTCCCCCCTAGAAAGACACGACACCGTTCTCTTATAAATTAAAATACTTTTATTTGAATTTTCCATTTTGGAGAGAGGCATGGAGAAAAAACCACTCTCATCTTTTGGCTTAAAATTTGGTCGCAGCTTTTAACCAGGCATTAACTTGCCAACATCACGGGGTTCAGGTAAATGTACCGCCTTCCGGCCGTCCGGCGCGGGTATTTCACCACCACTTTTTCTACCCCTTCCGCTGCTGCGACTTAAACACAGAAAAACTCAATCAACTTGGAAAACAAAAGGGAGGGAGGGTGGGAAACAGGTCCGGGTCCTGCAGCAGAGAGGCCGGAAGCAGGGCAGCACAGTGATATGTATCCAGGAGGCGGGGCTTAGGCCAGTCACACCACAGGAGGCGGGGGCGGCAGGTCAGTGTCTTTCTAGGGGGAGACCTCTTTTTTAACATGCAGAGGGGCCAGCAGTCAGGGGGCAGCATCTCAAGTTTCTGGCTGCAGTGCCCCTCAAAAACACCATATTGATCACATTTTACTTTCTTCTTATATGCATATGAACATGCTTGTGCACACTCACATTATATTTGCTCAAGCAAACACATTTTTTATGTAGTAATGTTTTTCATTTATTACTTTTCTCCTCTACACACATTTTCATCAACACATATATTATTGTACACACATTCTCATATTTAGTTTTGTTACTACTTTACATGAATGTCTTACCATTTTCTCCCCCATCACTCCATGTCTTCATTTAGTATGATATTCCATGCTTTATTACAATATATTTTATTTAAGTTTTGGTCATTTTCCCTATTAGTGTAATTGACCTTATATTATATGGCTTCTGATGTAGCGTATGTGGTTGACACATGCGCCACCCATACCCAGACTGTGGCTCCATTATGATGGTTACTATTGGCACGACGGCAGTTACTTAATATGAATACTGGTGGAGTGCACATGGTCCATATATACCCTTAATATGTAGATTGTGGTGCCTTTGTGATGTGGGGAACAGCACCTGTATTGGCATACTTCCTCACCGAAAATAGACGGTATTACCCTGTTTCCCCAAAAAGAGCTGCCAAGAAAAACAAGCCCTAGTAGGATTTTGGGGGGCTTTTTGGTGTATGTTTAAAATATAAGCAATACTCCAAAATAAGTCCTCGTTGCGGTTTCATAAGTAAGTGTCCAAGTACCTAAAAAAATAGTGGGACTCTTCATCAAAAAAAGTAGACATCACCAAATGAAAGCAGAAATGCCCCCCTCCCCCAAAAGAAAAAAATCGCACTCACCAGACCACAAACAATTATAACTAGAAAATGCAGATGGTGGTTGGGCTCTCACACAGAGAACTGCATTACTGTCAGGTCCCTAACATTGCACTGCAGCTCTCACAAATAAATCAGGTACCAGTATCACTCCATGCAAGTGATACTGCTTCCAGTCACCAGGGGCATCCAACCACTGTAGAACGCAGGTGGACTTGACAATGATTCAGATTTGTATGTGAGAACCCATTTGCCAACTCTAATTGTTTGGGGCCTCGTAAAGTGCAATTATTTTAGAAGGTAAACTTGATAACAGAGAATAATAGAGGAAGGGTCTAAAATCCGCGCCAAGGACTCAAGGGATCCAATGAAGAGATTAATGCTTCTTTTAACATCATGCACAGGTCTACGTGACTCGCCCACCCCAGGGCTATGGGACACCCGGTGCCGGGCCGGACTAGTCCGGTGGTAGTCAGTGGTGGCTGGGCCCGGCTCCGTGGCCCTGGTGGGTGTCAGTTGAATATGTGGCTTGCTTGTTAATGGTTGTGTTCGTGACGCCACCTGTGGCATGCGACTATTAAGCCGCCGCTGCTGTGTGAGGCCTCCGGGATGATGATATAGCAGCTATGGTAGTACTGCTCCCCACAGGTGGAGCAATGCCCGGGGCACAGTTGGTGCTTGTAAAAGTCTATGGTGCTGTGTGACTAACACGGTGCAGGGCCGACAGGCGAGGAAAGAACCAGGCACAAACAACAGTCTCTTTACCTTTTCCTCTTTTACTCTGGGAACAGTCCAGTCCTGGGAGACCGTTACAGGTGGTGATGGGGATCCGGTCGGCCTGGAAGTACTTGGGGTGATCTTTCTGGCCAGCTGAGTATGAGGCCTACTCCTGTACCTTTCCTGGTGATGATAGGACCCTGCTTCTCTGAATCCAGCAATGGCCCTCTTCGCTGCTGGGACCAATGGCACGTCCCTTCCCTCTGTAGGTGGCTGCGCAGGCCCACTCTCTGGTGCTTCTCCGCTGGGGTCCACACCGGGCCCTGATGCTGCAGCTGTACCTTGGATGTGTCTGGGCCAGGGGCTTGCAGCTCTCCTGCCCTTCGGATTCGGCTACCAGGGACGGATTTTATACCCTGGCAACCACAGACTCCGATGTCCGAGTCTCTCTGCTGCCTCTCAGCTACTCCTGCTTCTCTGGGCCAAACTGCTCCAGCTCTAGGCCCCAGATTCACAGGACAGCTCACTCTGTGTCTGTTCACTTCTGCTGCTCCCTACAGACTAACTAACTCCTCCCCCAGGTCAGGCTTAAGGAAGCTCCCTGAAACTTCAGGTTCAGAGCTCCCCCTACTGGCCTGAGGGAGAAACTGCGGTGGATGTTAACTTACTGGCCAGTAGATTTCCCCATTACCTCCAGGCTCAGCATTAACCCTCAGGAGGGCAATGCCGTTGTGGCGACCAGGTTCTAGGGCGCCACACTCCCCCTTAGTTAAATTCAGTACTCCCGGACTGTAGAAACAAAACATAACATGTCATACATTTCATCCCAATATGGGAGGCACATTCTCTTTAACGTTACAATCTTAAACATTTCTATAAGAGTCCAGTGTGGCTCCCTGCCGGGTGTCCATTACACTGCTCCATGGGGGACCCGCCGCGATCAAACCCCCAACGTAGGCTCTGGGCGTGCGTCAGAGCATTGATGACCCCACTCTATGCACGCCGGACGGGTTTTTCTTCAGGGGTGTTTGAGCACACTGGTGCTAACTATGAACAATTTAGGTGTTGGCCACCCATAGTCCAGTGGCCCAATTGTCCATTTTCGCAATCAAAGAAAAAGAAAACATTTTGTACACAACATGACAGACATTTTGCATAACTATTTACACTCTAATAAGTACTCTTTACTTTATACAGTAGACTCCCTATACCTTAGAGGGGGTTGTCCCCGAGTGCTGCGCTGGGACCTACGTAGCTCTGGTGTTTGCCCCTGACTACGTGGTGCGTCTTCTATCTCAGCACTACAGGTGGGCCTAACCCCAATAGGTAAGCGTGATGGTTGCCTTTGTGGTCTAGGAGTCGCCAAGGGTATGACAGGTTCACCACTGACAGGGGGTTGATCCTCCTGTTCCACTGCTGGCGTGTCATCTCGTGCTGGAGCGGACGATTCTTTAGGTGGATCCGGAACCTTTTCTGTTTCTGGCTCGACCAACTGCGGAAACGCCAAAACTGGTACCACTATGGCATTGTTGATTCGGGTCCAAGTTTTGGGGAACTTCCCAAGGATGGTTTGAATCATCTCCCCTTCTTTCTCTTGACTTTGGGGACTTCCTTGTACTCCTTCCATTTCTCTTTGGATTCGGCACCGTTCAGGGCACGCTTTCAGGCGGTCTCGGGAAATTGCTTGACAGGTCTTGCCTTCATCTTTGCTTATGAGGCATACCTTACTATTGTCAAAGTTGGAGGGGATAATGGTGTAGGGCTCGTTTTCCCACTGATCATCCAACTTATGCGTCTTCCGCTTCTTCTTGAGGACTTGTTCTCCAGGTGCTAAGGGAGTTGCTGGGGCTGTTTGATTGTAATGCTGTTCTTGTCTCGTTCTTGCTTGAGACAGGCTCCTTTCCACGCACTCCTGGACCTTACGGTACCGCTGCTGCCGTTCTGCATCCCAATCCTCTATTTCTTGAACCGCCTCAGGCGACACAGTCCCCATCTCAAAGTCTACAGGCAACTTGCCTGGTCTGGCTCGCATCAGGTAAGCGGGGCTGCAGTTGGTCGAATTCACTGGGATGTGGTTGTACAAGTCTACCAGATCTGGCAACTTTTCTGGCCATTGGTTCCTCTCTTCCAGCGGTAGGGTCTTCAGCATATCAATAACCACATGGTTCATTTTCTCGCACAGTCCATTGGTCTGGGGGTGGTACGGTGTGGTTCGAATTTTCTTACAACCGTACATGTTACAGAACTCTTGGAACACTTCAGCCTCGAATGCAGGACCCTGATCCGTCAGTACCCTTTCCGGATAGCCGTGCGGTCGACAAAAGGATGCCTGGAACGCTCTAGCTGCCGTCCTGGCTGTCTGGTCCTTCACAGGCACTACTACCAGGAAACGAGAGTAATGGTCCACAATGGTGAGGGCGTACACATAGCCTGACCGGCTTGGTGTTAACTTCACGTGGTCCAGGGCCACCAACTCCAGGGGCTGCTTCGTGACAATTGGCTGTAGGGGAGACCTTTGGCTGGCATCATCCTTCCGCCTCAAGTTACACGGGCCACAGTCTCGGCACCATTTCTCGATCATCTTTCTCATGTGCACCCAGTAGAACCGATCACGGAGTAAGGCCTCCAACTTCTTCCACCCGAAGTGCCCTGCGTTATCATGATACGCTGCTAGGACCATTGGAGCATCCCTCTGCGGAACCACTATCTGCCAGACAAGTTCATTTGTTCGATAGTTGACATATCTCTTGCAGAGCTTGCCCTGGTAGGTGAACAGTCGTCCCCTCTCCTTCCACAGCTGCTGGGCTTCCTCTGGAGCGTCTGGGCCAAGATGGGTCTCAGCTTGCGCTAGCTTCTCTTTGACCAATCGCACGGCCGGGTCACCATTCTGTGTTTCTTCCCAATTATGGTGGAGTAATGGATTGACCGAGACCTCGTGCTGGTTTAAGCGCTTCACTCCCACAGCATGCTCACACTGTGAAACACCCTGGTGATGGAAAGCCGGTAACTCTATCTCTTCGAGTTCATCCAGGTCTTCTCCAGACTCGGGTAAGTGAGGCATTCTGGACAGCGCATCAGCATTGTTATTCTTCTTGCCAGCCCGATACTTGATGGTAAAGTCAAAGTTAGACAGCCGGGCCATCCATCGCTGTTCCATCGCACCTAACTTGGCTGTTGCCAGGTGTGTCAACGGATTGTTGTCCGTGAAGATGGTAAACTTGGCCGATGCCAGATAGTGCTTGAAGCGTTCAGTCACTGCCCACACAATAGCGAGGAACTGCAGCTTGAAGGAACTGTAGTTTTCTGGATTCCTTTCCGTGGGCCGAAGCTTCCTACTGGCGTACGCTATTACCCTCTCTCTGCCTCCCTGTACCTGGGACAGAACTGCTCCCAGTCCCACGTTGCTGGCGTCTGTGTACAGTATAAACGGTTGGCTGTAGTCAGGGTAGGCCAGAATTTCTTCTCCCGTGAGAGCCCCTTTCAGCCGGACAAAGAATGTTTCCAGTTGGCTGCTCCATTCAAATGGAGGGCTCTGCTTCTTAGCCTGCTTCGGCTGGCCCACCAGGAGATCTTGAAGGGGCGCTGCTATCTTGGTGAACCCATCAATGAACCTTCGGTAGTAGCCCACCAGTCCAAGGAACTGCCGCACCTCCTTCACCGTGGTGGGTCTTGGCCAGTCCTTGATTACCGTGACTTTCTCCGGATCAGGTGCCACGCCTTCTGCGCTGACCACATGACCCAGGTACTGTACCTTTGGCTTCAAGAGGTGACATTTGGACGGCTTGATCTTCAGGCCATATTTCGACAAGGACTCAAACACTTCTGCTAAGTGCTTCAGGTGGTCCTCATAAGTCTTGGAGTAGACTATTACGTCATCCAGGTACAGCAGCACGGTTTCGAAGTTGTGGTGGCCCAAGCAGCACTCCATCAACCTTTGGAATGTCCCTGGGGCGTTGCAGAGCCCGAATGGCATACAATTGAACTCACAGAGACCCATTGGTGTCGTGAATGCAGTCTTCTCCTTGTCCGCCTCTGCCACGGGAACCTGCCAATACCCACTGGTGAGATCCAAGGTGGAGAAATAGTTAGCTGACTTTAAGGCTGTTAGTGACTCCTCTATTCTGGGTAGTGGATAGGCATCTTTATGTGTAATGCGGTTAATTTGCCTGTAATCTACACACATTCTCATTGTACCATCTTTTTTCTTTACGAGCACTAGTGGAGCTGCCCAGGGGCTACAACTATCTCTGATAACCCCAGCCTCCTTCATTTCCCGTAACATTTCCTTGGCACACTGATACTGTGCGGGGGGTACAGGGCGGTATCTTTCTTTAATGGGATGATGATCACCCGTGGGGATTTGATGTTGAACCCCTTTCACCTGCCCAAAATCTAGGGGGTGTTTGCTGAAGACCCGCTCGTACTCCTGTACCACCCGGTAAACCCCATGCTTTTGGTGTGAGGGGGTGGAGTCGGTGCCCACATGTAATTTTTGGCACCAGTCTTCCGGCTGCCCCTTGGAGCCATTGTCTTCCGCCTGGTCGGACGGGATCAAGGGTTCCACTGCTTTAATGGTATTGTTGCTGACAGTGTACAATTTTGCCACAGTGGCATACCGGGGCAATTTGGCCTCCTCCTCCCCACAATTCAGGACACGGACGGGCACTCTCCCCTTGCGGACGTCCGCTACCCCTCTGGCTATCAGGACTCCAGGCCTACTGTCTGAATACATTGGTTCTACCAAGGCATGGTAATCCTGACCCTTGAGGCCTATTGCTGCCCGACACCATATCAACATTTCACTTCTTGGGGGTATTACAATGGGGAGGGGGTCACTTACCCTCACACTGCCAATTTCTCCTCCGGCCAGCTCTACCTGCTGCCTCCTCATCAGGGCTCTGATCTCCCTCTGTAGGACACGCTGCTGCCCGGAGCTGGCAGTTTCAGACGCCTGTTGTAACAAAATTATCACTTCGGCAATACAATTTTCTATCACATTTGTACCAAGAGTTAGCAGTGGGTCAGATTCTTTGCGATCAATATCTACAATTATCATCCCCTGACATGGCAATTCCACCCGCCCCACTTTAATGGTTACTTCTTTGTACCCAATCTGAGGTAAGGGCTGACCATTACTGGCCACAATTGTTAAATCATCATCTGGGCCATGGTCAATGTCTGAATCGGCCCAATATCTTTTGTACAGTTTGTGGGGGATGGTTGTTACCTGGGACCCCGTATCCAGGAGGGCATTCAAAGGGATCCCATCCAGCACAATAGGAAGGACCGGTCGTCCTCCCACATACTTGCTGCGGCTGGGGGTTGAGCCGGGCTTCCTTACACCTGGGGGTCGGCTCCTGGCCCCAGGCTCGGCCCATTTAAAGGACAGCGTCGTGCAATGTGGCCCGCCTGGTTGCAGTTGCGGCAGATCGGTTGTCCTGTTGAATCGTACCGGTCTGTGTCTCTGCCTCGGGTCGGCGGAATCCTTCTCTGTCGCATCCATGGGACGTCCTCTGGGCTGGAGGCCAACTCGATTTTCGCAGGCGAGGGGGTCATTTGTAGAGACTGCACGGTCTTGGCAAGGGCAGCCACAGTCTTGGTCAGCTCCTGGACCTGTTGTCTGAGCTCCGCAGTGGGATCCTTATCCAGGGACTGCGCCTCAGCCCCTGCAGTGGCTCGTGTTGCAGGCATCACCCCGGGGTACGTGATAGCAGGAGGCCGGAGGGGTACTGGGTCATTCGGCGTAGATTCTCTCAGTACCCTGATGGCCTGGTCCTTAAACTTGGCAAAGTCCAGAGCAGGGTTCTGCAGGACCAGGATACGCAGCTGGGTCCTGTGGGCATCTGACAGGAGCCCCTCTATGAACTGCTCAGTTAGGAGTTTGTCTTCTTCACGTACACCCTCTGGGTCCACCTGTTTAACTGCTTTCAGGGCCTCTTGCAGGTTTAGGGCATAGTCCCTTATGCTGTCTGTGGCCCGCTGCTTGCACCCAAAGAATCTCATCTTTATCTCTGCTGCGGTGCGAGTGTCAAACGTACTCTTTAGCTTGGCCAGTATCTGGGCTGCTGTCCCTTTATCTGTATCAGGCCATGACTTCGCTTCACGCTGGGCTGCGCCGGCTAGCTGTCCCATTAATATGCCCACCTTCTGGCTCTCAGTCAGCGGATACACCCGGAATAAGCTGTGCAGGCTTTCTCTGAAGTCACTCAAGGTATGGGACTCCCCGAAGTATTGCGGCAGCCATTCTGCTCCCGGTATGTATGGCATGGTGATCGGCATTACCGGCGCTACAGTGGGGGCCGGGGCGACGGCGACTGGGATTGCTTCTGCTGGTGCTGCGGCGTCTCGGGCTATGGCAGCCACCTGCCCTCCCTCTGAGTCGGACATCTTCCTCCCCCTTAGTGAACCTTACCAGGCTCCGTTCACTTTTCAAATTTTCTTCCGGGTCGCGCGGGGTTAACAGCGCTCTGCTCTGATGGCGCGCTCCCTTCGCGCTCTTTGTCAGGCACGCCCCCCTTCTTCCTGCGCTCGGCGAGGCTAATGGCGGCGGTGGTCTGCAGCCAGTACACAGTCTTTTAAGCACAATTCCGGCAGGCGCACAGTACCCGGTGGGACCGGGCACAAAATCCTGTTCGTGACGCCAAAAATTGACTCGCCCACCCCAGGGCTATGGGACACCCGGTGCCGGGCCGGACTAGTCCGGTGGTAGTCAGTGGTGGCTGGGCCCGGCTCCGTGGCCCTGGTGGGTGTCAGTTGAATATGTGGCTTGCTTGTTAATGGTTGTGTTCGTGACGCCACCTGTGGCATGCGGCTATTAAGCCGCCGCTGCTGTGTGAGGCCTCCGGGATGATGATATAGCAGCTATGGTAGTACTGCTCCCCACAGGTGGAGCAATGCCCGGGGCACAGTTGGTGCTTGTAAAAGTCTATGGTGCTGTGTGACTAACACGGTGCAGGGCCGACAGGCGAGGAAAGAACCAGGCACAAACAACAGTCTCTTTACCTTTTCCTCTTTTACTCTGGGAACAGTCCAGTCCTGGGAGACCGTTACAGGTGGTGATGGGGATCCGGTCGGCCTGGAAGTACTTGGGGTGATCTTTCTGGCCAGCTGAGTATGAGGCCTACTCCTGTACCTTTCCTGGTGATGATAGGACCCTGCTTCTCTGAATCCAGCAATGGCCCTCTTCGCTGCTGGGACCAATGGCACGTCCCTTCCCTCTGTAGGTGGCTGCGCAGGCCCACTCTCTGGTGCTTCTCCGCTGGGGTCCACACCGGGCCCTGATGCTGCAGCTGTACCTTGGATGTGTCTGGGCCAGGGGCTTGCAGCTCTCCTGCCCTTCGGATTCGGCTACCAGGGACGGATTTTATACCCTGGCAACCACAGACTCCGATGTCCGAGTCTCTCTGCTGCCTCTCAGCTACTCCTGCTTCTCTGGGCCAAACTGCTCCAGCTCTAGGCCCCAGATTCACAGGACAGCTCACTCTGTGTCTGTTCACTTCTGCTGCTCCCTACAGACTAACTAACTCCTCCCCCAGGTCAGGCTTAAGGAAGCTCCCTGAAACTTCAGGTTCAGAGCTCCCCCTACTGGCCTGAGGGAGAAACTGCGGTGGATGTTAACTTACTGGCCAGTAGATTTCCCCATTACCTCCAGGCTCAGCATTAACCCTCAGGAGGGCAATGCCGTTGTGGCGACCAGGTTCTAGGGCGCCACATACGCGTTTCAGGAGTCGCAGCTCCCTTCTTCAGGACAACAGGCAGAAAAACATCAAATCAGTCATCAAATTAAAGTGCATAATGCAATATAATGTGCAAAAAGCATATTCAAAGCCTGGCTTCCAGAGCAAATAAAGTGCAATGGGTCAAACAGCTCACACGCTTCAGAAAACCAGACTTATGATAAAGTGTCAATGCATATCAAAGTGCAAATGCATAATAAAGTGCAACCGAGTAGGGGCAAACAAATTAATGAAGAGGAGGTAGTCAAATACTTATCGTGCAAGGAGTCACATGTGCGTCCTAGAGATGCCCCAGAAATGCCTCAATGCGTTTCTCCAGCAGTGGATCATCAGGAGGCTTGATATATAACATGCCAATCGTTATCAGGATAGCATGATGTCTGAATAAGGAGGGGGCCCTGCATTATGCACTTTAATTTGATGACTGTGTGCACTTTATCAAATATGCGTATTAAGTTGCCATCTAAGCATTAGCTTTATGCACCTAGTCACTTTTGATACCCCTGGTCTTTAATCATTCCAGGGTGTGTCAGGGCCATTTGAGGTTAGTCTGAGTCCGGTGGTTACGTGTGCTTGTCCTAATTTTCCTTTCCACTAGTTTGAATGTGCCCTACCCTTTTATCCCTTGCCCTATTTTTCATGACTGCTTTGAGGGCCTACTAGGGAATCCATAGGGACAGCCACTGTTGAGTGGGGGTGCCATTTCCGTAAGCATCAGGGTGCCAACCCCTGCGGTAGGTAGTGGACAGGAGGGAGGTATATCGGATAGGGTGAGAACTTTACCCTCCTCCCTTTCTTTTCTTCTATAATTGCACATGGTTTGTGGATATTTTTAATCAGAAACTAATAAATTTGTATTTTAAAGGGTTATATGATTTTGACATTATACAGTATATTTGAATAAATGTAGATATTTTTTGTTCAAGAATACATGTGGAATGTTGTTCATGGAAAAATATAAGACATCCCTTAAAAATAAGCCCTAGCACATCTTTCAGATAAAAAAAATAGTATAAGACCCTGTCTTATTCTCTGGGAAGCACGGTACCTCTTTATACAATCAGGTATGGGCTGCCGCTGATTAATTCTTCAGTCATACATGTTGCCCTATTATGGGTTCCTCCACCTATCAATTTATACCCAGCTATTTAATTTCTCAACCCCTTGAGAAAGCTGACTGCGAAACGCACACCGGATTTGTAACTGTGTTTCTTCCATATCTATGATTTATGTATTGATTCACTTGTACTTTACTTCCCTGTGCAAATACATATTTTTCTATGATAATACTGCCTCCTGCTCCCTGTAATTATATTAAATTATTACATTTTTTTAATTCAAATCATATATTTTTGCAGAGACCACAATTCCTTTTTGGTTTTAATTGATTTTAATCATGTCCAATTGTTTTTTTTTTATTGTTATTTTTTATTTCTTGCTCATATTTAATTTTTGGGGTGGTCTTCTGTTTAGGCCTCTTTCACACGTCCGTGTCTCCGGTACGTGTTTGGTCCGTTTCCTCACATACCGGAGACACGGGCACACATAGACCCATTAAAATCAATGGGTCTGCACTCACATGTGTGTTTTGCCATGGACCATGTGTCCGTCTGGGGCATACTTGTGCCAGTATGCTCCACACGTAGACATGTCCCTTTTTCTCTGGCATCACGGGTATCACACGGAATGCAAACGGACCACACGGAGGTATTCCGTGTGACACACACCGGAGAAAACACATGTGTCTGAGAAAAAAAATAACAAAACTTTACTCACCTTCTCCAGCCCTGCTGTCTCTGCCGTTGCTGTCACTTGCCTCCAACAGCCGCTCATTATGCTCATGGCATATTCACTTCACTGCGGGCCGGAAGCAGCAGCAGCGGGGAGTCGGCAGGAACGGAGACTGAAGATCAGCACCATGGACAGCAACGCCAAGTGAGCAGAAAGTTCCCATTCTCCGTGTGTTATCACGGATAACACACGGAGAACACACGCATGCCATAAACACGGCTCACGGAGGGCAATACGCACCTTTGACACATCCGTGAAAAACGTGCGTGATTTTCAGGGACGTGTGAAAGAGGCCTTAGGTAGGTTCAGAAGCTTTATTTTTCAGGTCAGCGATGTAACAGCGATACCAGATTTATACATCTTAATTATGCTTTGATAATTTTGCACACCTAATACAGCTTTTAAAAAAAATATGTAATTTCTCCATCATTTTCTGAGATCTAGAATGTTTTTATTTTCCCACTAATAGAGCATTTTTTTTAGGAATTAGTAGATGTTTTAGTGATATAATTTTTACTTATATACACATTTTTAATAGCAGATTATTCCACTTTTCCTGTGACCCGCAACACACATCCGTTTTTTTTGTACGTGTGCAGTACGTATTTGCACATACCGGAGACACGTACACACGGAAACCCATGTTATTCAATGGTAGATGGCACACACACGTAAAATCACACGGAACGTGTGTCCGTGTGGTAAGTACGTGTGTGCGCTTTTCTACACGGACGACATGTCCGTTTTTGGCCGGCAACACGCAGGCACAGACCCGCTTTAGTCTGTGGGTCCGTACCTGCACGGACCGCACATGGAGTATGTCCGTGTTCAGCACATATCGTCCGTGTCCGTTTTTCATCACAAAATCTGAAACACTTGTTTCCAATCTATCAGGTCAATTGTAGGCCATTAATTCTGGTGCCAAACATACATTTCCTGTCTCATTTGCACTCCAGACAGCAGCTGGGCACCTGTCCTCTCACTGCAGGGGAACTTTGAGCACAGAGAACACCACAGGTACTGAGCATGGCGCCCAGAATCGATACAGAGAGGCTGATTGGAGAAGTGGAGAGGCATCCTGAGCTGTGGGACACACGTGTTGATGGCTACCATGACAGGTTAATGGTGGAACGAGCATGGATGGCTGTGGCAGAGATAGTCTACCCTAGGAATGGATGGTCTCAATGTACCCCTGGAAGGAAAAATAGATATGGTGAGTACAGATATTTGCATTGCTTCTGTCTTTACTAGAGATGAGCGAACCGGTCCCGGTTCGGCTCGAGGTCGGTTCGCCGAACGGAGGTCCCGTTCGAGTTCGGCTCGTCGAACGTTCGACGAACAGAACTCGAACTGCATAGGAAACAATGGCAGGCAATCACAAACACATAAAAACACCTAGAAAACACCCTCAAAGGTGTCCAAAAGGTGACAAACAACTCACAACACAACACAAACACATGGGAAAGTGACAAGGACATATACTCATGCGAAAACAAAACAGCTGGACAAGGAAAAAGAGGAGGACACACAGATATAGGCATGGCACGCCCTTCTAAAATCATGTAAAACACTGCAAGGTGACTCCAAGCGTAGTCTCCCTTTTTTTCCAAAAATTGGGCCCCACACACACCCACCCATTCAGTGGCAGCAGTTGTGCCCCAGTTGTACACTTCACAGCTAGATTTGCATCAAGCACATTCAAAAATACGCCATTCTTAACCGTCCCCAGGATGACACCGGGGTAGGTAGCAAAGTCTTTCCTGACCCCAGCTCTGTTCATCTTGGATCATTTTTAAAAAACACAGCAAGCAAGGGTTACTCCAAGCGGAGTCTCCCTTTTTTTCCAAAAATTGTGCCCCACACACACCCACCCATTCAGTGGCAGCACTTGTGCCCTAGTTGTACACTTCACAGCTAGATTTGCATCAAGCACATTCAAAAATACGCCATTCTTATCCGTCCCCAGGATGACACCGGGGTAGGTAGCAAAGTCTTTCCTGACCCCAGCTCTGTTCATCTTGGATCATTTTTAAAAAACACAGCAAGCAAGGGTTACTCCAAGCGGAGTCTCCCTTTTTTTCCAAAAATTGTGCCTCACACGCAGCCACCCATTCAGTGGCAGCACTTGTGCCCTAGTTGTACACTTCACAGCTAGATTTGCATCAAGCACATTCAAAAATACGCCATTCTTATCCGTCCCCAGGATGACACCGGGGTAGGTAGCAAAGTCTTTCCTGACCCCAGCTCTGTTCATCTTGGATCATTTTTAAAAAACACAGCAAGCAAGGGTTACTCCAAGCTGAGTCTCCCTTTTTTCAAAAAATTGGGCCACACAGACACCCCATCAGTGGCAGCACTTGTGCCCTAGTTGCAAACATGATGTTTTGATTTGCATCAAGCACATTCAAAAATACGCCATAATTAACCGTCCCCAGGATGACACCAGGGTAGGTAGCAAAGTCTTTCCTGATCCCAGCTCTGTTCATCTTGGCTTCCTTTAAAAACAATGTAAACAAGGGTTACTCCAAGCGGAGTCTCCCTTTTTTCCAAAAATTGGGCCCCACACACACCCACCCCTTCAGTGGCAGCAGTTGTGTCCCAGTTGTACACTTCACAGCTAGATTTGCATCAAGCACATTCAAAAATACGCCATTCTTAACCGTCCCCAGGATGACACCGGGGTAGGTAGCAAAGTCTTTGCTGAACCATGACTTGTTCATCTTCGCTCCTTTTAAAAACAATGTAAGCAAGGGTTACTTCAAGCGGAGTCTCCCTTTTTTCCAAAAATTGGGCCCCACACACACCCACCCCTTCAGTGGCAGCAGTTGTGCCCCAGTTGTACACTTCACAGCTAGATTTGCATCAAGCACATTCAAAAATACGCCATTCTTAACCGTCCCCAGGATGACACCGGGGTAGGTAGCAAAGTCTTTGCTGAACCATGACTTGTTCATCTTCGCTCCTTTTAAAAACAATGTAAGCAAGGGTTACTCCAAGCAGAGTCTCCCTTTTTTCCAAAAATTGGGCACCACACACACCCACCCCTTCAGTGGCAGCAGTTGTGCCCCAGTTGTACACTTCACAGCTAGATTTGCATCAAGCACATTCAAAAATACGCCATAATTAACCGTCCCCAGGATGACACCAGGGTAGGTAGCAAAGTCTTTCCTGATCCCAGCTCTGTTCATCTTGGCTTCTTTTAAAAACAATGTAAGCAAGGGTTACTCCAAGCGGAGTCTCCCTTTTTTCCAAAAATTGGGCCCCACACACACCCACCCCTTCAGTGGCAGCAGTTGTGCCCCAGTTGTACACTTCACAGCTAGATTTGCATCAAGCACATTCAAAAATACGCCATTCTTAACCGTCCCCAGGATGACACCGGGGTAGGTAGCAAAGTCTTTGCTGAACCATGACTTGTTCATCTTCGCTCCTTTTAAAAACAATGTAAGCAAGGGTTACTCCAAGCGGAGTCTCCCTTTTTTCCAAAAATTGGGCCCCACACACACCCACCCCTTCAGTGGCAGCAGTTGTGCCCCAGTTGTACACTTCACAGCTAGATTTGCATCAAGCACATTCAAAAATACGCCATTCTTAACCGTCCCCAGGATGACACCGGGGTAGGTAGCAAAGTCTTTGCTGAACCATGACTTGTTCATCTTCGCTCCTTTTAAAAACAATGTGTAATACTATTGTATGTTTGAGGATTTCGATAGCGTAGGGCAATGACAGCCAGAGACGAGTTTGTGGTACAAGATGTTTTTATGATATGTAACCACGGTAGATACCCAACGGAAATACACAGTATAACAAACACAAACAAATACCTTACTGAAACGGAGCGAAGGGGATTCCCGGGGCCACGCACCGGACTCCCCCAGGGAGACCACCAGAGCGAACCCCTATACAGGGACTGTCCGGCAATCAACCCCGGAAGGCCTAAATGCGGTGCAGCCGGGACACAAGGGGCAAGCGGTAAAGTCCAGAAGTGTCCGTACGGAATGAAAGTCCAGAATGGTTATGAACCGGAAGAAACCGGGCAGACGTGCTGACAAAAGACGGCAGACGGAGTCCGGGCACAGTTGAAGAAACCGGGTATGGTCCAGAGTCGGTCGGTAGATTTCCAGGAGGATCCAAAGGTAATCAAGTAGCAGCAGCAGCAAAGCAGGAGCACACAGCAAGCAGTATACTCAGGCACTGGACTAAGCTTAGAGGCGGCCTTTTAAGCAGCTGGACAGGAAGTAGGGCAACAGAACACAAAACTCCATGTTAACCGAGGGCAAGCTTTTTCAAAAGAGGACTGGAAAACCCGGAAACCTGACATTACTCCCCCCCCCCAGAAACGGCCTCAGGACGTGTCAGGGCCCGGCTTGTCCGGGTACCGTCGATGAAACTGAGCGATCTTCCGTGGTGCTCGAATGTTACCCACCGGTTCCCAGGAATCGTCCTCGGGGGCGTACCCCTGCCAACGTACCAGATACTGAAGCCGACGACGATGAAGCCGGGAGTCAATAATGTCCTCAACCACAAACTGCTCCTCGCCGTCGACCATCACAGGCGGAGGAGGAGGCACGACACGACCATGAAACGTATTGGGAGAGACGGATTTGAGGAGAGAAACATGAAAGACCGGGTGTACCTTTAGATGGTGCGGTAACCGCAGCCGACAGGCCACAGGGCTCACGATCCCGGTGATCTTGAACGGACCGATGAATTTTTGTCCCAGTTTCTGCGAAGGAACACCCAGTCTCAGGTTCTTGGTGGACAACCATACAGAGTCCCCTACCTTATACATGGGTGCCGGTCTCCGGTGAGCGTCCGCCGACCTCTTGTAACGCTCCTGAGCTGTAGCCACAGTGTCCTTCAGAACCTCCAGATTTTGTCGTAGCTCTGTTAATCTGTCCTCCACCGCAGGCACTGAGACCGCAACCGGTGACCTAGGCAAAATAGTCGGATGGTAACCCAAGTTAGCAAAGAAGGGCGTTACCTTAGTGGAGCTGCTCTGAGTGTTGTTATACGAGAACTCCGCCAACGGAAGCATCTTCAACCAATCGTCCTGCAGATGGCTGACATAACAGCGAAGGTATTGTTCCAGTGTTTGATTGGTCCGTTCGGTTTGCCCATTTGTCTGAGGATGGTATGCAGAAGACAAACAGACATCAATCTGGAGTGCCGTACAAAACCCCTTCCAGAACCTAGACGTGAACTGCACGCCCCGGTCAGAGATGATCTCGTCTGGTACCCCATGCAATCGGAATACGTTCTGGATAACCAGATCCACTGTCTCTGCGGCTGAGGGAAGACCGGCACACGGAATAAAGTGAGCAGCTTTAGTCAACCGATCCACCACCACTAAAATGGTATTGTGACCGTCTGAGACGGGCAACTCCACAATAAAATCCATTGAGATAGACCCCCAAGGGCGAGATGGCACAGGTAACGGTTGGAGGAGTCCTGTAGGAGCCACACGAGGGACCTTGCACCGGGCACAAACCACACATGAGTGGACATAGTCCTTTACGTCCTTTAAACAGGTAGGCCACCAGAAAAAACGGTTCAGAAATTCCTGCGTCTTCTGTACCCCCCTATGACCAGCCAACACGGAGTCATGGACCAACTTGAGAACCCGAAGTCTTACGGCCTCCGGGACATAAATGCGTCGCTCTCTCAACCACACACCATTCCGAAGAACAAGAGTTACATCATTCGGGGGGGCAGCAAGAAATACGTCACCATCATAGGCCAGCTTGATGTCCTTCCACAAGTCCTGGTCCTGGATTACTCCAACGAAATTGGCATCCGATAACACGGTCTGAGACGGGGTTCCAGGCACGGAGTCCACGGCGTGGATTCGGGACAAGGCATCGGCTTTCCCATTACGTGAACCTGGACGGTATGTAACAACAAAATTGAACTGGTTAAGGAATAGGCTCCAACGGGCTTGCCGTGGAGACAGGCACCTGGCAGACTTAAGAAATTCCAGATTACGATGATCTGTGAGTACTATCACTTGCTGCGCGGCTCCCTGTAAGTGGTGTCTCCATTCCTTGAAAGCGGAAATAATCGCTAACAATTCCTTGTCCGCAATGTCATAGTTCCTTTCTGCAGGGGACAACCGGCGGGAAAAGAAAGCACACGGATGTAAGAGACTCTTGTCCCCAGTCCTTTGTGAAAGGATGGCCCCTAATGCGTAGTCGGAAGCGTCGACTTCCACGATAAAGGGAAGTGCGGGATTCGGATGTACCAATATAGGCGCTGAGGTAAAACAAACCTTGAGACGATGGAAAGCTTCCTGGGCCTGGGCGGACCACACAAACTTCTGTCCTTTCTTGGTTAACAGAGTGATGGGACGAACGATCTCTGAAAAATTACGGATAAAACGTCGGTAAAAGTTGGCAAAACCGACAAAGCGTTGTACCTCCTTGATGTTCCCCGGTTCCGGCCAGTCTAGAATTGCTTGTATCTTGCCAGACTCCATGTTCAGTCCCTGAGGAGAGATGACATAACCTAAGAATTGTATTTGTGAGCAGTGGAACTCGCATTTCTCCAGTTTGATGTACAGGTGGTTTTCCCTCAGCCGGGTAAGTACGGTCTTGACGTGTTCCTGGTGTTCCTGTAGGGAATCAGAAAAGATTAGGATATCGTCCAGATAAATCACCATGAATTGGTCCATGATATCCCTAAAAATATCGTTAACTAGATGTTGGAAAGTCGCGGGAGCGTTACAAAGTCCAAAAGGCATCACTAGGTACTCAAAATGTCCATACCGACATCGGAACGCGGTCTTCCACTCGTCTCCGGGACGTATACGGAGTAGATTGTATGCCCCACGGAGATCCAATTTGGTGAATATTTTTGCCTGTTGGACCCTCTCCAATAGCTCAGGAATCAACGGTAACGGATACCGGTTCCGGATAGTTATTTTATTCAGTTCCCGGTAGTCAATACAGGGTCTCAGAGTCCCCTCTTTCTTTTTCACGAAAAAGATGGGTGCCCCTGCTGGTGAGGTAGACGGACGAATGAATCCCTTGGCTAGGCTGTCATCAATGTATTCTTTTAGTGCTTCTAGCTCAGGTGCCGCCAACGGGTAGACATGACCAAACGGGATCTCCGCCCCTGGGAGTAAGTCTATGGGGCAATCATACGGTCTATGCGGGGGAAGCCGATCGGCTTTTCTTTTGTCGCATATATCCGCAAAGTCATTATACACCGGGGGTAGAACAGGTACCTGTACAGTGCCCTCCGCATTCGGTGTTACTGGAACCGGAACAGTTGGACTAATGGTCGGAATACTCTGCGGTGGGAAGGATATTTCCTTAGTTTCCCAATCGATGACCGGATTTGTAGACCGTAGCCACGGAATACCTAGAATAATCGGAAAATGAGGAGAAGAAATTAACATGAAAACAAGGGTCTCCTGCTGACCTGGCTTCATGACGCATTCTAGCGGTACGGTTTCCCGATCAACTGGTCCAGAGATTAACGGAGATCCGTCAACCGTCTCCATGGTAACCGGTGAGGATCTTTGCTGAGTCCGGATACCGTGTTTCCTGGCAAAAGAGGAGTCCATGAAATTTCCCCCTGCCCCAGAATCTATCATTGCAGAGGTAGGTATTAGCTGTCCCTCCCACCGGATCTGAATGGGGAGCGAGCAATGGGTATATTTCCCTTCCGAGTCCTTCGGTGAGGTTGACATTACAGTCAAGGGAAATACCGCATCCAAGTGTCCACTTGCCTCAGAGATATCGGACTCTGCGTCCGTGTTGTCACACTCTGCCATGGCTGCCAATACCTTATTTGGGCGATTCGGACGTTTCGGGCAGTCGATCAAGAAATGGTCCGATTGACCGCAATAGAAACACAAACGCTCACGGAGCCGGTGTTCGCGACGTTCATTGGTCTCTCGCTTTTGCAGAGAGTCCACTTGCATAGGAACGTCCTCGGCCTCCCGTGGCGTCCTGAGAGCGGGTTCTCTGGAAGGAAAGGCAAAGTTGTTTACACGGTTTATAGCTGCCCATTTTTCCTGTCTACGTTCGGTCAAGCGGGTATCAATACGCACACAGTGCTGGAGAAACTGTTCAAACTCCCCTGGAGATTCGGAACGAGCTAACTCGTCTTTGATGGTACCAGACAAACCCTTTCTGAAAACAGACAATAATGCATTGTTTCCCCAGTCGGTGTCTACCACTAACCTCTTAAATTCAGTGGCGTATTCAACGACAGAACGCTTTCCCTGACGTAAGGAAAGGAGAGCCGATTCAGCGGTAGCACGGCGATTCGGATCATCAAACAGCTGCGCCATTGCGGTCAGAAAGTCCTCTAGGTGATTTAAACGGATGTCCCGGTTCTCTATCATAGGATTAGCCCAAGCCAGTGCTCGTGAGGTTAATAACATAATTATACATAACACTTTGGACCGGTCAGAACGGTAATAATCAGCATGTACATCAAAAAACAGTATACATTGGTTCACAAATCCACGAAACTGACTACGGTCACCATTGAAACGGAATGGGGGTAACCTAGGCATACCGGCAGCTGATACGGACGTAGTGGGGCCGGCTTCCTGAGCCTCCACTCTGACTTGCAAATCCTGTATAGCCGGACCCAGTACCTGGTGATCATGGCCCAGCTGTGTCTCCACATCTCTAAGTTTAGTCTGCACCACCTCCATCTCCTGCTGCAAGGAGTTAATCATAGAAAAGAGCTGATCTACTCGTGTCTCAGTCATTGCCCCAGCGAAATCCTCTTATTGGCCTGAGTATAATGTAATACTATTGTATGTTTGAGGATTTCGATAGCGTAGGGCAATGACAGCCAGAGACGAGTTTGTGGTACAAGATGTTTTTATGATATGTAACCACGGTAGATACCCAACGGAAATACACAGTATAACAAACACAAACAAATACCTTACTGAAACGGAGCGAAGGGGATTCCCGGGGCCACGCACCGGACTCCCCCAGGGAGACCACCAGAGCGAACCCCTATACAGGGACTGTCCGGCAATCAACCCCGGAAGGCCTAAATGCGGTGCAGCCGGGACACAAGGGGCAAGCGGTAAAGTCCAGAAGTGTCCGTACGGAATGAAAGTCCAGAATGGTTATGAACCGGAAGAAACCGGGCAGACGTGCTGACAAAAGACGGCAGACGGAGTCCGGGCACAGTTGAAGAAACCGGGTATGGTCCAGAGTCGGTCGGTAGATTTCCAGGAGGATCCAAAGGTAATCAAGTAGCAGCAGCAGCAAAGCAGGAGCACACAGCAAGCAGTATACTCAGGCACTGGACTAAGCTTAGAGGCGGCCTTTTAAGCAGCTGGACAGGAAGTAGGGCAACAGAACACAAAACTCCATGTTAACCGAGGGCAAGCTTTTTCAAAAGAGGACTGGAAAACCCGGAAACCTGACACAATGTAAGCAAGGGTTACTCCAAGCGGAGTCTCCCTTTTTTCCAAAAATTGGGCCCCACACACACCCACCCCTTCAGTGGCAGCAGTTGTGCCCCAGTTGTACACTTCACAGCTAGATTTGCATCAAGCACATTCAAAAATACGCCATTCTTAACCGTCCCCAGGATGACACCGGGGTAGGTAGCAAAGTCTTTGCTGAACCATGACTTGTTCAACTTCGCTCCTTTTAAAAACAATGTAAGCAAGGGTTACTCCAAGCGGAGTCTCCCTTTTTTCCAAAAATTGGGCCCCACACACACCCACCCCTTCAGTGGCAGCAGTTGTGCCCCAGTTGTACACTTCACAGCTAGATTTGCATCAAGCACATTCAAAAATACGCCATTCTTAACCGTCCCCAGGATGACACCGGGGTAGGTAGCAAAGTCTTTGCTGAACCATGACTTGTTCATCTTCGCTCCTTTTAAAAACAATGTAAGCAAGGGTTACTCCAAGCGGAGTCTCCCTTTTTTCCAAAAATTGGGCACCACACACACCCACCCCTTCAGTGGCAGCAGTTGTGCCCCAGTTGTACACTTCACAGCTAGATTTGCATCAAGCACATTCAAAAATACGCCATAATTAACCGTCCCCAGGATGACACCAGGGTAGGTAGCAAAGTCTTTCCTGATCCCAGCTCTGTTCATCTTGGCTTCTTTTAAAAACAATGTAAGCAAGGGTTACTCCAAGCGGAGTCTCCCTTTTTTCCAAAAATTGGGCCCCACACACACACACACCCCTTCAGTGGCAGCAGTTGTGCCCCAGTTGTACAGTTCACAGCTAGATTTGCATCAAGCACATTCAAAAATACGCCATTCTTAACCGTCCCCAGGATGACACCGGGGTAGGTAGCAAAGTCTTTGCTGAACCATGACTTGTTCATCTTCGCTCCTTTTAAAAACAATGTAAGCAAGGGTTACTCCAAGCGGAGTCTCCCTTTTTTCCAAAAATTGGGCACCACACACACCCACCCCTTCAGTGGCAGCAGTTGTGCCCCAGTTGTACACTTCACAGCTAGATTTGCATCAAGCACATTCAAAAATACGCCATAATTAACCGTCCCCAGGATGACACCAGGGTAGGTAGCAAAGTCTTTCCTGATCCCAGCTCTGTTCATCTTGGCTTCTTTTAAAAACAATGTAAGCAAGGGTTACTCCAAGCGGAGTCTCCCTTTTTTCCAAAAATTGGGCCCCACACACACCCACCCCTTCAGTGTCAGCAGTTGTGCCCCAGTTGTACACTTCACAGCTAGATTTGCATCAAGCACATTCAAAAATACGCCATTCTTAACCGTCCCCAGGATGACACCGGGGTAGGTAGCAAAGTCTTTGCTGAACCATGACTTGTTCATCTTCGCTCCTTTTAAAAACAATGTAAGCAAGGGTTACTCCAAGCGGAGTCTCCCTTTTTTCCAAAAATTGGGCCCCACACACACCCACCCCTTCAGTGGCAGCAGTTGTGCCCCAGTTGTACACTTCACAGCTAGATTTGCATCAAGCACATTCAAAAATACGCCATTCTTAACCGTCCCCAGGATGACACCGGGGTAGGTAGCAAAGTCTTTGCTGAACCATGACTTGTTCATCTTCGCTCCTTTTAAAAACAATGTAAGCAAGGGTTACTCCAAGCGGAGTCTCCCTTTTTTCCAAAAATTGTGCCCCACACACACCCACCCATTCAGTGGCAGCACTTGTGCCCTAGTTGTACACTTCACAGCTAGATTTGCATCAAGCACATTCCAAATCCACAAGCATTTACTCTCCCCAGGATGACACAGGGGTAGTAAATTCCTTCTGGATCCATGACTTGTTCATTTTGATGAACGTCAGTCTGTCCACATTGTCACTGGACAGACGCGTTCGCTTATCTGTCAGCACACACCCAGCAGCACTGAAGACACGTTCAGAGACAACGCTGGCAGCTGGACACGACAAAATCTCCAAGGCGTAACTGGATAGCTCTGGCCATTTTTCTAGATTTGAAGCCCAAAATGAGCAAGGCTCCATTTGCAAAGTCATGGCATCGATGTTCATTTGTAGATACTCCTGTATCATCCTCTCCAGCCATTGACTATGTGTCTGACTTGTTGTCTCTGGTGGCCTTGCAAAGGAGGGTCTAAAAAAATTATGAAAAGATTCCATAAAATTGCTGTTACCAGCACCAGATACGGTCCTACTGGTACGGGTAGACTGTTGAAGATGACGAGACCGTCCCATGTTTGTCAAGTTACAACTGGGAGATTCACTCCCTGCACCTGCATGGTTGTTTGGTGGAAAAGCCGATCTAAGATCGAGTAACAGCTTCTGCTGATACTCCTGCATACGTGCGTCACTTTCTATGGCTGGAATTATGTCACAAAATTTGGACTTGTACCGGGGATCTAATAGTGTGGCAAGCCAGTAGTCATCATCACTTCTAATTTTGACAATACGAGGGTCATGTTGGAGGTAGTGCAACAAGAAGGCACTCATGTGTCTTGCGCAGCCATGCGGACCAAGTCCACGCTGTGTTTGTGGCATAGAGGTGCTAACCGTTCTTTCTTTTTCTGACATCTCCCCCCAACCTCTTTCAACTGAAATTTGACCAAGGTCTCCCTCATCTGCTGAGTCTTCCATGTCCATGGACAGTTCGTCCTCCATTTCTTCATGTTCTCCTGCACCTTCCTCAACATCTCGCCTGCTACCATGCGCCCTTGTTGATCCCTGTCCCCCATGGTCCCATGCCTGGCGCCTTGGTGATGATGAACGTCTGGACCTTGGTGATGTTGTTGTGTCTTGCGCATATGAATCCTCCTGTAGTTCATCCCCTTCCTGTTGTCCCACCCCCTGACTCCGAATAGTGTTTAGCGTGTGCTCCAGCATGTAAATGACTGGAATCGTCATGCTGATAATGGCATTGTCAGCGCTAAACATATTCGTCGCCATGTCGAAACTGTGCAGAAGGGTGCATAGGTCCTTGATCTGAGACCACTCCATCAGGGTGATCTGCCCCACCTCTGCATCTCGTTGGCCCAGGCTATACGTCATGACGTATTGCACCAGGGCTCGGCGGTGCTGCCACAGTCGCTGTAACATGTGGAGAGTTGAATTCCAGCGTGTCGCCACATCGCATTTCAGGCGATGAACCGGCAGGCCGAAAGACTTCTGGAGCGATGCAAGTCGCTCAGCTGCGGCGCTTGAACGGCGGAAGTGAGCAGACAGTTTTCGTGCCCTGTTCAGAAGGCCATCTAGGCCGGGATAGTGTGTTAAAAATTGCTGGACGACAAGGTTCAACACGTGAGCCATACAAGGTACGTGTGTCACCTTGCCCAGGCGAAGGGCCGCACCCAGGTTTGCAGCATTGTCGCACACGGCCTTACCAGGCTGCAGGTTGAGTGGAGACAACCATTTATTAAACTCGGACCGCAGAGCTGACCACAACTCCTCAGCTGTGTGACTCTTATTCCCAAGACATGTCAAGCTAAAGACCGCCTGATGCCGTTGCGCTCTGCTGCCAGCATAGTAATGAGGGGTGCGTGATTCCTTCTGCGCAGTGAGAACGCTGGTGGCCTGACCAGGCAGGCTTGGGGCGGAGGTGGAGGACCCAGATGAGGTGGAGGATGCAGAAGCAGTGGCGGAACTTGGACAGACAGAGGATTGACACACAAGTCGTGGGGACGGCAAGACTTGTGCAGCAGACCCTTCACCATCTATCACCATAGTTACCCAGTGCCCAGTCAGCGACATGTAACGTCCCTGTCCATGCTTACTGGTCCAAGTATCGGTGGTGAAATGCACCCGTTCACACACAGAGTTTCTCAAGGAAGCGGTGATGTTGTGTGCGACATGCTGGTGTAGCGCGGGCACACCTTTCTTAGAGAAGTAGTTGCGACTAGGCATCTGGTACTGGGGCACAGCGAAAGACATAATGTCTCTAAAATCCTGTGTGTCCACTAGGCGGAAAGGCAGCATTTCGGTAGCCAACAGCTTACAGAGGGATAGAGTCAACCTCTTAGCTTTGTCATGGGTCGCAGGAAGTGGCCTTTTATTTGACCACATCTGAGGGACAGAGATCTGGCTGCTGTGTGTAGACGGTGTTGAGTAGGGTGTCCCTGGAAAAATGCAGGTTTGTGAGGAAAGTGCAGGCGGAGACATGATGTTGCCTTCATCCAACGTTGGTGCTATCGATGTCTGAGAGAGCTGTACACACTCACTTGTTTCCCCTTCCAAACCAACTGACGACCTACCAAGCAAACTGCCTGTTGCGGTTACAGTGGTGGAAGTTGTGGGTGGAAAAACAGGTGTGACAGCTGTCCCCACAGTCCTAGAAGATGACGAGCGCGCGGATGTACTGGAAGGGGCAGGAGGTGGATGGTTCGCTCCGCTAGGCCGCATTGCAGCACGGTGAGCTTCCCACCGGGCCATATGATATTTATTCATGTGACGATTCATGGAAGAAGTTGTCAAACTGCTGAGGTTATACCTCTACTAAGAGAACCATGACAAATTTTACAGATCACATAATTTGGGCGATCTTTTTCTATGTCAAAAAAGGACCAGGCTAGGCAAGGCTTAGAGGCCATGCGACCTGTTGATCCACCCCGAATAATGCTCAGAGGCAGAGTGGTGGCTGAGGATGCAGTTGTAGACGTGCTACCAGTACTCCGACTGTGTCCAGGAAGGCGCAAGGTAACTTCGTCATCAGTTGCATCCTCCTCCACCACCTCTGTTGACCTCCTCGAGTGCCTGACTGTGGGTTGACAGTAGGTGGGATCTAGAACTTCATCATCAATTGTTGTGTTTGCACTCCCCTCCCCCTCAGACCGAGCCTCTTCTTGCCCTGACCGAATATTTAAGTTGTCATCCCAATCGGGTATCTGCATCTCATCTTCATCAGTATGTTCCTCATTGTCTATAACCACAGGTGTTACAGTTTGTGACAAAGGGTCAACATTATGCTCAGAAACTTGGTCCTCATGGCCTGAATCAGAGTCACAAAGGTTCTGGGCATCACTGCAGACCATTTCCTGTTCTGTACTCACTGTAGCTTGGGAGCAGACCTCTGATTCCCAGGCTATAGTGTGACTGAACAGCTCTGCAGACTCAGCCATCTCAGTTCCACCATACTGTGCAGGGCTGATGGAGACTTCAGAGCTGGGAGAAAGCAAGTTTGATTGGGATGACAACTCAGAGGACTGGTGTTTTTTGGATGCAGTACTTGAAGTGGCTGAGAGGGCACTTGTTGGACCACTTGAGATCCATTCAAGCATTTTCCTTTTTTGGCCATCATCTACCTTTGTTCCTGTTGTTCGTGTCCGTAAAAAAGGGAGCACATCGGATTGTCCACGGTAAGTAGTAGACATCTTACTTTTGCTGGTAGATGGTCTATCTTCAGCAGATGATAATGGAGCTTTGCCACCTTCCCCACGGACAAACCCTTTTTTTCCTTTTCCACCACGCCTCTTCCCCTTTCCACCAGCATCTGTCATTTTGCCACTCATGTTGATTGCGACAAGATTGTGCACTGAAAATGTGGTAGTAAAAATTGAGAGGTGGTGTAGATTGCAGCGGTGGTCTAGCTTTATTAACAGCAGAATAATAAAGAATAAATATCCCTGACAATGCAACTACGGCCCTTAAACTGGCAGCATCAATTGCTAGTATAATGGCTTAGTTATAATGAGTTGGAGTGTGCAATGCAGGCAGAGGTGCTGCAAATGTCTTTGCACTAGTGTGACTAGACAAAAGTCCAATAGCCACGTTTAGGATGCCACTAGGTACACTGAGTGTTTGCTAGTATAATGGCTTAGTTATAATGAGTTGGAGTGTGCAATGCAGGTAGAGGTGCTGCAAATGTCTTTGCACTAGTGTGACTAGACAAAAGTCCAATAGCCACGTTTAGGATGCCACTAGATACACTGAGTGTTTGCTAGTATAATGGCTTAGTTATAATGAGTTGGAGTGTGCAATGCAGGCAGAGGTGCTGCAAATGTCTTTGCACTAGTGTGACTAGACAAAAGTCCAATAGCCACGTTTAGGATGCCACTAGGTACACTGAGTGTTTGCTAGTATAATGGCTTAGTTATAATGAGTTGGAGTGTGCAATGCAGGTAGAGGTGCTGCAAATGTCTTTGCACTAGTGTGACTAGACAAAAGTCCAATAGCCACGTTTAGGATGCCACTAGGTACACTGAGTGTTTGCTAGTATAATGGCTTAGTTATAATGAGTTGGAGTGTGCAATGCAGGCAGAGGTGCTGCAAATGTCTTTGCACTAGTGTGACTAGACAAAAGTCCAATAGCCACGTTTAGGATGCCACTAGGTACACTGAGTGTTTGCTAGTATAATGGCTTAGTTATAATGAGTTGGAGTGTGCAATGCAGGTAGAGGTGCTGCAAATGTCTTTGCACTAGTGGGACTATAGCAAAGTCCAATAGCCACGTTTAGGATGCCACTAGGTACACTGAGTGTTTGCTAGTATAATGGCTTAGTTATAATGAGTTAGAGTGTGCAATGCAGGTAGAGGTGCTGCAAATGTCTTTGCACTAGTGGGACTATAGCAAAGTCCAATAGCCACGTTTAGGATGCCACTAGGTACACTGAGTGTTTGCTAGTATAATGGCTTAGTTATAATGAGTTGGAGTGTGCAATGCAGGTAGAGGTGCTGCAAATGTCTTTGCACTAGTGGGACTATAGCGAAGTCCAATAGCCACGTTTAGGATGCCACTAGGTACACTGAGTGTTTGCTAGTATAATGTCTTAGTTATAATGAGTTGGAGTGTGCAATGCAGGTAGAGGTGCTGCAAATGTCTTTGCACTAGTGGGACTATAGCAAAGTCCAATAGCCACGTTTAGGATGCCACTAGGTACACTGAGTGTTTGCTAGTATAATGTCTTAGTTATAATGAGTTGGAGTGTGCAATGCAGGCAGAGGTGCTGCAAATGTCTTTGCACTAGTGTGACTAGACAAAAGTCCAATAGCCACGTTTAGGATGCCACTAGGTACACTTAGTGTTTGCTAGTATAATGGCTTAGTTATAATGAGTTGGAGTGTGCAGAGGACAGGAGGGTACAGTGCCAGGATTGTGGGGCTCTGGGTAGAGGAAAGGAAGCCTGCCTTTCTATTCCCTCCTAATGGGGAAATGCAGCGACGAAATCCCTGACCTTAGCTACACAGACGCTGTCGCTGTTTTCAGGACCTGTCACCTATGGCTCTGACCCTGCCGGTACGAGCCCTTAAAAGGACTGATGGAAAGTGCTATCCCTATGCTGTCCAGCGCTGTGTATGGAGCGCATACAGCTGTATCAGCGATAGGACTCAGGACGGAGCTGCGCCAGTGATGTCTGACACCAAGGACGCAGAAGAGATAATGGCGTCCTGGAGGAAAATGTCCGGTTTTATAATGCAGGGACATGGACATCCTATCACACATGCCGTTGCTTCTCTGGCTAAAAGTCCACTTAGCTGTGTGTGTGTCTGGGATTGGCTGACATGCTGGCCCGCCCCACAAGACGCGCGCGCTTAGGGAAGGAAGACAAGGAAAAAAAAAAAAAAAAAATGGCGATCGCCATTATACAAACAGGAGTGATCTGAAGGCGCTGTTCACGCACGCTATACACTGAAATGTCATAATAGTGTGAGTCACAGATTGACTTACACTATTACAGCGGAAAGCCAGCTAGGAATTAGCTGTTTTTTTGCTGCTAGAACAGTTCTCGAACGTTTCTAGAACTATCGAGCTTTTGCAAAAAGCTCGAGTTCTAGTTCGATCTAGAACAGGCCCCAAAATCACTCGAGCCTAGAACTGGAGAACCTCGAACCGCGAACCGCGCTCAACTCTAGTCTTTACCTACATGTGCTCATTCTGTAGGCACATTATATCCATATTTGTATAGTTTGTTTGGCATGTATTAATACGCCTGACTCATTTTGAGCTACACTGGAGACTCACAAACAGGATAGTGTAGTTTTTTGGCCTTCTGAACCATTCATTGCAGTTTTCTAGTAATGTCAGCATGTGTATATGTGGCCTGCAAAGCATTTTATGCATGTCCAAAAGGCATTTCAGGGTGGTCAAGCAACAATTAAACATGTTTTTGTTTTTTTTTTTTGTTTTCAATTTTGTATTTTTTCTAGTGTAAATGTGCTGTGAAATGTCTATACATTTTGAGTTGTATTTTCATGTTTGGTTTATTATGCATGTCCCTTGGTGTCACCATGTCTGGAATGGTAACAGTAATGTGTAGTGTGTAATGGGAAATATTTGTAGAACATATAGCACTTCATGGGTTAGTAGTCATTTTGCTTCTCATGGCTTACTGAAGGTTTTTTTTTTTATTTTTGTAACTTTAAAAGGAGATAAATGATTATACAGTGGTTAAATCTTTTTACTGGACATCTTTTTTTCTTTGTCATGCTTATTGTGTCATTATGTCACTATATGAGCGTCATGGGTTGTTGTTTTCATACACATGGATGTGTGTTCCAATTTTTTTCAATTGCTGCAATACAAGAATAATGTTTTGTTTTTTTAATCTTCAATTGTTATAATTTGTGACCTTATTTTACAATTTTTTGTTTTTAAACAGTGGATCTTGTAAAACGGCGATGGCGCTCAGCCCGTGACCAGTTCAGAAGAGAAAATAACCCAGTGGCGACCACAGCTGCCGCAGCAAAAAAGAAAAAATATATCCATTATGAAAAACTGAGCTTCCTCATGCCTATTATGGAAGTACCAAAGTAAGTTTAAACCATTACATCACATGGCGTTTTTTTTAAATGCACACATTAATTTATTTTTTTTTTCTTTTATCAAAGTACAGAGGATAATCTAGAAGATAGTGAGGAAGCCCAGTCAGCAGTATTAACAGCGACCTCTGCTTCCGAGATGGAGCCTACCTCATATCAACCACCAACAATCCCCAACACCAGCCAGCCAGACGCAGAAGAAATGTCCTCTGATTTGGGTTTGGGAACAAGTCAATCCACTAATGTAATTGCAGGCCAGTCTACAGGGCACCAAAGTGGCCCTTCACTAGTTCTTGCAGAGAGTAGTCCACAGCAACATGCAGGCACACAGCCAAGAATAACAACTAATACCATGCACACAGTAGCCCAATCTTTCCATGGTCGCAGACATAGGCGTTAGGAAGATTTACGTTCCTTGCCAGATATCATTCATACCAGAATAATACACATGATGAATTCACTGATACCAGAGAGTGATGGAGAGAGATTTTGCCGCTCCCTTTCTCCCTCTCTTGCATTGGTTGCACCTGATAGGCAGGACAGATTGAGGGCGTCCTTAATAACACGAGTATCTGCTACCCAACGTGAGCCAGAACCCATATATTGTTTTGAAGTGATAGAGCAATGGAGAGCTAATCCACGTGGTCCAAACACAAACACAACACGACAAACTGTGGAAACCCAAACTGATGAACATTACTCTAATTTTCAACTAAATCCTGTAGTGCAACAAACACATATACAGTGTCCATCTTCTTCTATGGGAACTGATGTAAAAATTAGGCCAACAGTTATCCCACACCAAACAGGTACATTAATGACACAAAGGCCATCTCAACAGCCATCATTTGTCCCACAAGTACCGTCCCCAACAGACACCAATGCCAACCTCTTTTAACTATCCTAGTATTGTTAGTAATGTTCATAGACTACCTCAAATGTTTCAACAACCAACATCCTACCATGTTCCTAATAATCCACAACAACAGTACTTTCAACAACAGACTTACCCAACTAACTTCACATACACACATACTCAGCCTCTTCCAACACATCAATATGTACCACCTACACTTGGTCTTCCATCTGCTCAAACAACTGCATCATTATTTGTTCCAAGTACAACAACTGTTACTAGTGGAAACACGGATCAGTCACTCACTACAACATCTAGTGTTGTGTAGCAAACATTTTCTGTAGGTGTCAATGCAATGGAGACTACACAGGAAAGCATCACTAGCCTAGAGGATTTAGTTGAATCATAATGTGATATTGTATGTATGATTTTACATTTTGGTATGTTTTCTAGGGTATTGCTGGTCGAAAAACATATCAAAATGTTACACATTACTTACTCTATATGCATGGGGTCATATTTGTGTTTTCCTTTCCAAAGATTCAATAGAACTTACTCTATCAATTCCAAAACATTACCTGCCTGTTAGAATGTTGCCTTGTTCTGGACATGTTGTTTGGACCATCCATTAGAAAAAACTGGGTTTAGGGAAAAAATGCATGCACATAAACTACTACACTAACATTCAGACACCTTTATTAATAAAAATCCACCCACTATGCAGTATCTGCATATGGTCTGGTCCCATACTTGTATTCCAATAGTGTCAAACAAATTATGTTTGCGTGACATTATTGCATAATAAAGTATGGTGTTTTGTATGGGCTAATGTCCCTGACAAAATTTAGTTAAAACAAAAATAGAATACAGGGTGTTTTGCAAAAGATAACAGACATACATAGGTTAAATAATAAATCTGGACTAATTTTGTTCAAAAACAATTTGCCATATTTTTATTAGTCATGTACATTCAGTTGTACTGTTACTTGCAAATCAAAAATTCCTGATTTTATAGCAATAAAGTTAAATCACAATAGCTTATTGTGACCACAAACACAACCAACCAACAAAAATACCACAAATTATACCCATGTATGGTCATTTTCTCTTTTGTATTGCATATGTGTTTGTGATTATGTAACCAAGTGATAAAAAACTCTAACAATGTCAAATTTATACATGACTATGGCGATTTAAACTAAAATAATCTTTAAACTGATTCCTCACTTGTAGACCAGAAGTGGACACATTAGTTCTAACACTACCATTCTCTACAAATGGTGCATTTAAAGCTGGCAACTCCTCAATGTCTTAGTTATTGCTTTCATGTAATCTACAGTAATTATGTAACACTACTGTAGCTTTAATGACAGCCTTGATGGTGGTTGGTTGGAGTTGGATCGTGGTTTGATAAATGCGCCATCTTGAGGCCAAACTGCCAAAGGCACGTTCAACATAGCAACGTGCTCTGGCCAATTTGCTATTAAATAGGGCTTTTGATCTGTCCAGCCCCCTTCTGGGATATGGACGCATCAAATGCCTAGACAATGCAAACCCCTGATCTGCAACCATGACAAAAGGAACAATAGGGCCATCAGTACCAGGCAATGGTCTTGGTGCAGGCAAACTTAAACTATCAGACATTAATCGTCTTGCTAAACGTGAGCTCCTGAAAATGCGTGCATCTGAGGCACTGCCATAGGCCCCAATATCAGCAAATAAAAAGCAGTAGTTTGTATCTACCATGGCCAAAATAACTACAGAAAAAAACTTATGATAATTAAAATATCTTGAAGCAGAGTTAGGTGGTTTCTTCACTCTAATGTGCTTTCCGTCAATGGCGCCAATACAATTAGGGAAAGCTGTTTTCACCAAAAATTCATCTGAAATGTGTATCCATTCCTGTGTTGAAGGCAGCTGCATGACAAGATGCCTAAGAGTCTCCCATAGCACAGTGCCGGTATGCAGGATAATCTTGCCAATTGTCGACCTTCCGAATAAAAATTCGAAATGTAGACTGCTGATGGATTGCCCAGTTGCAAGGTAACTGAAATAGAAAAAAAAAATAACATTACTTTGACTATTCAAGTTGTATTTCAAAACAAAAATTTGTGTCATCCAATGACTGGTGAAATACTGTGTATGACTATTATTTTATTGCTTTTGTTGGAAAAAATTATGTGTTGAAATTTACTTTCCATATTGGAAAAATAGTTATTTTTCTGTTTAATAAACAAGCTTGTTTGATTTATGACTCTTGTTTCTTTAATTTTAATAGAGATAGAATGGTAGATGTGAGCACTCAGATCTTATTTTGAGATTGCAATGAGGTTATGTGATCTATCTAAGTTTTCAACAAATACCTAAATTTAAAATTACATAATTTAAACAAAATGATGCCTTTGAGATGTAACATGTATTTCAAAATAACAGATAAAGCATGAGTATACATGACAACACCTACCGTAAAGTCACCAACAGTCGTTCCTCAGGGGAGATGCTGAGGCGCATACAGGTGTCCTGATGCTTCAAACGATGGTACACAAGGCCAAGGATGTTGTCAAATGAATTCATGGTGAGATGGCAGTAGGCTTGGAATTTTGGTGGAAATTTCCGCATTTCGCCATAGAGAATATTAAAATGCCCATGTGTTTTCCTGAACTTCACAAGAGGGTGAATCCACATCCTTCTCTCCATTGGTGGCTCTTCTTCAATCATATGTCGCCTAACCCCAAATCTCCTAGATATCAACCAGAGCAAAAACATGGTTGCTTCATTGGAGAGAGACATTTTGGAGTGTGTCTAATGTGAGAATGAGCTCAGAATCCATGTTTTTTAAGGTTCTTTTAAGCAAACTAACCAAATTGGGTAGTTAATTGACCAATTTAACACACCAGGAGCACATTATGATGGGCTAACAAGGTTATTTGTGTGAAATTATGGATCTTAAAAAACGGACTGCACACGTGCGTATCTTATGTCAATATGGACATTCCACACGCACACACGGCTCGCATACGCCATCACACGGATGCCATACGTACCGGAGAAACTCCCCTAAAAAACGGAACACGGACCCGAAAAGCGGACCGTAAGACACGTACGTTTTTTTGCGTTAGTGTGTTTTAGGCCTGTGGCAGTGTGATAAAAAAACATCTTTTTTACAGTGTTCACCAGACAGACTAAACAATGTGACCGTTTTATAGCTTAGGTTTTTCTTTATTCAAGAATACAAATCATGTGTACCTTATTTAATTATTCGTACATGAAAAGGTCCTTTTTAAAGGAGAAAAAAATCGTCCGTAATTTTTTTGTGCTTTATTATTTACAAAATGTATTGATTTGTTCTTTTTTTACTTTTTTACTAAAGGCAGCGTTACACGCTACGATTTATCTGACGATATGGCGTCGGGGTCACGGTTTTCGTGACGCACTTCCGTCATCGTTAGCGACATCGTTGCGTGTGACACCTACGTGCGACTCCGAACTATCGCAAATAGGGTGAAAATCGTTGATCGCTGACACGTCGTTCAGTTTCAAAATATTGTTTGTCGTTTGGAATGCAGCAGACATATTGCTACGTTTGACACCCTGCCAACGACGAACAACATCCACACGACCGCCTTGGTCAAACAATATATCGCTGAATGATGTAGCGTCGTTTGTGAGATGTGTAGGCGTGACCGCTAATAAATGACCTATGTGCGATCTCGGCAAATCGTAACAACGATCTGGGCGTGTCACATTGCTAACGAGATCGCTAGCGATATCGTTGTATGTAAAGCAGCCTTAAGACCTACTACTTACACACTAAACAGAGGGATTGCTTTTCTAGGAGACTGCAAAACGTATGTATTACAGGTTATTAGACCTGTTAGTTTTACATTGACTCACATGGCCTGTTAGACCCTACTTATGGTTGCAGGTGGGGTAGGGGGAAGGGATGAAGAGGCAGGCACAACTGATATTGTGTCGCCCAGGGTTATGGGGTAATCGGTCCCGGGCAGTGTTTAACTGGGGAATGTCACTTTGTTGGTCGTTGCCCAGTTCCATTCCCTGGGTGCTTTTTGAAAAGGGGCTAATTACAGGGGATTGTTGAATAAAGTTTATACATGAAGCCACTTGCGGTTTTGCGGCTATGTGCATGAAGCCACCACTGCACAATGTTTACTACTGGGGCTGGTGGTAAGGCCCTGTCACACACAGAGATAAATCTGTGGTTGCAGTGAAATTGTGGACAATCAGTGCCAGGTTTGTGGCTGTGTACAAATGGAACAATATGTCCATGATTTCCCTGCAACCACAGATCTGCCAAAGATTTATCTCTGTGTGTGATGGGGCCTTTAGTGGCAGCCTGGATGTTAGACCCTCCACTAGCAGGGCCGGGCCCCAGAGGGTAGGTGATGTGACGGGTGTCGAAAGAAGGTAGGCCACACAAGGGTTTCAGTGCAACTGGTTCTTTACTCACTTTCTGGTGGTAACTGGTCACCCGAGGCTGATTGGTCTTAACCGCAGGTCCCATTAGTCCCAGTGCCGGTTTTGTGACCTGGTGGCTTCTTTCCCCTGCACCTGTCTTTGGTTGGTGGGTCCCCGTGGCATAGAGTGGCTGGGGGTCCCATCCTGTTGTCTGCTTCAGCAGTCCATATGACTGTAGTGTGAACCTTGTGGGGTTGGAGTCTCTGGTCCTCTCCCTGGTTCTCCCTTTGCTACTGAGTCCCGAACTTCAAGGTCAGTGAGGTCCTTGATGGTCCCCTCACTGTGCAGATTTTATCAGGTCTGCCTGGAGCTTTTGCCTGACCTAGGATTCTGTACCCCGTTGGTGAGTAATTCCGGGAGTACTCCACCGTACTCCACTGGCAACTAACTGCCTGGGCCCTCAGGTCACTGTTCACTCTGGTCAGTCCATTTGCTCACTTTCACTGTCAAACTCTTTTTGCCTCCACTGTCTAACTGTCCAATGTTTGCCCCTCCCACTGGTTGTCTAGTGGACTGGAGTGTCTCCACCTCTAGGCGGCCATCCATTGGTCCGACCCCAGCCTTGTACCAATCTATGGGGGATGATTGGGGAAAACAGGGATTACCTGGAGTGTTTGTGTGTTACCGGCATTGGTTTTCCGGGTCCCTAGGGGGTAGGCCCTGCATCCTGGTGGGGATGCAGTACTTCGTAGCTCCCTGATGGCTTCAGGGGTGCTAAAATATAGTATCTGATCATTTCTATTAAAATCAAAAAAGGTCCGTGGAGCTTCTGTTAGGAGTCTCTACACAGAAAATAGCCAGATATCCCTCCGGGAAGGACCCAGCCAAGGATTGGCTCTGTTTAAGAAGACCACCATAACCACCATATTAAGTGGCCCATTTAGACTAACAAGCCTTTTCATATGACCCAGGATATATGCCAGATCAGAATCCCAATTTGCAGACACGGTGTTTTGGGGTGATTGCCCCTCGTCAGTGCAAAGTGTGGGTAACTGATCTGGCCTATGAGAAGCTAATGGGGGACCATGGGGGAAGACTATTCTCCTTATGGAGACCTGACAAACCAGTCCGGCTGTCAGTGGTAAGGGGACTTATAGCTGCAATGCCCCTCTGGGAATTATTCAATTTGTCTCTCCAGGAAAGGAGACAAACTCTAGCGCCACTGGAGAGACAATTTGAAATTGGGATTCTGATCTGGCATATATCCTAGGTCATATGAAAAGGCTTGTTAGAAGGCCACTTTTAACTTTTAGGATTGCTACTTCCAATAGGTGGCGCTAGAGTTTGTCTCCTTTCCTGGAGAGACAATTTGAATAATTCTGAGAGGGGCATTGCAGCTATAAGTTCCCTTACCACTGACAGCCGGACTGGTTTGTCAGGTCTCCATAAGGAGAATAGTCTTCCTCCTAATATATAACGCATGTATGCAAAATTAGGTAACTAAGAAAGTACCCATTCCCACCATCTACCATCATCTTGTGTAATGTGATTAATGTAGTATATTTATTTCTACTTGTGGGATTTATAAATTTAGCCACCAAACAAGACAATCAGCCTACTGCTTTAGCAGCATATGCTGCTACTGTGAGTGTTCCTACAATTATTAGGGATAATCCTAGTATCTATGATTTTGTTAACAATTTTACATCTTGTGTATATGATAAAGAGGTCACTCGCTATATTGTTACATCTCATATTATTTCCTGCACTCATACTTTTGAACTTTTCATTTGTATGAGAGCCACAAATAATAGCAATCTCCCCATGCCTTGTCTAATTCTTTATTTGTAATCGTTGACCTCTGCCTATTTTGCTTTTATCACAAGTTATCTGATAAATCAGCTGGTGTAATACTTTGAGTCCTTATGGTAATCATCTCTTTTGTTAGCGAATGTTCCCCAGTGCAGTTCATGCAGGCACAATACAGATTGGAGGTGAAGTTTTGGGTCACATCCTCTTCTGTGTCTTCATTTATGTAAAGGAGTCAATAGTGCCTCCATACAAGTTTTTAATATATTGTCATCACTGGTAGTCTTTGTCATACAAAAATGGCTCATGTTCATCAGCTGAGCCAAGTAAACCCATAAATTTTGTTTAGTTTTCCATAAGGCTACATTTTCCATGGTTGGTCTCTCTGTTTTCGGTCTGAAGATTGATTGGCTTCTGACGAAAGTAGAACCATGTACATGGTGGCGCCAATGATGCAACATTTCCAGATTTCGATCTAAAGGGACAAAAATACACATATTATTCATCTGTCAGTTGGGATGTAGTCCCACTTTTCTTGTTTCATAACTATCAACACATTCAGCAGGTTCTGGAATACCTTTGTCACTCAATTATTTCACCCAAATGTTTGCACAATCATTGATAGGATGTGAAGACCTAAATCATTTATCTTCTCTGCACAACTGTAGGAGCTCTTTCTCTGTCTATCCGCATTGTAGAGAGACTGTACTAGCAACTGAGATATTCTATCTACCTTCTGCATTGTCATGTCACTTTCTACACTATTCATTAGAAGTACCTTAATTAATAATCCTGATCTATCCCTTCTCTCGTACCTGAATTCAGTTTAAGGCCAAATCTGACCTTTGGACCACCAAAATGCTAAGGTGCCATTTACAAACCTATTGTGGTCCTGATTGAAAATAAAGAACACACATACAAAAAAAAAACAACAACCATAAGGTAAACATCAATACCCATTCATCACAATGGGATGATTACTTGTTTATTGTTTTAGTCTCATTGCTTTTAGTCTCATTGTTTTAGTCTCATATGTGAAACTTTGGTCTCCAGTCAAAAAAGAAGCACAAACACAATTAGAATACAAGCTCAAATAATACACAAAATATAATTTTATCCAGTCCATTATCCATATGCTAAAAGATTCACATCTAACTGGTATATTGTGTTGTATTAATTAGCAGCAGGGGTATGGCAATCTGTGACCAACCGAAGAATAGGCATAATAATTGCCCTTCCAATAGACCATACACTGGCATCCCGCTGGTTTCCAGTCTCTCCTTTGTGAACATTTGGGTGGCTTTACACTGTTTGAGAGCAAGAATGGCTTTTATATTACTTTTCTCTTTACCTGTCTCTGTATATTCTGTATTCCTGGTGGCAATCTCCTCTATGGCCTCAGTATTACTCTTAGCTTTTTCAGTCTCCTCTATGGCCTCAACATTACTCTCATCTTTTTCCCCCATCCATCTTCCATTTCAGATGGAGACATCTTGGTGGGAGATGATGACAGCCTCCTCTGCAGGGCTTTCATTTCCTGTACCAAGCATTTGAATTCAGCATAAAGATCCTCAAATCCCGGTGCTGTGGGCTTTGCTGGTGACAATGAGAAAGTGGGCCCTCTTTCACCCCGTGTCCTGCTGTGCCCCTGCGGTGGAGATGCAGAATGTTTTGCTGCAACCTTTTTATGATGTGAAACCCCTGACCTTTTTATTGAGTCTTCTCCTTTGATACAATTTTCTCTTTTTATACAATTTCCACATCTCGTCAGTACTAATCCCGTCTATTTTATCCCAGGGAACACCATCCTTTATCAGGGCATAAACATATCTCTCCTTGTAACACGATATCTATGATTTTTACCACGTTTGACATTGTCACACTGTTTTTCAAAGGGAAAATTATCTCTCTGTTTGGGACCCCATTCTCCCAGATCCCCTAACTGTCGGATCAACTCCAATGTATTGGAGATGGTTTTCCCAATCTGATTTACCATTATCGCCATCATGACACATTTATAAGCTGGAGGGGCATTTCTAATGATACTGTGATGCCCTGGCAAAACCAGGTAGTCACAGATAGGTCCCTACACAACACCTTTCCCCATCTAGGAAACACACAGCTGACCTGAAACCCTAGTTACCCCCCTTTAGGGCAAGACAGGCACACCAGTGGGCGGGACCAGGCGGTCATGGAACACCCACCTAGGGGTCTAGACAGCCCCGGGCGGGAAAACAGTCAGTCAAGATTTGCTTTGGAGTTCGAGTTGGAAGGAGTGTGGGCTGGGGCTGGGTGTGGCTCCAGCAGAGGAGGTTCGGGTTGGGCGGTGCCGGGGTCGGAGCCCTGGTGCCTTGGCTAGGTGGCGGACGGTGGTCTCCGGCAGCGGGAGACGGGGGGATTGCTCAGCAGATCCGAGGGGGACCGGAGAAGGGTTGGAGCCCACCGGTACCGACACCGGAGACCCGTCCGGAAACCGTGCACACAGGGGGTACTCGGACCCTGAAGCTAGGACTTAAGATAGCCGCTTAGCTAATTAACCGATTGGGGGCAGGATTGTGGGTCATGTCCCGGCCTAGGTTCCGAGGGGTAGACGGCCACCCAACGAGAGGAATAGGGCCACCGCCAGGGCCTGTAGGTCCCACGGGTCAGCGTCAGACGGGCACGGCTCCTCAGGCCAAATCCAGCCAGGAGCGGACTCCCGTGTTCACACCGGGAAGTCAAAACACACAACAACACAAGTGCAGAGGAAAGGACGGCGACCACCAGCCCGGGTGGGGAAGCAGAGTACAACCGGTCACGGCGGCCGGCCACCAACACCTTGGTTTACTAAAAGACTCGTGTGGTTTTCTTCCAAAGTGAGTAGACAACTCTCCCCCCCGGTACATCTGGGCCTGCAAGCCCTTGCCAACACCACACCCTTCACAGAGACACTGGGCCCCGGGGAAACCACCCTTACCCACGGAGGGGTTAACATCCAGCTGCCAGTACATCTCCCCCGGGTGTTCTCTACAACAGCAGCAGTGGTGTCCCACTTCACCACACACCGTGGGTGGCGTCACGAACATTTTATAAACAATCCCATACAAATACGTCCTCCTTTTTATTTGGAGTGTCCGGGCGACCCCTTGAGCCATACCGTAGGCCCTGGATCCGAGCAGCATCTGCTGCTGGCACGGGGGTGGCACATGCCGATTTCTAATAGATACACTTACAACAACTTGCATGTAATTGTGAAGCCCCACAGGTGTAGTGTCGGTGCATTACCTTCAGGGACTCCACTCGGCTGGTGCTGGTCACAGGTAGGGAATCTTCGGTTTTGATCGTGACGCCACTCTCAGTATTGCGGTCAGTGGGGACCGCCACTGCAGGTTAGGGGACGCCTGGGGCTGATGGTGTGTGCAGTTAGTTGGAATAGCCTCCTGAGAGTGAGGCAAGCCCCAGGGCCCAGTGTAGGTTTGTAGTACCACAAGGCGCAGAATGACCACACAGGCAGGAATGTCTTTCAAGGGCTTTACTCACATTTGATGGCAGGGTGAGTAGCCCGGGCGTAGCTGAGATGAACCAGGTGGGAACCAGGTATCCTTCAGGCTGACTTTATGAGGGTGACTACTGACTCGCCTTCCTTAGCCCTTGGTGGTTTGGGGTGACCCCGACTTTGAGTCCCTATGGGGGTCACCCAGGGAAGATGCTGCAGCCTCTCTCCCCCTTTTGTTTGCCGTTTGCTTGTTCCCCGGACCAGGCCACTCCAGCTGCTTGCCTCCTGTGACCTATGGGCCCTCACTGCGGTTACGTGGCTGCGGCTTTTGTGGTGTTGTGGTGTGGGCTTTGAGAGCCCCACACCGGCAGGTTTAGCAGAAGAAAGCTGGATCTATCTTCGCTTCGGGATCTGCCGCCCGGTTGGGCCTGGTGCTCTCTAGCAGTCTCCTTACTTCCCACTCCGTTGCACTCCCTAGCTGAAGCTGGCTTTCAGGTAGCACTCCTAGTTGACCGTTCTCCCCCGTCTGTAGCCACTGCGCGGACGCTGTCAGATTGCACAGCTCCAGGGATCTGCTCCTCACTTGAGCTCCCTGGACTCTACACTGAACTGGCTCACTGCTCCTCCTCTCCTGTTCTTGCCTACGCCACCTAGCAACCAGACTCTCCACCACACCCCTTGAGAGGAGATGGAGGCTCTACCCCCTCCACTATTCCAGTGAAGGTGAAGGCTTGCCCCCTCCTGGGATCCCCAGGGGTCCTCTCATGGGTACATGTGTGAGACCTGATCACTATGCGCCTGTGTTCCACACCCCGGTCAGCCTTCTGGATTACCTGTGTTGTACTGTCCCCAGCATGGGTGCAGTACTCAGTGGTGCCTGACCAGGTCAGGGGCGCCACATAATCGTCATATGTACTTGCTGAAATGGCATTTTTCATAGCCTCCTCCTTCAATCTCACAATCTTTCAATGTAAACCATGGTTTTTCATTGGGCGGCCAGTCCGTCTCAGATGGGTATTTATGCTTCAATGCCATAGCCACAACATCCAACGTACTACACACCACATGAGGTCGCTGAATTATCAAGGAACTAAATGCCTCCTTCACTACAGGTTCATGGCTGAGTTGAACAAACTTTGGGCCATCCACAGCATCCACCTGTACTCCATGAGCTCCCATCTCCCACAATCTGACTGCCCAAGCTATCAAAAGTTAATTTGGCCTTTGTGAAAAACAATCATGAAGCTGACTGCAATCATCTACTACCATATTACTGTTCTGTTTTCCTGTAGCTGTTTCTACAACTCGTCTCCAATGTATAGGATGAACTTTTACTTGGTTAAGAGGAGGATCAATTTCCTTCTCCTCACTGACATGTTCATCCTTCTGTTCTTTGTTTGTGACTTTTTCAGAATCAGTTCAGTTCTGTATGTCACCATTCCACTCATCTGAGTTCCCCTCTGTCCCTGCTCTGGCCAAAGCTACATTCTTTTTATTCTTCTTCCCTCTCTTCTGTCTGTATTTATACTGCTCTATACATACAGCAGCCTTTTCTGCATCATGCTGATATCCATTACATTTGTCTACTGAGAACCTATTCTGACACTGTGCTGTAACCAATGCAGTCTGGGACTCACACAATTGTCTTTCCAATTCCTCAACTTTTGTTAACATACGTATTTGTTCCTCATGCTGTTGTCTATATGCAGACAACAGGATCCATCTACGCCTACCATCAGCGCCCAGTTTTTTACCTTTTTCCACTTTTACTTTCTGCAAGCATTCAACCACATCAACAGGTTCAGCATTTTTCAAACATTTGTCCCATGGTTCACGCAAACCAACACTGTGCGACCACTTGTTATCATAGGGCGTCTGTTCCCAACCTGAAATCTCAATGCATTCACTCACAACCACTTTTTTCTTAAAAAGATGCATGTTTTATGCAATATCACATTGCACCAAAAATAACTTCAAAGACTTCTGCGTATCCTGCCGACTACGCCAATGTTTTGCCAAATTATTTAGTACTACGGTTTAGATACGGCTTTAAAGAAGGCAATTAAGTAATTTTATTATAAAGGGTAATAATGAAATAGAAACTTAAAGGAAAAGTATGATATTTTGAACACTTTTGTATATTCAACATACAAAAGTTAAGTACATTTAAATACTTACATCACCAAGGAGCTTTTGAACATCATCTGTCTGGAAGTCAGAGAAGGATGACATAGACAGAACTCCTGGAAATTCCAACTCTGACCGGACGTCACGGTGCAGGTACATGAGCTGGTCTTTGCTATATTTCATCTGAACTTAACCCCTTCAGCCCCGGGGCACTTTCCGTTTTTGCGTTTTTGTTTTTTGCTCCCCTTCTTCCGAGAGCCGTAACTTTTATATTTTTCCGTCAATCTTGCCATATGAGGGCTTGTTTTTTGCGGGACAAGTTGTACTTTTAAATGAAACCATAAGTTTTACCATATGGTGTACTGGAAAGCAGCAAAAAAATTCCAAGTGTGGATAAATTGCAAAAAAAGTGTGATGGCACAATAGTTTTTGGGATGTTTTATTCACGGTGTTCACTATATGGTAAAACTGATGTGTGGGTATGATGCCTGAGGTCGGTGCGAGTTTGTAGACACCAAACATGTATAGGTTTACTTGTATCTAAGGGGTTAAAAAAATTCACAAGCTTGTCCAACAAAAGTGGCGTACGTTTTGCGCCATTTTCCGAAACCCGTAGAGTTCTCATTTTTTGGGATCTATGGCTCAGTGATGGCTTATTTTTTGCGTCTCGAGCTGATGTTTCCAATAGTAGAATTTTTGCGCAGATGCTATGTTTTGATCGCCTGTTATTGCATTTTGCGTAAAACTTGCGGCGACAAAAAAACGTAATTTTGGCGTTTGGAATTTTTTTGCCACTACGCCGTTTACCAATCAGATTAATTGATTATATATTTTGATAGATCGGGCATTTCTGAACGCGGCGATACCAAATATGTATGTATTTATTTATTTTTTAACCCTTTAATTTTCAGTGGGGGGAAAGGGGGGTGATTTGAACTTTTAGGTTTTTTGTTCTTTTTTTAATTTTTTAAAACTTTTTTTACTTTTTTTATTTTATTTTACTAGTCCCCCTAGGGGGCTATAGCGATCAGCAATCCGATTGCTGATCGCTATACCGCTGTAAACAGCAGAAATAGTCACTTTCTTTTTTCCTCTGCTCCATGCCGAGGAAAAAGGAAAGTGAAACTTAGTAGCAGCAGGCATCATCACATGACCCTGTGCTACGATGGCAACCACCGAACGTTACGTGATCACTCACGTGACGTCTGGAGGGGGCGGCGGTAAGTAAAAAACATGGCCGCGCGCATATAGATCTCGCTGCCAGACTTTGGCAGCGAGATCTAAGGGGTTAATGTTCTGGGTGGAATGCGATTCCACTCGGAACATGTAGGCACACATGTCAGCTGTTGAAAACAGCTGATATGTGTGCCGATCCACGCCGCCTGCCCGCGGCAGGGGGCGGGGCTTACCGGGACACGATCCATGACGGAAAGATCCGTCCATGGTCATGAAGGGGTTAAATAGAGGCTTGCACAAAAATTACAAGCCTTAAAGTTAATGTGTTGTAGTCTTATTGATACATGCCTTCCAATGGCCAATCTTTGGGCATAGATGAATCAGAGCTAGAACACACATCAGATAATGGGGAAATAAACCCACACAATTCAAATCTCCTAAGAATACACATCAGATATTTGAGCTAGGTAAATTACAAAGTTTCTGTACAATGGATATATTGTCTGTCTGTGTATATAAAGCAAATCAAAAAGGTCCATGGAGCCTCTGTTAGGAGTTTCGACACGGAAAATAGCCAGATATCTCTTCGAGAAGGACCTAGCCAAGGAGTGGCTCTTTTTAGGAGACCACCATAACCACCATATTAAGTGGCTCTTTTAGTTAATATCCAGCGCTTGACAAGTTTAAAGATATGACCAGGGATATATCAAGGCCAGGTATCCATCTATAGACAGCTGTTTTTGGGTATTGCCCTTCATCAGTGTGGAGTAGGATTTTTGCCAGGTGGGAGAAATGCCTAGTAGACCAGCAAGACAAAACAATCATTGATCTCGGGGAGGCCAGCCAGAGAAAACACTGCCGGCAGCCAGCGAAGGCGCTCAACACAGTGAAATCCTAGGTGCATTGCCCCCTGGGAAATATGCAAATCAAAAAGGTCCGTGGAGCCTCTGTTCGTAGTCTCGACACGGAAAATAGTCAGATATCCCTCTGAGAAGGACCTAGCCAAGGAGTGGCTTTTTTTTTGGAGACCACCATAACCACCATATTAAGTGGCCCTTTTAGTCAATATCCAGCTCTTGATGAGTTTAAAGATATGACCAGGGATATACCAAGGCCAGGTATCCATCAACAGACAGCTGTTTCGGGGTATTGCCCATCAGTGTGGAGTAGGATTCTGGCCAGGGCCTCCCTGACGAAGGCTATCACTGAAACGTGCATTGGATGGGACTTGGCGCCATTCCAGCAGTAAGTGCCGTTTGGACTAGCTTATGCCTGCCACAGTGTTTCACCCCTTATTACAGTGATTCGTATGCTATTATGCTTATATATATCTATGTGGGATTTACTCCTGTATCTGTATTTTGGGTTTTTTTTCTGTAGGCTTTCCTTGTAATCGGCATTTATATAGCTTTCTGCTGCTCTGGTATGCCACCTTGTGTACCTTTTCTGTAATTGCACCTCACCTTTTAATATATCTAATATATAAAGCTCAGTGTATGTGTGTGTGTATGTGTGTATGTCCGCTAAAGGAATTTGCACCGTCGCATTTACAATCACAAAATTTTGCACAGACACTCCATGTGACTCAGGGAACGTCATAGACTATGTTTGGGCAGGAAAATTTAACCCCGTGCTTTCCAGTTACTCTACAAAAATCCTGCAGCCATTAAACTGAATGGAGCTGGGAGCTATAGGCTATAAATAGCAACTGTCAGTGGTTGCTATAGGAACAAAATAAACTGTTAGTATAAGATAGGATAGACGGATAGAGAGAGACAGAAAAAGACAGACAGAGAGAGACAGCCGAGCAAAGAGACAGCCGGGCAAAGAGACAGCCTGGCAAAGAGACAGACCTGGAAAGAGACAGACCTGGAAAGAGACAGACCTGCAAAGAGACAGACGGTCAAAGAGACAGACGGGCAAAGAGACAGCCCGGCAAAGAGACAGCCCGGCAAAAAGACAGCCCGGCAAAGAAAGACGGGGAAAGAGACAGAGAGAGAGAGAGACAGACAGATACAGAGATTGAGACAGACTGATGCAAATACAGAGAGATAGAAACAGACAGACAAGTAAAGAGACAGACAGCGAGACAGACAGACAGCGACACACAGACAGAGACTGGGAGAGAGACAGAGAGACAGTTACTATCCCGGGCAATGCCCGGGTCTTACAGCTAGTCTAAGGCCGGAGTCACACTTGCGAGTGCCTCGCATATAACTTGCGCGAGTCTCTCATTGTATCACCCGGAACGGCCGCACACTCTCCTGACAAGAGTGTCTCTGCTGCATAGAGATACATGCAATCGACCAGCTCCTGTCAGGAGAGTGTGCGGCCGTTCCGGGTGATACTACGAGAGACTCGCGTGAGTTACACGCAAGGCACTCGCAAGTGTGACACCGGCCTAATATATAAAGCTGAGTGTATGTGTGTGTGTGTGTGTGTGTGTGTGTGTATGTATGTATGTGTGTATGTATGTATGTCCACTAAAGGAATTTGCACCGTCGCATTTACAATCACGAAATATTGCACAGACGCCCCATGTGACTCAGGGAACGTCATAGACTGTTTGGGTGGGAAAATTTAACCCCGTGCTTACCAGTTACTCTACAAAAAGCCTGCAGCCATTAAACTGAATGGAACTGGGAGCTGCAGGCTATAAATAGCAACTGTCAGTGGTTGCCGTAGGAACAAAATAAACTGTTAGTATAACAAGCTTATGTGTGAGGTAAAAAGATGTTGGTGGTGAGACGGATAAAGAGAGACAGAGACACAGACAGAGATAACCGGGGAAAGAGACAGCCCGGGGAAAGAGACAGCCCGGGGAAAGAGACAGCCCGGGGAAAGAGACAGCCCGGGGAAAGAGACAGCCCGGGGAAAGAGACAGCCCGGCGAAAGAGAGAGCCGGGGTAAGAGACAGCCAGGGGAAAGAGACAGCCGGGCAAAGAGACAGCCGGGCAAAGAGACAGATGGGCAAAGAGACAGACGAGCAAAGAGACAGCCGGACAAAGAGACAGCCAGACAAAGAGACAGCCGGACAAAGAGAAAGAGAGTGACAGACAGATACAGAGACTGAGACAGATATACTGATGCAAATACAGACAGAGAGATAAAAACAGACAGACAAGGAAAGAGACAGACAGCGAGACAGACAGACAGTGACACAAAGAGACTGGGAGAGAGACAGCGAGACAGTTACTATCCCGGGCAATGCCCGGGTACTACAGCTAGTATTACAATAAACATTATTTATTTTACAGACTGTTTCTGATCCCTTTTTTGTGAATTGGTCTACAGTAAAATCCTAGGTGGATGGATACCTGGGCTTGGTATATTTCTGGTCATATCTTTAAACTCGTCAAGAGCTGGACATGGACTAAAAGGGCCACTTAATATGGTGGTTATAGTGGTCTCTTAAAAAGAGCCACTCCTTGGCTAGGTCCTTCTCGGAGGGATATCTGGTTATTTTCCATGTCGAGGCTTCTAACAGTGGCTCCACGGACCGTTTTGATTTGCATATTTCCTAGAGGGCAATGCACCTAGGATTTCACTGTGTTGAGCGCTTTGCTGGCTGCCGGCCGTGTTTTCTCTGGCTGCTCTCCCCAAGATCAGTGATTGTTTTGTCTTGTGTACATAAAGCAAACACACAAAAACCTTAAGGATACACAAAGTTTTTGTAACAATGAACACTTTGTCTGTCTGAATCAACAGTATGTTATAGACGTTGCCACTAGAAGAGCGGAACCAGTGGCCGGAAAAGCTACCTGACCTAGTTGATATGTACAACAATATCCCTTCCAGCTCAACGGAATGCACCCCAGCATAACTGATGAGGGCTCGCCCCGGCCGGCTACCGGTGGATCTGGACATGGGGTTGGAAGCCCCGGAAGCACTCCCTTCAACAGCTGAATGGGACACTCAGCGGAGGGTGCAGTACCGACAAACCCAGGAGTACGTTGAAAAGAACTTGAGTCGGAGTCGGGAACAGCAGGAGCAGCGCTTCAATCAGAAGGCGTCTGCTGGTCCTTTCCAGCACAAGCTGGATTATCAGTGGGAGCAAACCCCATATGTCATACAGCCCACAGGATGGGAGAATGGGAAGGCTTACCAGATCAGTCGTGACCAGGGGGGAACTCTGGCCACAGTTTCCCGGGACCATTTAAAGAGGTGCCCACCAGCATTGAGGGTGGCAGCTGAAACTCCGGTTCCCAGACCGGCGGAGAAGGCAAAAGAGGTAATCCACACCATGATGGGTGATTTTCCAGCAGACTGGCCTACACAGAAAGGCGCGGTGATTCTTCCAGTGATATTATTCCCACAACCCGTGGATGAGGAAGTGATGGAAGTAGTCAACCATGAGCCAGTGCCCAGGGATGAACCTGTACCCAGCTCCCCTATGCCTCCGCCTGCCCCACACGATAGCAGGGAGGAGGAACTGATGATTCCCTCTGCCACACTGCCTGTCACCACTGACACCAGGCCCCGGAAGTCCACTCGTCCCAACCTAGGTAGACCCCCACTTAGGTACAGGGAAACTACTCTTTAGGGGGGGGAAATTTGTGTGTGTTGAAAGTACCGTTTGAAAGTGTTAACCAATGATAAGTAAACAATTATCGAAGTTTACCTGATTTCAAACCTGATTGAACCGGTCGTTGCCGGCAGCTGTTGTCCCCGTGGGGACTGTTTACATGTATGCGTAGAAACTACTACGGACAAGCCTGAGAACTGGCAGGGCAACCACGAACTTGTGGTTTGTAAATAAAAATGTTTTATGGCTAAACCGTTACCGCCTCCGGAGAGGCTGGTTTGGAGGATGGGCCTGGAGGGAAGTGATGGCCCAGGCCCGCCACTACCGCAACCGGTGGCGATCTTCCGGGGGTTTCAGGGTTTCCCCATGGACGTGGGTCCCCTGAAAAGGACAGAACCCGCTCGGGTAACTTGTGCTGGACTAGGGTCAAGGGGTGCTGCCCATTTGCTTAGGGGCAGCATCAGGGCCAGGTTGCTTGGGTGGGAGAGAGCGGAAGCCGAAACCGTTTAGTAACGTTTAAGAATATGCCTCCCGATGTGGGAAGAAGTTAATATAATTGTAACCTGTTTTACTGTTTATCTTTTCAGTTGTGAAAATAAAACCGGTGATGGACGGGCAGCCCGCGGACGGTCTGCATTTTACTAAGGGGGAATGTGGCGCCCTGGACAAGCCAGGTCGTCACAGAACAACACCAACACACCCCACACTCCCGGTCAGGCACACCGAAGTCAGACAAAAACCCTTGTTGCCTTCCTCCAGGGGCTGATGTTCACACCAGGGGGTGGGCCAGGCGGGTGATCCCACCCACCGAGGAGTTCACAGTCCTGGAGGCGGGAAAAGAGTCAGTTTCAGTTTGAGAGTGAAGTGGCAAAGGAGCAGACAGAAAGTGGTCCGGGTGTGTGGCCCGGACGGATCAGCAAGGTTGGCAGACGGTGGTGACCGCCTGCAGGAGAGGCCTATTGGAGCTAGCCGTAAGGACCGTGGATGGGCGGTGGCCCGGCAGTACCGGACCGGTACGCAAAGAGAAGCCAGCACCATCCGGCAGGGGCTTACGGACCCCGGCAAGGCTAGGAGTCACCGTGAATTTGCCAAATCCGTTAGCGAAGGGAACCTCCTGGGTTTCCCAGCAGCCAAGTCCCGACAGAAGGCAACAGTCCAACCGAGAGAGGGAAACACAGTCACCGCCAAGGCTAAAGTTCCCAGGGCCAGAGCCTGCGGGCAAAAAGGGCTCCTTCAGCAACCTTCAAGCTGGGGAGCGGGTTACCGGTGGGAACCCATTGGAACCATTACACTACACAGGAGCAGGGAAAGGCAGTCACCATCAACCTGCCGGGAGGAGAAACACCGTAGCCGTCTGTGGGACCCCTCCATCCAGCCGTTTGTTTTACCGGAGACTCTGTGTACATCATTGGCTGAGTGAGTACCACCGTGCCGTGCGGCACAGCGCTGCCCTCGCGACCCTGCACCTCACCAGGCCCCGTAACCCGCCTGCAATCCATCCCTACCCCATCACCGGGCCCCGGGACAACCAACCCCCCTACCCACGGAGGGGAGAACTAACATCCAGGCTGCTCCCTGTCATCGCTCCCGGGATCCCCGTCCAGAGCAGTGGTGGTGTCACCAATCTCACCACAACCGTGGGTGGCGTCACGGACAATCTCAAATCCCCACAATCAATCCCCACCCTTTTCACTCACGGGCGAGGAACGCCGCTCGAGTCCCCGGGATCCGGCCCACCGCTCGAACCACCACCGAGCAGCAGCCGCAGCAGCAGCGGCCGGACCCGAGCAGTGGGAGAGCGCAGCGTCCCCTCCTCCATCCGCGACAAGTGCAGCAAAGCCCAGACAGATGTTAGTGGTAGGGGACTCTATAATTAGGCGGACAGACAAGGTCATTTGTCGCCGAGACCGTGAATGCCGAACAGTGTGTTGTCTGCCGGGTGCTCGGGTTCGGCATATTGCGGATCGGATAGACAGATTGCTGGGTGGGGCTGGGGAAAACCCAGCGGTCATGGTGCACATTGGTACTAATGACAAATTAGAGGCAGGTGGAAGGTCCTTAAAAATGATTACAGGGAACTAGGAGAGAAGCTGAAGTCCAGGACCTCCAAGGTGGTGTTTTCAGAAATACTACCGGTGCCACGAGCATCACTAGAAAGACAGCGGAAGCTTCGGGAGATAAATACGTGGCTTAGAAATTGGTGCAGGAAGGAAGGGTTTGGGTTCATGGAGAACTGGCCGACTTCTCAGTCGGCTACAGGCTCTACGGTAGGGACGGGCTGCACCTCAATGGGGAAGGTGCAGCTGTGCTGGGGGAGAAAATGGTCAGACGGATGGAGGAGCTTTTAAACTAGGATCTGGGGGGAGGGAGGGTAGTGGAGCAAAAAAGGGGATAGATAGAGCAGATAGAGACAGTGAGATGGTAGGGGTCAATGAAGGATTAGGGGGGGATGGGACATGCAAGGAACGTAGGGAGGCTAGGAGTAATAAAGGTGTTAATAGGATTAAATGTCTACTGGCAAATGCAAGAAGTCTTGCAAACAAAATGAATTAATTGGAGGCTCTTATGTCAACCATGGATTATGATGTGGTGGGCATTACGGAAACCTGGCTGGATGAAAGCCATGACTGGGTGACAAACATACAGGGTTATAGTACATTTAGGAGGGACAGGAAAGACAAAAAAGGTGGTGGGGTGTGTATATTTATCAAATCTAACCTAAAACCTGTGTTGAATGATGACATTGGGGGGAACTGCAACAATGTAGAGTCGGTATGGGTAAATGTACATGGGGAGGAGAATAATGGAAAAATGCTAATTGGAGTTTGCTATAAGCCTCCTAACATACCTGAACAAATAGAGGGTGAAATGCTGGAACAAATTGAAAAGGCAGCTAATAATAATAATCGGGTTCTTATTATGGGGGATTTCAACTTTCCAGACATACAGTGGGACATAGAATCTTCTGGTTGTGCTAAAAGCTGTAAATTCTTATCTACCATTCAAGACCATTTCCTCTCTCAGATGGTAGATAAACCGACGAGGGGAGATAATTTGCTAGATTTGGTCCTGTCAAATAGACCGGATACAATTTCAGATCTACAGGTCCGGGAGCACTTGGGCACCAGCGATCATAATATGGTAAGCTTCAACGTAATATTCAATAGAACATTCCAAAGGGGAAATGCTAAAACCTGGAATTTTAGGAAAGCTGATTTTGTCAAGGGAGCAATTTGCGTTGAAGACTGCTAATTGAGTCCTCATTTGGGATATCCAGAGACGATGCCATATTAGCTGTATATCAGTGCCAATATATATATATCAATGTATATAAGACAAAGAACACAGACATGCTCTCTTTTCAGCCAGCGTCACCAACTGAACTAGTTTAATAAGATAGATCCAATTATACTGTAAGCATGAATAACCTTGAAACTAACAAAGGAGTGCTTTCACTCCCCTATTTCTCCCAGCATTTGTACAATACATCTGTTCATTAAAACATTCTTTCTGTGTGGACACTATTGATAAGAGTTTGTAGCTTCACATTTTGGCTTCATTATCTTTGGTTAACTCCTTCATGACTATACAACTTTGAATTATACTATAGGTCTGTGCAATTGCTACATAGACAGACAGATCATTTTGTATCTACATCTACATTTTGATTAGTTATATACACAGATATTCTTATTACGTTTAAACAAACATACTACAGCTCAGGTGACCTCCACAATTTCAACAAATTAAGGGAAGAGCTTAAATGTGTAGATTGGGACAAAGTCATGGTAACTGGGGATACTGAACATAAATGGGGAAATTTAAGGATATACTGCTAGAGTCCTGTAAAAAACTTATACCCTCTGGTAATAAAATGTCCCGGAATAAAAAGAAACCACTATGGATAAATAAGACTGTACAAAGTATAATAAAACAAAAACAAAGGGCGTTTAAAATCTTGAAGGCTGAGAATACAGAAATAGCATTTCAGGAGTATAAAGATATCAATAGGCAATGCAAAAAAGAAATCAAACAAGCAAAACTAGCTACTGAAAAAAAAATCGCCAATGACATTAAAATAAATCCCAAAATCTTTTATAAATACATTAATGCCAAAAGGAAAACAAAGGATAGTATTGGCCCCTTAAAATATAATAACAAGTTAGTTATAGAGGACAAACAAAAGACTGAGATATTAAATAGGCATTTCTCATCTGTGTTCACCAAGGAACTGACTGTACCAGGCATCATTCAACAAGTGAAAAATCAAAGTTCACCACCCGATATAATTAATTTAACACAAGAAGAAGTATGCCTACGTCTGAGTAAATTAAACATTGACAAATCCCCAGGGCCAGATGGCATTCATCCACGAATATTGAGGGAATTGAGCTCCGTAATTGACAGACCACTGTATCTCATCTTTTTAGACTCGCTTGTAACAGGGTTGGTGCCTCAGGATTGCAGGATTGCTGATGTGGTACCGATATTTCAGAAAGGTAAGAGGGTACATCCAGGCAACTACCGTCCAGTAAGCCTGACATCAGTAGTATGCAAAGTTTTTGAGGGCATTTTAAGGGATGACATGCAAAAATATGTTGCAGAAAATAATATAATAACTGACAGACAGCATGGATTCATGAAAGATAAATCGTGTCTAACCAACCTGTTGGGGTTCTATGAGGGGGTAAGTGCAAACCTGGATATTGGTAATGCAGCTGATGGGATTTATTTGGACTTTGCAAAGGCATTTGATACTGTACCACATAATAGCCTTATACTAAAGCTCCAGAAACAAGGACTAGGGGAAACTATATGCAACTGGGTAAGGAATTGGCTAAAAGATAGGAAACAAAGAGTAGTCATAAATGGAACATTCTCTAAATGGGCCATAGTCAGCAGTGGGGTACCGCAGGGATCTGTGCTAGGACCAATTCTTTTTAATCTCTTTATTAATGACCTTGTGGATGGGATTGATAGTAAAGTGTCAGTCTTTGCTGATGACACCAAACTATGTAGGATATTAAAAACTGACCTTGATAGTACAATATTACAAAAAGATCTGGATTAGATGTCAGAATGGGCAGATACTTGGCAAATGAGATTTAATGTTGATAAATGTAAAGTAATGCACCTAGGATGGAGTAATCCTATTACTGCGTATACATTAAATGGAAGAAAACTCGGGACTACAGAACAGGAGAAGGACTTGGGTATTCTCATTACAAATAAGCTGAGCAGCAGCACTCAATGTCAAGCAGCAGCTGCAAAAGCAAACAAGATTCTAGGGAGTATAAAAAGAGAGATTAGATCCCGTGATCCTAACGTATTGTTACCCCACTATAAATCACTTGTAAGGCCACATCAGGAATATGGGATTCAGTTTTGGGCTCCACATTTTAAAAAGGACATTCAGAAGTTAGAGTCAGTTCAAAGGCAGGCAACTAGACTACTACAAGGAATGGAAGGCCTCCGATATGATGAAAGGTTGAAAAAGTTATATATGTTTAGCTTAGAAAAAAGACGTCTCAGAGGAGATCTCATTTATATGTATAAATACATGTGTGGTCAATATAAAGGACTGGCACATGACTTATTTCTTCCGAAGACAATACTAAGGACCAGGGGGCATTCACTGCGAGTGGAAGAAAAGCGATTCCGACAGCTAAATAGGAAAGGGTTCTTTACAGTTAGAGCAGTCAGACTGTGGAATGCCCTACCACAAGAGGTAGTAACGGCAGATACTATAACAGCTTTCAAAAAAGGGCTGGATGATTTCCTCAGTACACACAACATTGTTGGTTATAAATGACTTTGTGACCAAATGTAGAACTGGTGGAGGAAGGTTGAACTAGATGGACCTAGGTCTTTTTTCAACCTTAGTAACTATGTAACTATGTAACTATGCAACTAGAACTATAGTTCTTTCAAGCTGGAGTTCCTGGCACTTGTATGGGCTGTGACGGAAAGGTTTAAGCACTACCTTGCTGCTGCGAAGTTTACCGTGTACACGGACAATAACCCGTTGGCTCACCTGGACATGGCGAAGCTGGGAGCCTTGGAACAGCGATGGGTTGCAAGGTTAGCAAGTTATGATTTTATAATAAAATACCGGGCTGGCCGTAGGAACACTAACGCTTATGCGCTGTCCAGGATGCCCCATCTGTTTGATGACGGGAGAGATGAAAATGACCTGTAAGAGATTGAATTGCCTGCATTCCATCAGCCCACTCCCGGGGAGCAGCCTCAGCCATATGCCCATCAACAAGAAATGACCTGTGATCCATTGCCCCATCACGGTTGGCAGTAGACTTCCAGTAGACTTAGAGATGGAGGTTGAGTTGCATGAAACCTACTTGCCTGGAGCGGATTGGGACTCACGTCGCCAGATCCAGTACAGACAGATTCAGAAGTGCGTTGAAGACAGTCTGAATCAAACTAGACCAGGGAAGGACCACAGCTACTGTCTCCCGAGACCATCTAAAAAGATGTCCAGAGCCCTTACGAGTAGCAGATGAGCCTCAGCCCCAACCTCAAGTGGTGGAAGGAAGGAAGAGAATGATCCGTACTATTCTAGGGGATTTTCCGGAAGATTGGCCTATGCAGAATGGAGCAGTAATAGTCCCTGTGTTAACATTCCCACAACCCGTGGAAGAACCAGAACAAGAAAGGCTTACTGACACTGCACCCACTTCAACATCTAGAATAGCACCTTTACCCTTGCCACGCACACGTAGAGTCCTATCAGCTACACCTAACATTGAGGGCAAGGAACCTGTAGGCGATCTGGCCATGTCACAAGAGGGGGATGAGGGTCTAGAACTGAGAAGGTCGACCTGGGCTAACTTCAGTCAGCCCCCACGAAGGTACAGGGAAGAATGCTAATGGTACCAGTAATATGCGAATGTTATTGCAGCGTGTTAGGTATCTGTGTTTCCTTTTTATTATTTTCTACAGTTTGTTGTTTTTCATATAGAGAAAATGTTAGAAGATAAGTGTTTAATCAACAAGGTTTAAATGAAAAGAGAAAAGCGATCTGATTAACGAGAAGATTTTTATAGTGTGTACCCCGGTGCATGGACTTCGGTTTATTTATGCACTAATATTTTGTAGTAGTAAACATGGACCATGGTCATAGGACTGGTTGTGACCAACACAGACTTGTGTTCTTGTAAATAGTTGTACCTCCTGTGCCCACCAGAGTCGTCTTTTACAACACCCGGGACCTTAACCTGGTCACAGACCCTCAATAGGTATGCAGAGGGTCAGGTTGTTTGGGTGGCGGGTTAACGGGATCCAGGACTGGACTGTCGCAGTAAGAGGCTGCAACGGAGCAGGTTGAGCCCCCGCTACTAGCCAAACCGGTAGCGTTCCACTGTTGAGATAACAAACTCTAAAGTTCAGTAACGTTCATGTACCCAGCTTCCCTAATGTGGGACGTATCTTGTAAATAAAAATGTTCCTTTTTCCATTTTTGCAGTTCTGAAAAAAAAAAATAAAACCTCTGATGTCCTGTAGCTCTAGGACGAGCTACGTTTAACCAAGGGGGAATGTGATGCCCCTGGACTATCAGGTCCTCACACGGTATTGTACAATCTGCTCACCCATGCGATATCCACATCCTTCTTGGTTATGGGTCCCCAACTACATGGTGTTGCCTACATCAGCTAATTAAAATCCTAGGTACACTCTGCACCACACCCACCAGACACACCAGTGGACGGCCTGAGTGGAATAGCGTCGCCCACTTGGGGGGTTGGTTAAGGGGAGGTCAGGAGTGTCAGGAGTAGTGGAGTAGTAGGAGAGTGAAGTGTTGAAAGTGAAGGAGAGAGGAGGTCAGGAGCCGGGCTCCTTGGAACATCTAGGTAGCAGACGGTGGTCTGGGCCTAGAAGGAGCTGGACCCCTAGTTGCAGGGGATCATGGCAAGGGGCACGGTACTGTCGAGGAGGACAGCCGGCGGCCTTGCACCATCACCGGGCTTGAGACCTGGGCACGACGGGGTACGTGGACCCTAGATCAGGGAGTAGCTTCAGGCAACCTGACAATTTACTCGATGAGAACAGAGCCTTCAAGATCCACTTTCCACCCACTCCAAAATCAGGGTACTAGCGCAATGAGGGGGATAGGACTTTCCATAAAAACGGTCCAGGAAATTCCAAGCGTGAACCCTGAGAGCAAGCTCCCACAGTAAGCCATACTGGGGAGCGGGACCCGACTAGTTCCATACTACCGGGACCAACAGAGAAGTGAACTTAGTGCCAGGAGGAAGGTCACGGATCACCAGGCAGCACCATTGGGGACGGAACCCGAATTAGCTAAAATATTATACAGGATAAATCATGCAATGTACAGCGGGTGAAATAAGTATTGAACGCTTCCGCTTCACTAATTTCCTAAGCAAATATATTTCTACCGGTGTTATTGACATGAATTTCTCACCAGGCGTCGGTAACAAGCCATCCAATTCAAATAAGAGAAAAAGGGAAATGTGCACAAATAGCACCAACAACCCAGTATAATAGAGAAAAATAAGGCCTGTATGTTAAAAAAAAAATGCAGAACACTATTTAGAAAATTACAAACCATGTGCAAATAGGTAAATTTATATAAAAGCAATCACATAACTCTTATGACATAAATAAGGCATTAAAAATAATAAAAGCAATGCTTCCTAGCAACCAAAGAAGAATGATAAGGCTAGAAGCAAATGTATAGCAATATGGCAATATATAGCCACAAGAATATCAATGCACTAAAGATATAAGATAAGTGTTTAATCAACAAGGTTTAAATGAAAAGAGAAAAGCTATCTGATTAACGAGAAGATTTTTATAGTGTGTACCCCGGTGCATGGACTTAGTTTTATTAATGCACTAATATTTTGTAGTAGTAAACATGGACCATGGTCATAGGACTGGTTGTGACCAACACAGACTTGTGTTCTTGTAAATAGTTGTACCTCCTGTGCCCACCAGAGTCGTCTTTTACAACACCTGGGACCTTACACTGTGCAGAATTATTAGGCAAATGAGTATTTTGATCACATGATACTTTTTATACATGTTGTCCTACTCCAAGCTGTATATGCTTGAGAGTCAACTACCAATTAAGTAAATCAGGTGATGTGCATCTCTGTAATAAGGAGGGGTGTGGTGTAATGACATTGTGGCGCCCCTTACCTGGTTAGGCACCACAGAATACTGCACCCATGCTGGGATAGTGCTTCCAGGTAATTCCAAAAGGCCAGAATGAGGTGTGTACATACAGATACATAGCAACCAGGTCTCCAACACCTTTAGAGGGGACCCTTGGGTAGCCTCTGAAGAGGTTAGCTTTCAATTCTCAGCAAGGGGTGTAGTGGAGGGGCTGGAAGCTAGGTTACAGAGGCTGTCAAGAAGGAGGAGGAGCAAGCCAGTCTGAGAGCAGTGTACAGAAGTTGCTGAAGGAAGCAGACGTGTGGACATTGTAGTCAGACCCTGCACTTGTGGTAGCTGCTAGCGGGGGAGTACAGTGACCGGAAAGTCAGTTTGAAAGACACCTGAGAAAGAGGCAGTCGAGTACGGGGACTGCTGGTGATTAAGCACGCACAGGGAACAGGTTCCTAGAGTGGACATCCATCTACTGATCTGCTAAACCTGCCGGTGAGGGGACTAGATTTTCCTCACCAAAAATACAGAGTTCGAGCCTCAGCAGCAACTTGGGGACCCATAAGGAGATAGGGCCAGAAGCAATATCACCTGGTCCACGCTGCCGGCAAACGGGCCAGAAAGGGGAGGAAAGGCAGAAGCGACTTCCCTGGATAAATCCCACGATACTGCATGTCAGGGGTTTTCCGAAACAAAAGAAGTGCTAGGAAGGCGAGTTAACGGCTACCCTCAGTTTGGCCTGAAGGAGTTCCTGGTTCCACCTGGTTTAATCACAGCATCGCCCGGGTACCTCACAAACCAACTAAAAGTGAGTAAACAAGTTGAAAGACATCTGGACTGCGACTGAGTTATTCTGTGACCTTTTGTTCCAGACACCAGAGCCCCTGGGGCAAGCCTCACTCACGGGAGGCCATACCACCAGACTGCAGACACCATCAGCCCCAGACGCTCATTAAACCTGCAGTGGCGGTCACCCATAACCCTGACCGCAAACCGTGAGTGGCGTCACGACTCCCATGTAAATAAATCTGACATACCTGTTGCCAGCGGTAATCAAGTGGAGCCCCTGTGGCATCCCAGAAGGTGGAGTGACGTCCCCGAGGCGACCGCTACAGGTGGGCGACACATTTCTGGCGTCACAAACAGGATAAGGACTAGGCCTGTTTAGATAGGTGGCCGTGCACCTTGGAGGTCCGATCAGAAAATTTAGACCACCGCCATTTTGTTGATGTTAAAAGCGTGCGAAGTTGGAAGCTGCAGCCCCGCGCAAAAGAGAAGGGAACTGCTCACAAAGAGGTGTGGCTGCCACAGAATCCCCGGGGAGCGCTCTGACACAGTGACGGAGGGAAGATGGATGCCGAGGGTGATAATGCCCCCAGCCAGGGTGACGCAGCCCAAGCGATGCCAGGCCCCGGCGCGGTGAACGCAGCAGCGCCTAGCTCAAGTGCGTCGGTCGCAGCTGGGCCGGCTGAAGTCTCCCCGATAATGCCGATCTCCTTACCGTACATCCCAGGGGCGACCTGGCTGCCCCAATATGCTGGCAAAGCAGACACCCTGACCGGGTTCAAGAAGAAGATCAGCACCCTGCTGGACATGTACGCAATGACTGGTAAGCAGAGGGCCGCCGTGGTGCTGGGACAACTGACTGGAGCAGCAGAATTAGAGGCTGAGGCCTGGACCAGTGATGACCGGGGCTCTGTAGAAACCATTTTTGCCAAATTGAAAGCTGCCTTTGAAAACCGCACCGAGGCAGAGCTGAGAATGGGTTTCTATAACTGCCGCCAGAAGCCCCAAGACAGCATAAGAGACTATGCCCTCAGGCTGCAAGCCGCCCTGCGGGCTCTCAAGCTCGTAGACCCTGTCGGTGATCAGGAAGGAAACCGTATGATGACAGAACAGTTCTTGCAGGGCCTGCACTCCCCTGAGGAGAGGAAACAGATGAGGCTGTGGTACCTGGAACATAGTGATGTGGACTTTGCCATTCTGAGAGGCACGGCCGTGAAAGCACTGCTCCTAGCCCCACATTGCTGGCATCGGTGTACAACACAAAGGGTAGACTGTAATCAGGGTATGCTAGAATCTCTTCACCCGTCAAGGCCCCTTTCATTTGTCTGAAGGAGTGTTCTTCTGCTTCTCCCCAGGTGAACGGTGGGCCGGAGGTCTTTCCCTTCTTTGCTTGGCCTACCAGGAGCTGAGACTGAGACTGGGAGAGAAATAGTTACTATCTAGGGCAACACCAGATAGTACAGCTATCACGGCAATCAGCATATTTTTTAACCTGTAGATACAATCTAACAGTCTTATCTATATACCCTAGCAACTAACATATACAGTTATTTAATATTTAAAGGAGCAAGCAGATCAGCAGAGATTAACTCTTGCTAGCCTGCCTATGAATCAGTACACAGCAGATCGATGCCCAAGTCTGCATGTGTTGATCCCAGACACCAGAGAAACCATTGGGCGGAGCATCAGAATCTGCAATGTGAACAGAGCCGTACTCCGCCATGACATTCGGAGAAGTTTATTTTTTCCATTTCTAATCATAAAATATATTTTATTCATTACACTGGATTAGTGAGTTGGCTTCTTATCCTTTTTTGTTTATATACATTAGATACTGCGTATTTCTAATCCCATCCTGTGTGATACACTCCATTGAGCCTTGTGTGTAATCCCAGAGTGTGTTATCCTCTGCTTATCTAATCACAGCAAGTCATACAGTCTGCGTATGATACAGCGAATATCGCAAATTAGTCCAAAAAAACAGCTAAAGGCATGACACCCAAATACAATATCAGACAACAAATCCATTACACCAGTAAGACAATGAATACGGGAGATTCATGCAAAATTGAATATTTTATTGTGATTAATCAAAATAGAAAAATGTTATTAAAACAGAGAATTCCATTGAGAGACAAATTAGATGCTGCTGGGGAAAGCTGACATTTTTACAATTTACTTAAAAAAAGACACCAGGTAATATATAAATTCAATTAGAAAATTTTTATTTTTGTAACAATTCCTTACTACAGAAATTAATTTCCGCGGAAAAATATATATATGTAAACATATAGAGATATAATCCGCCATGCAAATAAAACTATATTAATATGTCACAAATTTACTGTATGTTTAGAAAAATATCATAAATAGAGCAATATAAACTATCACTATATTTAGTACAGTCGTTACATGTAGGTAGAATCAATAAGCAAAATTGTGCCTGCAAGAAGCAAATATAAACCTCAGGTGCCGCACAAAAGTTACACCTCACAAGATCGGTCCAAAAAAATCAAAAACATTAAAGATGGAACCTCAGCAAAAGGCATCACTCCATAATGATAATTGTCACGTAGCTAGGCAAAACCGGCATGGCTCTCAGCTATAATAAATTGCCGGATTTCAATGCTCATGTGAAACAACAGTAATGACAGAATGCTACATCACAGTATATTACTATTCTTAACCAGCCAATGACAATCCATATTATTATGTATGATATACGCAGCGGCAGATTTTATTATTTAACTAATGAGTATAGCTCATAGAAACTGCTGTATTAATTAATATTCATAAAGTGCACCGGCATTCAATCCACATCCACATATTTTTACATATATAATTTTTTTTCCGCGGAAATTAATTTCTGTAGCAAGGAATTGTTACAAAAACAAAAATTTTCTAATTGAATTTATATCTTACCTGGTGTCTTTTTTGAAGTAAATTGTAAAAATGTCAGCTTTCCCCAGCAGCATCTAATTTGTCTCTCAATGGATATCTCCGTTTTAATCACATTTTTCTATTTTGATTAATCACAATAAAATATTCAATTTTGCATGAATCTCCTGTATCCATTGTCTTACTGGTGTAATGGATTTGTTGTTTGGTATGATACAGCGAGCAGTACCAACTTAGTGCCTGTCCGCATGCTGCAGTTTTGTCATAGCCACAAAAATGCCCCCTGTGGCAAAAACAATGCATCTTGTGGCCAAAAAATGCAGAAAAAAAATCTGTTTTTGACCATGCATTTTTCTATGTGTTTTGTTAACACCAATGGGTGAAAAACGCAGGGAAAATGCAAAAAGCATTGACATGCTCCACATTTGTTGTCACCACAAAACTGCAGACAAAAAAAAGCAACATGCACACAGCAAATCTGAAATTTGGAAAAGCGTGCAGTTTGTGGTGACTAAGGTTTCTCCACAAACTGCACCAAAAACGCAGTAAAAATTGCATTGTGCACATGGGGCCTAACATTATTTGTGCTGTCAGCCATACTTAATGTCACTATCTATAGGTCAATATCACTTTACAGTCACCAACAAAATGGCTTACATTATGATACTAAACGCCACCCTCCCTTAAGGGCTCGTGCGCACATTGCGTAATATCATGCATTTACGCTGCATTTAGCACTGTACCGTAAATGCATGCGTCCTGCTTCCCCTGCACAATCTATGAAAATTGTGCATAATCCGTGCGCTCGATGCTTTTTTGAACGCAGCGATTTGGATGCTAAAATTTTGACCCAAATCAATGCGTTCAAAAATGCGGTATGTCAATTAACTCGTGCGTTTTGGATGCAGCTCCCACTCTGTTTATGGTGGGGGCAGCATCCATAGCGCATGAAATCGGCATGTTGTTACGTCCGGGTGGTGGAAACACTGGACCGTACACCGGATTCCCCTGGTGAGGCAGCCAGGCCGGTCACCCCGCCAGAGGGCCTTGATGCACGGCAGCCGAAGCACTACTGGTAGCAAGACAGTCCGTATGAGAGCTGGAAAGTAGATGTCCCTGGGAACACAGAGTTCTAGACGGTAGTCCGGGTGACGAGGCTCAGGGTCCGAGGCCGGGTTGTAGGGTCAGGCGGAATCCGGAACCAGCTGAGCGAGAGGACAGGTCATCAAACGGAGCCAGGGACCGGAGACTGGCGGAGCTGAAGAGGTGGTGGAACATCAGCCGAAGTCACCGTCAGGAGTACTGGAACGGACGTGGTCAGGACCGGCTGGCGTGGCAGGACAGGCTCTGCGAGACAGACAGGGGTTAATACTGGGCAAAGCAATACAGGGACCGGAACTCCTAGCTTACTAAACACGTAGAACAGGCCCCGCCCACCAGGAAAGAGAAGCCTAATATACCCTGTACCTGTCTATGTAATATCCTGTTTCTAGGTGCTGGCCCTTTAAGAGAGGGTCAATGACCGCACGCGCGCCCTAATGCGCATGCGCGAGGCCCGTGTGCCAGAAGCCAGTACAGGAAGCGGTGCAGAAGAAGCAGGAGTGCCCGGTAGTGTGTCCTGCGTCGCAGAGGAGTGCCGGGAGCGGGGAGCAGAACACATGGGGGGCGCAGGCGAGGGAGAGGAAGCCGGGACCGGAGTGGTGAGCAGGGGACGCCATCGGGAACCGGAGAGCGGGGCACGAGAAACGGGGAGCGGGCCACGGGGACCGGAGAGCGGGGCACGGGAACCGGGAAGCGTGACAGTACCCCCTCCCCCACGCCCCCCTCCTCGCAACCGGGACAGGAAGGCACGTATCAGAGGAGTGCCAACATTCTCCCGGGGCTCCCAGGACCTATCCTCAGGGCCATAACCCGCCCAGTCCACCAGGAAGTATCGCCGACCTCGCACGGTCTTCATGGCCACGATATCCCTTACCGCATAGATGTCATCATCAGCGATAGGAGGAGGAGCAGTACTGGCACCAGCGGAGAAGGGACCAAGGACAACAGGCTTGAGCAAGGAGACATGGAAGGAGTTGGGTATCCGCATCGTGGCCGGGAGCTGCAGCTTGTAGGAGACTGCATTGATCTTGCTGATGACTTTAAACGGCCCGATGTAACGAGGACCCAACTTGTACGATGGTAGCTTCAATCGGACATATTTGGAGGCAAGCCAGACCAGATCACCTGGAGAGAAACACGGGGGATCCAGGCGCCTCTTGTTCGCATGTCTCTTCATCTGCAAGGAAGCACGCTCTAGGGAAGTCTTGACAGAGTTCCATATAGCTGAGAAGTCCCGGACTAGAGCATCTGCAGCAGGGATATCTGAAGCCGAGGATACTGGTAACGGGACGGAAGGCTGAAGTCCGTAAACGACCTGGAAGGGAGAGCTGGAGGTGGACTCGCTGATGTGCTGGTTATGGGAGAATTCAGCCCAAGGAAGGAGCGTGGACCAATCGTCGTGATGGATGTTGACGTAGTGGCGCAGGAAGGAGGTCAGGATCTGATTGACTCGTTCCACTTGGCCATTCGACTGAGGGTGGTAGGCCGAAGAAAAGTCCAGGGATACTCCCACATGTTTGCAGAGGGCCCTCCAGAAGCGCGAGGTAAACTGAGTTCCTCTGTCAGACAAAATGTGTGCAGGAAAGCCATGCAATCGGAATATGTGTTGTATGAAGGAGTCAGCGAGCTCCTGGGCAGAGGGCAGCCCGCCCATGGGAACGAAGTGAGCCATCTTTGAGAAACGGTCCACCACAACCCATATGACCATGTGTCCGGAGGACAAGGGTAAGTCCGTAATAAAGTCCATTGCAATGTGTTGCCACGGAACGGAGGGAATGGGCAGAGGCAGAAGACGACCATATGGCAGGTGCTTGGGCGTCTTGTTCCGGGCACAGGATGGGCAGGCTGAGACGAAGGTTGCGACGTCTTTACGGAGGGAGGGCCACCAATAGTGACGGACAATCATACTCCAAGTCTTCTTCTGACCAGCATGGCCGGAGATTTTTGAGGCATGACCCCAGTGTAGGACTCTTTGTTTGTCAGTATCTGAGACATAGGTCTTCCCAGGGGGTATCTGAGCCAGAGTGACAGGGGCCACCGGAATAACTTTACTGGGCTGATGATGGGCTGGAACGTCTCCTCCTCCTGCTCCACGGGCACGAAGGACCTAGACAAGGCGTCTGCCCGCACGTTCTTATCCGCGGGCCGAAAATGGAGTTGGAAATCAAACCGAGCAAAAAACAAGGACCAGCGGGCTTGTCGCGGGTTCAGTCTTTGGGCTGACCGTAGGTACTCCAGGTTCTTGTGGTCCGTATAGATGATCACAGGGTATACTGCTCCCTCCAGGAGGTAGAGCCATTCCTCCAAGGCCAGCTTGATGGCCAGTAGCTCTCGATCACCGATGGTGTAGTTGTGTTCGGGTGCCGAGAAGCTCTTGGAGAAGAATCCGCAAGTGACCATCTTCCCGGTGGAGGATTTCTTCATTAGCACTGCCCCGGCCCCTGAGGAGGAGGCATCCACCTCCAAGGTGAACTGTCGCTTCAATTCAGGGCGATGGAGAACCGGGGAAGAGGCAAACGCCTGTTTCAAAGAGCAGAATCAGGTGGCCAGTCCTTAGGATTAGCTCCCTTCTTGGTCAAGGCAGAGAGGGGCGCAGTCAGGGCGAGAAGTGCGGGATGAATTGACGATAATAGTTAGCAAAGCCGAAGAAGCGTTGGATGGCCTTCAGTCCGGAAGGAGGAGGCCAGTTGAGGAAGGAAGACACTTTCTCTGGGTCCATCTGCAGGCCAGTGTCAGAGATTACATAACCCAGGAAGGGAAGAGACGACTTTTCAAAGACGCACTTCTCGTACTTGGCGTACAGACGGTTTTCTCTAAGCCTCTGGAGTACTAGCTGCATGTTCTCTCTGTGGGTCTGTAGGTCCGGAGAGAAGACCAGGATGTCGTCCAGATACACCACGACACAGACATAGAGGAGGTCTCTGAACACGTCGTTCACCAGTTCTTGGAAGACTGCCGGAGCATTACACAGACCAAAGGGCATTACACAATACTCGTAGTGCCCATCCCGAGTGTTGAATGCGGTCTTCCATTCGTCTCCAGAGCGAATGCGAACCAGGTTATAGGCACCACGGAGATCCAACTTGGTGAATACACGAGCTCCTCGGAGCCGATCGAATAGTTTGGAGATGAGCGGCAGAGGGTATTTATTCTTCACGGTGATCTGGTTTAATCCCCGGTAGTCAATGCAGGGGCGCAGATCACCTTCCTTCTTCTTCACGTAGAAAAAACCTGCTCCGGCAGGGGACGAAGATTTCCGAATGAACCCCTTTGCCAGGCTCTCAGTGATATAGGCAGACATGGCCCGTGTTTCAGCGGGGGACAAGGGGTATATCCTTCCTCTAGGAGGTGTAGTTCCCGGCAGTAAGTCGATGGCACAGTCGTAGGGACGATGAGGTGGTAGTACCTCTGACTTCTTTTTATCAAAAACGTCCGTGAAGGACCAGTAGGCAGAAGGCAGTCCTGGTAGAGACTCTGGAACCGGAGGTCGTTGGATGGGCTGTATGGATTTCAGGCATCTCTCGTGACACGAGGAACCCCATCGGGTAATTTCACCTGAACTCCAGCTGACCGACGGTTCGTGTGCCCGTAACCATGGGAGTCCCAGCAGGATCTGATGTGACATGCGTGGGAGGACGTAGAAGGTGATTTTCTCGGTGTGCAGGGCACCGATCCATAATTCCACAGGCTTGGTGATCAACGAGACGGTGTCAGAGAGGGGTCTCCCATCTACAGAGGCGATCACCAGCGGTTTTTCTAGTGGGAGAACAAGCACCTGGTACTTATCCACCGTAGCCTGCTGGATGAAGTTGCCTGCTGCTCCGGAATCGAGATACGCCTCTGCCGTGAACCGGGTCTCTTCTGTAGTCACTTGAACAGTCCATGTAACGGAGTCTGAGAGAGTCCCAGCACCTAGGGTGGCCTCTCCTACCAAGCCTAGGCTTTGGAGTTTCCCGGCTTCTCGGGACAGGAGCGTAGCAGGTGTGTGCCATCTCCGCAGTAGAAGCAGGGAGCCTTTGCTAGTCCTTCTGCTCGGCGTTGCTCAGACTGCCTCAAGCGGTCGATCTGCATGGGCTCGTGGGCAGAAGCGCCAGATGACGCCGACTGGGGAGTGGTGGACTTCAGTGGTGGGGAGGAGTGCCGTATCGGACGCCTCTCGCGGGACACCTCTTTGGATCGTTCCTGAAAGGGAAGATCCACTCGGGTCACTAGAGCGATCAGGGCATCCAGGGTGAAAGGCACGTCACGACCAGCCAGCTCATCCTTAATACGGCCCGAGAGTCCCTCCCAGAAGGCGGCGGTTAGGGCCTCATTGTCCCACCCTAATTCTGAGCTCAAGGTGCGGAAGCGAATGGCATACTGGCCGACCGTCAAAGTCCCCTGACGTAGCCTGAGGAGCGATGAGGCGGACACGGAGGCGCGTCCGGGTTCGTCAAAGGTAATACGAAAAGCCTGCAGGAATTCCTGGATGTTGGTGGTTACCGGATCCTTCTTCTCCCACAAGGGGCTCATCCAGGCCAGTGCCTCTCCCTCTAGATGGGACATCACAAACGCGACCTTGGCTTGGTCAGAGGCAAAAAGGTGCGGCAGCAGCTTGAAATGGAGGGAGCACTGATTTATGAATCCCCTGCAGGTCTTGGGATCTCCGGCGTACCGGGGTAGTGAGGCCAAACGGAGTTTGGAAGTATCCGAGGAGGCTGCCACGGGAGCTGCGGACGTGGATTGAGTCGCCAGAGACGTGGCAGTCGCTTGCAGCGTATTCAGGCGGGTGTCCACGGATGTCATGAAGGCAAACATATCGGATTGGGTCTCACGTTGTCTTCCGAGTTCCTGCTGCAATCCAGCCAGCTGGGATGCTAGTGCTTCAGCGGGATCCATGGCCTGTTCTAGCTGTTACGTCCGGGTGGTGGAAACACTGGACCGTACACCGGATTCCCCTGGTGAGGCAGCCAGGCCGGTCACCCCGCCAGAGGGCCTTGATGCACGGCAGCCGAAGCACTACTGGTAGCAAGACAGTCCGTATGAGAGCTGGAAAGTAGATGTCCCTGGGAACACAGAGTTCTAGACGGTAGTCCGGGTGACGAGGCTCAGGGTCCGAGGCCGGGTTGTAGGGTCAGGCGGAATCCGGAACCAGCTGAGCGAGAGGACAGGTCATCAAACGGAGCCAGGGACCGGAGACTGGCGGAGCTGAAGAGGTGGTGGAACATCAGCCCAAGTCACCGTCAGGAGTACTGGAACGGACGTGGTCAGGACCGGCTGGCATGGCAGGACAGGCTCTGCGAGACAGACAGGGGTTAATACTGGGCAAAGCAATACGGGGACCTGAACTCCTAGCTTACTAAACACGTAGAACAGGCCCCGCCCACCAGGAAAGAGAAGCCTAATATACCCTGTACCTGTCTATGCAATATCCTGTGTCTAGGTGCTGGCCCTTTAAGAGAGGGTCAATGACCGCGCGCGCGCCCTAATGCGCATGCGCGAGGCCCGTGTGCCAGAAGCCAGTACAGGAAGCGGTGCAGAAGAAGCAGGAGTGCTCGGCAGTGTGACCTGCGTCGCAGAGGAGCGCCGGGAGCGGGGAGCAGGACACATGGGGGGTGCAGGCGAGGGAGAGGAAGCCGGGACCGGAGTGGTGAGCAGGGGACGCCGTCGGGAACCGGAGAGTGGGGCACGGGAACCGGGGAGCGGGCCACGGGGACCAGAGAGCGGGGCACGGGAACCGGGAAGCGTGACACATGTAATCTACAGACACACTGCATCCATTATGAGGTGTTTCTGAAGCGATTTGAAGCGCACATGCGCTGTCAAATCGCTGCAGAAATTTCGGCATGTACGTGCGCACGAGCCCTTATCCTTTTGCAGATGCCCAGATGGTTAGGAGAGTTATGATTTCAGACACATGTGAGCACATCCAGCCCACATTTACTACAGTTATAATACAAGATGGCAGTACAATAGGTTTTCATGGCAAATTTCTGTAGCTGCTCCCCGTAGTTTTCAAAAGTGGAAAATATAAAAAAAAATAATTAATATTTTACTCCATTAAATGACTAAAAAACACCAAAAACCTGAGCTGAAACAATGTTCAGTAAACATGCAACATTAAGCATGTGAATTGCAGCCTTAAGACTAGAAAAAAAACAGAGAAAAAATGTAGGAAAAATACCCTGACTATAAATAAATAAATTGCAAGTGCTTGATAACAGGGTACTTAGTGTATACATTTTTGTAAAAAGCTGTCTCACCTCGTCACGGTGTACCCATCTGAGACAGTCCCTAACCTACAGAAGTTAAAAACATTATCAATACCTGACTTGTGTCATGTCAAAACTCCAATATGAATGGTGGCAAGTGGTCAGCTGTGTCCCAGATTAAATACACAGCAAAGTGAGACGCAATTAGTTGTTCAGTCTCAGTATCAGGAGGGCTGCGCCCCCAATTTACAATAAAGCAAGATAACATACAAAAAACACCAAAAACCTGAGCTGAGACAATGTTCAGTAAACATGCAACATTAAGCATAACCTTGATAACAGGGTACTTTATTTATTTATAATCAGGGTATTTTTCCTACATTTTTTCTCTTTGTTTTTTTTCCATTAAATGAATGCTGATATTAAAAAAAAAAAAGTTAATAGTTTACATTTTTTTGAATTGTTGAAAACAGTTTTTTTGGGGGATGATTCCTTCCCTTAAAAGCCAAAATGTTTTGTACTCCAAAATGGTACCATGAAAGGCTTCCACCAAGTCCATAAAATCAAGCCCTCACTTAGGTCCATCATTTTGCAGCAGAAATAGTTTCCACATTGCAGACAGGAGAAAGGCGCTGTAAAAATGACGTTGCCTCTTCCAATTTAAAATCTGCGCGCTCCCAAATCCTAATGGCCCCATCCATTCTGAGCCACAATATGCTTAAACCTGCATTAATGTAGCAGGGAGAGCTCACTTATCAATTTACATGGTGTGTGCCACCAGAAGCTCAAGCTTGGCACAATGATTTGGGCACTGAAAAGGTATATTTGAAATTTTCATTGTAATATCAGCTGGGAGCTGGAAAACACTTGTGGATTAAAAACAGTTACAATGGTTATTCAGAGGGGTGTAATTTCCAAAATGGGGTTGCTTGTATAGGGCATGTCAGTGTATAACTGGATGCACCCTGACTGCTATGCCCGGGCAGTAAGGAGTTAAGGATCCTCTCATGTCCGATTTTACCTCCCCCTCCCTTCTGGGGTTGTTGGCTAATGGGAAGGTTCCCATAATCCCACTCTTTTCCCCTATAAATAGTCCCCTCTTCCTGTCTCTCCTCACCTTGTGAGATCCAGACGCTGCCGGTGAGAGATGGCTGACATGCTGGATCAGGCTGTCAGGGACAGAATCAGGAGGGAGGGGGACGTATGGCTTGCTGCTATTCTGGGTGAGCAGCTTTTCCCTCCTCCTGAGGCTCAGACGCAGACTCCGGGCGGCAGGCGGCTGCTTGTCTAATCCGCCCTCCGGAGCGTCTGAGTCCCTCGGGTAATGATTCTAGCGAGTGCGCCCCGCGCTGGAACGCCCACCCGCCCGACCCCACCATTACACGCGGCAGCCGCAAGCCTCACCTGTCCTACAGGCAAAGATGCACCACCTGCATTAGTAACGCAAATCCCTGCACACCAGGCATCACGCGTACCCCCATCCCTGCTACACCGGCCTACCCCTCCGGTTTTTATAACGGCCAATCCCACTGTCATGGGAGGCCGTAATAGCTGCAGCTCCTCCTCAGCAGGGGAGTCTGCTGTTAGTATGCAGCCCTCATGATCCACCACCTTCCCTCCTCTGTCACCACACTGCAGTACTTTAGAATTGTGCAGTGTGGGGGCTGCTGCCCCAGTCAATGCCATGCTATCCCCCAAATTGCTCCACAGACCACTGACCTGAGGGGGGGATGGCTTTGCCTCCTGCAGCAGCAGTGGTGATGGCTTTGCCCCCTGCAGTTCCTGCGGTGATGGCTTTGCCTCATGTGGTTCCTGCGGTGATGGCTTTGCCTCCTGCGGCTCCTGTGGTGATGGCATTGCCTCCGGCAGCACCTGCAATGATGGCTTCGCCTCCTGCAGCACCAGCAGTGATGGCTTTGCCCCCTGAGGTGCAGATCGTACCCCAGGTCCTCCATGTTTATGCAGCAGTGGGTGCTGGAAGCACGGCCCGCAGTAGGCGCCGCCACGGGCGTGGAAACCGCTCCGCTGCCTCCGCCTCCTCTTCATCACATTCTTGCAGCCCATATAGGCGCAGTCGTCCTAGTAGGGATCATGATCGTCGCTCTGCCTATTACGAGCATTGATCCAGGTCCTCTCGCAGAAGCCGTCGGTCCCGCTCATCTAGATGGCGTTCGCCATCAACCACGGCTGACTCATCTGACGAGTCTAGGATGTCCAGCAGGCACTCTCGTCGCAGGTCACGCCGTCAGAGAGATGCCGATCCCTATGTAGTCCAACAACATGCTGCCGAATCGGTGGCAGGTTCCACAGATACCTGTTAATCCCACGGATGCTCCAGTGGTCGGTGAGTACAATTATTCTGGGGCTTGAGGAGGTACCGATACTACAGCTATGTCATTAAAAACACTGTTATCTCATTTAAATACCACGGGTAATAAAATATTGCTTAATCCTTTATTACTGGGAAGTCAACCCGAGAAGAGATATGAGACCCTCCTAGGGCTGATATACATAAGGATACATTATTTTGTGGTATCTCCCCCTTGGGCTCTCACCTTGATCCAGAGACCGTTAATAAAATATGGGCTAATATGGGATTATATTGACATTTGGTCGCTTGTTTCTACGGATCATTTCATGGTCGACAAGGAACGACGTACTGCCGATCGGCCTTTTGACAAAAAAACCTAGGCTCGCCAAAACTATTAATAATTGGTTGCATTGCAAGCCTTTTTTGTTTTGGGATGTATCATGGGTCAGAAACACCTTGAACTTTGTTCCGAGCTTTTTATATACGTCGATTCCATATATAACGTGTACAAAGCGCACAGCAGGTCTGCGTGGTGGCGCTACGACGAAGATTTCAGGCGTCGATTGGCCCTACAACCCAAATTAGGGTGGGGGGGTCAAAGCTACGGATTCCTGGTTGCGTTTCATGATGACTCCTAAAGCCCCCTTTCATGCCGCGGCCCCTGGCAACTCTGCCGGTTCCGATTTCAGTGGCCGTGCGTAGACCCGGCACATGTTGGCTATTTAATGAAGGGCACTGCCGATTCTTTGGTCTCTGCAGATATAAGCATGAATGCTCTACTTGCGGAGGCCCCAATGCCGCAGCAAAATGCTCCTGCCCTTCCGCAAAATTGCCATCAAAGTCGTCAAATCCAACCGAAAATCGAGACCCCAGCGAGCGTACTCGCGATGGGGCCGTGGCTCGATCGGTACCCCAATAAGGAGGCGGCGGCGCAGCTGTGTTTCGGCTTCACTTTTGGATTCTTTATCCCTTTTAACCTTAACAGACAACCCCTTTTTGCCCGGAATCTGAAGTCTGCGACGGAACTTCATGATGTTTTGCTTGACAAGCTAAACAGTGAGTTAGAAAAGGGCAGGTTTAAAGTACCTTTTAATTCACTACCTTTTTTCAACCTACGTGTGTCTCCGCTCGGGGTCATACCAAAAAAAAGAACCTGGAAAATTCCGTTTAATTCACCACCTGTCTCACCCGAAAGGTTCTTCCGTCAATGATGGTATACTTGAGTCGGATGTGTCGGTTACATACGTATCTTTCAACAGAGCTGTTGCTTTAGTTAGGCAAGCCGGGGGTGCTGATGGCCAAGTCAGACATTGAGTCAGCTTTTCGCCTTCTTCCGGTCCACCTGGATTGCTACCATTTGTTGGGATGTTTTGTAGACGGTTTTTATTACTACGATACGTGCCTTCCTATGGGCTGCTTAATCTCATGTTCCTATTTTGAGCTTTTCAGTTCTTTCTTGGAATGGGTGGTAAAAGTTGAATCCCGGTCTCAAGCTGTCATTCATTATCTTGATGACTTCATGTTTGTTGGCTCCAAAGATTCCAACCATTGCCAATTTTTATTGGATAAGTTTTGCAGTTTGATGTGCAGATTTGGTGCTCCATTGTCAAAGGACAAAACAGTTGGTCATTCCCCAGTTCTTTCTTTTCTTGGTATAGAGATTGATTCCAACGCGATGGTTTTCCGTCTCCCAGATGACAAGGTGTTGAAGCTGCGCTCACTGATCATGGGGTTTTGTTCTGTCTGTAGCGTGACCCTCCATCAGATGCAATCTTTGCTGGGCCTTCTAGTATTCGCCTGTCGTATCATGCCAAAGGGACGAGTATTTTCCCGCAGATTATCCCTTGCTACAAAGGACGTTCGACTACAGCGGGCTATATACGCTATATACGCTGCGACATCGCTCAAGCGAACTCGTCGGGGTCACGGATGCCGTTGCGTGTGACACCTTTGACTGATTTTGCATTGTTGCAAAAACGTGCAAAATCATTCATCGGTGACATGGGGGTCCATTCTCAAATATCGTTGCTGCAGCAGTAAAGATGTTGTTCCTCGTTCCTGCGACAGCACCCATCGGTACGTGTGACGCTGCAGGAGCGAGGCTCCTCTCCTTACCTGCCACACGCCAGCAATGAGGAAGGAAGAAGGTGGGCGGGATGTTCGTCTCGCTCATCTCCGTCCCTCCGCTTCTATTGGATGGCGGTTCAGTGACGCAGCTGTGACGTCGCTGTGACGCTGAACGAACCGCCCCCTTAGAAAGGAGGCAGTTCGCCGGTCACAGCGACGTCGCAGGGCTGGTAAGTAGTGTGACGGGTGTGGGCGATGTTGTGCGCCACGGGCAGCGATTTGCCCATGTCGCACAACCGATTGGGGAGGGTACCCACGCTAGCGATATCGGTCACGATATCGCAGCGTGTAAAGCGGTCTTACCTCATCATCGTATCAGGATTACCTCCCGCCTAAGGGCTGATTTGTTTATTTGGAATGATTTCCTTTCCAGGTACAACGTTCAAACTTGTTTCCAGGATAACTTTGTCTCCAATAAAGAACTATCACTCTTTTCCGACGCATCTGGATTGTTGGGTTTTGGCGTTATTTTTGGTGATCAACGGTGCGCCGAGCATTGGCCTCAGTCCTGGCACGCCAATGGTTTAGTGTCCAATCTAACTCTCCTTGAGTTATTCCCAATTGTGACAGCTGTTTTGATTTGGGGCTCGTCCTTCAAAAATAAGCGGATCTTATTCTGGACAGACAACATGAATGTGGTGCATTCGATTAATCATCTGACTTCATCCTCTCTGCCAGTTATAAAATATCTTAGATTTCTAGTTTTGAAATGTTTGGAGCTCAACATTTGGTTCAGGGCTCGCCATGTTCCTGGCAGGTGTAACACTATCGCTGATTCTCTCTCCCATTTTCAATTTCAGAAATTCTGGCAGCTCTGTCCTCGCGCCAAAAGAGAGGGAATATCGTGCCCACACAGCATGTGGGATCTGTTGGAATGCAGCTGATGCCATTGGTGACATCTTCAGTGGCCCCGAGGACATAGCTCGTTTATGGTAAGGCATGGGCGGAATGGTTAGTTTTTGCAGCAAGTCACCCGGTGGCTACATCTGACTCTGCCAGATTGGATGTTACCTGCCAGTACCTGTTTCACCTGTATAATGAGGGGTTTTCCTGCGCGGTTGCTCGGAACCGGCTGTCTGGCCTTGCTTTCCATCTCAAACTACGAGGTTAGTTGGACATTACTAAGTTTTTTTTTATAGTCCAACTGGTCCCACTGGTGCCAAGCAAGGTCCACCACCTCTACATTCTACCCCCCCTGCCCATTTTTGCTATGCTATTTTTATAGCAAACAGTGCTGACACTTTGTGGCATACAAAAAGTGTCTGCTATAAAAACTTAGTGTCCCACTGGTGCCAAGCAAGGTCTACCACCTCTGCATTCTACCCCCCTGCCCATTTTTGCTACGCTCTTTATATAGCAAACAGTGTTGACAGTGTCTCCGCCTCACAGTGCATGCAGAAGCACTCACACCAGCCTGCTGCCATTGCTGAGCTAGCTTGGCACTGCTGGTAGTCCGATCCCGCAGCTGAAACAGTTTTAAGATACGGTCCTGGCGTTTGTTGGTCCTTCTTGGGCGCCCTGGAGCCTTTTTGGTAACAATGTAAGCTCTCTCCTTGAAGTTCTTGATGATGCGATAGATTGTTGACTGAGGTGCAATCTTTGTAGCTGCGATACTTTTCCCTGCTGGCCATTTTTGTGCAGAGCAATGATGGCTGCACCTGTTTCTTTAGAGATAACCATGGTTAACTGAAGAGAAACAATGATACCATGCACCAGCCTCCTTTTAAAATGTCCAGTGGTGTCATTCTTACTTAATCATGACTGATTGATCGCCAGCCCTGTCCTCATCAACACCCATACCTGTGTTAATGGAACAATCACTAAAACAATGTTAGCTGCCCCTTTTAAGGCAGGAATGCAATGATGTTGAAATGTGTTTTGAGGGTTAAAGTTCATTTTCTTAGCCAATATTGACTTTGCAAGTAATTGCTGTTAAGCTGATCACTCTTTATGACATTCTGGAGTATATGCAAATTGCCATTAGAAAAACGTAAGCAGTAGACTTTGTAAAAATTAATATTTGTAGCATTCTCAAAACTTATCCCCCCAAAAAATAAAAAATATTATTAATAATAATAATAATTAAAAAAAAACGATCCCACCCATATATAAACAATTCTATATCCCTCTCATTTCCAAAAAAAGTCTTCATCTTGAACCGTGTGGTACTATAAAGATGATAATCAAATAAATTGGTCCTAGATCACATGTAAAGAAGATCAATATACTAGAATAAAAGAGAATAAATAAAATTTAATAACAAATCATAGTTCACAATAAAAATAAGACAATTAAAAACACAGACGAACCCCTTCCCTCCTCACCCAATGATAAAATACTGACCAAACTAAATATAAATATAAAGAGTTATAGAAATGCGCCAACAAACCCCATTGTTTCATTGAGACCTTGGGGGCTGAGAGTATCTAATCTAAAAATCAATCTACTTTCGGTTCTTGCCAGAATTTTGCCCAGATCTCCTCCCCTAATGCCCAGGACCACTTGATCAATAGCCTTAACTCTGAAAAGGCTCGAATTGCTATTGTGGAATTTTTTAAAATGCCTGGCTAAGATTTTCAGCCTGGCCACTTCTGTATTTTTAGCTTTTTCTTTGTCTGTACAATGCACTCTAACTTTAAGTTCACGAGTGGTGAGCCGTTCATATAATATTTTTGCAGGGACACTCTCCCAGATAAATGACCCCTTTTGAAGACCAAGAAACATGTTTCCTGATACAAAACTTTTTAGATCCATCGAAGTTTGAAAATGTCTTTGATATGCTCTGTTGTTTTGGGGGATTACCTGATATATCTCCAAATTCTTGTTTATATAATATTTTCCTTACACTGTGTGACCAAAAAATGTTTTGCACTTTTTGTTATGTATGTTTTTTTTGTTTTTTTTGTGTTTTTTTTTTCTTGGAGTATTCTGTTAGGCTGCTTTCACACATCAGTTTTTGGCCATCAGGCACAATCCAGCAAAAAAACTGATGCGACGGATCCGGCGAAAAAACTGATCAGTTGCATCAGTTTTTTCCATCAGTTCCTTCAGTTTTTTAACAGATCCGTTGTGATACTGAGCATGCTCAGTTCAAAAAACGGATCCGGCGGCCGTAATCCGGTTTTTGCCGTATTACGCCGGATCCGGTGTCCATAGGCTTCCATTATAAAACATGCTGTACGGCGCCGGATCCGGCGCGATACGGTTTTTCGCCGGAAACAAAAAACGTTCACCTCAACATTCCATCCGGCCGCCGGACAAGCAAATTTTGCCTGATCCGGCGAAAGCCGGATAGAACGCAAGACCATCCGGCGCAATCCGGTGCTAATAGAAGTCTACGGGGGAAAAAACACATCCGGCGTCAACAGACGCCGGCTGCGTTTTGTCATGTTTCTGCCGGATTGCGACTGATGGCCAAAAACTGATGTGTGAAAGCAGCCTAAGTGTCATCCTGGGTTGGCTATTATGTATGGTCCAATATACTATCGTTGACCATTGTTTTATCCCATTTTTTTATATCATTTACCACCCCAGGAGCTTTCAGTTATCTGGTTGTCCCTAGGGACCGTATTAGTCTTTTAATGTATTTTTATTAAAAGTTATATTTTAGTCATTTGCTTTTTTCCCAATAATCCTGTATGATTTATGTGACCTATACCTTGGTATTTGTGCTATTCTAACTAATTTAGTCTGAGAGATATGGCAGGCTTCCTCTCATGGGCTTCAATATGAAGCCAGTGGCTGACTGAGGTGAGAGATGTTTTATCTGAAAAAAAATTCTCCCAAAAGTTATATACTTCATCCTATGGAGCAGCATTTAGAGAAGTAACACAGGTCTATAGAGATCAAATAGATTCATGGTGGGAGGTGCAGTCCCTAGAAAGCTATTTAAGGGCGGGCATTGTTCCACATGACTATACAGTACAGTGGTACCTCACTTAACGAGTAACCCACTGAACGAGTATTTCGCTGTACAAGAAATGCTTTCTGTAAATTTGTAACCCGCTTTATGAGAAATCTTTGCTGTACGAGCGAAATTCTCACCGCACACATTTCCGGTTTCGTCCATCCACCACACTCTGACCCACACTTGCAGTCCACATAAACACACACATGCATGCACAAACACACACAAACACACACAAGCACGCACAAACACACACAAACACACACACATGCACACACATACATACAGTATTATGCTCACCTTACCTTCCGTTCCACTGCCGGTCTCATGGTTCTTGTAGTTCCCGGGTACATCGCGACGTCCTCGCGGCGAACTACAAGACCCAGGAGGCCGGCGATAGAACAGAAGGTAAGGTGAGCATATAATATAACGTAATATGTTTACCTTCCGTTTCATCGCCGGCCTCCTGGGTGCTGTAGTGCGCCGCTGTGTTCCAGTCCACGCTGTGTATCGGCATCCATAGCGACGAGGGAGGAACTTCCTGTCACCGCTAATGAAAGGCAGAGCGCTGGCCAATCAGAGGCAAGCGGCTCTGCCTTTGACGTCAGCGCTCTGGCCAGGAAGTTCCTGCCTCGTCGTTATGGTAACGCGATACACAGCCCGGCCCCGTACCAGAGAACAGCAAGTCCCAGCAGACCGGCGATGGAACGGAAGGTAAGGTGAGCATATAATATGTGTGCGTGCATGTGTGTTTGTGTGACTTTGTGTGAGTTTGTGTGTGTTTGTGTGTGGTTGTGTATGTTTGTGCATGTGTGGAATGGCAGTGTAGGGGACCAGGATGGGACATTTTAGAAGTTGTGGAACGGATCGTCAGCATTGTAATGATTTCCTATGGGAAACCTTGCTCTGCTGAACGAGTACCTTGATGAACAAGCACAGTCCCAGAACGGATTGTTCTCGTTAAGCAAGGTACCACTGTACTTTGTTCCGAATAGCGAGTACAATGCAAGTCAATGGGAAATGCGAGAAATTTTCTGCTGGACCCAACAAAGAGGTCTGGGGGCCTGAGGAAAAGGCTGAAATGGATAGGAAAGTAATGAAACTGAATGTGGAGAGCCTGGAGAATGTGCCTGCATGCATTTCTGACTCACATGTGGTTTCTGGAATCCCCTGAAGTCACATGGAAGAAGTTCCATGTGGCTTCAGTCTATCAGTGCCCCTGCAGTGTATGTCGCACTGTCGTGGCCAGCCCTGCAGTGACTCACACAGCAGCGTGTAAGCAGCTGCGGGATGATGAGCTCATTACCAGCTGTGATGATCAGGGCCAGCCTTAGGCCCCCTTCACACGTCCGTGTCTCCGGTACATGCTAGGTCCGTGCCCGTATGTACCAGAGAGACGGGCACACGTATACCCATTAAAATCAATGGATATATGTGCACAAACGTGTTCTGCCAGTGGCCCGTGCCTCCGTGTGGAGCAGGCGTGTGCCGTCTGCTCCACACGGATGCATGTCTGTTTTTCTCCGGTAGCACGGGTGTCATGTGACCCGCACACGTACCACATGGAAGTAGTGTGGATGTGGGTGCACGTGACACGCGCCGGAGAAACACATGTGGCATTGTAATAAATAAAAAAAACACATACTCACCTTCACCGTCCCTGCAGTCTCTGCCGCGGTTGTCTCCTGCATCCGTCCCCCAGTGAATTTAAACAACGCGTCTTCTTCACTGGGGGCCGGAAGCAGCATCAGCGGGGCGTGGCCTGTGCCGGAGACTGTCATTCAGCACCACAGACAGCTCCGGAAGAATCAGGTAAGGCGGGGCTTTCCGTTCTCCGTGTGTTATTACGTATAACACACGGTGAACAGGAATGTGCCACAAACATGGCACACCACCACCTTTAACCACCCCTTTAACACGTACGTGAAAAAACGGATCGTTTTTTTCACGGACGTGTGAAGGTGGCCTTAGGCTGAATGGTGCCCTGTGCAAAGTTGCCCTTTGGTGCCCCAACCCTATTGTTTGTTTACTCAGAACACATGAGCGAGCATGTTTGTACATATGTTCATGGTCTGCATATCTTTTGACTGCCACAGGATCTGTGAGCAGCTGAACATGGGAGGTGACAGGTGGCAGACCCAAAAACAGTCCAATACTGTTGACCAATCCAAAGTATAAGTAATCACCGTCAATATCTAACACTGGACATCCCTTTAAAGATCATTGATTCTGCCTTTTGATAAGAAAATGTAAAATACCTGCCTTCTGCTGGGTGTAATCCCTAATTTCATGTGTGATACTGTTTGCTTTCCTAGCCTAGCTTGCATGAAACTGCTTTCTGAGCTTTTAGGGGTACTTTGCACACTACGACATCACAGCTGCGATGTCGGTGGGGTCAAATCGAAAGTGACACACATCCGGCCTCGCTATCGATATCGTAGTGTGTAAATCCTTTTTGATACGATTAACGAGCGCAAAAGCATCGTAATCGTATCTTCAGTGTAGTGTCCGACATTTTCATAATTTCGCTGCAGCAACGGTACGGTGTTGTTCCTCGTTCCTGCGGCAGCACACATCGCTGTGTGAGAAGCCGCAGGAGTGAGGAACATCAGCTTACCTACGTCACCGCGGCTCACGCCGGCTATGCGGAAGGACGGAGGTGGGCGGGATGTTTACGTCCCGCTCATCTCCGCCCCTCCGCTTCTATTGGCCGCCTGCCGTGTGACGTCACTGTGATGCCGCACGACCCGCCCCCTTAGGAAAGAGGCGGGTCGCCGGCCAGAGCGACGTCGCAGGGCAGTTAAGTCCATGTGAAGCTGCCGTAGCGATAATGTTCGATATGGCAGCTATCACAAGATATCGCTGCTGCGACGGGGGCGGGGACTATCGCGCTCGGCATCGCATGCATCGGCTTGCGATGTCGTAGTGTGCAAAGTACCCCTTAATCTCTTACATACACCATCAATAGCAAAATATTGGACATCAACTCAAATATTCATAATGTAGCCATAGGGATAGCCTCATAAATTTATAGTAAATGTGGTTCCACATTTATTTATTTAATTATTTATTTATTAACTTAGCTTACAGATATTAACTCTGTTCCCATTGGGTATCAAAATCTACCTTCACAATCAGTATATCTTTGTAGGGTGGGAGGAAATCAGAGGAAACACATGCAAACATAGGGAGAGCATACAAACTCTTTGCAGATGAACTTTGTTGGATTTCAACACCGTGTTGCCATCTATCTCAATAATGGAGTAATGTGATATGATGTGCTGCTGTCAGTGAGTAGGTGGTCAGATCTCCTAGAAATAGCTGTCCCCTTTAACATCCCCATACACAGGAACGCCCAGAACAGCTGACAAAAGATTCTCAACATGCTGAATTAGTCTCACCCAACATTGTCTCTTGGTTCAATTTTCATCAGTACAGGCATATATCACCAGAACAATCATCAATATGTGACTATATCACCAGAACCACCATCAGTACATGAATACAGTACCATAAATACTATCATCAGTACATGTATACAGATATACATATATACATCTTAGAGTTGGTATTTTATATACATAGCAAAATGAATAGTTGTTAGTGAATAGCACTCAGCAATACCTTTAGCAGAAAGTAAGTTACCTCCAGTGATCATATATTTACATATTGCTAACTATAGCACTAAAATGCCCTTTTCAAAGGCTTATACAGTGGGTAAAATAAGTATTGAACACGTCTCCAATTTTCTAAGTAAATGAGATTTCTAAAGGTGCTACTGAAATGAATTTCCCACAAGATGTCAGTAACAACACATCCAAACCACACAGGTTAAAAAAAGAAAAAAATATCAATCCATAGATGTCCATAAATTAAGTTATCTGTAATAATGAGAAATGACACAGGGAAAACATATTTAACACATGTGGAAAGGGAGGAAAAAAGCCATGGACAGTCCTGACACCAGCTGAAATCCATCAGTAATTACAAAGCAATCCTGTCATTTAGTCTAAAGCTGTGTGGTGTGTGTGTGTGTGTGTGTGTGTGTGTGTGTGTCCAATAAGGGAATTCGCACCGTCGCATGTACAATTACAAAATTTTGCACAGGCGCCTCATTTGACTCAGGGAATGTCACAGAATATGTTTTGAGGGGAAATTTTTAACCCCACGCTTTACAGTTACTCTCCAAAAGACCTGCTTCCATTAAAGTCAATGGACCTGGGAGCCAGAACTTCAGAAGAATGTTGGCATGTCACAATGCAGCTAGGGAAAGAGAGAGAGACAGACAGGGAAAGAGACAGACAGGGAAGGAGAGAGACAGACAGGGAAGGAGAGAGACAGACAGGCAAGAAGAGAGACAGACCATTAACCCCTTAAGGACGGAGCCAGTTTTGTCCTTAATGCCCAGGCCATTTTTTGCAATTCTGATCAGTGTCACTTTATGAGGCTATAACTCTGGAACGCTTCAACGGATCCCGGTGATTCTGACATTGTTTTTTCGTGACATATTGTACTTCATGATAGTTATAAATTTAGAACGATATTTTTTGCTTTTATTTGTGAAAAAATTGGAAATTTGATGAAAATTTTGAAAATTTTGCAATTTTCAAACTTTTAATTTTTATGCCCTTAACCCAGAGAGTTATGTCACACAAAACAGTTAATAAATAACATTTCCCACATGTCTACTTTACATTACCGCAATTTCTGAAACAAAATGTTTTGGGGTTAGGAAGTTAGAAGGGGTCAAAGTTCATCTGCAATTTCCCATTTTTTCAACAAAATTCACAAAACCATTTTTTTAGGGACCACATCACATTTGAAGTGACTTTGAGAGGCCTAAGTGACAGAAAATACCTAAAAGTGACATCATTCTCAAAACAGCACCCCTCAAAGTACTCAAAACCACATCCAAGAAGTTTATTAACCCTTCAGGTGCTTCACAGGAACTAAAGCAAAGTGGAATGAAAAAAAGGAAAAAATAAAATTTTACCTAAAATGTTGCTCTACCCCAAATTTATTCACTTTTAGAAGAAATAACACAACAAAATGAACCCCAAAACTTGTTACCCACTTTCTTATGAACGCGCCAACACCCCACATGTGGTCAGAAACCTTTGTTTGGACAAATGGGAGGGCTCGGAACAGAAGGAGCAATATTTGAATTTTGGAAAGCAAATTTGGCTGAAATAGATTGCGGGCACCATGTTGCATTTACAGGTCCGCTAAGGTACCTAAACAGAAGAAAACCCTCACAAGTGACGCCAATTTGGAAAGTGGACCCCTCAAGGCTTCTATCTAGGGGTATAGTGAGCATTTTGGATCCACAGGTACTTCACAGATTTTGATAACGTTACATTGTCACATTGAAAATTTTCATTTTTTTCTCAAAAATGTTGCTTTAGCATCAATTTTTTCACTTTTTCAAGAGGTAATTCCAAAAATTTCACCCCAATGTTTGGTACCCACTTTTTTATGAGCGCGGTGATACCTCACTTGTGGTCTGAAACCTTTGTTTGGAGAATTGGGAGGGCTTGGAACGGAAGGAGCAATATTTGAATTTTGGAAAGGAAATTTGGCTGAAAAAGATTGCGGACACCATGTCACATTTGGAGGACCCCTAAGGTATGTAAACAGCAAAAAACCACCACAAGTGACCCCATATTGGAAACTAGGCCCCTCAAGGAATTTATCTAGATGTTTGGTGAGTACCCTGAACCTCCAGGTGCTTTACAGAAGTTTATAATGTTGAGCCATGAAAATAAAAAAATAAAATTTTACCACAAAATTGTTACTTCAACCAGGTAGTTTTTTTTTTCACAAGGGTAACAGGAAAAAAATCACCATGAAATTTATTGCGCAATTTCTCCTGAGTTTGGTGATATCTTGTACGTGGTGGAAATCAACTGTTTGGGCACACTGCAGGGCTCGGAAGAGAAGGAGTGCAACTTGACTGCAAAATTGGCTGGAATCAATAGCGGACGCCATGTTGCATTAGGAGAGCCCCTGAGGTGCCTAAGCAGTGGAGGTCCCCCACAAGTGACCCCATTCTGGAAAATAGACCCCACAAGGAATTTATCTAGATGTTTGGCGAGTACCCTGAACCCCCAGGTGCTTCACAAAAGTTTATAATGTTGAGCTGTGAAAATAAAAAAAATATATTTTTACCACAAAATTGTTACTTCAACCAGATAGCTTTTTTTTAACAAGAGTACACGGAAAACTATCAGCATAAAATTTATTGTGCAATTTCTCCTGAGTATGCTGATACCTTATGTGTGGTGGAAATCAACTGTTTGGGTGCACAGCAGGGCTCGGAAGGGAAAAAGTGCCATTTGACTGAACAATTGGCTGGAATAATTAGCGGACGCTATGTCACATTTGGAAAGCCCCTAAGGTGCCTAAACAGTGGAGGTCCCCCACAAGTGACCCCATTCTGGAAACAAGACACCTCAAGGCTTTTATCGAGGTGTATATTGAGCATTTTGAATCCACGAATACTTCACAGAATTTGATAAGCTTAGGTTGCCATATTGAAATTTTCATTTTTTTCACAAAAATGTTGATTTAGCGACACATTTCTCACTTTTTCAAGAGGCAACAACAAAACGTGTACTCCACAGGTTGTTATCTAATTTCTTGTGAGCGCAGGGATACCCCACATGTGGCCAAAAACCTTTGTTTGGATAAATGGGAGGGCTTGGAATGGAAGGAGCACCATTTGAATTTTGGAAAAGTTGAAGTAAATTGCGCGCACCATGTCACATTAGCAGGGCCCCTTGGGTACCTATACATCAGAAACCCCCCACAAGTGACCTCATTTTGGAAACTAGACCCCTCAAGGATTTTATTCAGGAGTATAGTAAGCATTTTGAATCCACAGATACTTCACAAAAATGTTGCTAGTACACAGTGTCAGCCTTCCTGCAGAGATGTGAGTGTTGTCAACGGGAGAACGCAGCTGCCCATGCCCACGATTTGGGTTCAGGCTGCTGTGGACTTTGGCTCTATTCTACCTGCAGAAAACACTCATCTCCGCAGCATAAATTGACATGCTGAGGCTCGGGAAGCTGCGCCACAGGTCGGTTTATGCTGCAGAGAAAAGAAACACAGTGGGCACGGGATTTCTAAAAATCCTTCCACTGTGCTTCTACTGCACAACGCAGCGTTATGGACGCAGGGAAAACACTCTGCGCCCAAAACGCTGCAAACCCTGATTGTGGGCACAGCGTAAAATGCTACAATGGATGAATGGATAGATGTCAAACATATATATAATGTCCACCCCCCTCTGCAGATTCTAAGCTGGCGCCCTTTAGTGCCTTTCATGTGACACTAAAGGGTGCCTAGCCTTGAATTTAGCCCAAAAGAAAAAAAAATAATTAAAATAAATGACGTGGGGTCCCCCCTATTTTTGATAGCCAGCTAGGGTAAAGCAGACAGCTGTAGCCTGCAAACCACAGCTGACCGCTTCATCTTGTCTGGTGATCAATTTGGAGGGCTCCCCAAGCTGTTTTTTTTTTAATTATTTATAAATAAATAATTAAAAAAAACAAAACAAACGTGGGGTCCCCCCAAATTAGATCACCAGCCAAGGTGAAGCTGACAGCTGGGGTCTGGTATTCTCAGTATGGGAAGAGCCATGGTTATTGGACTCTTCCCAGCCTAAAAATAGCAGGCCGCAGCCGCCCCAGAAATGGCGCATCCATTAGATGCGCCAATTCTGGCGCTTCGCCCCAGCTCATCCCGCGCTCTGGTGCGTTGGCAAACGGGGTAATAAATGGGGTTGATACCAGATGTGTAATGTCACCTGGCATCAAGCCCAGCAATTAGTTATGTCACGGCATCTATCAGATACCCGACATAACTAATTGACAGTAATAAAAAAAAAATTGACAACAAAAAAAAATTTATTTGAAAAAACACTCCCCAAAACATTCCCTGATTAGCCAATTTATTGAAAAGAAAAAAAAAATCCGCTGTAATCCATTTGAACGTCCCACGTCGACTCTGGACCTTCTAGAATATGGGGGACACGTTCAGGGAACGTATCCCCCATTTTCTAGGTGTGAGGACCCTCCATTTGAGGAGAGTGGGTGCAATGAATCTGCACCCACCCTCCCTGGGTCACAGCTGCAGTGTGCCGAGCAGCAGCAGCAGCCAGCGTCCTGAACACAGGAAGCTGTCAGCCGCGCTCTGCACATGTGACCGGCGTCTGCTGTGAAGGAGCCGGAGGAGGGGGCCGCGGGGGATCAGCGCTCCGACAGGTATGTAGGACACCGGGGAACACCGGGGTGGGGATAGGGGGTGACTTGGCAGGGCCTGGGGAGCAGGTTTCTGTCGTATGTGTTATGGCACATACGACAGAAACCATAGGAACAGTGTGAATGTGACCGGCGCGCTGCTGTGCTCGGCGGTGCGCGCGGCCATCTTGGATTTTTGGGAGGGGGTTGGGGGTCGGGGGGGGCACTTTGGGGACACCGGGGGACTGGAGGGAACCGAGAAAGAGATTTATCTCCCATCTGACATGTTTGATCATGCCAGATGGGAGATAAATCATTTTTTACCGGCGCGGTCATTTACTATAACTTGATGATCGGTATACGGTGTATACCGGTCATCACGTGACTGGGGACCGGAAAAACCGGCCCGAATCATGATCTCCAGGGTCTCAGCTACCCCCGGCAGCTGAAACCCCGGAGATTTTCTGACGCAGGGGGGCGCTATACACTTTTTTCTGCCCGCCGTTTTAAAACGGCAGAAAGGAATAAGTACCCTTTTTTGGTGCCGTTTTAAAACGTAACGCGGTCGTAATGGGGTTAAAGAGAGAGACAGACAGGGAAAGAGAGAGAGAGACAGGGAAAGAGAGAGACAGACATGGAAAGAGAGACAGAGAGAGTCAGACAAGGAAAGAGAGAGACAGACAGTTAAAGAGAGACAGAGAGAGACAGATAGGGAAAGAGAGGGTCAGGGAAAGAGACAGACAGGGAAAGAGATAGAGAGACAGACAGAGAGGGAGACAGACAGAGACTGGGAGAGAGACAGTTACTATCCCACACAACGCCGGATACTACAGCTAGTTATAAATAATATCAGCTGGTCCAACTAATGACCGATAAAAAGGTGTCTCATTACCAAGGTGCCACACAAGAAACAGCTCATGATGGGTAAAACCACTGAGCTATCCCAAGACCTTCACAACATTACTGTTATAAAACATACGGATGACATTGGTTACAGAATTATAAACTACCAAATGTTCCAGTGAGCACTATTGGGGCTACAATCTGTAAATGGAAAGAACATAATTTCACAATATACCTGCCATGACCAGGTGCTCCTAGCAAGATTTCAGACAGAGGAGTGAAAAGAATTATCAGAAGAGTTGTCCAAGAGCCAAAGTCACCTGTGGAGAACTACAGAAATACCTGGAATCATCAGGTACCATTGTTTGCCTAAAACACACTTCCGGAAACGGAGAAAGCCTCAATCATCAATATAAAATAATAAACTTTATTGTATCATAAATATTAGATATTAGAAAAACACACCCAGTGATTGTGAACACACACAGGGGCTTACAAGGATTTTTTAGAGAAGGGAATCCCCAGCTCCTACAATTTGAGGAGTCGGGATCAAACAGGCGTAAAAACCTAAATGATACCCAGATAATAAACCTCTCCCCACTCACTCTCACAAATGATATGTTATCTGTCCTAAGAAGGGGTCTGTCTTTTGTGCCGACACAGTCATTTGACAGATTCTCTTGGACTAAAGACATTAATTTGTTTTGTAGGAAACTTAAATGGAAATTTTTTTTAAAAACAACGATAGTGAGAGATGTAAACAACTGGGGATTGAGGTTTCGGACTTAGAGGGAGTAAACATCCTAACGGAACTCCTGGAGGAAGGGGAACGAGACAGAAGTCGTGGTCCTTTCACAGAGTTGAGCAACAAGAGTCAGAGATTACCTCCATTAAGTGAGCTATCAAGTATTGATATATTCCTTAAGTTGGTAGAGGATGATATTGCAAGATTACAGGGTGGTTTTAATTCTAGTAATCTTACTGAGGGTGAAAGGGAGGCCCTTGGACTACTTAAAAATAATCAGATGATTATAGTGAAACCATCAGATAAAGGTGGAAACCTTGTTGTCATGGACCACGATGTATATAGGGGTATGTGCAAGTGTCTCCTGGAGGATAAAACAACCTATGGGGTTCTTGAGACCGACCCCACGAGTATGTATTTGGTAGAGCTTACAGTGATTTTGGACCAGGCCCTTGAGACACATTTAATTTCCAAGAAGGAATATGAATTTATGTTACCAATTAAACCGTCAGTGGCCACTTTCTACACACTCCCGAAAATGCATAAGGGGTATCCCCCACTTAAGGGACGTCCAATAGTATCGGGAGTGGGGTCAATTACCCAAAATGTTGGCATCTACATTGATGTGATCCTCAAACCTTTCGTCCTTGCCCTACCATCCTATATCCGTGATACCTCTGATCTCCTTTTGAAAACAGATGGGGTCTTGGTCGAATCAGAGATGTTCCTTGCATCAATTGATGTGGAAGCCCTATATAGCTCCATACCACATGCTAGGGGTGTTGAAGCAGTACGTCATTATCTCCGGTCTAGAGCAGTGTACTTGCAACCCCATAACAATTTGGTATTGGAGCTCCTGACATACACCTTGACGCACAATTATTTTGTTTTTGACGGTAAGTACTTCCACCAGCGCAGGGGCACTGCGATGGGGAGTTCTTGTGCCCCATCGTATGCCAACTTGCTCCTGGGCTGGTGGGAGGAAACCGTCATTTTTTCCGATGACTCCCCCTGGTGGGTCAAATTGATCCACTTTTGGGGGAGGTTCATCGATGATATTTTTTTGATTTGGTCAGGCAGCAAGGTAGACTTCCATAGATTCATCAAGGAGATTAACACTAATGATTTTGGTCTGTCGTTTACAAGCGAAATAGAGTCATCATCACTGGCTTTCCTGGATATTGTTTTTTTGGTGGATAATCAGGGACATCTTTCCTCTCGAACTTATAGGAAACCAACGTCAACAAATAACCTCTTAAGATGGGATAGTTTCCATCTGATCCCTCTAAAACGTGGAATACCTAAAGGACAATATCTCCGTATGAGGAGAAATTGCTCTAAGAGAAATGATTTTTTTGAGCAGTCTAGGGACCTACAAGAGCGTTTTAGACAAAGAGGTTATCCGGATGACGTGTTGTGAGGAGCTTTTAAGCATGCCCTTAATAGGGATAGGGATTCTCTTTTACAACCTCGGGTAAGAGCAAACGATGAGGAAGTCATTAGAGTTATTGGAACATTTGACTGCCAGTCAGAAAGAATCTATGGCATACTCCGAAAACACTGGGGAATTTTCTGTGCAGATCCAGACATTTGTAACAATATTGCGACCCGCCCATCCATTACTTACAGACGTGGAACTTCGCTTAGGGACCAACTAGTCCATAGCCATTATCAGAGACCAGTTCCTCCAGGCACTTGGCTTGATAGGAAACCTTTAGGATGCTTCCGGTGTGGGGACTGCAAATATTGTAATTGGGTTGTCAAATCAAAAATTTTTCGCAGTGCCAGTGCCGGTAAAAAATATGTTATCAATGATTTTTGCAATTGCAAGACAAGCAGGGTGGTCTATATGGCTACTTGTAGCTGTCCCTTAAATTATGTAGGTAAGACTACAAGGGAGCTACGCAGACGTATCGGAGAGCATCTAGGGGACATTAGACACAAGAGGGATACCCCCCTGGCCCGTCATGTCTGGGAATTCCATCAGGGTGTTAGCAAGTCCATCTCGTTTGTTATTATTGAAGTGGTTAAACCAAGCCCTAGGGGTGGTGATCTGGATAAGAGGATTCTACAGAGAGAATGTAGGTGGATTTATTTTCTAAAAACACAAGTGCTGCTAGGTCTAAATGATAGGCTAACTTATTCCCCATTCCTATAACAAATAAAAAAAAAAAAAAATTTCATATGCAATATAACTTTCCTCCTCTCTCATTTACTTCAATTGGTCTCTTAAAAAAATTAAAAAATAAAAATAATAATGAAAAATAAAAATATACCTTTGTCCCGATAGTCATATACCCAACCCGTCATTGCCCCGAGAAAGGGGATTTACGGGCATTAGTTCTATACACCTTTATAATCTTAAGGTGTTCAAAATCACTGGCGTTGATAAATTGTTATTGGTTGCTGCCTTTAAAATTTAAGCCCCTTTTTCATCATATCCTAATTGGGTTTTCTCTTCCCCCCCCCTCCTCTTTCCTTTATTTTTATCAATTGCGCTGTTATTAGACAGTATGTGATATCCCTTTAAATTTCATCTAATCACCTTTGAACCCTGTAAGGGTTAAATATTGTGTCTTTTGCTCCACAGAAGCTGCTGTGTCTCCGCGCGTGCGCGGCTGTGTTTCTGGCATCTGATCAGACGCAGTAATGGGACGCTTCTGTGAAGCCGGGATTCCATCGCGCATGCGCGATGGAGTCTTCTCATTGATATATCGGGGATGCCGGCGTCCTGGCGCGCATGCGCGGTGACGTCAATCTAGATGCATGTTCTGGTTGGATGGCTGGGAGGCGTCCTTGCTGGTGACGTGGACGTTGCAGATTGGACTAGATGCAGTTGCCCTTATGATTGGAGGGTTTCCCGAACCGCAGCATCTGATTGGGTGCTGCGAGTATTGAGATATGTTATGCCGGAAGTTCAGCGTGCAGGCACGATTGTGTCATTTCACCCAGGATTTAGGGTGTAAAGTTGTTAAATATAGATATTTAGAATCGACACGCTACAGTATATAGTATCTTGATTAGGCAGAGCGTATGTGTCATATAAGCATCGCTCAATCCTAATATCATTTATGGGGGATGGCGATTGTGTGTGTCTGGGGGTGGATTACATCTGGATGTTTTAAGGGAATAAGGGCGGCACTGGTTTAGTCGCCGCACCTGTCTGAAACTGCATACAACTACACAGCGCCTGCGTACATATAGGTGGCATGTGCAGTGAAATCAGCAGAGACAAATTAGCCAGTGATTTTGATTGGCCGACATCTCCATGTGACCTAATGGCGCCGGCTTTTAAACCCTGCACACTCTGTGATCAGGGCACACAGCCATGGATCACCACATCTGACAGCTAGGATTCTTTCTGCCTCCTGATGATCCTTGAATCTAAAATGAAGGGGAAACGCGTCGATGCGGTATGAAAACATTCATCTAAAGGGAAGTAGTTGGAATTTAACAATTCCCTCTTTGAGTGCTAAATTGTTGCATTTTTGATGTGTTGTTTTGCTTCTTAACATGTAGGATTATCCTAAAACAAAATGCACGATTGATGAATCTGCTTATCTTCATGACTATCTAAGTGCATCTTGATATACCTGCATAGTTTGAAGTTTTTGTGTGTTTCCATGCATAATGGTTACAAACGTACGGATTTAAGAAATAGCATATTGATTATTGTTTATAATCCTGGTGAGAAGGGATATCTATGCTATCAAATTACAGGTTGTGGGTTCATAACTCCATCATCTTGAATCACGTATGAGTGTTGTGCCATTTTTTAGTATTAACTCACTTCTAGTCAGGGCGCATTAAGGGCAAGCCGACGTGGAACGGGGGCGCCCAAAACAGTTACGGCGTCACACCCTCCGTTGGTAGGTAGGAGTGAGGTTTCATAGGGTGAGATAGGGACCCCATAGAGAATGTCTTCTCCCCTCTCCTCCATCTCCCTGCCCCGTTAGTGGCTAATACTTTTTATTGAGGGTGCATTGAGAAAAATTGATTCTGAAAGGGGGCGCCCAGAGAAAAGCACGGCGCTATGTGTATATATATGTGTACATCACCCCGTAGGATAGATAGGAGCTTGACCTCTTAAAGAGAATATAAGGGTCCCATTTAGGTTGCTCCTATAATCTCCTTGTATGCCCCTGTGTGTGTTCACAATCACTGGGTGTGTTTTTCTAATATCTAATATTTATGATACAATAAAGTTTATTATTTTATATTGATGATTGAGGCTTTCTCCGTTTCTGGTTCCAAAACTCAATTCAATTGAACCGTTTTTTGATAATTACTAAAACACGCTTCCGCATAAAAAACATACGTGTCTCCCATTCCGTTTTTTGGGTCTGTGTTCTGGTTTTTATGGGAGTTTCTCCGGTACGTGTGACATGCGTGTGATGGCGTATGCTTGCCGTGTGTGCGTGTGGAATGGCTGTGTATGCGTACGTGTAATGTCCATGTGAAATGTTCTGTGTGTGATGCTCAATGTTGTTGATAACCGTCGGCTGACAGCAGACAGAGTCGCGCGAGGAGAATGAACTCTGGTGAACTTCACCCGACTTCATTGTCATACCGCGGCTCTGTCTGGGTGTCGCGTACTGATTAGCGGTCACCCGTGAAGGACTCACGGGTGACTGCTAATCGCCTGAGTGACTGAAGTGAGCAGTGCGATTAGCGCTGCCGTCACTCAGGCTACCCGCGGCAAGCTAGAGTCCTCCCCCCGAGACCGCAACTCACCTGTGACTTCTTCGCTGTCACTTGGGTGACTTGTGTTCACAGTTGGAGGATCCAGCGGTGGCCGCGAGTTACCTGAGTGACGTCATCGCTGATCGTGCTACTCACCTCAGTTGCTGAGTGGAGCTGACAGGAGCGGCGGAGTTCTTCTGCAGCTCTAGTCAGCTTCATGTAGCAGAGCTGGAAGCGACACGGGACCTCTGTGGATTACGCCGGACATGGATGGGTTTTTGGGGCTTAATAAAGTGGTGAACGAGGGTATTTGTTAGTGTTTATTATTGGAAATAAAGGATTTTTACAGGTGTATGTGTTGAATTACTTTAACTTACAGATTACTCATGGAAGGTATCTCGGGGAGACGCCTGCCATGATTAATCTTGGACTTAGTGGCAGCTATGGGTTGTTGCCATTAACTCCTTACTACCCCGATTGCCAACGCACCAGGGCAATTCGGGATGAGCCGGGTACAATTCCGGAACTGTCGCATCTAATGGATGCGGCAATTCTGTGCGGCTGCTGGCTGATATTTTTAGGCTATGGGGTTCCCCATAACGTGGAGCTCCCCATCCTGAGAATACCAGCTTTCAGCCGTATGGCTTTACCCTGGCTAGTATCAAAATTGGGGGGGACCGCACATCGTTTTTATTTAATTAATTATTTATTTAACTGCACAGTATTTACCCGCCCACCAGTGGCTGTGATTGATTGCAGTGAGACAGCTGTCACTCAGCGTGTGGGCGTGTCTAACTGCAACCAATCATAGGCGCCTGTGGGCGGGGGAAGCAGGGAATAGTAGATTGATTAATGAGCGGCCGGCATTTTCAAATTAATTAAAGCCGCGTATCTTTGGTACAGCTGTTCTTCGCCGCGCTGATGATCGGGAATCAGTGAGTATGCGACAGGGGAAGATACAGACCGAGCGCCAAAGGGATGATGACTGAGAACAGCAGAAAAAAAGGTAAGTAGACTGACATTTAACAAAAAAAAACCCTGACATCGCTCTTTTAAAAATGCACACGGACGGTACGTGTAGCACACGGACATGCTACGTGTGCCGTCTGTGCAGGTACGGACCCATTGACTTTAGCGGGTCCGTGCCTGCGTGCTGATGGCTAAAAACGGACATGTCGGTCGTGTTGAAAAACGCACACACGCACTAACCACACGGACACACGTTCCGTGTGGTTTTACGTGTGTGTGCCTTCTAGCATAGGGTAACATTTGTCAACGTATCTCCGTGCCGCCGGTACGCGCAAAAACGTACCAAACACATACCGGGGGCACGGATGTGTGTCGCAGGCCTAAAAGAAAGCAATAACTAATTCACCATGTTCTGTATGCACGCTCCTGTATGCACACTCACCATGTAAGACTCCATTGCTGAACAAAAAGCAGGTTCAAGTGTGTTTAAAGTTTGCTGAACAGTTACACATATCTGTAAAATATTGGAGATTATAGTCTGGTAAGATGAGACCAACATTGAACACTATGTTTGGAGACTAAAAGACAAATCACCCCAAAAACACCAACACCAGTGATGTGTGGAGGTGGGAATATCATGGTGTGTGGCTGTTTTTCAACAGACAACACTGGCAAACTTCATACAATACATGGAAGGATGAATAGTAGAGAAAGAAAATAAATCTGCTAGACTAGCCAAGCCGATCACCGGAGCTGTATCCAAGAGAAAATGTCTGCAAGGAACTAAAGCTCAGAGTTCATAGAAGGAGGCGGGACCTGCAGGATGTGAGGAGTGTGTATGTGGAAGAATGGACCAAAAATCACACCTAAGCAATGCAGGCGACTAGTGTCTCCATACAGGAGGCTTCTGGAAGCTTCATCAACAACAAAGGAGAATCTACCAAGTTTTAACCCCTTCACGACTAGTGAGCCGGCAGTAATCCCCACACATGTCTGCTGATTTGAACAGCAGGCATGTGGGGCTAACAGGCAAGGGTGGATTTGTGATCCCCCCGCTCCTCCTTGCCACTTAGATCGCACTGTCACATATAAATGGCTGTGGCGAGGATCATACTGTTCCCCACTGCCGCCCGTGCCCAGAGCTGATTGATCTCATGGTAGTGACAGGTTATGTGATGACGCCTGTCATTATCATGACGTATTTTCTGTCCGACAGAGCGCCGGCTCACACAGGAATGCTGCATTTCTGCTGACCAGAGCTGTGCAGCCCAGGGGCTTGGAGCGGAATCTCAGCCAGGGTACCAAACTGCGGAGGGGGACACCCTAAAAATAGGACTCTCACTCTCTCTCTCTCAAAACACTGGTGGTGACTCCTTACCGCATCTGGAATTGACCGGAGCCCATCACGGCAGTGACCAGTAATAACGGGCTGGCAGCTGAAGTTGTGAGTAAACTTCACCCTGAACCCGCAGAGGCTGTGTTGGCTCGTCCTTACCGGAGCTGTCGCCCAGTGCTTAGGCACCAACGGCCATTACAACTCTCCCGGCTGCCATAATGCCTACCCTGGTGAGGATCCAGGCAGCGGCGGCTACTCCCTGGCCGCATACCACGGGTGGCGTCACAACAAACTTTCCCTAATACCCCACTATTTAATGCACACCTCGGGGCAACGGAACTGGGCAAGGCCACACCATGACAATGCCTAACTCGACCTGAAAAGGCCCGGCAACGAGTAGGTTTACCACCTGCCCCGTGGGGCGCTGCATTTGGCATCACGAACAAGATATTGTGCCCATTAAACCGGGTACTGTGCGCCTACAGAACTGTGTTAAACCAGATAATTTGGTACTGAACCGCTCAATTGGAAAAGAACAGTCGCCATTAACAATTCCGCGCGGGAAGAAAAGGGGGCGTGCCATTGTGGGCAGCACCCCGAAAAGCGCGCGAACAAAGGATCTCTTGCCGGAGGTGGAGTCTAGCACCCAGGATGACCAGTTGAAGAAGGAAGAAAAGGACTTATTTGTTTGGGATGAGATCAAGGATGCCCCAGACACTACAACTATGAGCCTCGAGAAGCAGGACTTAAAACCTGGCACCTTGAAAGTTGATGAGGCTCCGCAGTGTGCAGAGAAATTGCAACCACTGACTGCTGGCAGAAATGGATCCAGGAACCCGACCGGTGTGCACTGCCTAGCTGAGACTTATACGCTGATATGCTTAGTCTACCTGGGTCTTGGTGGGGTGCACTGCTAGCAGATTCATCGCCCGACACATCATGATGGGACTGCGAGTGAGGTAGTAATGATCTAACCCTTGAAACAAGGGGTTCTGGGAGGTCGCTTGAGCACCGTTCAGGAAGGGGACTCTGACGCTGACCCCGCCGGTTTTCTCATTCCCGTTTGCTGTCATTGCAAGCGAGTCGGGCATTATGCCAGAGGATGTCCAGTGATCGTGTCAAACCAGGGGGTCGGGACCAGCCCTCTGGAAATACCAAAAACTAAACAAGAATAATTGCTAATGTTTTTCATATGCAGAATGTTTTCTCATTGCTGATATTTTCTGACTTGAAGACTTGAAATGTTTTGATGACCTGTGACCGGTACTGTTGAACATATTTTAAACGTTTTGAAATTGTTGATGCCTTCCACAAAGGGAAGGATGTTGCTTGTTAGCCTGTTACATGCATATACAAAAATTGCAGTGTTACCTGTGTTTTCTTGCAGCCCAGGAGTGGTGCCATTTGCCGTGGGGGAATATGGCGCCCCTGAGGCTATGGTCAAAAAAAGGGATCACCAATGCAATAAAAATAAGTGAAAAACAAGATTTTTTATTATTATTAAAACACTGTGGACATATCACGGCTCCAGGGACAAGCAGGAGCACACAAACAATTAAAAACATTTAAAAAGCCCAGAGAGGCATAAATCCCCAACACGCCAGCCTTCAATATGTTATAACAATAATATAAAGTAACCCTCACAGAAAATAAGAGTAGACAATCTCCACAGATGGTAATGTATAAGTAACACGTTTCAGGGCAAGGCGGATTTAGATCAAGGATAAACATGCATAAATATGCAAAAATAAATATTATAGGCCATATATCAACAGATATTGATGTAAAGTAGAATAGACCCTGATAAAACCTTCTAGGTACAGCCAGTGATGTGTCAGAGGTTTAATATATCCATAAATAGTTAGGATGACCACAAAGGGCTAGCTGGTAAAATCCGTGGAGCATAAAGCACACCATAGGTTCTGGATGTGCTGGTAATACACTGTTCGATTGCAAGTATATACCTGACGTACCCCTCACAGAAAATAAGAGTAGACAATCTCCACAAATGGCAATATAGAGGTAGCATGCTTCAGGGCAAGGCAGATTTAGATCAAAAATAAATATACATAAATATGCAGAAAATACCAAAAATACATATTATAAGCCATATTTCAACAGGTATTGATATGAAATAAGATAGACCCTGATAAGTCCTACTAGATACAACCAGTGATGTGTCAGAGGTTTACTATATCAATATACACTGGTCAAGCTATTGTGTGATGGCAGATCTAAGTCACAGGCCCCTGGTGATAAGTAAGCGATCACCTAAAGTGCATTAGGAAGTTTAGGTAGTAGACTAAGATAATGCAAAGTCTGGATCAGGAGTATGGATAGCCTGGACGGTCATCCAGATAGGTAACAAGACCATACTCACACCTGACAGACACAGCGATACCAGGGAGAGGGAGGAGGGTAGGTACAGAGAGGGGAGGCGAACGGCGTGTGTCCCCACACTATCGCCACTAAACGTGTGTACACGTTCTCTCCCCTGAGGAAACCACACGTTTAGTGGCGATACGCGTGGGGACACACGCTGTTCGCCTCCCCTCTCTGTACCTACCCTCCTCCCTCTCCCTGGTATCGCTGTGTCTGTCAGGTGTGAGTATGGTCTTGTTACCTATCTGGATGACCGTCCAGGCTATCTATACTCCTGATCCAGACTTTGCATTATCTTAGTCTACTACCTAAACTTCCTAATGCACTTTAGGTGATCGCTTACTTATCACCAGGGGCCTGTGTCGCTTACTTATCACCAGGGGCCTGTGACTTAGATCTGCCATCACACCATAGCTTGACCAGTGTATATTGATACAGTAAACCTCTGACACATCACTGGTTGTATCTAGTAGGACTTACCAGGGTCTATCTTATTTCATATCAATACCTGTTGATATATGGCTTATAATATGTATTTTTGGTATTTTCTGCATATTTATGTATATTTATTTTTGATCTAAATCTGCCTTGCCCTGAAGCGTGCTACCTCTATATTGCCATTTGTGGAGATTGTCTACTCTTATTTTCTGTGAGGGGTACGTCAGGTATATACTTGCAATCGAACAGTGTATTACCAGCACATCCAGAACCTATGGTGTGCTTTATGCTCCACGGGTTTTACCAGCTAGCCCTTTGTGGTCATCCTAACTATTTATGGATATAGTAAACCTCTGACACATCACTGGCTGTACCTGGAAGGTTTTATCAGGGTCTATTCTACTTTACATCAATATCTGTTGATATATGGCCTATAATATTTATTTTTGCATATTTATGCATGTTTATCCTTGATCTAAATCCGCCTTGCCCTGAAGCGTGTTACTTATACATTACCATCTGTGGAGATTGTCTACTCTTATTTTCTGTGAGGGTTACTTTATATTATTGTTATAACATATTGGAGGCTGGTGTGTTGGGGATTTATGCCTCTCTGGGCTTTTTAAATGTTTTTAAGTGTTTTAATAATAATAAAAAATCTTGTTTTTCACTTATTTTGATCGCATTGGTGATCCCTTTTTTTGGTATATCTTTCTTCTTTTTTTGCATATTCTCTTCCATATACCTGGAGATCCCATTGGGTGGTGCCCTTCCTATCGTCTTGTTGCCTGAGGCTATGGTCATCACAGGCTACTGCACCTCAATTGAGGTGCGGTATCTATCTCAGGTAAGGTGGGGGTTAATCACCGGTGTTCCACATTCACATACTACATGTAGCTTAGGAGCCTTCTCACAGAGTGGATAAAAACAAAAAAGTGAGCCGGAGTATGAGATGGTATACATGGAGCTTGTGAGCTCATGTTCACACTGACCATTAGACAAAGAGAAACCAAGGGAAAAATTGTGAAAACATACCCTGCTGTAACTAAATAAAAGCATAGTGCATATATGAGCTCACAAGCTCCATGTATACCATCTCATACTCCGGCTCACTTTTTTGTTTTTATGTAGTTTTTTTTTTTTTTTTTTTTTTTTTTTTTTTGTATTCAGTACAAATGGGGTGTGGCCCTCCCTCTTGGTGAGCTGGACATTTCATTCTGTGAATCCCCCTGACTGTGTGTGTCCTGTTGGGACCCGGTCGCTCTCAGCCCTTAGCCACATTGAGGCCTATTTTAGACCCATGGTAAGGTTTTAATATTAGAGAGTGTAGGTACTATCCCAACTGGGTACACCTTGGCGTTGGTGGGATAGCTTTATGCTTTTTTTGATCAAAAACAGTGTTTACTAAGTACCCTATGTTTATATGCACTATGCTTTTATTTAGTTACAGCAGGGTATGTTTTCACAATTTTTCCCTTGGTTTCTCTTTGTCTAATGGCCAGTGTGAACATGAGCTCACAAGCTCCATGTATACCATCTCATACTCCGGCTCACTTTTTTGTTTTTATGTAGTTTTTTTTTTTTTTTGTATTCAGTACAAATGGGGTGTGGCCCTCCCTCTTGGTGAGCTGGACATTTCATTCTGTGAATCCCCCTGACTGTGTGTGTCCTGTTGGGACCCGGTCGCTCTCAGCCCTTAGCCACATTGAGGCCTATTTTAGACCCATGGTAAGGTTTTAATATTAGAGAGTGTAGGTACTATCCCAACTGGGTACACCTTGGCGTTGGTGGGATAGCTTTATGCTTTTTTTGATCAAAAACAGTGTTTACTAAGTACCCTATGTTTATATGCACTATGCTTTTATTTAGTTACAGCAGGGTATGTTTTCACAATTTTTCCCTTGGTTTCTCTTTGTCTAATGGCCAGTGTGAACATGAGCTCACAAGCTCCATGTATACCATCTCATACTCCGGCTCACTTTTTTGTTTTTATGTAGTTTTTTTTTTTGTATTCAGTACAAATGGGGTGTGGCCCTCCCTCTTGGTGAGCTGGACATTTCATTCTGTGAATCCCCCTGACTGTGTGTGTCCTGTTGGGACCCGGTCGCTCTCAGCCCTTAGCCACATTGAGGCCTATTTTAGACCCATGGTAAGGTTTTAATATTAGAGAGTGTAGGTACTATCCCAACTGGGTACACCTTGGCGTTGGTGGGATAGCTTTATGCTTTTTTTGATCAAAAACAGTGTTTACTAAGTACCCTATGTTTATATGCACTATGCTTTTATTTAGTTACAGCAGGGTATGTTTTCACAATTTTTCCCTTGGTTTCTCTTTGTCTAATGGCCAGTGTGAACATGAGCTCACAAGCTCCATGTATACCATCTCATACTCCGGCTCACTTTTTTGTTTTTATGTAGTTTTTTTTTGTATTCAGTACAAATGGGGTGTGGCCCTCCCTCTTGGTGAGCTGGACATTTCATTCTGTGAATCCCCCTGACTGTGTGTGTCCTGTTGGGACCCGGTCGCTCTCAGCCCTTAGCCACATTGAGGCCTATTTTAGACCCATGGTAAGGTTTTAATATTAGAGAGTGTAGGTACTATCCCAACTGGGTACACCTTGGCGTTGGTGGGATAGCTTTATGCTTTTTTTGATCAAAAACAGTGTTTACTAAGTACCCTATGTTTATATGCACTATGCTTTTATTTAGTTACAGCAGGGTATGTTTTCACAATTTTTCCCTTGGTTTCTCTTTGTCTAATGGCCAGTGTGAACATGAGCTCACAAGCTCCATGTATACCATCTCATACTCTGGCTCACTTTTTTGTTTTTATGTAGTTTTTTTTTTTGTATTCAGTACAAATGGGGTGTGGCCCTCCCTCTTGGTGAGCTGGACATTTCATTCTGTGAATCCCCCTGACTGTGTGTGTCCTGTTGGGACCCGGTCGCTCTCAGCCCTTAGCCACATTGAGGCCTATTTTAGACCCATGGTAAGGTTTTAATATTAGAGAGTGTAGGTACTATCCCAACTGGGTACACCTTGGCGTTGGTGGGATAGCTTTATGCTTTTTTTGATCAAAAACAGTGTTTACTAAGTACCCTATGTTTATATGCACTATGCTTTTATTTAGTTACAGCAGGGTATGTTTTCACAATTTTTCTCACAGAGTGGGTTGGCTCATGGTAGGCAGGGTGGTGGCCATACGAACATGGACTTCCCGGTCACTGAAGCCAGTCACCTGGGTGGCGGGTTCCACTTGGGGTAGAAATAGGCACAACACACGCACATCAAAAACAGATCCGTCAGGACCATAGTTTTGGCAAGAGATCTCTGGAGAACTTGGACTTTATTGGGCCCAGGAGCTTGAAGCGGGAGCTCAGCCAGGGTACCAAACTGCGGAGGGGGATACCCTAGAAATAGAACTCTCAATCCTTCTCTCTCAAAACACCGGTAATGACCCCTTACCGGATCTGGGATTGACCGGAGCCCATCACGGTAGTGACCAGTATGACCGAGCTGGCAGCTGAAGTTGTGAGTAAACTTCACCCTGAACCTGCAGAGACTGTGTTGGCTCATTCTTAGCGGCGCTGCCGCCCAGCGCTTAGGCGCCAACGGCCATTACAACCCTCAACATCCACCCGGGGCCCTCTCTGCCTGTGGGGAGAGACACCATCCCGGCTGCCATAACACCTACCCGGTGAGGAACCAGGCAGCAACAGCTACTCCCTGGCTGCATACCACAGGTGGCGTCACAACAAACCTTCCCTAATACCCCGCTTTCCCCACCATTTACTGCACGCCTCGGGGCAACAGAACCAGGCAAGGCCACCCTATGACAATGCCTGACCTGACCCGAAAAGGCCCGGCAGCGAGTAGGTTAACCACCTGCCCCGTGGGGCGCTGAAAATGTCCTTAATAGACTCCTCCAATTTTTAAAGTTTTACATGTTCATATTGACAATCAATCTGATAAGATTCAAAGAACACTGAATTAACACAGAATTCCATTCTTTAGTGAAATAACCCTCATACGTGGTTGTACATTTCTTAGCGAGTCTGAGACCCCTCGGAATCATCTCCAGATCTAGATATTTTTGGAGAGTTGTAGCGTCCCACCACGTACAGAGATTTAATATGATCATCAGAGGCAGACATATCCATATGATCCCTAGAAAAAATCTTACTTGCCTTGGTGGACTTCGTGAAATCATCCATGGTTCCAGAAAGGAAGTCCTTGTCCATCAGAGGTAATGGCAAAAATCCGTAGTAGCTTAGGGAATTAATTAAACAAGCAAATGCACAGTCCTGTAGCACATATGCCAGAGAAAGATAAATGTGAAGATGCAAACAGCTCACCAGACTGTTGAATGAGGCTAAGGTGCCCGGAAACCTGACTAGCAGTCATGTGGAACTTGAGAAAAAAATGAAGGAAAATACAGCATCCGCATTCTAAAATTAAAACATGGCTTTATTGAAAAAATTAAAAACTAGAAAAAACCATGACAAAATTCCAAGTAGACTAGATAGCCCATCTACGTGTTTCGAAAAGTTAACCTGTTCTTTATCATGACAACATTAAATGCAAACACATTCAAGGGGTATTGAACGAGTGAATAAGCCACCTAGAGGGGGGGACTGGATTTATTTATTACGCAAAAGGGATGCATTTTGGATACAAATTGGGAACACGGTATCCTAAGAACTTGAATTACAAGACGGATCTATTTTATCTTTATTAATAACTAGATTGATTGGCCATTAGGTGTTATAAATGTGTTGCTCTCGTTGTAACCATATATGATTATGCTTCCCAATACCAAATCCTTTCCCGTGTAGGGTTTGAGTAATTTAAATAGGAAACAGCTACCATAGATGTTGGGATCTTGATGAAAATCCGATAAATTGCGATTGGAGATGTGTTTTTGCGAATTATTATTTATTTTATGTTACAATATTCTAATTATATATCAATTTGTAAAATCACAATTATTTATATCTACCGTATACTGCATTCTGTATATGATGATAATTTTTATTAATATATTTTCTATTCTGACATTTTGATGGCGATATAAATGATTGTGATTACTGATGCTGGTTTTGAAGTAAGCATACAATCTATACTATCAACATTGTGATTATATATCAATCTATGAAGATCATGTTTCTTGGTGGTCTTTTTTTTGTGCATTTTGCGTAGATCAGTTCCAAGTGTTTTCCATATTGGTTGATTTCTGTGGCGCTGCACCTCACTTGGTGTAGGGATATATGTTCTGTGTTTGCATTTAATGTTGTCATGATTAAGAACAGGTTAACTTCGAAACGCGTAAACGGACTATCTAGTCTACTTGGAATTTTTTCATGGTATTTTCTACTTTTTAATTTTTTCAGTAAAGCCATGTTTTAATTTTATATGCGGATGCTGGATTTTCCTTAACTTTTTTCTCAACTCTGTTTGGGGATGATAGATTGATGTGCATAACTGTTTGACATTTAATAACTTGCTGAGTTCCTTTATGATCTTTGACGTAAATGGGATTCCCTGGTCAGTTAGGATCACTTTAGGAATCCCCACCCTAGAGAACATGCCAATAAGGTCTTTGGCTATGAGATTAGCTGACATATGACGCAGAGGTACCGCTTCCCGATATCGGGTTGCATAATCAAGAACGACAAGTATATATTGGTGTTCCCTTACAGACTTATTTACTGGACCCACCAGGTTCATGGCCACCCTTTTGAACGGTACCCCTATAATCAGCTGTGGTACAAAGGGGCTTCGAAAGTGTGGCTGGGGACTGGTCATCTGACATACTGGACAGGAATCACAAATCGTTTTACCCCTTTGTGCACACAGGGCCAGTAAATCCACTGCAGTATATGTTCTAAGGTTTTCTTATGGCTCAAGTGTCCGCCAAGTATGTTAGGATGGGTCAGGTTCATTACCAACATGCGATAGGCCTGTGGCACCAACAATTGTACAACCCTGTATTTTGACAACTCAATACAACAGGTCATGGGTCACCTCAAACCTGTTATCTGTCCCAGGTTGTTGGGGTTTCCCCATCAACAATTAACAAATCTTCCCTGGCCCGGGACAAATTAGGGTATCGGAGTTGTGCCATACCAAAATTGTCACTCGAGACATTTAAGTCTGACAATTCAGGAGCCGGCGGCGAGTCCTCTACTTCCCCGGCCATTATTTCCATGAGGTTCGTCTCCCCCTCCTCAACCCGATTGGAGGTTACTCCTACAGCTGGCACCTCCTCCTCAGGACCATTAGGCTCCTGCACTCATTCCGTAGAACCTTCTGTGGACTTTACCAGCCCTGACTCCAGTTCCTCAAGAAGCATAACTGTTGGCCATAAAGTCATGAATAGTGGAAAATCCCTTCCAACAATCAGTTCATCACAGCCACTTCATGGCATAGTCTTTTGGCAGGTGTATTTATTACCCATAGAGCAGTGGGATGGTCTTATAAGTCCCTGTGAATGCACAATACACCAAATTTCCTGCAGGTGAGCTCGGTGGGTTGCAGCAGGCTATCACGCACCAAGGTCACGAGACTCCCTGAGTCCAGTTATGCCACTGCTGGACTGCCCTCCACCTCAACCCAATACAGATGTCCATCACTGAGATCCTTTGGGGTGCCAGTCGCACAAACCAGTTTAGAAAAAAGGGACTGACAGAACCCAAAGTTAGTGTTCATAGGTTCAACCAGTTGAGGGCAGTCAGCTCTTACATGGCCTGGATCCTGACATCACCAGCAGACAACGGGGTCCCTCCCTGGAGATCTTTGGTAGCCCCATATCGCTCTAAAATGTCCACGATCTGGAGCATATTATTGGGAGTTGCTTTTCCCACCCAGCATTGGAGGGGTAAAGTAAGGCCCTCCAGAACTTATCAGCTACAATGCGGTCCACCATAGCAGTGGGTGACAGTATCTAGGGCTGCAACCATTTCTGTATCCAGTGAACCTTGGGACCTGGCTGGTTTAGAAGAGTCATACTCTGACTCATATACCCGTTGGGCCTGAACTAGCACATTTACACCCAGTCGTGCCAGGATCTCACCCCTGACTACTGCGTAGTCCTTTGTTGCTTGTCCGGCAGGTCACGATAGGCCTTCTGGGGTCCTGCTGCCAGAAATGGAGCACCTATTTCTGAACATTGGTCCCGAGGTAGTCCGTCTCTCTCGGCCACTCTTTCGAAAATATCCAGGTAGGACTCAACGTCATCGTTGGCCTCAATTTTCGGCATCACTGCACAAACTGCTTCCCTGGAATCACAAATTATCGATTATCAGTGGAGCTCCTGCTGCCTGTGACAACATCACGAGCTGTATCAGCAGATGGTTAGTCTCCTGCTGCTTTTGCATATCCTCCTCCTGCTGCCGAGTAGTCTTGTAGCACCCCCAAGCCACTCAGGGCACTACAGGGAACTGCATCCTCTTGGCGATGCAGGACCTACCCCCTGGGACCTGGAGTAACAGTGCCGATACCACAAAGCACACCCAAAATCCTATTTCTCCACTCCACACCGGGCATAGAGGGTTAACCATGTAGGGGATGGTCGCCATGGAAAGGAACGAGTCCCGGGGTTAGCCAGCCTGGTGGGAGGGGTCAGCAGTCAGTCAAGTGTCGAGAGAAGTGTGGCGCGCAGGGAGGTGTGCGGACATGCCTGAGCTGGGTCCATGCAACGGTGATGTGACCCTGGAGGCATGGGAGAGAGGTCACCAGGTCGGGTACGGAGAGATACCGCTGGGACCAGAGCATGAACTGGGCACAGGGTCCTAGATCAGGCGCCAGTTCTACACGGCTTCATAAATACCTGCCCGGTGATCACACCTTCATGGACTTCACCAAACCAAATAATCCAGGGGCATCAGCAGTAAACTAGGATCGGATTCAGACACTTACCTCCCCACAGGGTCCGCACTACCCGCCGTACGGAGGAGACTGTTACCCCAAAAGGGATAATCGGGCCTAAGCGCTCCAAGCTACGGGGACCCAACCAACAGAGAGTGTCGGGGACAGAGCAACCTGGGTCACTACATTGGCACTGATACTCCATGGGACCTGAACCAGCAATCCCTGGGTCCGAGTAAGTAGAGACTGTTAAAGACAACCTGGTGTGGTCTCCTGTCACATCTTCCAGGCACGACCCTACCTTCGGAAGGGCCTAACACCATTGCTGCAACCACCACCAGCTCTGGAAGTACCCACATTCTTCAGCAGCGACGGTTCTCCATCTTTAACCGCAACCCGCAGGTTACATGAACATTAACTCTTATCTCCCCTGTAAATACTCCCCTTTTACAAAAGAAGCCCCAGGGCACAAGACCGGGCAACGGCCACCAGAGTGACATTCCCATTTGCAACCGCCCGGGACCGAGTATCCCCTTTCCTTGGCGCGACAGCTTCTTTTTCTGGCGTCACGAACAGGATACGGACAAGGCCCGTTAACACGGGTGACGTGTGCCTTAAGGAACTGTATTTAATGGACTGTTTGTGCAAAGACTGTCGCCATCTTTAATTGTGAAAAACGGGCTGTGCCATCACTGTGCCCAAAAGGGCGCAAAACTGCAAAAGCGCGCAAATAGAAGCCCCGCCCACGAGTCCTGAGAGCGTGGGCGGAAGTCGGCAGTAACTGGACCCGGAAGCTCCCAGTGTGCCCCAGTCCCTACGAGACTGGTGAGAAATGACCGAGGGGCAACAAAGGACGCAGGCACCGGATGACGGGAGCGCTGCGGGGCCTTCCCAGGCCATGCAAGGCAATGACAACGCGGTGGGATCTGCTCCGGTAAACAAGCAGCAGCACCTGTAGCCGCGGCGGTCGCCCTGATAGTGCCGATTACCTTACCGTATGTACTCGGCGCAGCCTGGCTGCCCCAATATGATGGCAAACTCGACGCCTTACCGGGATTTAAAAAGAAAATTTGCATTGTACTGGACATGTACACGATTACCGGCAGGCAGCGGGCGTCTGTGGTGTTAGGACATAAGGAACCTTGCGTTATACTACCTTCAAACTTTGATAATCAGAAAACTTGCCTAATCAGTTAAGACTAGGGAAGAACAACATCCACTGTTTCACGTGACCACTTGAAAAAATGCCCAGAACTGCTGAAGCCAAGAGAAGAAATACCAAACCAACCGCAAGCAGAAGAGAAGAAAGAAAAAGTGATCCATACTATCTTGAGAGACTTTCCAGAGAATTGGCATCAGTATAATGTATAATGTTATCATTGTGCCAGTCCTTACATTTCCACAAGCTGCATAGGAACTAGTTCCAGAAGAGCCCTCAGACCATACACTAGTAGGCTTACGAAGAACACGTAGACAATTGCCTACCCCACCTTCAGACAGTAGGGCGACACCTGCCATTAGGTGTTATACAGTGTGTCCACCCATATCCTATCCACTGCCATTAACTTGAGAATGGCGGCAGCTATAGGCATAGAAGTGGTGTCTAGGTATAGTAAGGTAGCCATGCTCTACGCAATGAATCCACCTATAGCGCCACCTGGTGGAAAACAACGTAGTTAGCATTCTTATTTCGAATACACACAAAAACCACAAAGGTAAATATTGAGGTAGTTATTATATCAAAATACCACCACTAGGACTACTCTCATAAAAATATATTTTATTAATAAATATTAAAAAAAGAACATGTGTGGTGTTCTTATCTTTCAATTTCGTACATCACATAGACATATATATACAAGTGCAAGTGTAAACCATGGTTAAACCCACGCCTGAGCGCAGCTATAGACAGTGGTTTATAGAGAGGGGGACAGATGTTAGTACGTCACTGTCCGGCTAGTAGTTGTTTAATGTACACTGTATCTACCTCCTTGTTTGTAGATGTATATGTTGATTATACTCTACTAAAAGGTATATAGCTCTCACTGTCCTTGTCAGCCTCCAGCAGGGATAACCACCACCAGAAAAGTGATAAAAGTGCAAACAAATGAACCATAGACAAACAAACAGTGGCAATGCGTTAGCTGTCCAGGGTTCTCATATTAGGCATAATTTCCCTAATCAAAGGTTGCTGGATAGTTTAGGTAGGAGCCTGGAGTTCCACTTAACTAATGGATCCCCCTGCTCTCCTGACGCGTTTCACCCCCCCTAACGCAGTAAAAGGGGATCATCAGAGGATTTTTTGTGAGTCACTTCTCAAGAAAGGACACCTAGAAAGATGAACGAAAAAATGTTGTAAGTATATAGATAAACGACTGCATTGTTCTAGGCACATATAGCTATATAGGTACACTTACAGGGGACCAGTCCTCTTTTTTAGAGTGCTAATAAGTGTTCCCTCTTAATATGTGGTTACATGAGCGGACTGTTCAAACGTCCAGGATAAGGATGAAGCTTATTTAGTAGTTGGTCCCTGTAGAAATGTATAGGAAAAGTGGGCGGGTAATTCCATATTATTCATATGCTCAGGCAAAATTTATCATACACATAAAGTCTGGATTTCTACCTGTATATAGATGTAGTGGTGTATACACTTTTTAGTCAATAAAGAGGCAGTTTTTTATCCACTATAATTCTCCAGGAGACGTATGGTCCTATGATTATAATAGGTTGTATATTCGTCCCTCCTGTAGGGATAATAAGATGCGTATACATGATTATACATGTCCTCCGTTTGGGGTATACTATAGAGAGACACACATTTTATGGTTTTTTTATATTACCTCTTGACGGGACCAGAGTGGGTTTTTCAACCTTCAAATCACTCAGGAAATTGAATATATAGGTGACCTCTTTTCAGGCGAATGTATAGGCTATGACAGATAATTTGTCCTGTAAAGGAATAGCATCATTGATTTACTACCTTTATTGAAAACCGTGCATATGCGTTACTTACTGGCACTCAGGGGTATACCTGTAAGGGCAATCAGCGGTGTGTAGGCAAAACCAAAACCCTACCACAGGGATATAAATTGGTGAGTCACTTCATGTATTAACTGCAAAAAAACCAACATAACGGATACTTGTATTTCTGGTTTCACTATCAGCCCAAGAAGCATAATCGTAACCATTGTCCAGTCTTATGCATCTATATATGACAGTTATCCTGCAGTCGCTGTTAAAGCAGCAATAGTCCCCCATCATATAGGTATGATAATGGCCCATTGCAGCTACACACTGTGGCAGAGGTCCCAGAATATTATTAAGTATATTAGAGGTCAGTTCACCTTGCCTGTAAGGGGGAAGTTTCCTATGGTATAGCATTCCCATAAGGTTGAATCACAAAGATGTATATCTTCTGTGAGACTGCACATAAATATATACAGTGCCATAAGAACTATTTTATACATAAGGGTGCCTGGCTCCTGATTATAGGGGCCACTGTCTGCAACACAAGGGATCAGTGTACTTAGATAGTCCCCCTATGAACGGTTAAAGAGCATACCTTGTTCCTGGAGCTCTACCAGTAAGGACTGTGAGTCCCGAGTGACATACACTCTAGCACACTGGGAGCTCACAAATGACCCGTGCCGTCTCGGTCTGTGCCTGCTGTCTGGACTGGTGACCTGCACGGTCTGCGGGCCTTTTATTAATGGAGTCCCGGAGGTAAGTTTCCTCCGTCCGAAAACCGGAAGTAGCGCGTGGCCGGAAGTGATGTATCGGCATTTTCTCGTTCCCATGTCACAGACTAGATCATGTGATCCGTGATCCGTACTGGGCGGGGTTTAGGGAAACAACTTCCTCCAGTAATATCTGTAGTGTGGAACGCATCTGCGTTCCACAGGCACATCAGTGTTGGAAATATAGCGATATTAATGTAGGACTCACGTACAATAAGCAATTCAGAGCGCTGCTTATAGAAGCGAAATTCCTATAGACGATGTATATATATATAGTGACCGGCCATGATGTATTCATATATACATTTCATTTTATATGCCTATATCACAGAACAGATCATGTGATCTGTACTAGATGGATACATATGATGTGTCATCCTTGGTGGTATGACATACATATATATAGGGCATTACAGAGGGGGACTTGTAATATATGTAAGTGGTAGTGCTAGCCATATTGGGGGCATAATAATAGTGCTGGCCATATCCAGGGCATTCATTCCTATATATAAAAACGTGTTAAATAGGGCACCAGTTTCGTGGTGGTAATAACCATCTTAAAGGACAGAGATTATGCTAGATCTATGTGCATCTCGGTAGGGATATATCAGCGCCCCCATGTTTATGGTATATCGCAAGATGCTTGATATCCAAGTGTTATTATATACATAGAGATATATTTCAGAGCCTTAGATACGTAAAAAGGGCTCATATCATAATGCGAGAAGCACCTGGTTACATAATTTCTTTGCACTGTTCTCTATAGACCACATTCCTCCTGAGGGTGTGAAGGTGGAGAGAGCATATAGGTATATATGTACTCATTGCTGAATACAGGGTACATGCTTGCCACTATATCCAATACATAGAGTTGTAATTTCTACATTCCAACGTATAAGCGTACATCCAACTAAATGTATGTGCTATTACACTAGTGTGGCACCCCAGGGTTGCCACAGTAACAACACAAAGGGTTAACTCCCCACACACAACACCAAGACCTCCTGGCCAGAAGGGGGAGACCAAGCTGCTTCCCTAGATATTCTGGTGGAGGGAGGAAATGGTCAGGAGTAGTTTCAGTTTGGAAGTTCAGTGCAGAGCACTGAGGAGAAAGGATCTCTGAAGGTTGGAAGCTGGCTTTAGCTCACCTCAGGATCCACTGACCAATTCCAGGCCTAGCTGAGGGTCTGAGGAAAGGAGAAAGCGTACACAGAGGAACATTCCTGGGAGGCAGAGCATTGCTGAGCTCATCCCAGTGGAGCACACAAGAACGGATGCTGGATCCGAGACTGCAGGTTACATACTGCACAGTTACCACCAGAGAAGTGAAGATTCCAGATCTTTCACCTGTACCACAGACACAAGCAACAAGCGCAGAGTTCAGGAACATACTAGTAAGGACTCGAGTTGCCTGTCAGGTCGGTACCTAGGAGCAGAGCAGAGCAGAGCCAGCTGCCTAGTTCACACAGCGGCAGGGCCACAGACACACAGTGCAGGCAAGGAAGCCAAAACGGCCCGGCTGGGTGGGAGAAACCCTGAACCCCTCACAGACTCCGTGGACAGTACTCTGCTGAATACCATCATCAGTAAAGGACAAAGAAACTGCAAAACCGTGAGTCTGCCTGTTTATTGTGCTCATGTCCTGTACTCCCCCCATAGACTAACACACTGCCCCGGGGAAAAGGCTTTACCCGTGGGGAGCCGTCCCATCTCAAGCTGCCTTCCATCACCCCCGGAGGTTCTGCAGCAGCGGTGGTCATCTCTGATCACATTCCACGGGTGGCGTCACGAACATAACCCCCCTTTTTATTGTGGAACCAGGGAGCACAGACTGGGTCACGACACCGTGATCGCCTTTCCAGAAGCAACCCCTTGGCCCGGTTCTGGGTATCCCCTTAACCCCTGGTGACACAACTTTGGCGTCACGAACAGGATGCGGACTGGACCCGGCTGCAACCCGGGTGACGTGCGCCTGTAAAGACTTGTTGCATCGCATAAAAGACTTGCACTGTGAATTGTTGCAACAAAGAACGGACTTTAAACTTTGCAAAGATACCTGGAAAAATCCAAAAACATCATTGGTAAAATTTTCCAGGCGCCATCTTTAATCGCGCCATTAGCTGCTACGCGCGGGAGAACAGCGCGCCTAAACTAAGACTCCGCCCACCGCTTGCAGAGGAGGTGCGCTCGGTGCTGCGACCCGAACGAAAACGCAGAAAAGTGTCCCAGGCTTGCTGTCAAGAAGACTGGTGAAATTAACTAAGGGGGCGCAAAGATGTCGCAGCAGGGAGACGCTGTTGTACCCGGCGGTTCAGCGGCACCTATCATGCCGTTCCTGATGCCGTACACCCCGGGTGCAGTGTGGCTGCCGCAGTACTCAGGTGAGCCCAACACACTTAATGACTTTATCGGAAAGCTAAAAATCTACTACAGCATGTACCCCCTGACAGAAGCTCAGCGTGTTGGTATGCTTATGGGACAGTTAACTGGCAATGCCCAGCGGGAGGCTACATCCTGGCCGGACGATGCAAAGGACACTGTAGAGCATATAATAGCTGGACTAAAAGCAGCTTTTGAATCCACTGCCGGCAGCCGGGCTAAAATGAGGTTCTTTGGATGCAAGCAAAAACCTAGAGAGAGCACAAGAGACTTTGCCTTAAACTTACAGGAGGCGCTCAGAGCACTTAAATTAGCAGAACCTGCCTTAGCCCCTGGAGCAGATAAGCTGCTGATAGACCAATTCCTGGATGGACTCTCATCCCCTTCCCACCGGGGACAACTGAGCATGATGGTGATCCAGGATCCAGGACTAACATTTGCCCAGCTAAAGGATAGAGCCATCCGCCTCCAGCAGGTGGAGGAGCCGCAGGATATAGACTCTGTTCAACACCTTACAGTGGCACCCCAGCAGCCAGTAGTGCCGGTGACATCGGCCATGTCAGCGGCTGCTGCTAACCACCTGGAGCCGATCACTAATGAGGCTCTACATCAAAAGCTTGAAGCCCTTACAGACACTGTTGCTTCCATGGCTAGAATCGTCCAGGAGCTGCGTGGATCCAAGTCTGCACCCAAGATTGAGCTGGCGACCAGCAAGGAGGATGTCCCATGGATGAGGCCTAGGAGATACCAAGCGACGAGAGGACGACCCAGCGACCGCTACCAGCCGGATGGACAGCCCATTTGCCGCCGTTGCAATGAGCCAGGTCACTTTGCCCGTGAATGTGCTTTAAATGGGGATCCCCTGGGGAGGCGGGCCGCTCCTCAGGAATGAACTCTCAAGGTCCTTCACCCTGGCACGACAAGTATGTGGGGGGACGTCCAGTCATCCCCATCGTGCTGGATGGCATTCCGCTCAACGCCTTGCTGGACACTGGTTCCCAAATAACATCAATTCCGCATGTCCTTTATAAGAGGTACTGGGCTGATTCTGACGTTAGCAGTGGTCCATCTAATGTTGCATTGAATATATGGGCTAGCAATGGTGAATTAGTACCACAGGTTGGTTTCAGAGAAATGACCATTAAGATTGGGAGAGTAGAATTGCAGAATCAGGGTATTATCATTGTTGATGTTGACCGACGAGAACGTGAACCAACTATGCTGCTAGGAATGAATGTAATTGAAAATTGTTTTGCAGAGGTAATTACTGTCTTGCAGCAGATCGTCGAGACTGCCAAACCTGGGCAACAGAGACTCCTGCAGAAGGAAATTAAAGCCTTGATGCTGAAGCAGCAGGTAGAAATGTCAGGAGGTGAAATTGGCAGTGCAAGGGTAAGTGACCCAATACCTATTGTAATTCCTCCCAAAACTGAAATGCTGGTCTGGTGTAGAGCCGCAATAGGCATCAGAGGGCGAGACTATCAGGCCCTGGTAGAACCTGTGTACTCAGACAGTAGGCCCACTGTATTGACGGCCAGAGGAATAGTTGAGGTACACAGGGGGAGAGTGCCAATACGCCTTCTAAATTGTGGGGAAGATGAGGTCACCCTACCTAAGTATGCTACCATGGCTAAGCTATATACGGTTGACAACAACGCCATCACCACCGTTGAGCCCTTGAAGCCGTCAAGTCAGGCGGAAGACAATGGCTCAGAGGGAAAGCTGGAGGATTGGTGCCAAAAGCTACATGTAGGTACCAATTCTACACCCTCCCATCAAAAGCATGGAGTATACAGGGTAGTGAAAGAATATGAACAAATATTCAGCAAACACCCATTAGACTTTGGGCAGATCAAAGGGGTAGAGCACACTATACCCACAGGTAACCATCCACCCATAAAGGAGAGGTATAGACCAGTACCACCAGCTCACTACCAATGCGCCAAAGACATGCTCAAAGAAATGAAAGAAGCAGGGGTGATAAGAGACAGTTGTAGCCCCTGGGCAGCCCCACTAGTGCTAGTTAAGAAAAAAGATGGGACCATGAGGATGTGTGTAGACTACAGACAGATCAACCGCATTACACACAAGGATGCATACCCATTACCTAGGATAGAAGAGTCATTGGCTGCATTAAAATCCGCTACTTACTTTTCCACCCTAGATCTGACTAGTGGGTATTGGCAAGTTCCTGTGGCAGAGGCTGATAAGGAGAAGACAGCATTCACCACGCCGATGGGCCTCTGTGAGTTCAATTGTATGCCGTTTGGACTCTGCAACGCGCCTGGTACCTTCCAGCGAATGATGGAGTGCTGCCTAGGACATAAGAACTTTGAAACTGTCCTCCTGTACCTGGATGACGTCATAGTCTACTCCAAGACCTATGAACAGCATCTACAAGACCTGGCGGAAGTGTTTGAAGCCTTATCCGGATACGGCATGAAAATCAAGCCATCCAAGTGTCACCTTCTAAAGCCAAGGGTACAGTACCTGGGACATGTCGTGAGCTCAGAAGGGGTAGCACCAGATCCTGAAAAAGTTACCGTGATCAGAGATTGGCCGAGACCCACCAGCGTGAAAGAGGTGAGGCAATTCCTGGGACTGGTAGGCTACTATAGAAGATTTATAAAAGGGTTCACGAAGCTAGCAGCTCCCCTACAAGACATCCTGGTAGGACAGTCAAAGAAGTCTGCAGCCCGAAATCCTCCTTTCCAGTGGAGTGATGAGAGGGAAGAGTCCTTTAAGAAGTTGAAGTGGGCACTGACAGGAGAAGAGATCCTGGCATATCCAGATTACCATCAACCCTTCATTTTGTACACGGATGCCAGTAACGTGGGACTAGGAGCAGTATTGTCTCAAAAGCAGGAAGGCAAAGAGAAAGTTATTGCCTTTGCAAGCAGGAAGCTCCGGCCTACAGAAAGAAACCCTGAGAATTACAGCTCCTTCAAGTTAGAACTACTGGCAGTAGTTTGGGCTGTAACAGAGCGTTTCAAACACTACCTGGCAGCTGCAGAATTTACCATCTTTACTGACAACAATCCGTTGACCCACCTGGATTCTGCAAAACTAGGTGCGCTGGAACAGCGATGGATAGCCCGACTGTCAAACTACAACTTTGTCATCAAGTACAGGGCAGGCCACAAGAATGGGAATGCAGATGCCTTATCCCGGATGCCACACTCGGGGGACGTGGAAGAGGAACCGGAGGGACTGGAAGAAATTGAGCTGCCGGCCTTTCACCATCCTAAGATGGGACAGTATCAACCGAGTGTCTACCAAAAACAACAGCAGGCAACTCTCAACCCATTAGCACACCACGGATGGGCTGACACACAAGACAGCGATCCAGCTGTGAAGCTAGTGAAAGAACTGCTTACACAACAAGGTGCATACCCTAATCAGAATGCCCCAGCTGAGACACAACATCTCTGGAAAGAGAGAGGTAAATTGTTCCTGTACCAAGGGAAGCTCTGTAGAAGGCACACCAATCCAAAAACACATGAGTTGGTCTGGCAGATCATCGTGCCCAAGAGAGACGTCAAGATGGTTCTGGAAGCTTACCACGACGGTGCTGGTCATTTTGGTTGGAAAAAGTTGGAAGTGCTCTTAAGAGAAAGATTCTACTGGGTTGGCATGAGAAAATCAATTGAAGATTGGTGTAGAAAATGCGGACCGTGCAACCTCAGAAGAAAGGATCAACAGAACCAGAGAGCTCCACTCCAGTCCATAGTAACCAAGCAACCACTCGAGCTAGTTGCATTAGACCACGTCAAGTTGTCACCAAGCCGGTCTGGCTATGTCTATGCCTTAACCATCGTGGACCATTACTCACGCTTCTTAGTGGTGGTACCCGTGAAAGACCTTACAGCTAGAACAGCAGCTAAAGCATTCCAGACGTCCTTTTGCAGACCCCATGGTTACCCAGAACAAGTCCTTGCAGATCAAGGTCCAGCTTTTGAATCACAGATTTTCCAAGAATTCTGCAACATGTATGGCTGTAAGAAGATCCGCACAACAGCATACCATCCCCAAACAAATGGCTTATGTGAGAAGATGAACCATATTGTGATTGACCTGTTGAAGACCTTACCAGAGTCGGAAAGAAATCAATGGCCAGAGAAATTGCCAGACTTGGTGGACTTGTACAATCATGTCCCGGTGAGTTCTACAAACTGCACCCCCGCTTACCTTATGCGTGCAAGGCCCGGTAAACTGCCAATTGATTTAGATATGGGAATTCTGAAGCCAGATGCGGAAGCTCAAGAATCCAATTGGGATACCCTACGTCAGCAGCAGTATCGCCAAGTACAAGAGTGCGTAGAGAAAAGTCTCCAACAAGCTAGGGGAAGACAGGAGAGAACCTTCAACCAGCATGCTCTAGCAACCCCATTGCAACCTGGTGACCAAGTTCTCAAGAGGAAACGGCGCACAAACAAATTGGATAATCAGTGGGAAACCACCCCATATACAGTCTTACCATCCAGTATGGATAATCCCAAAGTGTGTCTAATCAGTAAGGATGAAGGAAGGACATCAGCTGTCGTGTCAAGAGATCAACTCAAACCGTGTCCTGAAACCCTGAAGACACCAGAAGTCACCTTACCCATACAGGTACAACCTGTCAAGAAGGAAGAAGATGTATTCCATACAGTCTTAGGAGATTTCCCAAAAACATGGCCAAATTACTATGGAGCAGTAGTAGTCCCAATGATCGCCTTCCCTCAAGTGGTGGAACCACCATCAGAACCCATACCACAAGAAGTCCCAATACATGAAGAACTGGAAGTTGAAACCGTAGAGGAAGAACAGATTCCTGGTCCCAGTGAGCTTGCCAGTCCTACAGTCAGTCCACCATCCTCACAAGTACCAGAAACACCAAATAGGTACACTTCCACCCACACCATTATGCTAAGTACACCCAGTACACCAGCAGTACGCAGGTCACAGCGTAGTACTCAGGGTCAGATACCAGCAAGATATAAAGACTAATGTGAAATTGCATATAAAATGTACATATGTTATAATGTTTATATGAAAAACCGTAACAGTTTATTGTACAGAAAAGGTGAGAGAAGAGTGGTGTAAGGTGGCAGCCCGGAGAGTTACAACTTGATCACATGTTGGTGGCCCGAGGGCCGTGAGGCCTACTGCACTTATGACCAGAGTAGAGACACCTTTAAGAAGTGTTTGTTGATTGAAATGTTTATTTAATTGCAACGTTAAGACCAAAAGCCCAGTACCTACAGAGACTATACTGTATGAACACTTATATATTTTTGAACATTTTGGACTCTTTTTGAGCTTTAAGGTTTTTGTATTTTTTCCTTTTGAGACTCTGTATTTATATATACACTTGTTGTTCATAACTTGTTTGTTTGTTTCACAGTCCCGGAGTACTGTTCTTCACTAAGGGGGAATGTGGCACCCCAGGGTTGCCACAGTAACAACACAAAGGGTTAACTCCCCACACACAACACCAAGACCTCCTGGCCAGAAGGGGGAGACCAAGCTGCTTCCCTAGATATTCTGGTGGAGGGAGGAAATGGTCAGGAGTAGTTTCAGTTTGGAAGTTCAGTGCAGAGCACTGAGGAGAAAGGATCTCTGAAGGTTGGAAGCTGGCTTTAGCTCACCTCAGGATCCACTGACCAATTCCAGGCCTAGCTGAGGGTCTGAGGAAAGGAGAAAGCGTACACAGAGGAACATTCCTGGGAGGCAGAGCATTGCTGAGCTCATCCCAGTGGAGCACACAAGAACGGATGCTGGATCCGAGACTGCAGGTTACATACTGCACAGTTACCACCAGAGAAGTGAAGATTCCAGATCTTTCACCTGTACCACAGACACAAGCAACAAGCGCAGAGTTCAGGAACATACTAGTAAGGACTCGAGTTGCCTGTCAGGTCGGTACCTAGGAGCAGAGCAGAGCAGAGCCAGCTGCCTAGTTCACACAGCGGCAGGGCCACAGACACACAGTGCAGGCAAGGAAGCCAAAACGGCCCGGCTGGGTGGGAGAAACCCTGAACCCCTCACAGACTCCGTGGACAGTACTCTGCTGAATACCATCATCAGTAAAGGACAAAGAAACTGCAAAACCGTGAGTCTGCCTGTTTATTGTGCTCATGTCCTGTACTCCCCCCATAGACTAACACACTGCCCCGGGGAAAAGGCTTTACCCGTGGGGAGCCGTCCCATCTCAAGCTGCCTTCCATCACCCCCGGAGGTTCTGCAGCAGCGGTGGTCATCTCTGATCACATTCCACGGGTGGCGTCACGAACATAACCCCCCTTTTTATTGTGGAACCAGGGAGCACAGACTGGGTCACGACACCGTGATCGCCTTTCCAGAAGCAACCCCTTGGCCCGGTTCTGGGTATCCCCTTAACCCCTGGTGACACACTAGTGCAGTCTCAACAAGGTATATATTTTACATGGTAAAAATGACCATGTGCGGGGCATATAGTATATGCACAAAACTTATGCCTATCAGTATCAATATCGACAACCCGGGAGTGGATATTGACACTGATAGGCATAAGTTTTGTGCATATACTATATGCCCCGCACATGGTCATTTTTACCATGTAAAATATATACCTTGTTGAGACTGCACTAGTGTAATAGCACATACATTTAGTTGGATGTACGCTTATACGTTGGAATGTAGAAATTACAACTCTATGTATTGGATATAGTGGCAAGCATGTACCCTGTATTCAGCAATGAGTACATATATACCTATATGCTCTCTCCACCATCACACCCTCAGGAGGAATGTGGTCTATAGAGAACAGTGCAAAGAAATTATGTAACCAGGTGCTTCTCGCATTATGATATGAGCCCTTTTTACGTATCTAAGGCTCTGAAATATATCTCTATGTATATAATAACACTTGGATATCAAGCATCTTGCGATATACCATAAACATGGGGGCGCTGATATATCCCTACCGAGATGCACATAGATCTAGCATAATCTCTGTCCTTTAAGATGGTTATTACCACCACGAAACTGGTGCCCTATTTAACACGTTTTTATATATAGGAATGAATGCCCTGGATATGGCCAGCACTATTATTATGCCCCCAATATGGCTAGCACTACCACTTACATATATTACAAGTCCCCCTCTGTAATGCCCTATATATATGTATGTCATACCACCAAGGATGACACATCATATGTATCCATCTAGTACAGATCACATGATCTGTTCTGTGATATAGGCATATAAAATGAAATGTATATATGAATACATCATGGCCGGTCACTATATATATATACATCGTCTATAGGAATTTCGCTTCTATAAGCAGCGCTCTGAATTGCTTATTGTACGTGAGTCCTACATTAATATCGCTATATTTCCAACACTGATGTGCCTGTGGAACGCAGATGCGTTCCACACTACAGATATTACTGGAGGAAGTTGTTTCCCTAAACCCCGCCCAGTACGGATCACATGATCTAGTCTGTGACATGGGAACGAGAAAATGCCGATACATCACTTCCGGCCACGCGCTACTTCCGGTTTTCGGACGGAGGAAACTTACCTCCGGGACTCCATTAATAAAAGGCCCGCAGACCGTGCAGGTCACCAGTCCAGACAGCAGGCACAGACCGAGACGGCAGGGTCATTTGTGAGCTCCCAGTGTGCTAGAGTGTATGTCACTCGGGACTCACAGTCCTTACTGGTAGAGCTCCAGGAACAAGGTATGCTCTTTAACCGTTCATAGGGGGACTATCTAAGTACACTGATCCCTTGTGTTGCAGACAGTGGCCCCTATAATCAGGAGCCAGACACCCTTATGTATAAAATAGTTCTTATGGCACTGTATATATTTATGTGCAGTCTCACAGAAGATATACATCTTTGTGATTCAACCTTATGGGAATGCTATACCATAGGAAACTTCCCCCTTACAGGCAAGGTGAACTGACCTCTAATATACTTAATAATATTCTGGGACCTCTGCCACAGTGTGTAGCTGCAATGGGCCATTATCATACCTATATGATGGGGGACTATTGCTGCTTTAACAGCGACTGCAGGATAACTGTCATATATAGATGCATAAGACTGGACAATGGTTACGATTATGCTTCTTGGGCTGATAGTGAAACCAGAAATACAAGTATCCGTTATGTTGGTTTTTTTGCAGTTAATACATGAAGTGACTCACCAATTTATATCCCTGTGGTAGGGTTTTGGTTTTGCCTACACACCGCTGATTGCCCTTACAGGTATACCCCTGAGTGCCAGTAAGTAACGCATATGCACGGTTTTCAATAAAGGTAGTAAATCAATGATGCTATTCCTTTACAGGACAAATTATCTGTCATATCCTATACATTCGCCTGAAAAGAGGTCACCTATATATTCAATTTCCTGAGTGATTTGAAGGTTGAAAAACCCACTCTGGTCCCGTCAAGAGGTAATATAAAAAACCATAAAATGTGTGTCTCTCTATAGTATACCCCAAACGGAGGACATGTATAATCATGTATACGCATCTTATTATCCCTACAGGAGGGACGAATATACAACCTATTATAATCATAGGACCATACGTCTCCTGGAGAATTATAGTGGATAAAAAACTGCCTCTTTATTGACTAAAAAGTGTATACACCACTACATCTATATACAGGTAGAAATCCAGACTTTATGTGTATGATAAATTTTGCCTGAGCATATGAATAATATGGAATTACCCGCCCACTTTTCCTATACATTTCTACAGGGACCAACTACTAAATAAGCTTCATCCTTATCCTGGACGTTTGAACAGTCCGCTCATGTAACCACATATTAAGAGGGAACACTTATTAGCACTCTAAAAAAGAGGACTGGTCCCCTGTAAGTGTACCTATATAGCTATATGTGCCTAGAACAATGCAGTCGTTTATCTATATACTTACAACATTTTTTCGTTCATCTTTCTAGGTGTCCTTTCTTGAGAAGTGACTCACAAAAAATCCTCTGATGATCCCCTTTTACTGCGTTAGGGGGGGTGAAACGCGTCAGGAGAGCAGGGGGATCCATTAGTTAAGTGGAACTCCAGGCTCCTACCTAAACTATCCAGCAACCTTTGATTAGGGAAATTATGCCTAATATGAGAACCCTGGACAGCTAACGCATTGCCACTGTTTGTTTGTCTATGGTTCATTTGTTTGCACTTTTATCACTTTTCTGGTGGTGGTTATCCCTGCTGGAGGCTGACAAGGACAGTGAGAGCTATATACCTTTTAGTAGAGTATAATCAACATATACATCTACAAACAAGGAGGTAGATACAGTGTACATTAAACAACTACTAGCCGGACAGTGACGTACTAACATCTGTCCCCCTCTCTATAAACCACTGTCTATAGCTGCGCTCAGGCGTGGGTTTAACCATGGTTTACACTTGCACTTGTATATATATGTCTATGTGATGTACGAAATTGAAAGATAAGAACACCACACATGTTCTTTTTTTAATATTTATTAATAAAATATATTTTTATGAGAGTAGTCCTAGTGGTGGTATTTTGATATAATAACTACCTCAATATTTACCTTTGTGGTTTTTGTGAGAATCTATATGGCGGGCTTCCTATCAGGACCCCTTAATACGACGAAATGGCTGGACGATGCGGATGAGGTTTTCTCGGAAAGGACACCAGTAGGACTAGACAGTACTAAAAACACCTTAAGAAATACCTTTTCGGACCTCCTGTTAGCGTATAAACTAAACATAAAATCGTGGTGGGAGGTACAGTCTCTTGAACAATACGTTAAACAGAGAATTGTACCTAGAGGGCTTAGGATTAATTTGATCCCCGCTGAACGGTCTAGGACAGATAGTTTAATTAAGAAGTGGGAAGAGGAACTGACCAACTCGTCTATAAGACTAATGACCATTCTGGTGGAGGAGGAGAAAATTACGCTAGAGAAATCTTCAAAAGATCTCCAGGCACTTAGGGAAGAAGCCCTTAAATTTAAAGGAGACCCTGAGTTTGACAATAAAGAAATAGCCCTTCAACTGGCAGTTGACAAATATCAACAGAATCTTAAGACAAGAAAACATAAACACTTTTTGAGAGATCTGGGAGATTTCTCAGGCAGCAATAAAAGCTCAGTGGCACCCATAGGTGGTTTGCCAGCTGACCTTTCCTCATCAGACCTGTCCGACACGGAATTCCAAGGCCAGCAGAATAGAAGTAGGAGTAGAGGTAGGAAAAACTTTAGGAATAGGAATAATTGGAATAGATCCAACTATAAACCCAGATCATGGAATCAAGAGCAGCCTCGATCTACCTTACCCTCATTCTTTGGATTGCCGGCACAGGGGACTGGTCAGCAGACTGCACCAATCTTTCAAACGGGCCCCACTCCCTCTCTATTACCTCCGACACCGTCACTACCTCCTCCAGTACCATCATCCTCTTTTTTAGGGGACAGAGACCCATACAATTTAAGGAATCAGATACAACGAAATCAAAAGAGAAGATAGCCCCATCGGAACCTGCGGGACACCAGGTAATTAACCTGTCACACCATATACTTACGGATATTGAAAAACGTGTATTAAGCTATGGTCTATCCTTTGTACCAACAACTAGGTTTGATCCTTTTAATTGGGTGAAAGATGTGGAGCTATTTCTAAGGAAACTTAGGTGGAAGAAGTTTTTCAAACATAACGATAAGGCAGAATGTGCAAGATTGGGGATACCTGTGGAAATGTTAGAGGACGTTAGATTGCTGGCAGACCTATCCACAGAAGATAGGAACCATACAGGAAAAGGCCCGTTTACTAATCTAAAACCTAAAAGCACTAGGATGCCCCCGGTGACAGATTGTAGCAGCCTTGATATTTTTTCAAAACTTGTTACCCAAGATCTGTGTGCCATTCAACCTAAAATAAGATCTACCAAACCAAACCTCACACTAGGGGAATGGGAAGCACTTATTGGACTGGAAAAAAACAATAATCTCACTATTAAACCATCAGATAAAGGTGGGAATATAGTAATAATGGACACAGACACCTATCCCATCATGTGTCAAAGGATATTGTCGGATACGACCACCTATGAGACATTGCCCGCAGATCCCACAAATGAATACCTAGATGTGTTGAGAAACATCTTGGAGAGAGCTCTAGATTTGAGGCTGATCTCGGAGAAAGAATCAGACTTTCTTCTACTAAAATTCCCAGTAATTGCCACCTTCTATGCCACCCCAAAAATTCATAAGGGCCTGTCACCCCTAAAAGGTCGTTCCATAGTCTCTGGGAGAGACGCACTGGGCCAAAATGCGAGCATCTACTTAGACCAAATCCTCCGCCCATTTGTGGTGAGTCTACCATCATACATCAGAGATACCAATGATCTAATAGCAAAACTAGATGGAATCATCTTGGAACCTGAGACCATATTGATATCTATAGACGTAGAACAACTGTACAGCAGCATCCCTCATGATAGAGGCCTGGAAGCAGTCCGGCATTACCTATCTACAAGGGGTAATCACCTCAATCTGCATAACAAGTTTGTGATTGAAATGCTACAATTTGTACTAACGCACAACTACTTCCTCTTCGGGGGCAAGTTTTATCATCAGATAAGGGGTACAGCCATGGGGAGCCCCTGTGCCCCCACGTATGCCAACATTTTTCTTGGATGGTGGGAGGATATGTATGTCTTCAAAAAAGAGGATGTTACCTATGGTCCCCACATTAACTTATGGGGTCGTTATATAGACGACATCCTGATACTGTGGACAGGGGGGGTCCCCCTCTTCCTACAATTTATGGGATACCTTAACACCAATGATCTAGGACTTAAGTTCACATATGAGATAGGGGGGGACAGTTTAGCATTTTTGGATGTTAAAATAATCAAGAACAGAGATGGAACTCTGAGTACATCCATATATAGAAAACCAACAGCTACCAATAGTCTCCTCAGATGGGAAAGCCACCACCCAATACCACTCAAGAAAGGCATTCCTAAAGGGCAATTTCTACGCCTGAGACGCAACTGCTCATCACTTAGAGAATTTGAGATACAGGCTCTTAATATGAAAGAGCGCTTCCATAACAGGGGCTATCCAGCTGTCACCATCGAACAGGCATACCACCACGCCAGGGACAAAAATAGTAGAGATTTGCTTAAACACAAACTAAGAGAGGACAAAAGAGACATCACGAGACTGATAGCCACATACGATGATCAAAATGGGAGAGTGATGGAAATACTAAGACGGCACTGGCCCATACTTAAGGCCGACCCTGACATATGCGAACTAATCTCTGAATATCCAAGCGTCACCTTCAGGAGGGGAAAGTCCATTAGGGATCATTTAACCCATAGTCACTTCACAGTGCCAAAAGGCACAGGTACCTGGCTGGAAAGAAGACCTGTAGGTACGTTTAGATGTGGGAAGTGTACCTACTGCCCCTATATTAATCAGTCAAAAACTTTCCTGAACCACAAAACTAACAGAACATTCAGACTTAGAGATTTTGCAAACTGCAAAACTGAAGGATTGGTCTACCTCTGCACCTGTACTTGCCCTATGTGATATGTGGGGAAGACCAAAAGACAATTACGAACCAGGATTGGAGAACACGTAGGAGACATCCGGCACAAAAGGGACACAGCGATAGCCAGACATGTTAACAATACCCATGGAGGGGACCTAAAAAGTATTTCTTTCCAGGCAATAGAGGTTATCCCTAAACCTTCCAGGAAAGGAGACTGGGATAGGAAAATACTGCAGCGGGAGGCGAGATGGACCTTCCTCCTGGATTCCGTCTCCCCTGACGGTCTCAATGAGATCATAAGCTTTCATAGCTTTATCTAGCCACTAGTCCAGCCCCTTCGTCCCGGGCCCAAACTACACCAACCAACAACCCCCCCCCCCCTCCCTATCCACTCCCGGGTTGTCGATATTGATACTGATAGGCATAAGTTTTGTGCATATACTATATGCCCCGCACATGGTCATTTTTACCATGTAAAATATATACCTTGTTGAGACTGCACTAGTGTAATAGCACATACATTTAGTTGGATGTACGCTTATACGTTGGAATGTAGAAATTACAACTCTATGTATTGGATATAGTGGCAAGCATGTACCCTGTATTCAGCAATGAGTACATATATACCTATATGCTCTCTCCACCATCACACCCTCAGGAGGAATGTGGTCTATAGAGAACAGTGCAAAGAAATTATGTAACCAGGTGCTTCTCGCATTATGATATGAGCCCTTTTTACGTATCTAAGGCTCTGAAATATATCTCTATGTATATAATAACACTTGGATATCAAGCATCTTGCGATATACCATAAACATGGGGGCGCTGATATATCCCTACCGAGATGCACATAGATCTAGCATAATCTCTGTCCTTTAAGATGGTTATTACCACCACGAAACTGGTGCCCTATTTAACACGTTTTTATATATAGGAATGAATGCCCTGGATATGGCCAGCACTATTATTATGCCCCCAATATGGCTAGCACTACCACTTACATATATTACAAGTCCCCCTCTGTAATGCCCTATATATATGTATGTCATACCACCAAGGATGACACATCATATGTATCCATCTAGTACAGATCACATGATCTGTTCTGTGATATAGGCATATAAAATGAAATGTATATATGAATACATCATGGCCGGTCACTATATATATATACATCGTCTATAGGAATTTCGCTTCTATAAGCAGCGCTCTGAATTGCTTATTGTACGTGAGTCCTACATTAATATCGCTATATTTCCAACACTGATGTGCCTGTGGAACGCAGATGCGTTCCACACTACAGATATTACTGGAGGAAGTTGTTTCCCTAAACCCCGCCCAGTACGGATCACATGATCTAGTCTGTGACATGGGAACGAGAAAATGCCGATACATCACTTCCGGCCACGCGCTACTTCCGGTTTTCGGACGGAGGAAACTTACCTCCGGGACTCCATTAATAAAAGGCCCGCAGACCGTGCAGGTCACCAGTCCAGACAGCAGGCACAGACCGAGACGGCACGGGTCATTTGTGAGCTCCCAGTGTGCTAGAGTGTATGTCACTCGGGACTCACAGTCCTTACTGGTAGAGCTCCAGGAACAAGGTATGCTCTTTAACCGTTCATAGGGGGACTATCTAAGTACACTGATCCCTTGTGTTGCAGACAGTGGCCCCTATAATCAGGAGCCAGACACCCTTATGTATAAAATAGTTCTTATGGCACTGTATATATTTATGTGCAGTCTCACAGAAGATATACATCTTTGTGATTCAACCTTATGGGAATGCTATACCATAGGAAACTTCCCCCTTACAGGCAAGGTGAACTGACCTCTAATATACTTAATAATATTCTGGGGCCTCTGCCACAGTGTGTAGCTGCAATGGGCCATTATCATACCTATATGATGGGGGACTATTGCTGCTTTAACAGCGACTGCAGGATAACTGTCATATATAGATGCATAAGACTGGACAATGGTTACGATTATGCTTCTTGGGCTGATAGTGAAACCAGAAATACAAGTATCCGTTATGTTGGTTTTTTTGCAGTTAATACATGAAGTGACTCACCAATTTATATCCCTGTGGTAGGGTTTTGGTTTTGCCTACACACCGCTGATTGCCCTTACAGGTATACCCCTGAGTGCCAGTAAGTAACGCATATGCACGGTTTTCAATAAAGGTAGTAAATCAATGATGCTATTCCTTTACAGGACAAATTATCTGTCATATCCTATACATTCGCCTGAAAAGAGGTCACCTATATATTCAATTTCCTGAGTGATTTGAAGGTTGAAAAACCCACTCTGGTCCCGTCAAGAGGTAATATAAAAAACCATAAAATGTGTGTCTCTCTATAGTATACCCCAAACGGAGGACATGTATAATCATGTATACGCATCTTATTATCCCTACAGGAGGGACGAATATACAACCTATTATAATCATAGGACCATACGTCTCCTGGAGAATTATAGTGGATAAAAAACTGCCTCTTTATTGACTAAAAAGTGTATACACCACTACATCTATATACAGGTAGAAATCCAGACTTTATGTGTATGATAAATTTTGCCTGAGCATATGAATAATATGGAATTACCCACCCACTTTTCCTATACATTTCTACAGGGACCAACTACTAAATAAGCTTCATCCTTATCCTGGACGTTTGAACAGTCCGCTCATGTAACCACATATTAAGAGGGAACACTTATTAGCACTCTAAAAAAGAGGACTGGTCCCCTGTAAGTGTACCTATATAGCTATATGTGCCTAGAACAATGCAGTCGTTTATCTATATACTTACAACATTTTTTCGTTCATCTTTCTAGGTGTCCTTTCTTGAGAAGTGACTCACAAAAAATCCTCTGATGATCCCCTTTTACTGCGTTGGGGGGGTGAAACGCGTCAGGAGAGCAGGGGGATCCATTAGTTAAGTGGAACTCCAGGCTCCTACCTAAACTATCCAGCAACCTTTGATTAGGGAAATTATGCCTAATATGAGAACCCTGGACAGCTAACGCATTGCCACTGTTTGTTTGTCTATGGTTCATTTGTTTGCACTTTTATCACTTTTCTGGTGGTGGTTATCCCTGCTGGAGGCTGACAAGGACAGTGAGAGCTATATACCTTTTAGTAGAGTATAATCAACATATACATCTACAAACAAGGAGGTAGATACAGTGTACATTAAACAACTACTAGCCGGACAGTGACGTACTAACATCTGTCCCCCTCTCTATAAACCACTGTCTATAGCTGCGCTCAGGCGTGGGTTTAACCATGGTTTACACTTGCACTTGTATATATATGTCTATGTGATGTACGAAATTGAAAGATAAGAACACCACACATGTTCTTTTTTTAATATTTATTAATAAAATATATTTTTATGAGAGTAGCCCTAGTGGTGGTATTTTTATTTCGAATACAGAACGAGATAGAGAAAAAAAGTGAATTACAAAGTTATAGGGCATCATCAATTCAATACGAATCGACACCTTGCATACAGAAATGCTATGATTAGAACGTGTAAAACTCACAAGGCTGCGGACGTGAAGCGATACCTCATGGAGACCTTCCTACAAGTCCTTGGGTATGGTGGCTGCATGGAGTGGCCTCCACGCTCACCTGACTTGACCCCATTGGATTTCTTTCTGTGAGGTCACATCAAACAGCAGGTGTATGTGTGACGCCCTGGCCTATCAGGTCGTCACAGGGTATTGTGAAATCTGCCCTCCTGTGCAATATCCACCTCCTCCTTGGTTACCTGTCCCTAACCATTGTTGTTGCCAAAAACCAGCTAATCAAAATCCTAGGAACACTCTGCACCACACCCACCAGACACACCAGTGGACGGCCTGAGTGGAATAGGGTCGCCTACTTGGGGGGTTTGTAAGGGGAGGTCAGGAGTCAGTCAATAGGAGTGTAGAGTTGGAGGTGAAAGTGAGAGGAGGTCAGGAGCTGGGCTCCTTGGAACTACTAGGTAGCAGACGCTGTTCTGGGCCTGGTAGGAGCTGGAACCCCGGTCACAGGGGATCGTGACAGGGTGCACGGCATTGTCGTGGAGGACAGCCGGCGGCCTTGTACCATCACCGGGCAGGGGCCAGGGCACGACGGGGTACGTGGACTCTAGGTCAGGGAGTAGCTTCAGGCAACCTGACAATTTACCTGACGAGAACGGAGCCTTCAAGATCCGCTCTCCACCCGCTCCAAAATCGGGGTACTAGCGCAACAAGGGGGATAGGATTTTCCACAAATACGGCCCAGAAAATCCCAAGCGTGAACCCTGAGAGCAAGCTCCCTCAGTTAGCCATATTGGGGAGCGGGACCCTACTAGTTTCAAGCTACAGGGACCAACCAGAAGGAAACAAGGTGCCAAGGGAAAGGTCACAGATCAACAGGCAACACCAACAGAAATGGGACCCAAACGTGCTCCCTCTCAGCGGCAGCGGTGTCCAGAACTTTGGTTTACTAAAGTTGTCGGTGTCAGTGTTATTGGACTGAGTACGCAAGTGACCCTTACCTCCCCAACGACACCTCCCTGTCACAATCACCGAGTCCCGGGGCATCTCCCCTTACCCGTGGAGGGGTTAAACACCTGGCTGCCCACTCCATCGCCACCGGGTACTCCCAGCCGCAGCGGTGATACTCTACCTTACCACACACCACGGTCGGGTCAGAAACTCTTAATTTACCACCCCCTGTAAATACCCCCTTCATCCGAGTGGCTGTGAGGCCCCCTGGGTCTGGATGCCCCTCGAGCCACCGCGGATCCGGATCCGAGCAGCTCGACTGCTGACACAGGGGCGGCACATATGATGCGACCCCTCCACCAACATTGCAGGACCTACAACGACGTATCACAGATGCTTGTGCAAACGTGTCACCTACCATATTGCACAACGTGCAGCAAGATACAGATACAGATACAGTATGCTGTCCAGAGTCCAGATGTGCATTGCAGCTGACGGTGGCCACTTTAGGTATCAAAGTTAAATAAGCACCATGTGCGTGACCAGCATTCAATGTTTTGGGGGGATTATGGGTTTCATATCATAGCATTTCTGTATCCAAGGTGTCAATTCGTATTGAATTGATGATGCCCTGCAACTTTGTAATTCACTTTTTTTTTCTATCTCATTCCGTTTTCGAGATAAAAATGCTAGCGCCGTTGTTTTCCACCAGGTGGCGCTATAGGTGGTTCATTGCATAGGGCATGGCTACTTTACTATACCTAGACACCACTTCTATTCTTATAGCTGCCACTGTTCTCAAGTTAATGGCGGTGGACAGGATATGGGTGGACACACTGTATATGTGTTGCTCTTGTTGTAACCATATATGATTATCGCTCTAAAATGTCCACAATCTGGAGCATATTATTGGGAGTCGTTTGTCCCACCCAGCGTTGGAGGGGTAAGGTAAGACCCTCCAGAAATTATCAGCTACAATGCGGTCCACCATAGGTGACAGTACCTAGGGCTGCAACCATTTCTGTATCCAGTGAACCTTGGGACCTGGCTGGTTTAGAAGAGTCATACTCCGACTCATGTACCCGTTGGGCCCGAACTAACACATTTACAGCCAGTCGTGCCAGGGTCTCATCCTTGACAACTGCGTAGACATTTGGTTGTTGTCCGGCAGGTCACGATAGGCCTTCTGAGGTCCTGCTGCCAGAAATGGAGCACCTATTTCTGAACATTGGTTCCGGGGTAGTCCGTCTCTCTCGGCCACTCTTTCGAAAATATCCAGGTAAGACTCAACGTCTTCGGTGGCCTCCATTTTCGGCATCACTTTCCTGGTATTGCGAATTACCGGTAGAGCTCCCGCTGCCTGTGACAAGATCATGTGCTGTATCAACAGCTGGTTAGTCTCCTGCTGCTCTTTCATATCCTCCTCCTGCTGCCGAGTAGTCTTGTAGCACCCCTGAGCCACTCAGGGCACTACAGGGAACTGCATCCTCTTGACGATGCAGGACCTACCCCCTGAGACCTGGAGTAACAGTGCCGATACCACCAAAGCACACCCAAAATCCTAGTTCTCCACTCCACACCGGGCATAGAGGGTTAACCATGTAGGGGATGGTCGCTATGAAAAGGAACGAGTCCCGGGGTTAGCCAGCCTGGTGGGAGGGGTCAGCAGTCAGTCAAGTGTCGAGAAAATAATATAATAACCTACATTGAACATCCATAATTGATAACCTCTTAATCCTATTTTAATTAATGCAAGAAAGAACAATTTCTTTACAGAATTATTAGAAAGTTTATTTATGTATAATTTATAAAAATTCATAAAGGGACACAAAAAGTGCAACACAAAGTGCGATGTGCATATAAAAACACGTCAGGGAAGTGTGTCAGATAAGAACAAGCTGAGATGAACAGATAATGCAGCTCATAATATCCACATAGACACAGCACATATATGTATAGGGTTATTGTCATAAAGATCTCTCATAGCGGGGGCGTGGCCTGCACGCTGATGGCGACGGCTGCTTGAAGGAGAGCTCTGTGCTGACAGCAGGATAAACCGGCTCTTATCAGCTCACAGATAACAGGATTACCAGCTACAGGAGGTGTGAGTAACCCCAGCCCCCAGCTATGCCTAAGGGGAGACCTAAAAAAACTGGGACTCCAGCCAAACTGACAGACTTCTTCCCCCTGGATAGGGATCTCTCCTTACCAAGCAAGATGGCTTCCCACTCAGCTTCTTCCCACTCCTCACAGGGAGAAACAGGCTGTTTAAGAGGCTGCACAGCCATTCCTCTGACAGAGGAAACAATGCAAGCTCTACTGAAAACGCTGAGGGCTTCCTTGCAGGCTGATCTCAGAGAAATAGTAAGAGAGTTGAAGGAAGAGATCAGGTCTCTAGGGGTTCGCACAGAGCATGTAGAAACTAAGATGGCTGAATTTGCAACATCACATAACAATCTGATAGATGCTAACACAGCTTTGGAAAAGGAGGTGGAGGCACTAAAACTTAAAATCAGTGATATAGAGGACAGATCCCGAAGAAATAACCTAAAAATCAGAGGGATTCCCTCATCAGTAGCAGATAAAGACCTCCAGGAATACTTCCACAAGTTTCTGCAGCTTATACTCCCTGGATGGGACACCAGAGACCTGATAGTGGACAGGATTCATAGAGTCCCTAAAGCCAAAGGCATAGATCCAGCTCTGCCTAAAGATGTCCTGGCTAGACTTCATTTCTATAAAACAAAAGAAGCTGTGCTTCACACACTGAGGGGAAATCCAGCCCTGCCAGACACTTTCATGGGACTAAAAATCTTCCCAGATCTTTCTGCTGCAACTCTTAATAAAAGAAGAGAATTTGCCCACCTTTCTAAACTCCTTAGAGATCAAGACATCAAGTACAAGTGGGGTTTTCCGGTGAAGATGATAATTTTCAAAGATGGAGGCACTCACATATGTCATACTCCTTCTCAGCTGGGCAAATTGCTGGATGACTGGGGAATAGCCCACCCACCAAACCCTGGTGGGCAGGAGAATCATAGAGGCCCTCCAGACAGGATTAACCCTGAATGGTCAGTAGCTTAGCTGGGACTCCTTCCTGCTTATGGCACCTGCTGTCCCTGCTCCTGTGACACGGGATGTCACGTAGCCCCCTTGATGTTCTCGCCTATGGCGAGCGGTTATACACCGGGCACCCTACTCGGGGCAAACCGGTGTTGTTGGAATTTTTTTGTTTTTGTTCCTCTTCTCACAAATGTTCCTTAATTTTTTCTGGAAATTTCTCTCAATTCCTTGCTGGTCTAGCCCCTCTCATCCCTGATGGCGTTCCTAGGAATTCAACCCCCCCTGCGGCTCCAATATGAGAATTAAGATATTGTCTATTAATGTGAACGGACTCAACTCCCCAGCAAAAAGGTCAATGATGTGGAGAGAGGTGAAGGCATCTAACTGTGATATAGCGTGCATTCAGGAGACCCATCTTCTTTCCACAGATAATAAACGGCTACTTCATCCAAGCTTGCAACACACCTTTTTTGCTAATGACTCAAAAAAAAGAGGAGGAGTGGCCATTTTAATAAAGCACTCAGTGGCCTTTAAATTGATAAATGTCAGTTATGGAGCGGATGGAAGATATATTATTTTGTCTTGTTATATCAACAGCGTCCCTTATACCTTGGCAACGGTCTACTCCCCAAATTCATCACAATTGACCTTTGCTAGGAAATTTTTCCAAGCATTCAAAGATACTGCCACAGGGGCGGAAATCATCTGTGGAGACTTTAATATACCTGTAATACGCTCCATGGATTGCTCCAACACCAGCATCCCACATGCTAAGGAACTTAAGCATCTCATCAATGAATTCCATTTTCATGACATCTGGAGATATTTGCACGCATCAGAAAGAGACTATACGTTCTTCTCTTCCAGGCATCGCTCATACAGTAGAATTGATTTTTTTTTGGTCGACAGCAAATCTATAAGTAATTGTGTGGCAGCTGATATTGGTTTAATTACTTGGACAGATCATGCGCCGATCTCTTTGTCTGTTCAGGGTAGCTTTAATGTTCAAAATTCCCCTAGGTGGAGACTGAATACCAGCTTGCTTGGTAGGCAGAAGGTACATGATGAAGTAGAGTCAGTGTTAACAGAATATTTTAAACTTAATAATAATGGGGAAATTTCTGACGAGACCCTGTGGGCTGCTCATAAAGCCGTAGTCAGAGGGCAGCTCATAAAAATAGCCTCCATCCAAAAACGGAAAAAAGACGCAGATATTAAATATATATTAACCCGTATTCATCACCTTGAATCCCTGAATAAAGCCAAAGCATCCCCTAACTTGACTAAAGAAATTGTAACCCATAGATTCCAACTAAGATCCCTACTCCTGCAAAAATACGAACATAATCTTAAAAAAAATAGATCGACATTTTATGCTATGGGGGATAGAGCGGGGTCCTTATTGGCAAGAAGGACGAAAAAACGTGAGATCCAATCTAAAATAGAATTCCTGAGGGACCCGAACGGAACAATCACTAGACATCCCATTGAAATAGCAGAAGCATTTGCGAAATACTATGAGGCCCTGTATAATCTAAAATATGATTCCAATACGTCACAGCCGACTCAAGTGGATATACAGGGTTTCCTAGACACCCTGGATCTTCCCCGGGTCTCAGATGAGCAATTAGAGTAACTTAATCTTCCCTTTACTACACATGAAATCCTAGGTGCCATCAAAATGACTAAGTCTAACTCTGCCCCGGGCCCCGATGGGCTGCCATACGAATATTACAAACAATTTACATCCACTCTGTCCCCCTTTATGTCAAAAACCTTCAATTTTTGGCAAAATAAAGGGTCAATTTCCCCAGACAACTTAGAAGCGATAATTATCACGCTACCAAAGCCAGGGAAACCTGCAGACACCCCGGGTAATTTTAGGCCCATTTCACTCCTAAATTGTGATGTTAAAATTTATGCCAAACTAGTGGCAGATAGACTTCATAAAGTGATCCCGACCTTAGTGGCTCCAGACCAAGTTGGGTTTGTGACAGGGAGGCAATCTAAGGATGGCACCAGACGGATGCTTGACTTGATTGGACTGGTGGAGATATCGGGTGAACCCAGTGCATTCCTGTCTCTTGATGCTGAAAAAGCCTTTGACAGGGTGCACTGGGGATACCTGGAGAGAGTTCTAACAAAATGTGGGTTCTTGGGGAACATCAAGTCATCCATTCTAGCCCTCTACTCTTACCCAAATGCGTCAGTGTTGGCATCGGGGTTTCTGTCATCTAAATTTCAAATAAGTAATGGCACCCGCCAGGGGTGTCCATTGTCTCCCGCTATTTTTGCTTTAGTGGTAGAACCTCTGGCGGAAGCTATACGAAAAAACATAGCCATTTCTGGTATAAGAGTTGGGGAATTTGAACATAAACTTGGTTTATACGCAGACGATGTGATAATTTCCTGTTCTAACCTTGCAGTGTCGATTCCAGCAGTGGTGAACACATTATCAAACTTTTCTAAAGTGTCGTATTATAAGCTTAATGCGGCAAAGTCTTTGATACTGCCGTTTAATGTACCGGCGGAGGCCAGGAGTGCGCTGGAGGGGGCCTTTCAATTCAAATGGTGCGACAGGGGGATACCTTATTTGGGTATTAAGCTGACACCATCGCAGATGTTAATTAAAGAAAATTTGGAACCTCTGATCCAAAATTTAGAAAAGGAATTGGGAAGGTATGAAAAAATATCATTGTCCTGGATGGCCAGGATACAGTCCTTTAAAATGGTTTTCTTACCCAAAATATTGTATGTGCTCAGATGCCTTCCCATCAAAATTTCTCACAAAACCCTGATGAAACTTCAATCGTTGACTAACAAATTTGTCTGGGGTAATAAAAGGGCTAGGGTCGCAGGTAAAGTGTTATACCCCCCATATGACTTAGGGGGATTGGGCACCCCAAACATAACGGCATATTATAAAGCCTTACTAATTGAATCACTAAAGGAATGGTGGCATCCAGGTAATTCCCATAGATGGGCTCAGATTGAAAATTTCCTGTCCCGCCAGGGCTCGGTCAGAAGAATGATGGAAGCAGAATATTTGAGCCGTTCACGGTTCTCCCCGTGTGTTCCCACCATGTCAGCCTCCCTGGAGGTCTGGCGAAATGACTTGATTCATAAGATTCAGATTCCTCTTTCAGAGATTTCCCTCAAGTCGTTGGAATCTCAAATCCCCTTTTTTAATCTGGCCAGGTGGGAGGGATCGGGCATTACAGTGCTGGCGGACCTATACTCTGATTTGGGTGTTAACCCCTTTAATGAAATAGTACGGGAACACCCCTCTTTAAAGGGCTGTTTCTATCAACACATCCAAATTAGTCATTTTCTGGCCTCTAAATTTCCTCCAAAGTCAAAGCCTCTGTTACCTACAACATAAGCTTTGGTATTTAAAAAGATAATTAAATCCAAAGGTATCTCCTCGACATACAAATGGCTCAATAACCCCCCCGAAGAGAAAAAATCTCCTTATATGAATAAATGGGACGTGGAGTTGAGTGTCTCTACCTCACCTTCAAACTGGCACTCGGCATCAGCAAATATCCAAAAATATTCCAAGTGTATAAATCATCTGGAGCAACTGAAAAAAGTACACCTGCGATGGTATCGGTCCCCAGCCAACTTAGCACAGTTCCTCCCAAATTATTCGCCACATTGTTGGAAGGGCTGCCTCCAAAGGGGTACTCTTGGTCACTGCTGGTGGGCTTGTCCCAAGGTTTTCTCGTTCTGGTTGGAGGTGTTTGGCCTGATGGGTGAGCTGACAGGCAATCGTATTAATCCGAATCCGGCTCTGGCAGTGTTAAACGTGGGTATAGAGGAGTTCTCTTGGGAATCCAGGGGTTTATTAGTTCACATTCTAGTAGCTGCCAGATATTGCATAAGTCTGCACTGGAAATCCCCAAAGACGCCTACATTAGTTGAACTATATAACCGAATTAATCTCCAATGTCAATACGAGTTCTGTCTGGCTCACTCCATCCGCGCCAAAAACAAAATACTTCAGATTTGGGACACGTGGTTAAACTCTGTATATGCATCCCCTGTCAGGCATCTGTTTCCAGGGCAAACTGTTGATAATTAAAAACGGGTCAAATAGGCTCAAAGTGTGTGTTACGCAGGGAGTTCACCCATACCACATGTCAATAGTCAAGGTGTTTAAATCTCTGTTGTTGTTACTGCTCGGGCTACCCCAAAACGCCATCCAATTCCCTCCCTCCCCCCTCCCCCTCCCTGGTTGCTTCCTTGCAACCATCCATGGTTCTCCCCCTCTCCCCCACCTCTCTCTCCCCTCCCTTTTCTTATCTTCCTTTCTTACTCTCTGGTTCTGGTTGTTTGGATCCCTCATTTTGAGGATTAAAGAGTAAATTGGTAGGTTGACTCTATACCAAAAAAAGTTGCAACTTGCATCAGACATGATTGGTGGTGGTGTGACAGGAAATGTGAATCATAATCAAAGGTGATACTACCACATGTTACAGCGTTGTTTTCTTTGTGTATTATTGCCAATGATACCTGAATTTCTCCTTTTTTGTAATGTAACTTCCTACAATAAAAATTGATTGGATTAAAAAAAAAAAAGATCTCTCATAGCAAAAATTAATGTGTGGCGCCCTGGACTAGCCAGGTCGTCACACGTACTACAACAACACACCGCACACCCCGAGATAGGCACATCAGTCACACACAAATCCTTGTTGCCTCCCTCCAGGGGCTGATGTCCACACCAGGTGGGGTGGAGCCAGGTGGTTGGCCCCACCCACCGAGGAGTTCACAGTCCTGGAGGCGGGAAAGGAAGTGAGTGCAGTTAGGGAGAGTGAAGTGGAAGGAGCGAGGTGGCAGTTGAGGAGCAATCTGACCGTGTCCGGGTACGTGGCCCGGGCACCAAGAGCAAGGTTGGCAGACGGTGGTGGCCGTCTGCAGGAGAGGCCGATCGACGCGGGACCATAGGACCGGGGACGGGCGGTGGCCCACCGGTACCGAACCGGGGAGCGATGAGAAGCCAGCACAAACCAGTATGGCCTACGGAACCCGACCGGGCTTGGAGTCGCCGTTAAACCGGTCAAATCCGTTAGCGACTGGAACCTCCGGGGTTTCCTAGCAGCAAAGACCTGATAGAAGGCAACCGTCCAAACCGAGAAGGGGAAATACAGCTACCGCCACAGCTAGAATTCCCAGGGCCAGAGCCTGCGGGCAAAAGGGGCTCCTCCGGCCCATATCCAAGCTGGGGAGCGGGTTACCGGTGGGAAGCCATCGGGACCGAAGATACACAACAGGTGCAGGGAAAGGCAGCCACCACCAACCGTCCGGGAGTAACCACAGCAGCTGGCTGCGGGACCCGTCCATCCAGCCGTTTGTTTTACCGGAGACTCTGTATCCATTCTTGGCTGAGTGAGTACCACCGTGCCATCTGGCACCGCGCTGCCGCCGCGACCCTGCACCTCACCAACCCTGCCTCCCCCGTCACACCTCACCAGGCCCCGGGACCACCAAATCCCCCTACCCATGGAGGGGAAAGAAACATCTTGGCTGCTCCCCGTCATCGCTCCCGGGATCCCCATCCAGAGCAGCGGTGGTGCCCCAACCTCACCACAAACCGTGGGAGGCGTCACGGACCAACTCCCCAAAAACCCCAAAACCACCCCTTTCACTCACGGGCGAGGAGCGCCGCTCGAGTCTCCGGATCCGGCCCACCGCTCGAGCCACCGAGCCGCCAGGGGCAAGCAGCAGCAGCGCCGGACCCGAGCGTTAGCAACAGCGCAGCGGCGGCGGCCTCCTCCCCGCCCGCGACAAATGCATATTAAATAGAGGTAAAAACCCAAAGATCAAAATAACATGCTATCAAATTCCAATAATGATCATATACATATATAGGAAGTATAAGATATATCAAAGATCTCAAATATATACTTTTTCCATGGTTTAAATGCTGACAAAGTCATTCAGGGATCATATTAACATTGTTAGGTCAATAGTAGCCAGATAGACACAATACAAAGATTCAAACTCTCAGCAGTGAGTACGGAGTTAATCAGAGGTACAAATAAAGGTACAATGACCCACCAGGATCACTCCTCCACCTTAGAGGTGCAGGGTGGTGTGTCAGTGTGTAGACCGCGGGCCCCGGGACTACACCTCCCGTACCTGTGGAGGGGATCCCACCTTGCTGCCCCGGTCCATCATCCCCGGGCGCCCCATCACCAGGCAGAAGCGGTACCACCATCCCTCACCGCAACCCACGGGTGGCGTCACAGACACAACACCTCCCTTGTAAATATCCCCCCTTTCCGACGGTTGTGAGGACAGGCGGCCGTGCGAGCCCGGGTCCGGTCATCACTTGAGCCGTAGCAGCGAACCCAGATCCGAGCAGGCCCCTGTGAAGAAGCGGCAGTGGCCCCCGCCCGCAACAACTCGAACCTGGCGTCACTAACAGGATTCCTACCCCATCTGTAGATGACGTGCGCCTTGCTTTAAATTCTGTGAACTGTAAGAAAATTTTGAACTGCCGCCATCTTGCCCGCCATCTTTGGCGCCAAAACAACAGCACCATCTTCCCCGAAAAAGGCGCGAAGTTGAAGCCCCGCCCCCTGGGAACGCGGGCAGAAGCCGGTGACTCCCAAGACAGGAAGCGTAAAGGACAGTGGGTCCCGCAAGACTGCTGTCGAAAATCCAGGGGGGAGGGCAGGAAGAGCAGCATATGATCCGAGAAGATAAAGGGCAGGGACACCAGGACTTTGCCAAATACCGTTCCTGGACACAAGAGCGACAGGATGTCTCAGCGGTCCGGCAACCAGCGTGTGGAGGGTCTCGTTTCGGGGACCGCCGACTTGATTGAGGAGCAGACGGAGAAGATGTGCCAATGAATCCAGGCGGCCCAGGCTCATTTCATCCTGACAAGGTGGACGACCGAGATGAAGGGCCTGGCTGCAGCTGTCCGGGCACGCAAGATGGAGATGGCCTCGGAGGAGCGGGTAAGCAGTGACCCACGCCCCTATGTTCCAGAGGAACCGGCCGCCCCGGCTCAGGGGTCCGGCCTTCCCCCGTCCGCCACATCGCCTCCCTCGCCACCCGTGTCCGCAGCCAGTGCCCCGATCAACCCGCCACCCCAAGCTGCAGCAGCGGAACCCGTCCCATCTAAAGAGGAGGACCCGGCAATGGGGACCTCGGGCCTCGCCTGCACCACTGATCCGGCACCCGTCTTGGCCCCAAGCCAGGCCGCAACCCTGATGACATTCCATCCGGCTTCAGCAGTCCGCCCGGCCACAACAGAGATGACAACAGCTCCGGCAGTCCGCTCGGCCGCAACGGAGATGATGACGGCTCCGGCAGTCTGCCCGGCCACAACAAAGGCGGAACCCGACCGACAGTCTACCCCAGATGCAGCGCCAGCCGCTCTCAAATACCTCGTCCCGGCTGTGGAGTGCACCTGCAGAAAGGCGGAGCAGGCCACTGATCGGTGGGGCCCACGGCAGTATGAGAGGCCGGTCGTAGCCGGCGCAGAGGGCATCCGAGTGGGCCTGGCTCCTGAGCAGGAGGCGGAGCACGGAACCCGGGCCCCGCACCGGGAGCGGCAGCGGCAGCAGTAGTAGCTGACCATGGACGGCTACCCGCAAGTTAAAAGTTTAAATGTTTAAAGAATGACTGTTGAAGGACTGCACCCTTGTTAGACGTCCTCATGTTCCGTGGAGGAGGCCATCTGAACCCCAGGTGGAGGGTGGCAGGACAGTTAAAAGTTAAACAGTTTGAGATGCCCCATTTTTGTTGAACTTCTTCTTCCCTGCCTGCTAAAGATGAAGAGGCCATCAGGGGTTGGAGCCCTTGGTGGAGGATGGAGCCGGACCAGGAAAAGTAAAAGCAGCTGCACCTGCACCGCAAGCAACTGGAGAAGGGGTCTCAGGACAGTGCAGCACCGTGAGTGAAGGTGGCACTGGGGATCCATGTTGTTTGGGTGGCGGGTTGTTGTGGAGAGAAGCTGCAGCAGGAGGCTGCCTCGGCAGCGGTGTTAAAACGTTTTTGTTTCTATATACCTTCTTGTTACCTCACCACCAGGACTGCAACGCTTCTGGAGAGGTTGGTTGGAGAAGGGCCTGCGGTGGAGTCGGCCGAGGCCCAGTCACTAACGAAACCGGTGGCTACCCTCCAGGCCAAGGGTTCCCGGACTATGGAACATTTGGGGTGGACTGGCGGGTGAGGGACTTTTACCCAAACATTGCGAACGTCCCCAGGAACCCGGGACGGTGTGCACTTGGGATTAGCGGTGGCACTGAGGGTGGGTTCAGGTGTTTTGGGTAGCGGGTGAAAATGGGAAAAGTAGATGCATGTTTTTGTTTATTGCAACGTTCAAGTAATGTGCCTCCCGTAAGGGATGAACGTTTTTATAATGTTTTATATATACACTTGTAATTCTTTTCCTATTTTCAGTTGCTGAAAAAATAAACGTCAGTGGTCGGACAGCCCGTGGACCGGCTGTATTCAACCAAAGGGGAGTGTCACGCCCTGGCAAAACCAGGTAGTCACAAAAGAGTACATCCTCCTTGTTACCACCAAAACCCCACACTTAAGCGGGCTTTACACACAGCGACATCGCTAACGATGTCGCTGGTGAAAGCACCCGCCCCCGTCGGTTGTGCGTCACGGGCAAATCGCTGCCCGTGGAGCACAACATCGCTAGGAACAGTCACACATACTTACCTGCCTAGCGACGTAGCTGTGGCCGGCGAACCGCCTCCTTTCTAAGGGGGTGGTTCATTCGGCGTCACAGCGACGTCACTAAGCGGCCGCCCAATAGAAGCGGAGGGGCGGAGATGAGCGGGCCGAACATCCCGCCCACCTCCTTCCCTCCTCATTGCGGGCGGCCGCAGATAAGGTGTTGTTCCTTGTTCCTGCGGTGTCACACATAGCGATGTGAACGACGAACAACCTGCGTCCTGCAGCAGCAACGATAATCGGGATAGGAACGACTGTACAACGATCAACGATTTGGTAAGTAATTTTGATCGTTAACAGGTCGTTCCTGCGTTTCACACGCAACGACATCGCTAACGAGGCCGGATGTGCGTAACGAATTCCGTGACTCCCAACGACATCTTGTTAGCGATGTCGTTGCGTGTAAAGCCAGCTTTAGGCAAACACACAGCCATTAAACCCTAGCCACCCCCTCCTGACAATAAGGACACACCAGTGGGTGGGATCAGGTGGTTGAGAACGCCCACCTAGGGGGCCTGAGGTGTCAGAGGCGGGAACACAACAGTTCAAGTTGAAGTCTGAGTGAGACAAGAGTGGACAGTTGAAGCTGACAGTGGTAGTGGAGTGGAAGTCAAGTGCAGACTGTGCAGTGTAGTCAGGGGTAGGAGCCCTTGGACTACCCGGCTAGGTAGCAGACGGTGAACAGGGCCACAGGCGACGGAGATCCGGTCGCGGGAAACCTTAAGTGGATCGGGGCAGGGTTGTAGCCCGCCGGTGCCGACAGCGGGAATCCGGTCCGGAGGCCGTGCACAGTCGGGGTGCCTGAACCCTAGGGCGAGGAAGGTTCCAAGCCCCTCTCCAATTAACCAGCCGGGGACAAGGTTCCAGACTTTGTCCCATTAACTGCCCAGATACAGCGAAACGGAAGCCCAACACGGGGGATAGGGTGTCCGCCAGAACCCACTGAGATCCCAAGGGTCAGCTTTCGCTGGCCACAGCTCCCAACACACACAAAACCGGAGTGGACTTTTCCATTACAAGTGAAGTCGTCCAATAGGAAAGACAAACACAAAGTGCAGGAAGAAGGGAAACCTTTTCACTAACCTGGGTGCGAGACCCGAATGCACCCTCCAAATGCAGCCGGCCACTGACAACTTGGTTTACTACTGGACTTGTGTGAAATTACTGAACTGCGAGTACACCATTGTCCCCCGGTCCAGCAGCCATCACTCCCGTGTTCCGACCGCGGGCCCCGGGACTACACCTCCCCTACCCGTGGAGGGGATCCCACCTTTCTGCCCCGCTCCATCAGCCCCGGGCGCCACATCACCAGGCAGCGGCGGTGCCACCATCCCTCACTGCAACCCACAGGTGGCGTCACAGACACAACACCTCCCTTGTAAATATCCCCCCTTTCCGATGCTTGTGAGGACAGGCGGCTGCTCGAGCCCGGGTCCGGTCACCACTCGAGCCGTAGCAGCGAACCCGGATCCAAGAAGGCCCCCGAGAAGGAGCGTCAGTGGCCCCCGCCTGCAACATTGTCGCCATCTTTAATTCTGAAAAACTGGCTGCGCCATCACTGTGCCCAAAAGAGAGCGAAACTGCAAAAGCGCGCAAATAGAAGCACCGCCCACGAGTCCTGAGAGTGTGGGCGGAAGTCGGCAGTAACCGGACCCGGAAGCTCCCAGTGTGCCCCAGTCCCCGCGAGAGTGGTGAGAAATGACCGAGTGGGAACAAAGGATGCAGGCACCGGACGACGGGAACGCTGCGGGGCCTTCCAAGGCTGTGCAAGGCAATGACAACGAGGTGGGACCTGCTCCGGTAGAACAAGAACAACAACAACAGAAAAGTGACTACAGCTCTGGAGGTGACTGGAGCATAAGAAAGGATGTAACAGCAGAATAGTGACTACAGCTCTGGAGGTAACTGGAGGATAAGATCTGATGTAGCAGCAGAAAAGTGATTGCAGCTCTGTAAGTGGCTCAGCAGAATAGTGACTGCAGCTTTGGAGGTAACAGAAGGCTAAGGCATGATGTAACATCAGAATAGTGACTGCAGCTCTAGAGGTGACTGGAGGATAACACCCAATGTAACAGTAGAATAGTAACTGCAACTTTAAAGGTGACTGGAGGATGAGACATGATGTAACGGTAGAATAGTGACTGCAGCTCTAGAGGTGACTGGAGGATAAGACATGATGGAACATAAGAATAGTGACTGCAGCTCTGGAGGTGACTAGAGGATAGGTCATAACATAAATGTAGAATAGTGTCTGCAGCTCTGGAAGTGATTAGAGGTTAAGACAAAATGTAAGCGTAGAATAGTAACTATAGCTCTTGAGGTGACTGGAGGTTTATACTTTATTTAACAGCAGAATAGTGACTAAAGCTCTGAAGGACACTGGAAGATAAGTCATGACATAACTGGAGAGTAGTGCCTGCAGCTCTGGAAGTGACTAAAGATAAGATATGATTCAACAGCAGAATAGTGACTACAGCTCTGGAGGTAACAGAAAGCTAACACATGATGTAACATCAGAACAGTGACTGCAGCTTTGGAGGTGACTGGAGGATAAGACACAATGTAACAGTAGAATAGTGACGGCAGCTTTAAAGGTGACTGGAGGATGAGACATGATATTACGGTAGAATAGTGACTGCAGCTCTGAAGGTGACAGGAGGATAAGACACAATGTAACAGCAGAATAATGACTGCAGCTATGGAAGTGACTGGAGGATAAAAGACGATTTAACAGCAGAATAGTGACTGCAGCTCTGGAGGTGACTGGAGGATAAGAAAAGATGTAACAGCACAACATTGACTGCAGCTTTGGAGGTGACAGAAGGCTAAGAAATGATGTAATACCAGAATAGTGACTGCAGCTCTGGAGGTGACTGGGGGATAAGTCATAAAATAGTGTCTGCAGCTCTAAAAGTGACTGGAGGATAAAACACGATGTCAAAGCAGAATAGTCAGTGCAGTTCTGGAAGTGACTGGAGGATAAGACACAATGTAACAGTAGAATAGTGACTGCAGCTGTGGAGGTGACTGGAGGTTAATAATTTATGTAACAGTAGAAAAGTGTCTGCAGCTCTGGAAGTCACTGGAGGATAAGACACGAAGTAACAGCAGAATAGTGACTGCAGCTTTGGAGGTGACTAGAGGATAAGACACGATGTAACAGCTGAATAGTGACTGCAGCTCTGGAGGTGACTTGAGGGTAAGACAAGATGTAACAGCAGAAAAGTGACTGCAGCTCTGAAGGTGACTTCAGCATAAGACACAATGTAAGAGCACAATAGTAACTGAATCTCTGGAGAAGACTGGAGGATAATATAAGAAGTAACAGCAGACTAGTGAGTACAGCTCTGGAGGTGACTGGAGGATAAGTCATAACATAACTGTAGAATACTGTCTGCAGCTGTGGAGGTGACTGGAGAATAAGATATGAAGTAGCAGCAGAATAGTGATTGCAGCTCTGGAGGTGACTGTAGGATAAAGTATGATATAACAGCAAAATAGCGACTACATCTCTGGAGGTGACTGGAGGATAAGTCATAACATAAGTGTAGAATAGTGTCTGTACCTCTGGAGGATACGATGAGATGTAATAGCAGAATAGTATCTGCAACTCTGGAGGGGACTGGAGGATAAGATCTGATGTATTAGCAGAATAGTAACTGCAGCTCTGGAGGTAAATGGAGGATAAGACAAGATATTACAGAAGAATAGTGTCAGCAGCTTTAGAGGTGACTGAAGGATGAGACAGAATGTAACAGCAGAATAGTAAATGCAGCTCTGGAGGTTCAAGCTTTATGTAATAGTTGAATAGTGACTGCATTTCTGGAGCTGACTGGATGATAAGACACAATGTAACAGTAGAGTAGTGACTGCAGCTGTGGAGGTGACTGGAGATGAATAAGTTATGCAACAGGAGAAAAGTGACTGCAGCTATGGAGGTCACTGGAGGATAAGAGATGAAGTAACAGCAGAATAGTGACTGCAGGTCTGGAGGTGACTGGAGGATAAGATGTGATATAACAGCAAAATAGTGACTACAGCTGTGGAGGTGACTGGAGGATAAGTCATAAGTTAACTGTAGAATAGTGTCTGTGGCACTGGAGGATAAAATCTGACGTAATAACAGAATAGTGTCTGCAGCTCTGGAGATGACTGGAGGATAAAACACGATGTAACAGCAGAATAGTGACTGCAGCCCTGGAGGTAACAGAAGGCTAAAGGGTGCTTTACACGCTGCGATATCGGTAATGATATATCGTCGGGGTCACGTCGTTAGTGACGAACATCCTGCGCCGTTAGCGACATCGCAGCGTGTGACACCAAGGAGCAACGATCAACGAGCACAAAAACGTGAAAAATCGTTGCTCGTTGACACGTCGTTTCCTTAATATTGTTGCTGCTGCAGGTATGATGTTGTTCGTCGCTCCTGCGGCAGCACACATCGCTATGTGTGACACCGCAGGAACGACGAACATCTCCTTACCTGCCTCCACCGGCAATGAGGAAGGAAGGTAATGGGCGGCATTTTCCGGCCGCTCATCTCCGCCCATTGGGCGGCCGCTTAGTAACGACGCAGTAACGTCGCTATGACGCCGAACGCACCTCCCCCTTGAAGGAGGGATTGTTTGGCGGTCACAGCGACGTCGCTGACAAGGTATGTGCGTGTGACGCTGCCATAGCGATGATGTTCGCTATGGCAGCGAACACTAAATGTCGCACGTACAACGGGGGTGGGTGCTATCGCTAGCGATGTCGCAGCGTGTAAAGCACCCTTTAGACATGATGTAACATGAGAACAGTGACTGCAGCTCTGGAGGTGACTGGAGGATAAGACACAATGTAACAGTAGGATAGTGACCGCAGCTTTAAAGGTGACTGGCGGATGAGACAGGATGTAACGGTAGACGCAGCTCTGGAGGTGACTTGAACATAAGACAAGATGTAACAGCACAATGGTGACTGAAGCGCTGGAGATATTTAGCTATTGAATTAATCTATGCAACAGAGCCCCAACACCTCGTCACGGTATTTTCTTACGTTGGGGTCCCTAGCTAATGTGTGTCCTCACTTGCAGTTAAAAAACTTACCGTGTATGGGAAGTATCAGCAGAATAGAGAGTGCAGCTCTGGAAGTGACTGGAGGATAAGACACGATGTAACAGCAGAATAGTGACTGCTCCTCTGGAGGGGACTGGAAAAAAAGATATGATGTAGCAGCAGAAAAGTGATTGCAGCTCTGGAGGTGACTGGAGCATAACACAAGATGTAACAGCAGACTAGTGACTACAGCTCTGGAGGTGACTGGAGCATGAGACAGGATGTAACAGCAGAATAGTGACTACAGCTCTGGAGGTGACTGGAGCATAAGTCATAATATAATTGTAGAAGAGTGTCTGTAGCTCTGGAGGTGACTGGATGATAAGATCTGATGCAATAGCATAATTGTGACTGCAGCTCTGGAGGTGACTGGAGGATAAAATATATCATAACAGTAGAATAGTGACTACAGCAGCTGTGGAGGTGACTGGGGGTTAATACTTTATGTAACTGTAGAAACGTGACTGCAGCTCTGGAGATGACTAGAGGATTAGACATAATGGAACAGCAGAATTTAGAGGTGACTGAAGGATAAGACAGGATGTAACAGCAGAATAGTGACTACAGCTCTGGAGGTGACTAGAGGTTCATGTTTTACGTAATAGTAGAATAGTCACTGCAGCTCTGAAGCTGACTGGAGGATAAAATATAACATAACAGCAGAATAGTGGCTGCAGGTCTGGAGGTGACTGGAGGATAAGACGTAATGTAACAGCAGAATAGTGACTACAGCTCTGGAGTTGACTGGAGGATAAGTCATGTGTCTGCAGCTCTGAAAGTTACTGAAGGATAAGATCTGATTCAACAGCAGAATAGTGACTGAAGCTCTAGAGGTTAGTTGAGGGTAGGGTAATACAAGATGTAACAGCAGTGACTGAAACTCTGCAGATGACTGCAGGAAAAGACATTACAAAAAAGCAGAATAGTGTTTGCAGCTCTGGAGGTGACAGGAGGATTATAGACAATGTAACAGCAGAATAGTGAGTGCAACTCTGGAGGTGACTGAAGGAGAACATATGATTTAACAGCAGAATAGTGTCCGCAGCTTTAGAGGTGACTGGAGGATGAGACATGATGTAACAGCAAAATAGTGACCACAGCTCTGGAGGTAACAAAAGAATAATACACAATGTTACATCAGAATAGGGACTGCAGCTCTGCAGGTGACTGGAGGATAAAATTTAACATAACAGTAGAATAGTGACTGCAGGTCTGGAAGTGACTGGAGGATGAGGCTATGTCAGCACGCTGCGTTCCTGGTTTGACAAAAAAAATGCACCCTCTGGCAGGCTTTGACAACTGTAAACACTGCGTTTCACAAAATTAACGCATGCGTTTTTGATGCGTTTTTGTCAGTGCGTTTTTTAAAGAAGTGAAATATGATAGGATAGGATAATTTATAGCTAGCTAGCATAGATAGATAGAAAAAATAGATAGATAGATAGAAAGAACATATAGAATAGATAGAAAGAACAGGTTGAATAGATAGCAAGAAATAACAGAAAAGCTTGATAGAGGGATAGCTAGCTTAGCCAGCTGTTTTTTTAATTTTTTGGGAAAATAAAATGACGTGGGGTTCCATCCATTTTTCTAAAACCAGCCAAGGTGCAGCAGACAACTGGGAGCTAATATTATTAGGGTGGGAAGGGCCATCGTTACGTGGCCCCTTCCAGTCTAAAAATAGGAGCCCACAGCCACCCCAGAAGTGGCGCTTCCATAAGGTGTGCCAATTCTGGCGCTGGACCTGACTCTTCCCGTTGCCCTGGTGCGGTGGCAATCGGGGCAAGAAGGAGTTAATGGCAGCCCACAGAGGCCACTAAGTCCTAGATTAGTGATAGCAGTCATCTATGAGACCCCGTCCCCATCACTAATCTGTAAGTGAAAGTAAAGTTAACAAGCATGGTGGAGGAGTTGGTTTGCTCCTGTCCGACCAATGCTACTTTGCACCAATTCCACTGCCACCCACTGTTACTCTCCCCTCTTTCGAGGTGCACTTTGTTCGCATCATCCCCCTCCAACCTTCAACTGGCTGTCATTTACCGCCCTCCAGGGCCAGCCACCGCCTTTTTGGACCATTTCACCACCTGGCTACTACATTTCCTTTCCACCAATATCCACACCATCATTATGGGTGACTTTAACATCCCCATTGACACTTCCCACTCATCTGTCTCTAAACTTCTAACACTTACTTCCTCCTTCGGCCTCACCCAACGTTCCTCTGCAGCTACTCACAAAGATGGCCACACACTCGACCTAATCTTCACTCGCCTCTGTTCCCTATCTAACCTCTCTAAGGGGTACTTTACACGCTGCGACATCGCTGCCGATATATCGTCGGGTCCCATCGTTAGTGACGCACATCCGGCGCCGGTAGCGATATCGCAGCATGTAAAACAAATGAGCGACGATCAACGAATGCAAAAAGTGCAAAATCGTTGCTCGTTGACACGTCGTTCATTTCCATAATATCAGTGCTGCTGCAGGTACGATGTTCTTTGTTGTTCTTGCGGCAGCACACATCGCTATGTGTGACGCCGCTGGAACGGCAAACATCTCCTTACCTCCGTCCACCGGAAAAGGAGGAAGGAAGGAGGTGGGCGGCATGTTCCGGCCGCTCATCTCCTCCCCTCCTTTTCTATTGGGCGGCGGTTCAGTGACGCTGCTGTGACGTCGCTGTGACGCTGAACGAACCGCCCCCTTAGAAAGGAGGCAGTTCGCTGGTCACAGTGACATCGTAGAGCAGGTATGTGCGTGTGACGCTGCTGTAGCGATAATGTCCTCTACGGCAGCTATCACCACATATTGGCCGTGCGACGGGGGCGGGTGCTAGCGCGCTGGACATCGCTAGCAAATGCTCCAAGTACGCAACCCCCCTCCACAAACTTTCACACCCTCGTAGAAATATCAAACACTTTGATTTACACTCCCTTTCTCAGTCCCTTCTCCCTCTTGCAGACATTGCTTCTCTACAAGATGCAGATGCTGCTGCCACTTTATATAACACCACCATCTCTGCAGCTCTTGAATTGGCCGCCCCCTCACACACACCAAAACCTGTACAATCAACAGGCAACCGTGGCACACGAGTCAGACAAAAGAATTGAGACGGGCTTCCAGAATCGCTGAGCACAGATGGAAGAGGTCTCATTCCGCTGAGCACTTTGTCACATACAAACAGCCCTCACCACTTTCAAGTCTGCACTCACTACTGCAAAACAAACCTACTTCTCATCTCTCATATCCTCTCTATCTCACAACCCTTTTAACTCTCTCCTCCATCCCCCGCCACAACCTCCCTCTCCTCTCATCTCAGCTGAAAACTTTGCCTCTTTCTTCAAGCATATTGACAATTATCAGAGAAAGCTTTGGCCCACCACAGCCCCTCCTCACAACTACTCTGCCTTCTTCCTCCAAATCCAGCTTCTCCACCATGACAGAAGATCATCTTTCCACTAGACTCTGAAGATCACATCTCACCACCTGTCCGCTTGATCCACTCCCATCCCACCTCATCCCCAATCTCATCACAGTCTCCATCCCAACCGTAACCCATCTCTTCAACCTATCACTAACAACTGGTGTATTCCCTTCATGCTTTAAACATGCCTCCATTACACCCATCCTCAAAAAGCCCTCCCTTGACCCTTCCTCTGTGTCAAACTATAGCTCCATATCACTTCTCCCCTATGCCTCAAAACTACTGGAACAGCAGGTCCATCTTGAATTTACCTCATACCTCGCTTCCTGCTCCCTCTTTGATCAGCTACAATCTGGCTTCCGACCGCATCATTCCACTAAAACTGCCCTAACTAAAGTCACTAATGACCAAAGCCAAGTGACACTCCTCTGTCCTCCTCCTCCTGGACCTGTCCTCTACCTTTGACACAGTAGACTATTCCCTTCTACTACAAATTCTCTCATCTCTGGGCATCACAGACTTGGCCCTATCCTGGATCTCCTCATACTTAACCGACTGAACTTTCAGCATCTCCCACTCTCATACCACTTCCTCATCCCGCCCCCTATCTGTTGGGGTCCCCCAAGGTTCAGTTCTAGGACCCCTGCTGTTCTCCATCTACACCTTCAGCCTGGGACAACTCATAGAGTCCCATGGCTTTCAGTATCACCTCTACGCTGATGATACGCAGATCTACCTCTCTGGACCTGACATCACCTCCCTACTAACCAGAATCCCACAATGTCTGTCTGCTATTTCATCATTTTTCTCTGCTCGATTCCTAAAACTGAACATAGACAAAACGGAACTCATTATCTTTCCTCCTCCCCCCACCTGATGCATCCATCAATGTCAATGGCTGCTCACTTTCCCCAGTCCCACGTGCTCGCTGCTTAGGAGTAACTCTAGACTCTGCTCTCTCTTTCAAGCCACACGTCCAAGCCCTCTCCATCTCCTGCCACCTCCAACTCAAAAACATTTCCGTGATCCGTGCATTCCTTACCCATGAAGCTGCAAAAACCCTAGTGCATGCCCTTATTTTCTCCCGCCTGGATTATTGCAACCTCCTGCTCTGTCTCCTCCCCTCTAACAGTCTTGCACCCCTAAAATCTATTCTAAACTATGACTCCCGACTAATCCACCTGTCCCCCCGCTACTCCCCGACCTACACGTAACCTTCGATCCTCACAAGATCTCCTTCTCTACTCCCCTCTCATCTCCTCTTCCCACCATCGCATCCAAGATTTCTCACGTGCATTCCCCATACTCTGGAATGCTCTGCCACAACATATCAGACTCTCGCCTACCTTGACAAGCTTCAAAAGAAACCTGAAGACCCACCTCTTCTGACAAGCCTACAACCTGCCATAACCCTCAGTCTCATACAGCGCCACACGACCAGCTCTACCCTCACCTACTGTATCCTCACCCATCCCTTGTAGACTGTGAGCCCTTGCGGGCAGGGACCTCCATCCTCCTGTACCAGTCTGTGCCTTGTATTGTTTATGATTATTGTACTTGTCCCTATTTTGTATACCCCTTTCACATGTAAAGCGCCATGGAATAAATGGCGCTATAGTAATAAATAATAATAATAATAATAATAATAATAATAATAATAATAATAATAATAAATAAACACAAACACCCCAAAATCCTTTATTTGAAATAAAAGACCAAAAAGCGCCCTTTTTCACCACTTTATTAACCTCCCAAACACCCCTCCAGGCCGACGTAATCCACACGAGGTCCCACGATGTTTCCAGCACTGCTACATCCCTGTCCTGTTACAGCGAGCACCATAGCCTGCTAACAGCAAACAGTGGCGCGATGAGAATGAGCTCTGACATCAGTGCTGCGACACAGGGAGTAGTGCGGGGCCCGCAGCTGTGACGTCAGAGGTTCACCCGAGTTCATTCACATAGTGCGGCTGTCTCTGTGTTGTGACCTGATTTGCGGTCACAGGTGAAGAACTCCAGCTGTGATCGGAAATCACCAGAGTGACAGCACAGCAGATTGCGCTGCTCACTTCAGTCACTCGGTTGATTTGATGTCACAGGAGGACTCCAGCCGTGGCCGCGGGTAACCTGAGTGACGTCACCGCTGATAGAGCGACTCACTTCAGTTGCTGGATGGAGCCCGCAGTGAGCAGTTTTGTTCTATGGTGCTCGCTGTGAGTGACAGATGAAGCAGAAGTGGAAGTGTCGTGGGATCTTGTGTGGATTACATCGGACCTAGAGGGGTGTTTGGGAGGTTTAAAAGTGGTGAAAAAGGGTGGCTTTTTTTGTCTTTTATTTCAAATAAAGGAATTTTTGGTGGTCGTATTTATTTACTTTCACTTACAGCTTAGTAATGAGGGGGTGTCTCATAGACGCCTGCCATAACTAAGCTAGGACTTAACGGCAGCTATGGGCTGCTATTAACTTCTTATTACCTCGATTGCCACCACACGAGCATTCGGGATGAGCCCGGTAAAGTCCAGGGACTGTCACATCTAATGGATGCGGCAATTCCGAGTGGCTGCTGGCTGATATTATTAGGCTGGGGGGCTTCCAATAACGTGGGTCTCTCCAGCCTGAGAATACCAGCCCCCAGCTGTGAGGCTTTATCTTGGCTGGGTATCAAAATTAAGGGGGAACGCAGGCCGTTTTTTTTAAATTATTTATTTTACTGTAGGATATAGACCCGCCAACCAGCGGTTGTGATTGGTTGCAGTCAGGCAGTTGTCACTCAGCGTGGGGGTGCTTCTGACTGCAACCAATCATAGGTGCTGGTGGGCAGGGAAGCAGTGAATATGAAATAAGCCTAATGAGCTGGTGCAGTGAATACGAAATGAGGCTAATGAGAAGCCGCCACATTCAGTAGCAGGAGAGGCCATGGGAGCAGTGTAAACGTTGTGCTGGTGATTGGTGAGTATGAGGCAAAGAGAGACAGAGAGAGAGAGAGTGAGAATGGAGAAAAGTTGGTGACCTACGTTTTGGTTGACAAAAATGCATCCAAAAATCAACCAAAACGTGGTGCAAACGCACAACTAACATTTTGGTTGCATTTTGACACACCTCATTCATTTAAATGGGTGACAAAATGTGACCAAAACGCAATAAAGAAGTGACATGCTGCTTTTTTTAGGCAAAGATTTTGACAAATATTTGACAAACAAAACAATGCCTAAAAAAAAGCAACATGCGCATGGAAATTCTGATTTCTCATAGACTTTTCTGGGGAAGCAAAAGCATGCAGTTTGTCACTGACACAGTGCAGTTTAAAAAGCAACCAATACACAAGAAAAAAACGCAACTGTAGAATAGTGACTGCAGCTCTGGAAGTGACTGGAGGATAAGGCTATATTCACACGCTGCATCTTTTACTGCATTTTTCGTGCATTTTTGACGTCACAAAGATGCACCTAAATGCATGCATTTCCTTCTCCCAGCAAAGTCTATGAGATTTCTATTTTGCTGTCTGCACAGTGCATCTTTTTTTGACTGCATCTTAGCTACGTTTTTGAAGACGCAGCCAAGATGCAGCATGTCAATTCTTTTTGCATCTTGTCCCTGCGTTTCAGAGGACTGGCAGAATAATCCCCCACTGACTCGAGGTCGGTAGGGGATTGATCTCTGGTATGTGGCTAGATGTCAATTCCCATAAAGTCAATGGGGTCCAGAATTTGGGGCAAAGGGGTGGGAACAAGCAATTCACACTTACCAAATCACCGATGCGACTATCACACTGCTCCCATGGCTGGTCATTCACTTCCCGGGCAGCTCATTACCTTCATTGAATATGCACTGCTTCCCCCGCCCACTGGTGGCTGTGACTGGTTGCAGTGAGATGCACTTCCAAGCTGAGTGACAGTTGTCTGACTGCAACCAATCACAGACGCCAGTGGGCGGGTCTATATCACACAGTACAATAAATAAATAATTTAAAAAAACGGCATTTGGTCCCCCCAAATTTGATATCAGCCAAGATAAAGCCTCACAGCTGAGGGCTGGTATTCTCAGGCTGGGGAGACCCACATTATTGGGAGCCCCCAGCCTAAAAATATCAGCCAGTAGCCGCCCGGAATTGCCGCATCCATTAGATGCGAGAGTCATGGGACTTTACCTGGCTCATCCCGATTTTCCTGATGCGGTGGCAATCAGAGTAATAAGGAGTTAATGCAGCCCATAGCTGCCACGAAGTCCTAGATTAGTCACGGAAGGCGCCTACCCAAGACACCCTGCATCACTAATCTGTAACTGAAATGAAATAAACATAAACAACGAAATAATGCTTTATTTGGAATAAAAGACAAAACACCACTCTCTTTCACCACTTTATTAACCCCAACACAACCCTCCAGGTCCGACGTAATCCACACAAGGTCCTATGACGATTTCAGCACTAGTACATATCTGAAGCTCACAGCGAGTGCCATACAACAGGACTGCCTGCTGTGAAGTTCAGTCTGCAACTGAAGTGAGCCATGCACTCAGCGGTGACGTCACTCATGTTAGCTGTGGCAACAGCATGGCCACAGCCTAAACCTGTGACAGCAAATCACTTGAGTGACGTCCCAGTGATTGCGCTGCTCACTTCAATAACTTGGGTGATTTGCTATCATAGGTGGAGGACTCCAGCTGCGGACGTGGGTAACCTGAGTGAAGTCACCGCTGATCATGCGGCTCACTTCACTTGCTGAGTGGAGCTCACAGCGGGCAGTCATGTTGCATGGCGCTCGCTGTGAGCATCAGATGTAGCAGCACTGGAAGCATTGTGAGACCTCTTGTGGATTACGTCAGACCTGGAGAGTTGTTTGGGGGGTTAATAAAGTGGTTAAAGAGGGCGCTTTTTTGTCTTTTCTTTCAAATAAAGGATTTTTTTGGGCTGTTTGTGTTTATTTACTTTCACTTACAGATTAGTGATGGGGCGGGGTCTCATAGCCGACTGCCATCACTAATCCAGTGGCTGCTGTGGGCTGCCATTAACTCCTTATTACCTTGATAGCCACCGCACCAGGGCAACGGAAGAGCCAAGTCCAGCTCCAGAATTGGTGCATCTCATGGAAGCGCCACTTCTGGGGTGGCTGTGGGCTGCTATTGTTAGGCTGGAAAGGGGCCAAATAACTATGACCCTTTCTACCCTAATAATATTAGCCCCCAGTTGTCTGCTGCTCCTTGGCTGGTTTTAGAAAAATGGGGGTGACCCCACATCATTTTTTAAAAAAAAATAAATCAAATAATTAAAAAAAAAAAAAAGTGAGGGATCTATATTTTTCCTAACCAAGGTTTTCCAAACAGCTCATGGTTGCAAAACGCAGCAGCTGCTGTTCTTGTGCTGGACATGAAAAATGGGGGGGACCCCACGTCATTTTTTTAACTAAATTACAAAAAAAAACAAAAAAAAAAAACAGCTGGCCAAAATAGCTATCCCTTAAGCTATTAAGCTATTCTGTTATTTATTTCTATCTATTCTATATGTTCTTTCTTATTATCTATTCTATATGTTCTTTCTGTTATCTATCTCTCTATTATCTGTTTTCTATTATGTATCTAAAAAAAACAACCCGATTCACACAGAATAGCTATAGACAATGATAAAATACATAATTTTATTAATTCAACATTAAAAAACCAAAAGACAGATAGAGGGGTAGATAGATAGGTAGATAGATAGAGGGATAGATAGATAGATAGATAATAGATAGATAGATGAAAGATAGATAATAGATAGAGAGATAGATAGATAGAGGGATAGATAGAGGGATATCTAATAGATAGATAGATAATAGAAAGATAGATGAAAGATAGATAATAGATAGAGAGATAGATAGATAGAGGGATAGATAGAGGGATATCTAATAGATAGATAGATAATAGATATGTAATGGGGTCAACAAGTCCGACTGTATCCCTTCTGTAGAAATGGCTTTGAATACTGTTCCAGCAATTGCCCACAAGGGGGCAGCGGCGTACTGTACAACGACAAACACAGAGCTGGGAAATTCCCCACAGGAGCTGGTGTGTGAAAAACCAGAAGAGAAGACGCGGGAAAGGGTTGTTCAGCTCCGGAGCTCAGTGAGGAGAGTCCTGCGTGTGGTCTCCCTGAAGAGAGGGCTCGTTTTGCCGCAAAAGTCAGGAAGAAATCACCCGGTGAAAGCAGTTTCTGTCACTCCCAGTCTGCAGAACTTTGTTTTCCTCAGGGAGTTAACCGGACTACCGAGCACCGCCATCTGAGTGTAATTGCAGGGACTGTGACCTGCCTTCTTCTGCCCGGCGTGCTCCGGGACCAAAAGACTACTTATAATCCGTCACCAGCTGGGGAAGATAAAAGAAAAGAAAAGACCGAGGAGCTTCATCTCTCCAGCGCTGCACCGGGACCCATCACCGCGAGACCCCAGGCCTGCGACGTGGGAGCGACATCTTCTTTCGGGATAGACTGGTACGTGTTTGTAGGGAAAGTTAGGGAAAGTTGCCGCCATTTTTTGTTGTTGTTTTTTTTTCTTGCTGCATACCCGGAAGGAGTGAAAGTCCAGGGGCTTCCTATACCCATGTGTGCAGATAGCTCAGTTGATTGTATTATAAACATGTTTCCTAGTAAAGAAATGTTACTACCGGTAAAATCTGAGTATGGGGATTTTGTTGGAATAGAGCATACACACACACCCGCGGCCCTCCCATCGGTCGCTTCATGTGGCGTAGTCGGCAGGATGTGTGACCAACAAAATCATCCCCCGGTAGTAACTTATAACCAGACAGCTCCCCCGCTGTCTATTGTCAATCAGGTGAGGAAGTTTGACGGACGGAACTATCCTGTAACGGAATGGACTGAACAACTTAAGATAGTGGGGGAAATGTATAACACTGACCCTAAGACCTTAGCAGAAATGGCCATGCTAACACTAGAAGGGGAAGCGTGGACGACAGTCAGGCTGGAGACGGTTAGGGGCCAGCGTACGTTGGATGACTTAGTGCGGGTGCTGGAGAACACCTATGGACCGACCACATATGCGGGAACATTGCGCTATATGTTTTTCCGGCGGACGCAACTCGAGTCGGAGGACATCCCTCAATATGCCAATGCCCTTCAAGTGCTACTAGAACAAGCCTGTAGAAAAGAAGAACAGATAGCTAGTACGGGTACCCGTGACCTGGTGTTGAGAGATCAGTTTGTGACCGGATTGAGAGACCCGTACCTTAACCGCTCATTGCAAGATCTACTCCGGATAAATCCGGCCTTTACGTTCGCTGAGGTCAAACAAGAAGCTATAGAACGTTCAAGGGGGCCTGTCGTGGAGACACAGACATATACCGCGGCTTGCAGGTCCATATCTGATATCGGGACGCCGAACAGCAACACGGAGGAACTGAAACAGATGGTGGCAGAGTTGCAGAAACAGGTGTTACAGCTCACCTTAGATCAACAGGCGGGCCGGCAAGCGAGACAACAACCCAGCCGGCCGATGGGAAGATGCTGGACATGCGGCGATCCCCGCCATAGAGCCAACCGTTGCCCTCAGAACTTTCAAGCTCCTCCACAGTCCGATCTACCAGAACCAGCAAGTCAGGTCCCACAACAGAGGCCGCCTTTAAACTAGACGCCCCTGTCAAAGAGGCTCACTCGACAGGGGATGCCAAAGAGAGGGGTGTAGGAAAACAGAGCCAGCCACGGAACAAACTTGCATCAAATAGCCCCACCCTAGAAGTATTACTGGAAGGGATCGCCGTACAAGGGTTAATGGATACTGGGTCTCAGGTATCCACTATCTCCGAGCAGTTCTACGAAGAATGTCTAAAACCGCGAGTTGCCTATGACCCTGATACCGCCATCAAGATCAAAGCAGCCAATAATCTACCCATTCCGGTGTCGGGAGTTGCCTGGATGAACACCGAAATCTGTGGCCAAGATCTCGGGAAGAGAGGGATAATTGTGGTCAGGGAAGGCTTTGAACCAGAAACGCCCATGATTATTGGGATGAACATCTTGAAGGACCTGAATCTGGTGCTGTTTACCAAGAAGGGGCCCAAGTACTGGCAAGGAGTGACCGCACATAAGGCCACCCGCCGTGCCTTTCAACAAGTGGTCCGGACCTGCAACCTCCAGCGAATGACCGAAGAACAGCTGCCGCTGGCCACGGTCACCGTACCCCGCCATACTAGGATCACCTTACCAGCTGGAAAGGAGACAGTTATCTCACTACCCCTTGGCACCATGAGACAGTTTGAAGGCGTGGAGGTGCTGATTGAGCCGCGCTCCCCGAGGGAGGGGAAGCTGAACCCACTAGTCGCTCGAACTCTAGCAGTAGTGAGAAAGGGAAGAATTCCTGTCAGGCTGGGCAACACGGCTAATGTGAGCGTTGACCTAGAAGCCGGGACACAGCTCGGCCGAGTCTACGCTCTAACCGAAGAGGTGAACCCTATGAGCCCCCTCCAGTTTGTACCGTCTACAGAGGGAGATTGGACAGTGACGGTCTCTACCATGGCCGCTGTCGCGGGTGACACCAACGTGGGGCGAGAACTCCGAGAGAAGTGTCAGTTGGACGTATCCCAATACTCCAAACGGGAGGTGTCTCAGGTGGAAGAGCTACTCCAAGAGCATCAGGCGTCCTTTGCCCGGCACGACACCGATTTTGGGTGCACCACCAGTATCAAACACGAGATCCCCACCGGTGACACTGCTCCTATCCGTGAAAGGTACCGCCAAATTCCTCCCCAGCAATACCAAGAAGTGAAAAATCTCCTGAATTCCATGCTACACGCGGGAGTGGTACGGGAAAGCCAGAGCCCCTGGGCGGCGCCGGTAGTGTTAGTCAAGAAGAAGGACGGATCCCTGAGATTCTGTGTGGACTACCGCCGTTTGAATGCTTGCACCATCCGGGACTCGTACCCTCTGCCAAGGATCGAAGAATCCCTGACAGCCCTGAAGAAAGCCAAATACTTCTCCTCGTTGGATCTGGCCAGCGGATATTGGCAGGTACCTATGCATGAGAAAGATAGAGAGAAGACTGCTTTCATCTTACCCATGGGCCTGTACGAGTTTGACCGGATGCCCTTTGGTCTGAACAACGCGCCGGGGACTTTCCAGCGGCTGATGGAGCGCTGCTTGGGAGACTTCAACTTCGACTTCACCCTCATCTATCTGGACGACATTGTAGTCTATTCGGCCACATTTGAAGAACACCTGCAGCAGCTGGGCCGTGTGTTCAGTAGGTTGAGGGAACATGGCCTGAAGTTGAAACCCAACAAGTGCCGTCTTCTGCAGCCCGAGATCAATTACCTGGGTCACCGGATCTCAGCCGAAGGCGTCCAGCCATCTTCAGAGAAGATAGCCGCCGTACGGGATTGGCCGCAGCCCACAAACGTCAAGGAGGTCAGGGCTTTCCTGGGGTTGGCCGGCTACTACCGCCGGTTCGTCAAAAACTTCGCCCGGCTTGCTGCACCCTTGCAGGATCTGCTTCGAGGGACCACCAACAGCCCCAGAGGACGACTCATCCGCTGGGGACCCAGCCAGGAAGACTCCTTCCAAGCCCTAAAGGGTGCCTTAACGTCTCCCCCCATCCTGGCATATGCGGACTACAACCTGCCCTTCCAACTACACACCGATGCCAGTTTACAGGGTCTAGGGGCAGTACTTTCACAGGTCCAAGACGGCAAGGAACGGGTCATAGCCTATGCCAGTCGGTCCCTACATGAGGGCGAGAAGAACCCCACCAATTATAGCTCGTTCCGGCTGGAGCTGTTGGCCCTAACGTGGGCTATGGCGGAGAAATTTGCAGGGTATCTCACGGGGACCGAAGTACTAGTCCTGACCGATAACAACCCGTTGGCCCATCTAGAAAATGCGAAGCTCGGAGTCATGGAGCAGCGTTGGATGGCTCGGCTCTCCAAGTTCAATTACAAGATCAAGTATCGGGCTGGCGCTGAGAACCAAAATGCGGACAGCCTGTCTAGAGTGTCATACCCCTTACTCAACCGAGACCGGGATGAAGAATTAGAAGGGGACGAGACACCTGACTTTGCAAAGCTCGCCCAACAGATGGTGGATCACCGCCAGCTCGTTGTGGGCGAAGCTGGAACTCCGGTGGGAGTCGCCTTGCCACCCCAGGAGTGGTGCAGGATTCAGGACCAGAACCCCGATTGGGCTCTACTCAAACAATGGGTGAAACGACAGCAGAAGCCTCCCGCCGATATACGGGCGCAACTGTCTACCGGGACCTTGACCCTGCTCAGCCAGTGGGACCGGCTGATTCTGAGAGAAGGAGTGCTATACCGGAAGGTTCTCTTGTCACACATGCTGGAAGAATGCGCACAAGTTGTAGTGCCTGAACAATTGGCCCGTGAGATGGTGGTCCAGGCCCACAAAAGGAATGGACACTTCGGAATGGACAAGACTTTTCGGTGGGTTCAACAGTCCATCTATTGTCCGGGGCTTCGCAAGCTGGTTGAAGACGTCTGCCAGACCTGTCGCACCTGTGAACTACACAAGTCCTCTGAGCAGCGTGCACCTGTTCAGACAATTAAAACATCCAGACCCCTTGAGCTGTTGATGGTGGATTATCTGCTGGTTGGGACGGCGAGCAGTGGCTATCAGTATTGTTTAGTCATGGTGGATCACTTCACAAAATTCGCTGTCGCTGTCGCTACCAAAGACCAGACGGCTGAATCGGCTGCTCGGGCCATCTGTCGACAGTTCATCCATGTCTACGGGTGCCCGGAGAGGTTGCACTCCGACCAGGGGGCTTGTTTCGAGGGCCGAGTCATCGAAGAGCTGCACCAGATGTATGGGATCCAGAAGTCGAGGACCACTCCTTATCACCCACAAGGGAACGGTGCATGTGAACGCTTCAACCGGACCCTACTCCAGCTGATCCGCACCTTGGCCGATGATAAGAAAGACCAATGGCCTCAATTCCTTCCTGATTTAGTATGGGCCTATAACAACCAGGTCCACTCTGTGACTGGCTACACTCCACACACCCTTCTCTTTGGTCGCCCCGGAAAAGGGGTCCATGACCTGAACCTATTTCGCCCTGGAGTTGACGTCTGCCATAACTACCCCTCCTGGCTAAATGCTCACCGACAGAAGATGGAGACGGTACACCGACTGGTGAGCAAACAAATCCGGGGCCAGATACATGCTGATCCACTCCCCGTGCAAGAACAACCCTTGAAGTTGGGACAGCCAGTCCTGCTCCGTATCAAGAAGCCCCAAGGGAAACTTCGAGCCAAGTGGGAGACTGAGGTTTACCGGGTAATCGAACGCCCCTACCCCAACGGGCATGTATACCGAGTGCGGGGTGAAGACAATCACAGCATCCGCACTGTGCACCGAAATATGTTGCGGCCCTGCCGATCCCAGCCTGACTCCCCTACCACAGTACCCGGAGGGGATGACACTACCAACACGACTGACGACACGGACGTTTCCCGGCACAGTGATCACCTTGACTCTGAGATCAGTGACCTCCCTACACAACCCAGTTCTTTCCCCGGGGTGCTGACTGGAGTGGGGCGTAGAGACAGTGACAGGGAGGGGAACAACCGACCCTTGAGGCGCACTGACCGCACCACTGCTGGGATCCCGCCCGGGCGGTCTTACAGGGACCAGTACGTATGGCCCACTTCTCAACCAACCCCTGTAACGTCTGCAGTCATCGCTGCCTGGGAACCGACGGTAGTTGACAGGGACTGCCAACCTTTAAGTGGGGGGGTATGTAATGGGGTCAACAAGTCCGACTGTATCCCTTCTGTAGAAATGGCTTTGAATACTGTTCCAGCAATTGCCCACAAGGGGGCAGCGGCGTACTGTACAACGACAAACACAGAGCTGGGAAATTCCCCACAGGAGCTGGTGTGTGAAAAACCAGAAGAGAAGACGCGGGAAAGGGTTGTTCAGCTCCGGAGCTCAGTGAGGAGAGTCCTGCGTGTGGTCTCCCTGAAGAGAGGGCTCGTTTTGCCGCAAAAGTCAGGAAGAAATCACCCGGTGAAAGCAGTTTCTGTCACTCCCAGTCTGCAGAACTTTGTTTTCCTCAGGGAGTTAACCGGACTACCGAGCACCGCCATCTGAGTGTAATTGCAGGGACTGTGACCTGCCTTCTTCTGCCCGGCGTGCTCCGGGACCAAAAGACTACTTATAATCCGTCACCAGCTGGGGAAGATAAAAGAAAAGAAAAGACCGAGGAGCTTCATCTCTCCAGCGCTGCACCGGGACCCATCACCGCGAGACCCCAGGCCTGCGACGTGGGAGCGACATCTTCTTTCGGGATAGACTGGTACGTGTTTGTAGGGAAAGTTAGGGAAAGTTGCCGCCATTTTTTGTTGTTGTTTTTTTTTCTTGCTGCATACCCGGAAGGAGTGAAAGTCCAGGGGCTTCCTATACCCATGTGTGCAGATAGCTCAGTTGATTGTATTATAAACATGTTTCCTAGTAAAGAAATGTTACTACCGGTAAAATCTGAGTATGGGGATTTTGTTGGAATAGAGCATACACACACACCCGCGGCCCTCCCATCGGTCGCTTCAGATAGATGAAAGATAGATAATAGATAGATGATAGATAGATAGAGGGATAGATAATAGATAAAAGAGGGATAGATAGATAGATAGATGATAGATAGATAATAGACAGCTAGATATTGCATATTACACTCGCTGCAGCGAGGCCCCTTTAACGCTGTGAACTTTCTATGACCTTTTTTTAAACCTGTTGTCAGGCCCATGACGTGTTCAGGGACATTCGCCAAACAGCTTCTGATTGGAGGTCACCGTTGGCGCGAACCGCAGCTCCTATATAAAGGCCGAGCTGACTGATAGGCCCTTGTGGGTTGTAGTTGGAGCGAGGAGAAGTCGGTGTTGTGCAGTTACGTTCTTGGATCTGAGGAGTTATCGTTCGTTCATCGGAGAATTTATCGTTCGTGGATCGGAGGAGTAATATGATGGAGAGGGGATTTCCAGACAGCGTTATGGAGAAAGAAATGAGGAAGATCGGCCGCCATGGGGGCAGAGAGGACGGGAGTTCTGGTGGCGCGAGGTGTGGACCCCTGCTGGAGCGGAGCGGTGAGTAATGTGTTCTGTGTCGTGCTGTCTGTCCCGTCACTAGATGTGATCGTGTAAATCAGCGGTCTCAAACACGCGGCCCCCAGGCCCGTGCCCCTGTAGCATCGCGGCCGGTGCAGGGGCCGCAGTCACTGTCTGCGCTTTGTTAGATGAGTGTTTTGCCGGCGGCGCTGATATCTGAGTCACGGACTCTGCGCTCTCGCGCCGGCAAAACAATCATCTGACATAAGTCACTGACAGTGGCTGCGACCCCTGCACCGGCCGCGATGCTACAGGGGCACGGGCCTGGGGAGCCGCACGAAGCAGAGATGAGGCAGCCGAGGGAGCGCGGGACAGGTGAGAAGAATGGTGTGTGTGTGTGTGTGTGTATATGTGTGTGTGTGTGCGGGAAGGCACATTAACCCCTAAGCGACCTATGACGTACTGGGTACGTCATGGCTCCTTGGTACTTAAGGACCCATGACGTATCCAGTATGTCATGGCGAGATCGCGGCCCCAGTGGCTGCGATCACTTTGCATTGCAAATACCTTAGATTCGGGGAGGAGGGGAAATCAAGAGGGGTGGTTTCTCCTCCCCGGACCTATGGACGCCGGATGCGTTTTTTTGCACTGCGCCGGTTTGAGCAGTGCGGCTCAATCCAGCTCAAAAACCTATGCAACGGATGCGGTGAAAAAACGGATCCGTTACATAAGTTTTTCCATGCGGCCCTTCCGGTTTCTCACGGATGCGGCTTGATACTGAGCATGCGCAGTGCAAAAAAAACGCATCCGGCGTCCACAGGCATGCATTGTAAATGCGTTTTTTTCGCCACACAAAAAAGTGCCAGGCAACGTTCCATCTGGCGACGCATCGGCTAAATATGCCACATCCGGCAAAAAACGGTCACAATGCAAGGCCATGCGGCACAATACGGCGCTAATGCAAGTCTATGCGGGAAAAAATGCAACCGGCGGCAAAAAAAAAACCCCGTTGCATTTTTCTGCAGAGCGCCGTATTGTGCCGCAGAGCAAAAACCGGATGTGTCAGTTTTTTGCAATCGGACACAATCCAGTTTATTAATTAGCAAACTTGTCCCAACTAAAGGCCCCGTCACACTAAGCAACATCGCTAGCAACATCGCTGCTAAGGAACAACTTTTGTGACGTTGCTAGCGATGTTGCTGTGTGTGACATCCAGCAACAACCTGGCCCCTGCTGTGAGGTCGTTGGTTGTTGCTGAATGTCCTGGGCCATTTTTTAGTTGTTGCTGTCCCGCTGTGAAGCACAGATCGCTGTGTATGACAGCGAGACAGCAACAACTAAATGTGCAGGCAGCAGGAGCCGGCTTCTGCGGAGGCTGGTAACCAATGTAAACATCGGGTAACCAAGAAGCCGATATTTACCTTTGTTACCAGCCTCCGCCGCTCTCACTGCCTGTGCTGCCGGCTCCTGCTCTGTGCACATGTAGCTGCAGGACACATCGGGTTAATTAACCCGATGTGTACTGTAGCTAGGAGAGCAGGGAGCCAGCGCTAAGCATTGTGCGCTGCTCCCTGCTCTGTGCACATTTAGCTGCAGCACACATCGGGTAATTAACCCGATGTGTGCTGTAACTAGGAGAGCAGGGAGCCAGCGCTAAGCATTGTGCGCTGCTCCCTGCTCTGTGCACATTTAGCTGCAGCACACATTGGGTAATTAACCCGATGTGTGCTGTAACTAGGAGAGCAAGGAGCCAGCGCTAAGCATTGTGCGCTGCTCCCTGCTCTGTGCACATTTAGCTGCAGCACACATCGGGTAATTAACCCGATGTGTGCTGTAGCTAGGAGAGCAAGGAGCCAGCGCTCAGTGTGCGCTGCTCCCTGCTCTCTGCACGTGTAGCTGAGTGCGCTGATAACCAAGGTAAATATCGGGTTGGTTACCCGATATTTACCTTAGTTACCAAGCGCAGCATCTTCCACGCGGCGCTGGGGGCTGGTCACTGGTTGCTGGTGAGCTCACCAGCAACTCGTGTAGCGACGCTCCAGCGATCCCTGCCAGGTCAGGTTGCTGGTGGGATCGCTGGAGCGTCGCTTAGTGTGACATCTCACCAGCAACCTCCTAGCAACTTACCAGCGATCCCTATCGTTGTTGGGATCGCTGGTAAGTTGTTTAGTGTGACTGGACCTTTACATCAAGGAGCATCACTCCACTTACACAATCTAAGGGGCACTTTGCACACTGCGACATCGCAGGCCGATGCTGCGATGCCGAGTGCGATAGTCCCCGCCCCCGTCGCAGCAGCGATATGTGGTGATAGCTGGCGTAGCGAAAATTATCGCTACGCCAGCTTCACACACACACTCACCTGCCGTGCGACGTCCCTGTGGCCGGCGACCCGCCTCCTTGTTAAGGGGGCGGGTCGTGCGGCGTCACTGCGACGTCACACGGCAGGCGGCCAATCGGAGCGGAGGGGCGGAGATGAGTGGGATGTAAACATCCTGCCCACCTCCTTCCTTCCGCATATCCTACGGAAGCCGCGGTGACGCCGGTAGGAGATGTTCCTCGCTCCTGCGGCTTCACACACAGCGATGTGTGCTGCCGCAGGAGCGAAGAACAACATCGGACCGTCGCGTCAGCGTAATCATGGATTACGCCGACGCTGCACCGATGATACGATTACGACGCTTTTGCGCTCGTTAATCGTATCATCCAGGCTTTACACACTGCGATGTCGCATGCGATGCCGGATGTGCGTCACTTTCAATTTGACCCCACCGACATCGCACCTGCGATGTCGCAGTGTGCAAAGTGCCCCTCAGCCTTATCTCATGATTGTTACAATCAAAAGATACTCCGAGTGTATCAATGCACAATAAAGAATTCCATAAGCTTTTTTAGGATAAAACCCAAAACTTTATTAGGCAATCAAACATATAAATATTAAAATAAACAGGGAGACACACCTTGTTGAAGGACAGAAATATGCCACCGTTTTGAACACGCATCGGTATTTTCAGTCAGATAAAGCACAAGTATTGCAAATCGTTATTATTATTCTTTCATGTGTCAAACTATACCTGCACACTTGGTGATTAACAAATCACACTCACTGTGGTGGAATACGATAGTGATGCTGTGCATTTCTAGATGAACACCTTTATTCAGAGCATTGCCACTTGTGCTTCTGACTGTGCACATTGCAGCGTTTTCATCTGTGAATGATTGAACAACTTGGATGTGTGTCAAGACTGTTAATTACTTTTCATAATATATGTGTCTGCCCACATGTCTTATGGTGATGACTATATATAGTTTGATTATGATATTGGCGGTATATGTATACTCTTTACAGACAAAAGCCCTGATTTCATCTATTTTTATGGGCCAAATATAATATAATATACTTACCTATTTTGTTCAATCTGTGGGATTGTTATGAGCCTATAGGTGCATTGTATGTATATGCGGCTATTGACACACATCCATATTGTGGAGCATAGTATGCACAGGGCTTGAGCATGCTGACGGCAAGGCACCTATATGAATATAGGTTTATTATGCCAGAATAGCAATAACGAAGGGTGGAATTGCTGCCTGCAATGTTCATGTCTTGATAATTTTGGTTAAAATAATGATATCTTGCTACTAATAGTTTGACACATGAAAGAATAATAATAACGATTTGCAATACTTGTGCTTTATCTGACTGAAAATACCGATGCGTGTTCAAAACGGTGGCATATTTCTGTCCTTCAACAAGGTGTGTCTCCCTGTTTATTTTAATATTTATATGTTTGATTGCCTAATAAAGTTTTGGGTTTTATCCTAAAAAAGCTTATGGAATTCTTTATTGTGCATTGATACACTCGGAGTATCTTTTGATTGTAACAATCATGAGATAAGGTTTAAGACAATCCACTTTGTGCCTGGTGCAACGGATACGTCTCTGATTGTGTAAAAACTGAGGTGACGGATCCCATTTTTTTTTTTCTTTGTTTTTAGGCTGAGAGAGAGAGACCCCACCATCCCCGCACATACACCGGCACTCCCCCCACCCACCATCCCCGCACATACACCGGCACTCCCCCCACCCACCATCCCCCCACATACACCGGCACTCCCCCCACCCACCATCCCCGCACATACACCGGCACTCCCCCCACCCACCATCCCCACACATACACCGACACGCACCATCACTGCACATACACCGGCACTCCCCCCACCCACCATCCCCGCACATACACCGGCACTCCCCCCACCCACCATCCCCACACATACACCGACACGCACCATCACTGCACATACACCGGGACTCCTGCACGCACCATCCCTGCACATACACCGGCACTCCCGCACGCACCATCCCTGCACATACACCGGCACTCCCGCACGCACCATCTCCGCACATACACCGGCACTCCCGCACGCACCATCACCGCACATACACCGGCACTCCCGCACGCACCATCACCGCACATACAGCGGCACTCCTGCACGCACCATCACTACACATACACCGGCACTCCCCCCACGCACCATCACCGCACATACATCGGCACTCCCCCCACGCACCATCACTGCACATACACCGGCACTCCCGCACGCACCATCACCGCACATACAGTGGCACTCCTGCACGCACCATCACTACAGATACACCGGCACTCCCCCCACTCACCATCACCGCACATACACCGGCACTCCCCCCACTCACCATCACCGCACATACACCGGGACTCCTGCACGCACCATCCCTGCACATACACCGGCACTCCCGCACGCACCATCTCCGCACATACACCGGCACTCCCGCACGCACCATCACCGCACATACACCGGCACTCCCGCACGCACCATCACCGCACATACAGCGGCACTCCTGCACGCACCATCACTACACATACACCGGCACTCCCCCCACGCACCATCACCGCACATACATCGGCACTCCCCCCACGCACCATCACTGCACATACACCGGCACTCCCGCACGCACCATCACCGCACATACAGTGGCACTCCTGCACGCACCATCACTACAGATACACCGGCACTCCCCCCACTCACCATCACCGCACATACACCGGCACTCCCCCCACTCACCATCACCGCACATACACCGGCACTCCCCCCACGCACCATCACCGTACATACACCGGCACTCCCGCACGCACCATCACTACACATACACCGGCACTCCCGCACGCACCATCACTACACATACACCGGCACTCCCGCACGCACCATCACTACACATACACCGGCACTCCCGCACGCACCATCACTACACATTCACCGGCACTCCCGCACGCACCATCACCGCACATACACCGGCACCCCCCCACGCACCATCACCGCAAATACACCGGCACTCCTGCACGCACCATCACTGCACATACACCGGCACTCCCACACCCACCATCCCCGCACATACACCGGCACTCCCGCACGCACCATCACTACACATACACCGGCACTCCCGCACGCACCGTCACTACACGTACACCGGCCCTCCCGCACGCACCATCACTGCAAATACTCCGGCACTCCCGCACGCACCATCACTGTACATACACCGGCACTCCCGCACGCACCATGACCGCACATACACCGGCACTCCTGCACGCACCATCACTACACATACACCGGCACTCCCTCACGCACCATCATTGCAAATACACCGGCACTCCCGGGGGAGTTAAAGGGGTTAACCAGAAGCACAATGTTATTAAAGATAATTTGTCTAATAGAGTAGATCTTACAGTATATGTAATGTGCAACTTTTACCTATTGTAGATTAAGGTGTCAGATCTGCTTTAGAATAGAATTTTGTTGCTTTAAAATATTCTAATTTAAAATAAATACTACCAAGTTTGCATTAAGAATATTTTATATTTTTTCTGTTTATAATTATTGTTTATAAAACAATGTGATCGGCAGTGCTGAATGGGTGTGGATGGGGAGTGGTTATGGGCGTGACTAGTTGTGAAATGGGTATGGTTAGGGGCGTGGCCTAAAATCGCCGTGGCGCACACATAGCGTGACACACAGTTTGGCCCTCTTTCCTTTCTTGGAAAGTTTGGAGGTATGTGTCTGTCCTCAGAAATAAAAATGGACCCCAAAATGTGTTGTGTAATTTCTGCCAATACCCTTGTGAAAATGAGAAAATTGGAACTAAAGCAAAATTTGTATGTCAATGTGTGTTTTTATTTTCATGGCTCAATGTTATAAAACTTTGTGAAGGATCTGGGGATTTATGGTGCGCACCACGTATCTAGATGAATTCCTTGAGGGGTTTAGTTTCCAAAATGGGGTCACTTGTGGGAGTCTTCACTGTTTGCACATCAGGGGCTCTACAAATGCAGCATGCTCTCTGGAATAGATAGCAAATTCCGCTCCGTCCCTTCCAGACCCCACCTTGCGCTCGCACATCGTTTTTCCACTAAATATGCAGTATCAACATACTCAGGAGAAATAGGACAGAATTCTATGCTCCATATTATTTCTCCTGTAACCCTTGTGAAATGGAACAATTTTTTGCTAAATAAACACATTTTTGTGTGAAAAATTAAAATGTTAATTTAATGTTCAAAATTGCTTTAATTAGTGTGAAGCATCTAAAGGGTAAATAAGCTTCTTGGATTTGGTTTTGACTACTTTGAGGGGTGCAGTTTTTTAAAGCTGTCACGTTTAAGTATTTTCTGTCACATTGGCCCCTTAAAGTCACTCCAAATGTGAAGTGGTCCCTAAACAAAAAATTAGTTTGAGAAACTTTTAACCCATCTAGATTACTGAGAAGCAAATTGTTCCAAAACTGCTGCTGTTGTAAAGCAGATGTAAATGATGCTTATGACCTCACTGAGGAGAAGATGGAGAAATCTGACCGCCCTCGGATGGCAATGTGTCCCTCGCACCATAGACCTGAATGAGTCTTATCCGATTGAATGGCAAATTGTAGCCGGCACCAAGAGGTTCTGTCAGTAAAACAACAAATTGGGCCTCAGCACTGGCCCTCTGAAAAACGTTGGGCCGAGTGCTATTCAATAAAAAATCCGCTAGCACTCGTCCAGCTAATCCGGTGGCGTGAGCCCTTCCATCCAATATTGCAGTGTCTCAGCAACTTCAGGTTGGGCGACGTAAAACAGGAACAGAAATGTAAATGAGGCCGAATGTAAAGATTGTATCTCATCAATATCTATGTCCACTTTAATTTTTAGGTATGAAGAAGAAAATAAAAGCCGGAAAAGATGGCGAGAGCAGACAGGAGGTAAGAAATCAATAAATAGCAACCAATGTATTTGTGTAAAAGGGGTTGTCTGTATAGATAGTCTGGCCGTATGTGAGTGATGATGTGACTGTGCATGTTGTCACCATTTCCAGGTTCCTCAAGTCGTTCCTTGCTGACTAGTCTCATCTGCCTTATCTCAATTCTCTTGTGATTGGTAGCCGGGGGTGAGGGACATAGTCCAGCACCCGCCTGACACGCTACAGAAAAGGGGTTTGCAGTGTGTGTTTGGGTTGGTGCTGTGGTGCGATACCTGAGTAACCGGGTACTTCTGGGCTGTCAGTCCGCTGCTGCTGCTGCTCCAAGGAACATGCTGCAGATTCACTCCCATAAGAATAAAGTCCACACTTGGGCCAGCTATAAAACACTTTGTCTTTACTGTCACCAGTGTCTTGGAAACACCAATCTTCCCCATAGGAGAGGCACCCATATTTCACAGGCATTGTTTCACAGTTCAACATGGCTCTCCCCATCACGGCTGTTCTCAGGGTCTCACCGGCATGAGAGTTTCTTCTCTACACTTCACTGTTCTCTGAAAGGCTATCTTCTACCGGGTTGCATCCGAGGATCCCAATCCTGCAGTGACGGTGACTGTCTGAAGACTAAGAGGTACTTTGCACGTTGCGACAACGCTACTGCGATATCGGTGGGGTCAAAACAAAAGTGACGCACATCCGGTAGCGACGTCGCAACGTGTAAATACTAGGAGCGGAGATGAACGAGCGTGAAACAGTCAAAAATCGCTGATCTGTGTCACGTCGTTCATTTCCATAATGTCGGTGCGTCCGCAGGTAAGATGTTGTTTGTCATTCCTGCAGCGCCACACATCGCTGTGTGTGAAGCTGCAGGACCAACAAACATCTCCTTCCCTGCATCTGCCGTCCACTGGCTATGTGGAAGGAAGGAGGTGGGCGGGATGTTTACATCCTGCTCATCTCTGCCCCTCCGCTTTGATTGGCCGGCCGCTTTGTGACGTCGCTGTGACGCCTAAAGCACCTCCCCCTTAAAGGAGGGTTTCCTCGGCAGTCACAGCGACGTCGCCGACCAGGTATGTGAGTGTAAAGCTGCCGTAGCGATAATGTTCGTTACGGCAGCTCGCACTACATATCACAGGTGCGACGGGGGCGGGTACTATCGCGCTCGGCATCGCTATCATTAGCTAGCGATGTCGCAGCGTGCAAAGTACCCCTAAGGTCCTTACAATAACCGCACTATTCACTTTATCCTTCTTGGCGCTATTCTAGTTCACTCTCTACTTCCAGGCTACCTCTCTGTAACATAATGCTTCAGTTCACCAGCTTCTGATTTCCTCCTGCCCAATGCTTCTGCCTGTTTCTCTACCGCTGCACCACTCAGCTGCTTCTTCACACCATCTCTGGCACTATCTGACTAAGGCTATGTCCGCATGTTGCATTATTTTCTTATGTATTGGTTGCGTTTTAAACTGCATTGTGTTATTTGACAAACTGCATGCGTTTTGCTTCCCCAGCAAAGGCTATGAGAAATCAGAATTTCCATCTGCACGTTGCATTCTTTTTGTCAGCGTTTATTTTGACATATATTTCTCAAAATCTTTGACCAAAAAAAGCAGCATGTTCATTCTTTTTGCGTTTTGGTCATGTTTTGTCACCCATTGAAATGAATAAGGTATGTCCAAAATGCAACCAAAATGTTAGCTGTGCGTTTCCACTGCTTTTTGGTTGCATTTTGTATGCATTTTTCTTCGGCGCTCTATTGGGAGACCCAGACGATTGGGTGTATAGCTACTGCCTCCGGAGGCCACACAAAGCATTACACTAAAAAGTGTAAGGCCCCTCCCCTTCTGGCTATACACCCCCCGTGGGATCACGGGCTGCTCAGTTTTCAAGCTTTGTGCGAAGGAGGCACACATCCATGCATAAGCTCCACTGTTTAGTCAGCAGTAGCTGCTGACTATATCGGATGGAAGAAAAGAGGGCCCATACTAGGGCCCCCAGCATGCTCCCTTCTCACCCCACTTGCGGTTTGTAAGGTTGAGGTACCTATTGCTGGTACGGAGGCTGGAGCCCACATGCTGTTTTCCTTCCCCATCCCCCTGAGGGGCTCTGAGGGAGTGGGATCTTTCCGGCCACCAAGCCCTGAGGCCGGGCTCCATCCACAGACCCATAGAACCTGCTGGATGTGGAGCGGGAGTGCCGTTCAGGGACAAGGCCCTGCAACTTTCAGGTACTCTGTGTCCCCGTATGGCAGGCCACGCACACTCCAGGCTTGCTGGGTGTGCTAGTGCGCCGGGGACTGTAGCGCTGTGCGCTGGGCTTATAGTCCCTGCAGATTACTGGGGGACTTTACGTGTGGGGACCGCCGCGCCGACCGCCCCTGGAGCGGCGGCGCAGCTGCGACTTGTAGTGCGCCGGGGACGCGCCGACCGCGCTTTTACGGCGGCGGCGCTTCTAACTTTAGTCCCCGGCTTTTGCGGCCTAGCGCCGCTTCGTTCCCGCCCCCACCCTGTCACTCAGGGAAAGGGAGAGACGCTGTTCTATAGTAGCGCCGAGGGCTGGAGCCTTATTTGCATTCTCCAGCCCCCTTCACTAGACACAGTGGGCGCCGGGTTCCCGCTCTTGTCTCGGGCACGCCCTCGGCCCGCCCCTCTCCTCTGGACGCCGGCAGCCATTCCGGCACGCAGAGCGGGAAAACGGAGACAAGCGCTGAGCTACCAGCACAGGATTCCGGCGCCACACACCCGCTTTTGTGCGGGCGGTAAGCGGCAACTAAAGTGCTGACCCACTAATGCCGAAGTGTCCTGTTGTACTTTTGTAAGGTCGCTATTCAGGATGCAGACCTAGAAACAGCAGCAAAAGATCAGGGGTGCTAAAGCACAGACTCTATATGCTGCTTGTCTTGCATGTGCTGCAGTGTCATGTGTCCTTTATGCTTGTATGCTTTACATTGCACTGTAAGGGCTATTCTTGGCTGTCTACCCGCCTAGATGGCTATACTGCGGCAGCAAACAGCAATGGTGCTAAGGCACAAGCTTTCAATGCTGCTTGGATTGCATGTACTGCAGAGTTTGTTTTCATGCTTGTACATTCACTGCATGTCGCTATTCTTGGCTAATGCTCCTTGATGACTAGACAACAGCAGCAGAAAAGCAAGGGTGCTAAGGCACAAGCTTTCAATGCTGCTTGGATTGCATGCGCTGCAGTGGTTATTTTCATGCTTGTATGCTATACATTCACTGTATGTCGCTTTTCTTGGCTAATGCTCCTGAATAACTAGACAACGGCAGCAGAAAAGCAAAGGTGCCAAGGCACAGGCTTTCTATGCTCCTTGTACTGCATGTGCTGAAGTGTTTATTGTACTTCATGCTTGTATGCCATACATTGCACTGTACGGTCGCTATTCTTGGCTAATGCTCCTAGATGGCTAGACAGCAACAGCAAAAAAAAAAAAAAAAAAAAAAAAAAGCATGGGTGCCAAGGCACAGGCTTTCTATGCTGCTTGTACTGCATGCGATACTGTTCCAGGACCCCCAGTGTGTGCAATTACTCAACGGGGTCTCTGCTACAGGTGGCCAAAAGAACCACCTGTGATCCCTGTCCAGGGACAGGGACGGAGTTGCAGTTTCCGCTGATATATTGTCTGTGACTATGACTAACATCTTACAGACTTTGCAGTCCAGACAGACCTTGGGCAATGTTGATTCAATGCCCCTGGCCACCCTGATTTCGAAACAAATCATGGCTCCAGGAGGGTCCCATGCATCCCAGGGTGCAGGCTCTGACACGGACGACAGTCCCAGACGGCCTAAGCGAGCTCCCTAAGAACGGCCCTCGACTTCATCACAGTACTCTCTGTATGATGATGCAGACGTAGCTGTTCAGGACTCTGATCCTGAGACCGCTCTCAATCCGGATACACCGGATGGTGACGCTATAGTGAATAATCTTATAGCGTCCATCAATGGAAGGTTGGGTATTTCTCCCTCAACTCCTCCAGTGGAGGGGTCAGCTTCACAGCAGAAGAAATCCCTATTTCGGTATCTCAAGCGTATATTGAGTACTTTTCTGGTCACTCTGACTCCAGAGAAGCAGTCCAGGAACATCACGCTTATCCCGATAAGCGTTTCTCCAACCGTATTGAGGATACGCGTTGTCTCTTCCCCCCTGACGTGCTCAAGCGCTCCAAGGGTGGATCCCCCAATCTCCAGGCTTGCGGCTAGATCTATAGTTGCAGTGGAAGATGGGACTTCACTTAAAGATGCCATTGACAGACAGATAGCCCTCTGGTTGCAATCTGTCTATGAAGCTATCGGCGGGTCGGTTGCCCCGGCATTCGCAGCCATAGAGGCACTCCAAGCTATTTCAGCTAGTATTGCGCAGAGGGACGCGGTCACATGTACATCTTGGCCGCAGTAGCGTCCTTCACCTCGCAATGTCGGCATTGCGACTCAAGCTGTTTATGCTGTCCTGGACTCTACGAGCCGTACGTCAGTGGCGTCCGCCAACTCCGTGTTGTTACGCTCCTAGTGTTAAGGGATTGGAGCAGATGCTGCTTCCACAAAAGTGCTTAACCAGATTGCCTTTATCTGGTGACAGACTGTTTCGTGAGCGGTTGGATTAAATCATTCAACTGTCCAAGGGTACGGATTCTTCCTTACCCCAGCTATCAAACAAGACCCATCAGGAGAAGGGACAGTCGAGGTTTCGGTCCTTCCCAGGCTCGGGCACGTCCCAATTGCCCTCGTCCAACAGGACTCAAAAGGCTCAGAGGGGCGCAGGTTCCTGGCAGGCTCAATCACGCCCGGAGAAGGCAGCCGGAGGAACCGCTACCAAGGCGGTTTCCTCATGACTTTCAGCCCTCTCTCTCCGCGTCCGCGGTCGGTGGCAGACTCCCCCGCTTTAGCGACATTTAACTGCCACAGGTCAATGGCCGGTGGGTGAGAGACAGTTTGTCGCAAAAACTTCCTCACCGGCCGAGCCGAGGCTCTTCTGCAGGCAGTAGGAGTCGTAATCCCGGTTCCTCCTCAGGAACAAGAGACACTTTTTACTCCGATCTGGTCGGGGTGACAAAATAGGACGACTCCTTCCGTTCCGTTCTGGACCTTAAACTGCTCAACAAGCACGTGAAAACCAGGCGGTTCCGGATGGAATCCCTCCGCTCCGTCATTGCCTCAATGTCTCAAGGAGATTTCCTAGCATCAATAGACATCAGGATGCTTATCTCCACGTGCCGATTGCTCCAGAGCACCGGCGTTTGCTACGATTCGTTATTGAAGACGAGCATCTTCGGTTCGTAGCCCTACCCTTCGGTCTGGCGACAGCCCCACGGGTTTTCACCAAGTTCATGGCAGCAGTGGGACCACTCCCGCACTCTCAGGGTCACCCTGTGATCCCTTACTTAGACCATCTACTTGTCAAGGCACTCTTTTAGGAGGCATGCCAACACAGCCTGAACATGGCGCTGGAGACTTCCCAGAGTTTCGGGTGGGTCCTCAACTTTTCAAAGTTAAACCCAATCGCTGGCATATCTTAGCTTGGGGTTTCACACTCTCTCAGCGATGGTGAAGCTTCCACTGGACAAACAGCGGTCACTACAGACGGGGGTGCAGTCTCTCCTTCAAGGAGACACCTCATCCAGAGGCAGTCCCTTTCACGCAGTTTCATCTGCGTCCACTTCAATAGAACATTCTTCGCTAATGGGAGGGGAAGTCGATGTCCCTACACAGGAACGTCCCCCTTTCTCAGACGATCAAGGACTCTCTTCAGAGGAGTCCACTCTTCAGATCAATTGTCTGGAGCTCTGGGCAGTGTATATTGCCCTGCAAGACTTCCTGCAGTGGCTGGAAGGCAAACAGATCCGAATTCAGTCGGACAATCCACAGCGGTGGCATACATCAACCACCAAGGCGGACTACGCAGTCGGCGAGCCTCCCAGGAAGTCCGCCGGATTCTGCTAGGGGTGGAAGACAGAGCATACACCATATCCGCAGTTCACATCCCGGGCGTAGAAAACTGGGAAGCAGACTTCCTCAGTCACCAGGGCGTGGACGCAGGAGAATGGTCTCTGCACCCGGACGGGTTTCACGAATCGGCACAACAGCAAGGTCCCGGTTTTCATGACGATCAAAGAGCTCTGGCGACAGGCATCTCACGGTCGGTCAACCGTGGGCACTACCAGACCGGCCAGACTTACTGTCCCAAGGGCCGTTTTTCCATCTGAATTCTACGGCCCTGAACCTACTGTGTGGCCATTGCGTCCTAGATCCTAGTGTCCTCAGGATTATCCCAAGGGGTCGTTGCCACCATGAGACAGGCTATGAAGCCCACGTCTGCTAAGATCTACCACGGAAGTGGAAGATTTTCTTTTACTGGTGCTCTGTACAAGGAGTGTCCCCCTGGCCATTGGCATTGCCTACTTTTCTTTCCTTCCTGCAATCTGGGTTGGAAAAGGGCTTGTCGCTCGGCTCCCTTAAAGGGCAAGTCTCGGCGCTATTGGTGTTTTTTTCAGAAGCGTCTAGCACGACGTCCGCAGGTACGCACGTTCCTGCAGGGGGTTTGTCATATCGTCCCCCCGTACGAGCGGCCGTTAGATCCATGGGATCTGAACAGGGTACTAGTTGCTCTCCAGAAGCCGCCTTTCGAGTCTCTGACGGATGTTTCACTCTCTCGACTATCACGGAAAGTGGCCTTTCTGGTAGCGATCACGTCTCTTCGGAGAGTGTCTGAGCTAGCAGCGCTGTCATCCAAGGCTCCCTTCCTGGTGGTCCACCAGGACAAGGTAGTGCTGCGCCCCATTCAGGAGTTTCTCCCTAAGGTAGTATCCTCGTTTCATATTAATCAGGATATCTCCTTACCTTCCTTTTGTCCTCATCCGGTTCACCGGTATGAAAAGGATTTACATTTGTTAGATCTGGTGAGAGCACTCAGAATCTACATTTCCCGCACGGCGCCCCTGCGCCGCTCTGATGCACTATTTGTCCTTGTCGCTGGCCAGCGCAAGGGGTCGCAGGCTTCTAAAGCCACCCTGGCTCGATGGATCAAAGAACCAATTCTGGAAGCCTACCGTTCTGCGGGGCTTCCGGTTCCTTCAGGGCTGAAGGCCCATTCAACCAGAGCCGTGGGTGCGTCCTGGGCATTACGACACCAGGCTTCGGCTCAACAAGTGTGCCAGGCAGCTACCTGGTCGAGTTTGCACACTTTCACCAAACATTATCAGGTGCATACCTATGCTTCGGCGGACGCCAGCCTAGGTAGAAGAGTCCTGCAGGCGGCAGTGGCCTCCTCGTAGAGGAGGGCTGTCTTGCAGCTCTAACTTGAGGTATTTTGTTACCCACCCAGGGACTGCTTTTGGACGTCCCAATCGTCTGGGTCTCCCAATAGAGCGCCGAAGAAGAAGGGAATTTTGTTACTTACCGTAAATTCCTTTTCTTCTAGCTCTTATTGGGAGACCCAGCACCCGCCCTGTTGTCCTTCGGGATTTTTGATTTGTTTGCGGGTACACATGTTGTTCATGTTGAACGGTTTTCAGTTCTCCGATGTTACTCGGAGTGAATTTGTTTAAACCAGTTATTGGCTTTCCTCCTTCTTGCTTTAGCACTAAAACTGAGCAGCCCGTGATCCCACGGGGGGTGTATAGCCAGAAGGGGAGGGGCCTTACACTTTTTAGTGTAATGCTTTGTGTGGCCTCCGGAGGCAGTAGCTATACACCCAATCGTCTGGGTCTCCCAATAAGAGCTAGAAGAAAAGGAATTTACGGTAAGTAACAAAATTCCCTTCTTTGTCAACAAAAACGCAGGTCACCAACTTTTCTCCATTCTCTCTCTGTCTCTCTTTGTCTCTCTCCGCTTCATACTCACCATTTACTGGCGTAGGTGTCACGCTACTCCTGCAGCGCCTTTCCTCTGCTTCTGAAAGTGCCGACCGCTCATTAGGCTCATTTCATATTGACTGCTTCCCCGCCCACCGACGCCTATGATGGGGCGCGTCTGACTGCAACCAAATGCTGAGTGTCAGCTGTCTGACTACAACCAATCACAGATGCCGGTGGGCGGGTCTATATCATATAGTAAAATAAATAAATAATTAAAAAACAAACAAACAATAAATGGCGTGTGGTCCCTCTCCATTTTGAAACCCAACCAAGATAAAACCTCACAGATGAGGGATGGTATTCTCAGGCTGGGAGACCCACGTTATTGGGAGCCCCCTAGCCTAAAAATATCAGCCAACCGGAATTGCCGCATCCGTTAGATGTGACAGTCCCAGCACTTTACCCAGCTCATCCTGATTGCCCTGGTGCGGTGGCAATCCGGGTAATAAGGAGTTAATGGAAGCCCATGGAAGCCTCTAAGTCCTAGATTAGTCATGGCAGGCGTCTATGAGACTCCCCCTCATCACTAATTTGTAAGTGAAAGTAAATAAACACTAACACAGAAAAATCCTTTATTTCAAATAAAAGACAAAAAAGCTGTTGCACAGCTTCTAGCTTCCCAGTTGCAGAACAAAGTTCACAGAGCAGATTACATGGGATAACAAGCTCTTACTTCTGAGAGAACATGAGGTAATGATTTGCACAGTCATACAGCATTGCATCAGGAAGTGAAAAATGAAACCAGGAAGAAAAGAAAAGACTTTTTACAATACAGTGAGTAAGGAAACTTTACACAACATCGCCATCTACCGTTAGATCAGCATAAAGTCCTCCGTCACACATATACAAAGAAATCCTCATCTGTTGCATATACCAACAAAAGCACTCTCTTTCATCACTTTATTAACCTTCCAACCTTCCCACCAGGTCGGACATAATCCACACAAGGTCCCACGACGCTTCCAGCACTGCTAAATCTGACCCTCACAGCGAGCGCCATAGAACAAAACTGCCCGCTGTGAGGTTCAGGCCGCAACTGAAGTGAGTAGCGCTATCAGCAGTGACGTCACTCAGGTTAGCTGCTGCCACAGCTGGAGTCCTCCATCTGTGACAGCATATCACCCGAGTGACTGAAGTGAGCTACGCAATCAGCGGTGCTGTCACTCAGGTGATTTCCGGTCACAGCAGGAGTCCTCCACCCGTGACGGCAAATCACCCGAGTGACTGAAGTGAGCAGCACGATCAGCGGTGCCGTCACTCAGGTGATTTGCGGTCATAGCTGTAGTCCTTCAGCCAGAATTGGTGCAATGTTAGGCTGGAAAGGGCCAAATAACGATGGCCCTTCCCACCCTAATAATATCAGCCCCAGATTGGCTGCTGTACCTTGGCTGGTTTTAGAAAAATGGGGGTGACCGCATGTCATTTTTTAAAAAGAAAAAAAAAAATCACTAAAAAAAGTGTGGGATCTCCTCTATTTTTCAGAACCAGCCAAGGTACAGCACACAGCTGAGGGTTGCAGCCCGCAGCTTCTGCTGTTCCTGTGCTAGATAAGAAAAATAGGGGGGCCCCAATTCAATTTTTTTTACCCCAAAAAATAAAAAAAACAGCTGGAAAAGCTAGCTGTCACTCTTTCGAGCTATTCTGTTATTTCTTTCTATCTATTCTATATATTCTTTCTTATTGTCTATTCTATATATTCTTTCTATCTAACTATTATTTTTATTTTTTTCTATCTCTTCTATCTATCAATTATCCTAATCTATCATATTTTATTTCTCCTTTAAAAAACTCACCCTGTCAAAAACGCATCCAAAATGCTTGCGTTTTGGATGCATTTTTTTTTGTCAAGCGCAGTGTTTGCAATTGTCAAAGTCTGCCAGAGGGTGCAATTTTTTTTGTCAAATCAAGAACGCAAGTTGCACACATACCCTTACTAACTCGGGAACTCCCAACCCCTATGCTATGAGGCCTGCTACACCAAAACTCCTAGTCCTGCATCTCTTGTGCAAGACTCCCTCCTAGCAAATAGGGAGCCCAATGCCACCTTGTCACAGCGACAGAATTGTGGCACAACTCACATAAAACTTACTCAATATACATTGGCAATGCAGCGCACGATGTCTTCAGGGGAGTACTGACCATGGGTAACCCTCTTATATCCCTCCCCTCTTTAACCTTGGTCATTCCCGACCAACTGGGCATCTGAAAAACATAAAAGCATGCACACATTCTACACTTAAAACAGTATCAAAACATTTCTTGATTTAAACATGAGGACTGTGGCCAACAACAGTACCCCACTCAGTCCAAGGAAGCAGTCTCTTTGTTTGGGACTTTGATTACCCACAAAATTGTTTTGTCATTATCTCCCACCAACTGCAAAGTGGGGGGCATATTTCTTTAAGAAAAATTCATCCACAAAGTTCTGGGGGCACAAACTGAAAAACACTGTCCTGTTTCCTGACCTGGCCAGCACATCGGGTCATCCGTTTCACTTTTCCCTCCTCCATGCTGCACAGGATAGGGCTCAGTCTCTCAGGGGCCATGGACTTTTCCCCCCATGGACTTTGTCCTGAAACAGGACAGGACTAAGTCCAGGGGGCAACGTCCATAAACAGGACATGATTAGTCCACAGGGGCAAAATGGGCCAAGTCCATGAGAGCTGCAAGGGACTCCTGGGCCGAAGTCACAGTCTTCCTCCTGCCCCAAGGGCTGGCAGAGTTCCCAAATCCAGCAGGGGGGCGCAACATGTGCCGAGCTTGGATTGGGGGGAAACAAAAAAACACACAGTTCAGACCACGAGGGGTATTACAACATCCCTCCACAATAATCAAAAGCAAAAACCTGGCCTTGTCCGGCCGCGAGGGTTATCATATTATCCCTTGGCTCACACAGGGCAACATCTCAGCCCAACAGAGGCTCATGGCCTTTAAAGGGGTTATCCGGCTTAATTTGCTTTTTTTTTATTATTTCCCTATGGGGCTACATTGGGGCAGGTAAGTAGATAGAGACCACTTACCTGCCCTGCTGTCAGCCCCTCTCCCCCGGCTCAGAGCGGTCATGTGACCGCTCCTGCCGCGATTTTGCTGCTTCCGGTCATTTCATGTCTACATGGGCAGGGCCATGTTGACATGCAAATGTGGAAACAGCATGTCGCCTCCCTGCTGGGCTGTACAGTGCGATGAGCCCCGCCCCCCTTCCCTGCACCCTCCCACACATTCCCCCGCACCTCCCCCTGCGCTGCTGTGGGGGTCCGTGACCTGGCGGCGGGGCCTGGCGGCAGCTGCCATGGTGTCAGCTCCAGCACCGGCCCCCCTGCTCAGGATCACACATTCAAATATACCGGCATCACAGATCACAGATGCCGGTACATTTGAAAGTGCTGATGAGAAGCAGCGCAGCGCTGCTTCTCATCTTGCACGCTGTCTGAACTCTCTTCAGCACAGCGGTGAAGTCACCACTGTGCTGATATGTCTAGAGCACAGACAGCGCGCGAACGTGCAGGAGCGGCGGGGACCGATGACGGGTGAGTATGTACTCCCTATGGGGTGGTGTGTGTGTGTGTGTGTATGCGGTGCACAGCCCGATGTGTGTGTGTGTGTATGTATGTTTGTGTATGCGGTGCACAGCCCGATGTGTGTGTATGCGGTGCAGAGCCTGATGTGGTGTGGGGTGCAGAGCCCGATGTGGTGTGGGGTGCAGAGCCCGATGTGGGGCTGTTATTTGCAATGCTGTAGTGTAGTGCGCTGCCCTGTAGTGCCCTGCCCTGTAGTGCCCTGCCGTGCAGTGCGCTGCCGTGCAGTGCGCTGCCGTGTAGTGTGCTGCCCTGTAGTGCGCAGCCCTGTAGTGTCCTGTAGTGTCCTGCCCTGTAGTGCTCTGTAGTGTCCTGCCCTGTAGTGTCCTGTAGTGTCCTGCCCTGTAGTGTCCTGTAGTGATCTGCCGTGTAGTGTGCTGCCCTGTAGTGTCCTGTCCTGTAGTGTCCTGTAGTGCGCTGCCCTGCAGTGTCCTGCCCTGTAATGTGCTGCCCTGTAGTGTCCTGTCCTGTAGTGTCCTGTACTGTGCTGCCCTGTAGTGTCCTGTAATGTGCTGCCCTGTAGTGTCCTGTCCTGTAGTGTCCTGTAATGTGCTGCCCTGTAGTGTCCTGCCCTGTAGTGCCCTGTAGTGTGCTGCCCTGTAGTGTCCTGTAATGTGCTGCCCTGTAGTGTCCTGTCCTGTAGTGTCCTGTAATGTGCTGCCCTGTAGTGATCTGTCCTGTAGTGTCCTGTAATGTGCTGCCCTGTAGTGTCCTGTAATGTGCTGCCCTGTAGTGTCCTGTCCTGTAATGTGCTGCTCTGTAGTGCCCTGTAGTGTGCTGCCCTGTAGTGTCCTGTAATGTGCTGCCCTGTAGTGTCCTGTCCTGTAGTGTCCTGGAATGTGCTGCCCTGTAGTGATCTGCCCTGTAGTGTCCTGCCCTGTAGTGCCCTGTAGTGTGCTGCCCTGTAGTGTCCTGTAGTGTCCTGCCCTGTAGTGTCCTGTCCTGTAATGTGCTGCCCTTTTGTCTCCTGCCCTGTAGTGCCCTGTAGTGTCCTGTCCTGTAGTGTTCTGTAATGTCCTGCCCTGTAGTGTCCTGTCCTGTAGTGTCCTGTAATGTGCTGCCCTGTAGTGTCCTGTAATGTGCTGCACTGCAGTGTCCTGCCCTGTAGTGTCCTGCCGTGTAGTGATGAGAGGTCAGTGCTGGGGCAGAATATACTGACAGGGAATGTGTGTGCAGGGGGCGGACAGAGGGTGCGGCTGGACACTGGGGTGGGGCTGGACACTGAGGCCGGGCGGTGCCAGCTGTGACTGGGAGGTTTTGCACAGGAGGTGGTCAGTTTGCTGGAGCTGAATGTAAACAAGAAGCTGCACAGAATAAAGAGATAATTCAAGAGGAACAAAAGTTAGAAAACAAAAAATAACAATGTAGGGGTGATTAATATGACAATACAGCACAGATTAGCTTAAACTCAAACATTTTTGTTATGTCGGACAACCCCTTTAACTTTTTCTCACAGGAGGGCAGTCGGGAACTGGCCTCCCCGTCCACAAACTGGCAATTTTTCAATTGTCCTCAGCCACTTCCAGCCTTCTTCTTTTCTGAGGTCAACCTCTTTTTACATGCATCAATTGTATTTGGGGACATCGGGCGTCGCCATATCCATGGGTTTCTCATCCGGTCGGCTCCATCCGGGTGCTCCTGCTTCCCCCGGGGTCCTCTCCAAGTACATTTGGTAGACTTTGTCTCCGGTGATGATCACCGAGGGGGCTGCTGCAGCCGCTGCAAGGGATGGCGGATGTTCTGCCTGTTTCCGCGCCGGTCATTGGGTTGTCTGGTGCTCCCTCTGTTCTCTCAGGCCCGCCGGAGCCGCTGATCTAGTTGGCTCAGCAGCTACTGCTCTCTGTCGTTTCTCCATGCGCTCCGCCTCGGCCTCCGCAGGCTGTGTCACCCCGACCATGCACCATCCCTTTCGGCATTGCAGCTTTATAAAGGTGACCCTCTCTCCCACATAGAGGGTCCGCAGCCAGGAAAGGAGAGACGGCCTGGTCACCATGGCCCGGTTGACGTAGACCTGGTGACAGGTATACTCCTCCTCGATAAAGCCGTAGCCTTTGGTCCTAGTTGAAAGTGACTTCCCAGCCTGAGGAGCATTGGCAATCGAATTTGTGCCTTTTAGGACCGTCCTTCCAGTCCCGAGCCAATGCATCCGCCTGCATTCTCTCCCTCACAACTGCCTCCTAATCCTGCAGGGTCCAAGCTGTCACCCAGTCACTTGGGGGCAGGGCTGCTGCTGGCACCTGCTCGCGTCAGGGCTCACTGCCAGGTACGTGGCTTATGGGTCTCAGCAGCATGTCTCTCCCCCTGCAGTATTTGGGAGCGGAGGCCTCCAACGGTGCGGCACCAGGTCGGAACCAGGGCACAATCGGTCCTACCTCTTCAAGGCCTGACTCCTCCTCCGACTTCAGCTCCATTTCTTCCAGGGCTGGCATGTCTGGATCATCTGCTGGGGCCTCTGTCTTTTTCTCCGGGGCTCAACCGGCCGCAGGGGCTGCTTCCACATCTTCCGGTTCCGCCATCGTCAGCCTGGCCCAGCAGTGTATTTTTAGTTCAGTGCGGACAAGACCCAGGGCGGGGTGCGCAGTGGCACCCCAGCTGACATAGATGAGTGACTCCGCTCATGAATCTGCCGGAGTTTTGCTCACCAACTGCTCCTGGAGTCATCAGCTGGATAATCCCCGGCAGCTCTCGTGGGTCTCAGGAATTCTCCGTATCTTCCTCACACAACTTTCTTTCTCCTTGACATCTCACAAAATGGCGCCAGCCGACTTAGTGACACACGTTTTGTGTCCTGGGGCCCGCCTCTTCTGGTGCCAGTGGCCTGCTGCGTCACTTGTCCATCTCGCCAGCCGCGCCCATAGCCACGCCCCTCGCTGACACTGGAGGTCACTCACCAGTAGGCGTTTCTTCGGTGACCACACCCCTCTCACCTGGGTGCATTCTGCTCCAGGACGGACCTCATCTTCAGTGCCTCCGCTCTTTATGGCTGCCACTCCTCCGGACCGAGTATGTTTTCGCACCATTGAGCGCTGTCGCCTCCCACGATGGGCAGGGTCTCTCTCCCTCTGGTCACTCGTCACCATCTTGGGGTCCACGCTGTCGTCCGCCATCTTAATTTTCAGTCTCTTTATAACACAGTCCATTCGTGGTGCCTGTTGCAGCCGCTTCGCGTCAGGTGTTCCACAAACCGCACCAGGGATTTTTATTTATTATTATTATTATTTATTTATAGAGCACCATTGATTCCATGGTACTGTACATGAGAAGGGGTTACATACAGAACACATATACAAGTTACAGTAGACAGACTAGTACAAAGGGAAAAGGACCCTGCCCTTGCGGGCTTACATTCTATAGGATTTTGGGGAGGAGACAGTAGGTGGGGTGTAGGTTGGGCGGCGGCTCCGCACGTTGGTCAGGCGAATAGCTGTCACTGCTGGGTTCCTCGTCGTGGCAGGTGCTATGGCAGGCAGGATGATGAAGCGGGTCCCTGGTGGATGATGAGGCTTTTATTGGCCGTTGACACCTAAGCGCAGGGCAGTGGCGCTGGAAAGGTTGAGCCAACACAATCTCTGCTGGTTCAGGGTGTAGTTTACTCACAACTTCAGCTGCCAGCCTGGTCACACTGGTCACTGCCATGATGGGCTCAGGTTAATCCCAGATCCGGTCAGGGGTGATCACTGGCATTGTGAAAGGAGAAGGAGAGAGAGAGTGTCCTATTTCTAGGGTGTCCCCCTCAGCAGTTAGGTACCCCTGCTGAGCTCCTACTCCAACGCTCAGAGCCCAGTAAAATCCAAGTTTTCCAGAGAGATCTTGCCATAACTATGGTCTGGACTCAACTGTGTGAGTGTGTTGCGCCTTCCTCTACCACCAGTGGAACCCACCCCCCAGGTGGCTGGCTTCAGTGATCGGGAAGTCCCATAACCGTTATGACCACCCCCTTACTTGAGATAGATACAACACCTCACTTGAGGTGCAGTACCCTGTGGCGACCTGAACCTCAGGGGTGCCACACTTCCACCACACTCTTCCCTGGAATAAAGTGTCAGCAGTGACTTCTGTGCCCCTGATTGTCTTACTAGTGCAGTGTTGCCCCCAACCCCACCGTGTGCAGTTTTCCTTATGCAATCATTTATCCCCATGCGCCTCCTTCCCCCGTGCGCTGTCTTCCTAGTGCATTGTCACACCCCTATGTGCTGTTGTCTGCCCGCCATTATGCGGCCTTCATTGTGCTTTTTCTTCCCAGTGCGAGGAGCTAAGCGTCCAGACTGGCAGACACCAGTGGCGTCACCTGTGGGGCGACGCTGATGTCCTGTATCGCTGGGTATAATGACACTTCTCATTGCTCAGGACACTGGGGGAGACGCTGCACTAGGAAAACACCCAGGGAGACAGCAGTGACAGCGCCGCACATGAAACAAGTGTCACTGGTAAATCATTGTTTCAGGGAGGGGCAGACGCTGTGGAAGTGACACTGACACTGCTCCCCCCAATGCTTTGAGTATCCCAGCATGCACTGCAGTATTCAGACAAAAAATTAGGTAAGAAAAAAAACAAAGAAGCAGTTAGGGTAGATGGGGAAACGGTAGAACATTTTTACAGCCTAGTATATTAGAAAACAGCTTATATTATGGCACTAAATGTTTCAAAATTCCATGTCTGCTGGTGCGGTTTCTCTTTAACCCCTTCAGCCCCCGGGCACTTTCCGTTTTTGCGTTTTTGTTTTTTGCTCCTTTTCTTCCAAGAGCCGTAACTTTTTTATTATTCCGTCAATCTTGCCATATGAGGGCTTGTTTTTTGCGGGACGAGTTGTACTTTTAAATGAAATCATAAGTTTTACCATATAGTGTACTGGAAAATGGCAAAAAAATTCCAAGTGCGGAAAAATTGCAAAAAAAGTGGGATCGTACAATAGTTTTTGGGATATTTTATTCACGGTGTTCACTATATGGTAAAACTGATGTCTGGGTGTGATGCCTCAGGTCGGTGCGAGTTTGTAGACACCAAACATGTATAGGTTTACTTGTATCTAAGGGGTTAAAAAAAATTCACAAGTTTGTCCAATAAAAGTGGCGCACGTTTTGCGCCATTTTCCGAAACACGTAGAGTTCTTATTTTTTGGGATCAATGGCTCAGTGATGGCTTATTTTTTGCGTCTCGAGCTGACGTTTATAATGGTACCATTTTTGCGCAGATGCTACGTTTTGATCGCCTGTTATTGCATTTTGCGCAAAACTTGCGGCGACCAAAAAACGTAATTTTGGCGTTTGGAATTTTTTTGCCACTACGCCGTTTACCAATCAGAATAATTGATTTTATATTTTGATAGATCGGGCATTTCTGAACGCGGCGATACCAAATATGTGTATATTTATTTATTTTTTAACCCTTTAATTTTCAATGGGGGGAAAGGGGGGTGATTTGAACTTTTAGGTTTTTTTTTTTTTTTTTTATTTTTTAAAACTTTTTTTTTTACTTTTTTTATTTTATTTTACTAGTCCCCCTAGGGGGCTATAGCAATCAGCAATCCGATCGCTGATCGCTATCTGCTGATCACAGCAATACCACTGTAATCAGCAGATTCACTCACTTTGGTTTTCCCTCTGCTCTCGGCCGAGGGAAAATGAAAGTGAAAGATCATAGCAGCAGGCGTCATCACATGACCCTGTGCTACGATGGCAACCACCGATAGTCACGTGATAACACACGTGACTTCCGGTGGGGGCGGCGGTAAGTAACAAACATGGCCGCGCGCATTTAAATCTTGCTGCCAGACTTTGGCAGCAAGATTTAAGGGGTTAATGGCCGCGGGTGGAAGCGATTCCACCCGCGGCTAGGAGGCACACATGTCAGCTGTTGAAAACAGCTGATATGTGTGCCGATCCACGCCGCCTGCCCGCGGCAGGGGGCGGGGCTTAACGGGACACGATCTATGACGGATAGATCCGTCCAAGGTCGTGAAGGGGTTAAAACAATAAACCGTGCTCTACTCACTCTCCCTGGGTCCAGCACGGACTCTGCCGTTATTGTTTGCAGCGTTAATGACACGTTGACAACCAGTCAGTGAGCTCAGCATCTTTTCTCACTGCAGACAACAGCAGCCAGCGGCAGAGATTCAGTGCTGGACCAGGGGAGGGTGAGTAAAAAGCTAGTGGTTGTAAAAACCTCTGCATCTGGGTAAGTGGGGGTGCTCTGAAAGTAGAAAACCTTATTAAAGTGGATTCCCAAGGAATTTATAATTATACCCTATCAACAAAATAGGAAACCACGTACTAATAGTGGAAAGTCCAAAGGTTAGTGGACAATGCTTTGGAAAACCCAGACAAAGCAATTAAGGCTGAGCATGCACACCCCTGCTCCACTCATTGTCTATGGCACTGGTGAAGATATCTGAGCTCTTTATTGGCGATTTCCAGCAGTCCCATAGGCAATGGGCATTTCCACTATACCTGGACCACTGACATCTTTACACAATAATTCTCTACTCACGACAGATTTAACAGGCAACGTATTTCTTCACATGTCCAGAGGTATGGTGTCCATAATGAGGGATCTAGTGTCCAATGTGGGTATGAGGCCCCTTCATTCTTTCTTTCCTGACTACCGCAGTCCCGCAGGAGCTTGGCTTGGTTCTGAGCAATTGAAGAGTTTTATTAACTCCCTTTCACCACAAACAAACTTTTATAGGCCCTTGATGCCCTTTGAGTCTCTGTGTCTGGGGGGAGAGCCTATGGAAAACACCATTGCCCTGCTGTACAAAATGTTCCAGATTGAGTTGTCTGGACAGGAAGATGATGTCCCTTTCTTCTTAAAATGGGAGGTGGATTTGGGGAGACCCCTCACGCGTGAAGAACGCTCAAAAATATTACCCTTTACCCACAAGTCGTCGCTGGATGTAGCGTCACAGGAGCGGGGCTACAAAATAGTTTCTAGGTGGTATCACTGCCCCTCCAGAATTCATTCCATGTTCCCATCTGTCTCTGAAGAATGCTGGAGATGCGCAAACGATAGAGGCTCATACATCCACATGTGGTGGTCTTGTCCTCTCCTACAATATTTTTGGATAGACGTGTTTGCCCTTCTGAATAAAGTGTCATCCACTAGGTTTGAGCCGACGCCGGTACTGGCTTATCTATCCTTAAGCAATATCTCGATCGCCAACTTCAAGAGAAGTCTGTTAAGGCATTTTTTGACGGGGGCAAGGAGATTAATCCCAAGGTACTGGAGGCAGAACAAAGTGCCCTGGCGGGCTGAACTGGTGGCCGAGATTAACCAGATCTATAGGATGGAGGAGCTGGTCGGCCAGGCGTCGGACTCGGGGGAGCGAGTGTTCAGGCTGTGGGCTGTGGGTGCCGTGGATTATGTACAGAGAGACACCAGACCTGGTAATATGGCTTCAAGCCTCAGTTGGGGGCATGAGACCTCTGTGATTGTCCATTCCATAAAACAAAAGTGCCTGGGGCTGCACACGACCCAGACGAGACATCATCTTGGTCCTTCTTTTCTTTTTCCTCTCCCCCCTACATTTCTTCTTTTCTCATCTTTCTTTCCTCCTTGTACATTTTATGTTATGTTTACATAGTTAGACCGGATTGCCATCTCAGAGACTTTGTGCATCTACTTTGCCTCCCCTTTCTAAACGAGGCTGCATACATTTTTGCATGGGGGGTGGATTATTGGTCACCCAGTGGGCATCATCTCCAAAACAAAGCTATTACATGGGTGATGATGGTCTGACCTGAAGTGTGTAATCAAAGGAATTATTATGCAAGTAGAAAAGTGTTGTATTACTTATTACCTCCAAGATTTGAGTTATTCTACTCTATATCATATGTTGCCTATCCTATAACTTGTAAACCTGTTCTTTATTTGAATAAAATCTGCTTTACACAAAAAATATACACATATTTGCTATTGCTGCGTTCAGAAATGCCCAATCTATCAAAATATAAAATCAATTAATCTGATCGGTAAAGAGCACAGGGAGAAAAAAAATTCCAAACACCAAAAGTATGTTTTTTGGTCTCCACAACATTTCATTAAAATGCAATTACAGGCGATCAAAACTTCGCATCTACCCAAAAATAGAATAATTAATAACGTTAGTTCAAGACACAAGAAATAAGTGGTTGTTGAGGACCAGATCCCGAAAAATGAGAATGCTACAAGTCATGAAAAATGGCGCAACCCTCCCCCCCCCACCACTCAGATAAAAGTAGAACTATACATGTTTGTTATCTACGAACTCGTGCTCACCTAGGGAATCATACTGTCAGGTCAATTATAACATAAAGTGAACACTGTAAGTTAAAAAAAAAACACCGAAAAGCAATTGTGCAATTGCACTTTTTTTTTTTTTGCAATTTCACCGCACTTGGATTTTTTTTCAGTCTTCCAATACAACATGGGCAGAATGGTGTTACTCAAAAGTGCAATTCGTCCCGCAAAAAAAACCAAGCCCTCATATAGCTATATTGACAAAAAAATACAAAAAGTTATGGCTCTTGGAAGTAGAGGAGGAGAAAAAAAATGGAAAACCGGCGGGTGGTGAAGGGGTTAAAGAGAGCACAGAAAATCCAAAGCAAAATTGGGATAGGCGGACACCGCTAAAGACACGGCCTTACAATTTATATATAAGGGACTGGAGGGAGGTTTAGTTCTGATGGCCATTTTATGAGCTATGAGGCTGCACACAGAAAGGTGAGCAAGATGGCACTTATAAAAATTGTTCTTCATCAAACTCTGTTCTCCCAAATGAAATGTGTTGGAGGAGAGCAGCAGAACCAGCAACATAATTACTGGAAGTGGCCCAGGACAGAAGAGTGGCTTTATTATCGGAAGGGGGCAAGTATGGGGTGGAAGGGCATTATTATAAGTGGGGGCCCAGGACAGGAGGGGGGGAGGGTATTTTAAGAGGGTGCCCAGGAGAGGGCATTATTATATGAAGGGGCCCAAGATGGAGTGTGGGGGGGGCAATATTATAAGAGGGTGCCCAGGACGGGATTCGGGGAGGCATTATTATAAGAGTATCCATGAGAGTAGGGGGCACTATTATAGGGTGGGGGACATTATTATAAGAGGGTGTCCAGGAGAGGAAGGGGCCCAGGACGGAGTGGGGGGACATTATTATCAGTGGGTGCCCAGGAGAGGATGGGGCATTATTATAGAAAGGGGCCCAGTATGGGGTTGGGGGGGTATTATTATAAGAGGGTGCCCAGGAGAGGAGGGAGCCCAGGACGGAGTGGGAGGACATTATTATGAGGGTGCCCAGGAGAGGAGGGGGCATTATTGGAAGGGCCCAGGATGGGTGACAATTACTATATGGGGGAGAATGAGGAATGTTGATTGCTTTATGAGAAGTGGGGATTTTAATCCCTTCACCCCCGGGCGATTTTTCATTTTTGTTTTTTTCTCACCTTCTGAGAGCCATAACTTTATTTTTTTTCCCCATCAGTATTGCCATAGAAGGGCTTATTTTTTTGCGGAACAGTTTGTACTTTTGAATGACCTCATTTATTTTACCATGTAGTGTACTGGAAAACAGGAAAAAAAATCCCAAATGTGGAGAAATTGTGAAAAAAGGGAAATTCCACAATGGTGTGTGGTGTTTTTTTTTTCTCCTTCCACTTGTTAACTATATAGGAAATCTGATCTAGCAGTATTATTCCCTAGGTCAGTACACAGTTGTAGATACCAAACATGTATAATATTAGTTTTTATCTAAATGGTTAAAAAAATTCAGAAGTTTGTTCAAAAAAAGAATTGCGCTTTTGTTGCAATTTTCTGAGACCCGTAGCGTTCTTATTTTTCAGGATCTGGGACCCAGTGATAGTTTATTTTTTGCGCCTTGAGCTTATGTTTTTAATTTATTCCATTTTCAGGCACATGTAATGTTTTCATTGCCTGTAATTGTACCGCCCCGCGAGCTCGGCCGGCCGCCGAGCCGCTCGGATCCGTGCTCGTACGGTGGGTGGCTCGAGCTCCTCACGGACCAGGGGGTCACGTCGCTCTGCAAGGGGGTTGGCGCTACACGTGGGGACTTCGGTGGGGAGTTCCACGGCTGGGGCCGCGGTGGTTGGTAGGGGATTTAAGTTTGTGACGCCGCCCACGGGTTGTGGTGAATGGATGGACACCACCACTGCCATTGACTAGGCCTCCCGGGGACGGTGTTGCGCAGCTTGGTGTTGACCCCTCTGTGAGTAGGGGAGTGATGGTCCCGGGGGCCCGAGGGAAGGTGCTGAGGCGATGGAGATGGGCGCGTGCTGGGTGCTGGTGTGGTACGGCGCGGTGCGCGGCCCGAAGGCACTGGTGTACTCACTATGACACAGTACACTGGAGTCTCTGGTAAACCAAACGAGGTGATGAACAGTGCCTGCAGCCGGCTGCAGCTTCTCCCTTAACAGGTTGGTGGTTTCCACCTTTCTCCTGCACCTTTATAAAAACGGCAAGACCAGAAGCAGAGCTCGTAGTGTAGCAGCAGGAAGACATCTTACCTATCGCAGCATAGTGTATCCTCCGCTGCCACCAATGGTTTACATCCGGCCAGTATATATAGTCCCTCTCTCTACCCTGTCCCTGGGCTCCCTCCACATATTCACCTCCACTATGCTGCGATAGGTAAGATGTCTTCCTGCTGCTACACTACAAGCTCTGCTTCTGGTCTTGCCGTTTTTATAACACAATGTCCTTATGTTATTGCAGGCATTTCTCTGGTGCTCTCACCATTAGGTATGTTCTTCTTTTTCCCTTTTCCCAACATTAGTCACACATCCTCTTACTTAGGCTATTTCTCTATTCCAGTACAACAAGTCCTCACGCATTGTGTGGTTTACCTAACATACCACGTATGATTGGTTATCATACTACATATACTCAGGTCGCCACTTATTGGTATTTATCCCTTATAACAGACCTATCTATGTTTCAATTTCTCCACCACATCATCACAGATTATCACCTTTGTTATTCATAAAGCAGCATCTATCCATCTCTTCATCTACCTATGTGAGCCCTATCTACACTATATGACAGTATTCTACTGGTATGTATCCAATATTTATGCCCTGTTCTCTTTGCTATTATATCAGCTCTTTATTCCAATTACCTATTCCTCATGAACTATCACTTCTCCTCCTCCCTCTCCCCTTTTTTCACAGTAACATATATTCTTCCATTCCAAAGTGTTCTCCTTGACTACTCACATGTAAGTTATACCATGCTCTATCCTTATTGACATTTTTCCGCCCTTACCAGCTATAGTCCTCTGTATATTATATATCTCTTTCCTTTCTCAGACTTCACTTTAACTTTCTGGCCTCCAAGGTGCTACTAGGAACTTTTCCCTGAACTTCATAAATACGGGTATGTCTCTCAGATCCCTCCCCTTTCCCCTCTTGCTCATTTTTTCCCTTGAGCCTTCCTGTTCTCCCTTCCTTCTTTCTCTTCTTCCGTTTCTTCCCCCTCCTTTCCCCCCTTTTTTTCCTCTCTTCCTTTTCTTTCCCCATCTTTCCTCTCCCCTTCCTTTCTTAATTTACAATTCTCTTATTCTACTCACATCTTATACGGCTGTATATATCCTCACCACTTCTTAACATTCACATTGCGACACCTTCCCCTTCCTTTCACATCTCCCCAATAGGTAATATGTTGTTTTCTCATTTTTTGACACTTGATGCCTTGTCATGATGTAATTGTAAATCATTTCTTGTTTTTTCTTTTTTGTATCATGCATGTCCCAGTACTTATCTGTCCCTGATGAAGGCTCTTGTGCGAGCCGACACGTCGGGCAGTACCGTTTAATTGTGAAAATAAAAATCATCCAAGCATACCATACCTGGATTGTCCAATTTCTCTTGTACTGTGTGCCGGGGTCCTTCCTTACTTTAAACAATATGGGACAACCCATATGATGATGTCATATCTTTGGAAGCGTCTGATTTATTATTTCTGGTTTATTGGCAACATCTGAGTTAATTAGAGACACATCTGTGGATGTATTTTCATATACACCTGAAACACACTGCTTCTTTGTGTAGCATGATGGGAAAGTCAAAAGAAATCAACCAGGATCTCAGGAAGAGAATTATGGACTTGCAGAAGTCTGGTTCATCCTTGGGTGCAATTTCCACATACCTGAAGGTGCCTCGTTCATCTGCACATACAATTATACGCAAGTACAAACAAGATGGGAATGTCCAGCCATCATTCCGCTGAGGAAGGGAACAGGTTCTGTGTACCAAAGATGAACATGCTTTGGACAGACATGTGCATATCAACCCAAGAAGAAAAGCAAAAGACCTTGTGAACATGCTGGTAAGATTGTGTAATTATCCACAGTGAAACGAGTACCGTATTTTTCGGACTATAAAACACACTTTTTTCCCCCCAAATGTTGGTGGAAAGTGGGGGGTGCGTCTTATAGTCTAAATGTAGGGCTGCGGGGAATGAGGGTGCTGCTGTGGAACGGGTCATCGGGGGCACGAGCAGGCTGTAGCAGCCTGCCGTGACCACGTGGGCCCGCTCATTTAATATGCACACCCATCATCTCGCCCATCATCTCTCAGCGCTGAAGCCGGCGCTGACTGGTGGGCGGGGTGATGGGCGGGAAATGGGCGCATATTAAACAGTCTGCCCGCATGATAGGCCCTGGCAACTACAGCCTAGAGTGATCATATGCGGCTGTATTCACTGCTCCCCGCGCATCATCATCAGCGCGGGGTGTAGTGAATCAGTATACTCACCGGCCACGATCCCTGCAGCACCGCGATGTCTTCCTGTCTGTGCCGGCGGCAGCTGTGTGGAGGCTAGCGGTGCGCACAGCAATGATGTCATCGCTGTGCGCACGTGTCCACACGCAGCCACCGCCGGCACAGACAGGAGGACATCGCGGTGCTGCAGGGATCGTGGCCGGCTCCACACTCCAGCGGCGCTGCTACTGACACAGACGGAGGAGGAGCGATGCTGCAGGGAGTTAGGTAAGGTGAGTTTGAACGTTTATTTTTTCTTTTTATGTGCCACAGGATGCGGGCTGTATACCAGGATGGGGGTATATAGCAGGATGAGGGTATATAGCATGATGGGGGTATATTATGAGCAGGATGGGGGTATATTATGAGCAGGATGGGGGTATATTATGAGCAGGATGGGGGTATATTATGAGCAGGATGGGGTATATTATGAGCAGGATGGGGGTTATATGAGCAGGATGGGGGTTTATAAGCAGGATGGGGGTTTATAAGCAAGATGGGAGTATATGAGCAGGATTGGGGTATATGAGCAGGATTGGGGTATATGAGCAGGATGGGGGCAATATGAGCAGGATGGGGTATATAAGCAGGATGGCAGTATATAGCAGGATGGAGGTATGTAGCAGGATGGAGGTATATAGCAGGATGGGGCCACATGCCAGGATGGGGTATATAGCAGGATGCGGCCATATGCCAGTATATAGCAGGATGCGGCCATATGCCAGGATGACGGTATATAGCAGGATGTGGGCTATACCAGGGTGAGGGACATATACTGTATATACAAGGCAGTAGGATCATTACTAGAAATGAGCCACCCCCCTAGAGTTCGAGTTCGGTTCGTCGAACGGAGGACAAGTTCGTCGAACGTTCGACGAACCAATTTGAACCCCATTGAAAACAATGGCAGGCAAACACATAAAAACACATTATACATGTACAAATACAGTTAATAAACATTGTCATTAAAATTACAGGTCCCCGTGACGCGTCCTGCACTCTGTCTCCCGCCGCTTTTCCTTCTGATAATCGCTGCGTCCTCCCGGTAACCAGCACTGATGATAGGATCTTCCATGACGTCAAAATAGCATGTGACCAGTCACGTGTCTATTATCTCATTGGCTACAGACTGGTAACATGGCTAGACATTATGCTAGGTCCTGTCAGTGCATCTCTCCGGTACGCGGTGCTCGTTCCAGCATCTCCGTGTACCTGCAAAATGCTCTGGCACATGGTCGGCTTCCCCGTTCCTGCATGTGGGCGCTCTTTACAGAGTCGGCCTACATGCAAGGACTGGCTGCCACAGCCGGTAAATAGCGGCAGCGGGAATCACGTGATCGGAGATTGTCGTTGCTATAGTAACGGTGGCAGCTGTGACGTCACCGCTTACAGCCCGCAGCCTCTGCTCACTCACTGAGTGATTAGACTGCAAGGAGCAGCAGCGTCTTCCTCCCATGCAGTGCTGTCTAATGTAGCAGAGCTGCATGGGTTGAAGGAGAAAGAAGACAGAAGAGCAGGATCGTGGAGGGCTGACAGGGAGTAATAAACATGGAGTCTCTAATGTGTCTGTGTATTTATTTCTATTAAAGTATTTTTTCTCTGTGTGGTGTCTTTTTTTTTTTAACCCTTTATTGGAGATTCTTAATGGCCGGGTCAAACTTGCCTGACATTAAGAATCTATGGCTTAATACTAGCTAGTAAAACAAAGCTAGTATTAACCCATTATTACCCAGCATGCCACCTGGCTTCAGGGCTGCTGGAAGAGTTGGATACAGCGCCAGATGATGGCGCTTCTATGAAAGCGCCATTTTCTGGGGCGGCTGCTGACTGCAATTCGCAGCAGAGGGGCCTAGAACGCTCGGGCCAACCTGTGCTACGGATTCCAATCCCCAGCTGCCTAGTTGTACCTGGCTGGACACAAAAATTGGGCGAAGCCCACTTCATATTTTTTTTTAATTATTTCATGAAATTCGTGAAATAATTAAAAAAAAAGGTCTTCCCTATATTTTTGGTTCTCAGCCGGGTACAAATAGGCAGCTGGGGGTTGGGGGCAGCCGTACCTGCCTGCTGTACCTGGCTAGCATACAAAAATATGGCGAAGCCCACGTCATTTTTCCTTTCTCGCCTTTTCATTGGGGGACACAGACAGTGGGTTATATGGTGTCTCCAGGGGAGGCTTGACACTAGGTTTAAAAAAGAGTTAGCTCCTCCTCCCACAGCATATATCCCCAGCTAGGCGGGAACTAGTTCAGTTTTTTTATAGTGTCAGCAGGGAGGCTGACATGTCTGGACTGAGCTCCACCAGAGGTGCCTCAGGCCAGCTTATTTTTACTTTTTATTTTGTTTTTCTTTTCTTATTCATTCTATTTTTGATAGGGGCAATACTAGGGTGCCTTGCCACCCGCGTTCCCCCCGTGTACGGGCAGAGGAAACCTGGCGTGCAAAAGCCGTCAGTCTTTCCTCGCGCCCAAGTGGTCGGGTCTGCGTACCCCTCCAGGCTCCCTGGAAGCACCTCACGGAGGTAGCTCCAGAGTGTTAGGCAGAGCCGAGCATCTGCTAGCCTTGAGCCGAAGATGCGTCCCCGAGATCTCCGCATCCCAGGACCAACGCGTCTTCAGACGGAGCAAGAGCAGGTAGGGAGACGACGTGTACCCGTCCCCTGCATCCAACTGCCGCCGGAGGAGGCGCCGGTGGGGCGATGCAGGCCGTGATCCCGGGGAAGCATCATTAATTTAGCTCCCGGCGTCGGCCTGCATTCTTAGCAACGCCCCCTCCACTGCTCTAGAAGCCGCTCCCTCTAGTGGGCCGTCTCTCCCCTCCATGCTGCCAGAGAACACTGGACGCCATTACACGTGGGGAGCAGACACGGGTGAGATCGCCTCCTTGGCTCTGCAACTCTGCAGCACTATATACCGCTCTGTTCAGCGGTATATCGCTGTCTTCTAGCGGTGTGTGCCTGCTGGCTGGCGGTGTATATCAGCTTTTAGTGGTATATACTGACTGTGCCTGCAGGTATATACTGACTGTTTGGCAGTGTATGCCGCTTTACTATTGGTATATACCAGCTCTGTATAGCAGTCCCTTTTTAATACTGCTACTAGCTCCTCACCCACAGTAGTGTAATACTGCTAGAGGCTCACAGTATAATTGTACGTTTGTTGCTGACATGCGTAAAAACCGCAAGGGTGATAAAGCTTCCCAGGCATCCTCTATGGACCTGTACTATGCTTGTACCACCTGTGGAAGCTTGTTTCCAAATGGTCGAAGCTATCCACTATGCCGGGGCTGCGATGCCCCTACTACAATATCACAACAGACGTTGCCGGACCAGGGGGTCGTGCAATCTGTGGGTTCGGCCCCGGCCGCCATTCAGGCAGCACCCCTGTCTGATGAGGCTATCCCTGCATGGGCTCTTCTGATGTCTAAAAGGTTAGATGACCTGACCGCTCAGATATCCCAGCCTTCCACAGGCTCCCACAGCCTCCCCCCGGCTCAGCTCCCCCAGAGAAGCCCGCCTTCGTCTGGGGTATCATCCCCAGTATGTAAAAAGGCTGTCTCCAAAAGGCGCCATTGCGACCGCTCCGCCTCGTCTGACTCACACGATGGTCAGTCTGACTCAGACTCCGTGACCTTTAGTAGTCACGATTCCCGAGACTCTGACTCTGATTCAGATGTCCCTTCTGAGTCTAGGCATATGGAAGACACTTTAATAGCGGCTGTCAATCACTCTCTGTCGATTTCTGATCAGCCCTCGGACCCGACTTCTCAGTCGGCAATCAAGCGAGCCAAGAAGCCTCCTAAGTCCTTTGCCCAGGATCCGATTTTTCATCAAATCATATCTAAACGGTGGGATCACCCTGATAGGAGGTTTAACAAAAAATCCTGCTCTTCATTCGCTTATCCCTTTCCTCCGGAAATGGTTAAGCCCTGGTTGGTACCCCCCGTTGTGGATCCGCCAGTATCCAGACTGGCTAAACACACGGTTATGTCTGTTTCAGACAACGCGTCTCTCAAGGACTCGTCCGACCGCGCAGTTGAGGCTGCGGTCAAATCTATTTTCCAGGCTTCGGGCTCCTCTCTGCGCCCCCTGTTTGCCATGACATGGGTGGCAAAAGCTATGAGCGTGTGGAGTAGGAACCTCCGCAAGTTGCTTCGCCCTTGCAATATTCCTCCGGAGGCTCTTGAGATTCTTGATTTGTTCTCTCTCGCCTCTAATTATTTGCTTCACGGCTCCCTAGATGCAGCTAGCTGGTCAGCCCTAACGGCAGCCAATGCTGTCTTCGCCCGCAGGGTTCTGTGGCTAAAAATATGGAATGCGGACAGTGCCTCCAAGAAGTTCCTGTCCACACTTCCCTTCCAGGGTCTTCGTCTATTTGGTGAATCCCTGGACAAGCTCATATCTGAGGCGACAGGTGGTAAAAGTACCATTCTACCACAAAAGCGACCTGTAGCCAGAAATTTCAAAAAGTCTTCTTGGCGCAGGCAGTCCTTTCGGTCTGCCCCACAAAAACCATCGGCCCACGGACCGTCACAACACTCAGATCGAGGATCCGGTCCCTCAAGGGGCTCTTCTTGGCGTTCCTACTCCAAGCAACCTAAACCCAAAGGACCTCGCACTGTACAGGCCCCCTCAGCATGACGCCAGGTATCCCGCAGATCCGACTCCTGTGGGAGGGCGGCTTCTGCTTTTCCGGGATATCTGGCTAGACCACACTCACGATGCTTGGATTCGAGAAATCGTCACCTCAGGTTACAAGATCGATTTCTTTTCCCTGCCGGACAACAGGTTTCTGCGTTCTCGTCTTCCAAAGTCTGAAACACAAAGCCAGGCCTTATTTCAGGCCATAGTCTCTTTACAGAAAGCAAACATTATCATTCCAGTAACCCTGGAACAGCGCGGCAAAGGTTTCTATTCAAACCTTTTTGTCATTGCCAAAAAAGATGGCTCTGTCCGCCCTATCTTGGACCTCAAACGGCTAAACAAATTCGTACGGATTCAAACTTTCCGAATGGAATCATTGAGAGCAGTACTAGCCGCCATGGAACCTGGAGAATTCCTAGCTTCCATAGACGTTCAAGATGCTTATTTACACATCCCCATATGTGTCTCTCATCAACGGTTCCTTCGCTTTGCCGTAGGACACCGTCACTTCCAATTCAGGGCCCTCCCCTTTGGGCTGGCCACTGCGCCTCGGGTCTTCACAAAGGTCATGGCGGCCGTCATGTCCATTTTACACCCCAGAGGCATCCTGGTTGTTCCCTATTTGGAACTTCTTGTCAAAGGGAGCTCTCCTCACGTTTGCTCAGAAAGCGTGCAGATTTGCCTAGACACGCTGTCAAGGCTAGGGTGGCTTATCAACTTCAACAAGTCATCCCTAATTCCTCATCAGCGCATCACCTTTCTAGGTATGCTGATAGACACGGCCCAGTCCCGGGTTTTTCTTCTAGAAGACAATAAGTCTTCCCTGATCCGGGCCGCCCAATCCCTCCGCTCTCGCCGTCACACATCCCTTCGGAATGGAATGAGAGTGTTAGGCAAGATGGTGGCGGTCATAGAAGCCGTGTCCTTTGCCCAATTCCATCTGCGCCCTCTACAACTGCATCTTCTATCCTCCTGGGACAAGAATCCAGCTTCCCTGGACCGGTCAGTCCGCCTATCTCGGGTTGCGCTCAGCTCCCTCGTCTGGTGGACTCAAGCCTCATCCCTATCTCAAGGGAAGTCCTTCCGCCCGGTCCACTGGCAAGTAGTCACGACGGATGCCAGCCTGATAGGCTGGGGGGCGGTGTTTCTCCACCACACTGTTCACGGACGCTGGTCTCCTTCCGAGCGCTCCCTGCACATCAATGTTCTGGAGATCAGAGACATATTTTTGGCCCTTCAGAATTTTCAACCCCTACTATTGGGCCTCCCTGTTCAGATCCAGTCAGACAATGCCACGGCCGTGGATCACATCAACCGTCAGGGAGGAACTCGCAGCAAGGCAGCGATGGGGGAGGTATCCAGGATTCTTCTTTGGGCAGAGAAGCACATCCCCATTATTTCAGCCGTCCATATCCCAGGGGTAGACAACTGGGCCGCAAATTTTCTCAGCAGGCAAGGGCTAGCGGCAGGGGAATGGTCCCTCCACGAAGAAGTGTTCCATCAGATCACTCTTCGCTGGGGACTCCCGGATGTGGACCTCATGCCGTCTCGAATGAATGCCAAAATACGTCCCTTCATATCTCGGTCGAGAGACCCGCTAGCGCTCGGCTCCAACGCCCTAGTCTTTCCATGGTCACAGTTTCGCCTGCCCTACATCTTCCCTCCGTTTCCTCTCATTCCGAGAGTAATCAAGAAAATCAAAGCGGAGGGAATCCCGGTGATCCTCGTGGCCCCGGACTGGCCCAGGAGAGCCTGGTACCCAGAGCTCCTCCAACTTCTCAGCGACAGTCCCTGGCGTCTTCCCGACCGCCCGGATCTTCTGTCGCAAGGTCCAATATTCCACCAGAATACAGCACAGCTGCATTTGACGGCGTGGCGCTTGAGTCCCTGATTCTAGCCAAATGGGGTCTTTCTTCCAGGGTAGTTCATACCATGCTCAATGCTCGGAAGCCTTCCTCCACCAGCATTTACCACAGGACCTGGAAGACCTATCTTTCCTGGTGTGACCGTCATAATTGGTCGCCCCTGACCTTTTCAATCCCTACTGTCCTTGCTTTTCTGCAAGACGGTCTGGACTCGGGTCTTGCTCTCAGTACCCTTAAAGGACAAGTTTCTGCCTTTTCGTTTTTTTTCCAGAAGCAGCTGGCTTCTCGCCCTCAGGTCCGTACCTTTCTTCAAGGGGTAGCGCATTTGGTCCCTCCTTATCGCCACCCCTTAGATCCCTGGGATCTGAATCTGGTTCTGGGAGCTCTTCAGCTTCCTCCTTTCGAACCTCTGAGAGAAATCTCTCTTCAGCGACTATCTTGGAAAGTGGCCTTTTTAGTCGCTATTACCTCTATCAGGCGAGTGTCCGAACTGGCAGCTCTTTCCTGTCGCTCACCTTATCTGGTATTCCATCATGATAAGGTGGTCCTTCGGCCTTCCCTCGCCTTCCTTCCGAAGGTCGTATCCTCTTTCCACCTGAACAAGGACATTGTGTTGCCGTCATTCTGCCCAGCCCCGGTCCACTCCTTTGAAAAAGCCCTTCACACTCTCGATCTTGTCAGGGCTCTGCGGACCTACATTTCCAGAACAGCGCCGTTGCGCAAGTCCGATGCCCTTGTGACGCCCTGGCAAAGCCAGGTTGTCACAGAAAGAGTTAATTCTCCTTGGTAATCTGATCCCACACCGATGCAGCAGGACAAACCACAGCCCCCAGGGTAAGAGAAAAGCAGAGCAGAGGGGAGGGGCTGGAGCAGAGTGTTTGGAGAGACAGAGAGAAGAGAAGCCTGGAGTTGTAGCTCCCAGGCTGAAAAGTGAAGTGTGCTCCGAGAGGGCCGGGACAGGCTGTGAGTGAGGAAGGGGCCAGAGGTAGCCGGGCAGGGTAGTGGCCCCCCGGTACCTGGGTGACCCGGATCACTGCAGGGGAGTGTATTCCCCATTCCCGGCTGAGGAGAAGGAGGAAGAGAGTGGAGAGAAAGGCACCTGGCTGCAGGGAAAGAACAACAGGAGCTGCTGCACCGTGTGTGGGACACTAACACCCCGTACCGAAGGCTGCAGACACCGGCAATTCCTAGTTTACCAGTGACTCTGCGTGGAATACTTGTGAGTACGCCCGTGCCCTCGGGCACCGCACCGCAGCACTGCGCCCTGCTCCCTGCTTACCCCATCACCGGGCCCCGGGACAACCAACCCCCTACCCACGGAGGGGAGAAATAACAACTAAGCTGCTCCCTGTCACCGCTCCCGGGATCCCCATAAAGAGCAGCGGTGGTGTCCACAATCACCACAACCGTGGGTGGCGTCACGGACAATCTCCCTTACCAAATCCCCTTTTACTGTGGAGCCTGGGATCACAGACCGGGTCATGCCACCGTGATACCCACAGAAGTGACCCCGTGGCCCGGATCTGAGTACCCCCTGGTCCCCGGGCGACACATTTGGCGTCACGAACAGGATCGAACCCATCCAGTTTCCTGGAGGAAGTGCGCCTTATTCTGGACTGTCAGCGGTGATCCGCTGCAAAAATTTTGAAAGTCGCCATCTTTGCCGCCATTTTGGGCGCGAAAATCTCCCGCCCAGCGCCTTCTTCCCCAAGCGGTGGGCGCGAAAAAGAGGCTCCGCTCCCTCAGAACGCGGGCGGAAGTGAAGCTCCGGAGGACCGGAAGCGAAAGAGAAACTTTAAAAGTTGCTAGAAGGACTGCTCCCGAGTACCAAGGGGGAGCAGTAGGAAGGAACTGCAGTTCATGTGACCGGGACTGTAAAGGCAGGGACGCCAGGACTTTGCCTAATTCCGTTCCTGGACAAGCAGTAGCCGCGACCCCGATGACATCTTACCCGGCTCCGGCAGTCCGCTCAGCCGCCACGGTGATGACGTCGGCTCCGGCAGTCCGCCCGGCCGCAACGGAGGTGGCACCCGATTGGAAGTCTGCCCCATATGTGGCGCCAGCCGCGCCCAGGTACCCCGTCACGGCTGTGGAGCAGCCGGAGTGCACCTGCAGAGAGGAGGAGCAGGCCAGTGAGAGATGGAGCCCTCGGCAGTTAGCGAAGCCGGTTGTAGCCGGCGCCGAGGGCATCCAGGTGGGCCTGGCTTCTGAGCAGGAGGCAGAGCACGGAACCAGTGCCCCGTACTGGGAGTGGCGGCAGCAGCAGTGGTAGCGGAGCATGGACGGCTACCCACAAGTTAAAAAGTTGACTGTTTTATGGACTGTCACCCCTGTTGAACGCCCTCAGGTTCAGGAGGAGGCCATCTGCTCCGCAGGTGCGGGGTGGCAGAACAGGTTAAAGTTTTAGAAAACGTACCTCCCGATGTGGGAAGATGTATGATTGTAATGTGTTTATTTATCCTTTTTCCAGTTTTTATAAATGTTGGTGCCTAGACGGCCCGAGGACGGGCCGTGTTTTACCAAGGGGGTGTGTGACGCCCTGGCAAAGCCAGGTTGTCACAGAAAGAGTTAATCCTCCTTGGTAATCTGATCCCACACCGATGCAGCAGGACAAACCACAGCCCCCAGGGTAAGAAAAAAGCAGAGCAGAGGGGAGGGGCTGGAGCAGAGTGTTTGGAGAGACAGAGAGAAGAGAAGCATGGAGTTGTAGCTCCCAGGCTGAAAAGTGAAGCGTGCTCCGAGAGGGCCGGGACAGGCTGTGAGTGAGGAAGGGGCCAGAGGTAGCCGGGCAGGGTAGTGGCCCCCGGTACCTGGGTGACCCGGATCACTGCAGGGGAGTGTATTCCCCGTTCCCGGCTGAGGAGAAGGAGGAAGAGAGTGGAGAGAAAGGCACCTGGCTGCAGGGGTAGAACAACAGGAGCTGCTGCACCGTGTGTGGGACACTAACACCCCGTACCGAAGGCTGCGGACACCGGCAATTCCTATTTTACCAGTGACTCTGTGTGGAATACTTGTGAGTACGCCCGTGCCCTCGGGCACCACACCGCAGCACTGCGCCCTGCTCCCTGCTTACCCCATCACCGGGCCCCGGGACAACCAACCCCCTACCCACGGAGGGGAGAAATAACAACTAAGCTGCTCCCTGTCACCGCTCCCGGGATCCCCATAAAGAGCAGCGGTGGTGTCCACAATCACCTCAACCGTGGGTGGCGTCACGGACAATCTCCCTTACCAAATCCCCTTTTACTGTGGAGCCTGGGATCACAGACCGGGTCACGCCACCGTGATACCCACAGAAGTGACCCCGTGGCCCAGATCTGAGTACCCCCTGGTCCCCGGGCGACACATTCTCTTCGTCCTCCCAGTAGGACACAAAAAGGGCAACCCGGCGTCTAAATCCACGATTTCTCGATGGATCAGGACTGCCATCTGTGAGGCATACAAAGCACGAGGTGCCATTCCTTCTCAATCTGTGTGGGCCCACTCTACACGAGCAGTGGGTGCCTCCTGGGCTATCCGCCATCAGGCTTCGGCGGCCCAACTTTGCAAGGCCGCTACCTGGTCCAGTGTGCACACGTTCACAAAATTCTACAGAGTGCATACGCATGCCTCCGCGGATGCTGCTCTTGGAAGACAAGTCCTTCAGGCGGCAGTGGCCCATTTATAAGTGGCCACTGCTCAGTTCTTGACAGTGTTTTGATATGAGTTCACTGCAGTTGCAGTTGTTAGTCAGCTATTAGTCTGATGTTATACACTGTTAATAGTTCAGTTCCCACCCAGGGACTGCTTTTGGACGTCCCACTGTCTGTGTCCCCCAATGAAAAGGCGAGAAAGGAAAGGACATTTTTGTGTACTCACCGTAAAATGTCTTTCTTGGAGCCTTTCATTGGGGGACACAGCTCCCGCCCTTGTGGTTTTGGTTATCCTTTTCCTACTGCTTTTACACCAAACTGAGCTAGTTCCCGCCTAGCTGGGGTTATATGCTGTGGGAGGAGGAGCTAACTCTTTTTTAAACCTAGTGTCAAGCCTCCCCTGGAGACACCATATAACCCACTGTCTGTGTCCCCCAATGAAAGGCTCCAAGAAAGACATTCTATGGTGAGTACACAAAAATGTCCTTTTTGGGGGGGCAAGAAACTCCTGCATACAGTCCTGGATGGAATATGCTGAGCCTTGTCGTTCTGCAGCTGCTGTCTGCTCTCCTGAATACACTAGTGAATGGAGCATGCTGAGCCTTGTAGTTCTGCTCCCCCTGCCTCTCCCTCCAGCATACAGTACTGGATGGATGATGCTGAGCCTTGTAGTTCTGCAGCTGCTATTTGCTCTCCTCCATACAGACAGACAGCAGACAGCAGCTGCAGAACTACAAGGCTCAGCATACTCCATCCAGGACTGTATGCAGGATTGCACCAGGGCAATTCGGGATCAGCGGGGTAGAGTCCCGGAACTGTCACATCTAATGGATGCGGCAATTCCAGGCGGCTGCTTGGTGAATAATGAAGCAGCAGCCATTTTCAAAAGAGGAAAAGCCGCCAGGGATTTGTGACAGCCGTGCAACAAGGCGCCCGTGATTGGTGAGTAGGAAAGATGGATTGTGCTGGGGACGCAGGACGCATGCAGATACGCAACGTGCGCACGTACTTAGTGTGAAAAGCCACGCTTTTGGTGATCAAACCGTTCTCGAATGTAAGGGGCACTTTGCACACTGCGACATCGCAGGCCGATGCTGCGATGCCGAGTGCGATAGTCCCCGCCCCCGTCGCAGCAGCGATATGTGGTGATAGCTGGCGTAGCGAAAATTAACGCTACGCCAGCTTCACACACACACTCACCTGCCGTGCGACGTCCCTGTGGCCGGCGACCCGCCTCCTTGTTAAGGGGGCGGGTCGTGCGGCGTCACTGCGACGTCACACGGCAGGCGGCCAATCGGAGCGGAGGGGCGGAGATGAGCAGGATGTAAACATCCTGCCCACCTCCTTCCTTCCGCATATCCTACGGAAGCCGCGGTGACGCCGGTAGGAGATGTTCCTCGCTCCTGCGGCTTCACACACAGCGATGTGTGCTGCCGCAGGAGCGAGGAACAACATCGGACCGTCGCATCAGCGTAATTATGAATTACGCCGACGCTGCACCGATGATACGATTACGACGCTTTTGCGCTCGTTAATCGTATCATCTAGGCTTTACACACTGCGATGTCGCATGCGATGCTGGATGTGCGTAACTTTCAATTTGACCCCACCGACATCGCACCTGCGATGTCGCAGTGTGCAAAGTGCCCCTAACTCGAACTGCCGAACTTTTAGCAAATCGTTCGAGTTCGTCGAACGACTCGAACACCCCCCCAAAATCACTCGAACATGAAATTGGAGAACCATTCGACTCGGACATCGCTCAACTCTAATCATTACCAGGTTGGGGTACCTTAGTAGAGAATTTGGGGACATTAACCCCGTAACAGTGTCAACAGCAGATCCTCGCCCCATAACAGTGTGTCATGACCACATTTCTTGCTTAAAATTTTATTTTCCTATTTTCCTCCTCTAAAACCAGGGTGCGTCTTATGGTCCGGTGCATCTTATAGTCCGAAAAATACGGTACTGTATCAACATGGGCTGAAAAGCCACTCTGCCAGGAAAAAGCCATTACTCAAAAAAAACATAAGAAAGACAGATTAATGTTTGCAAATGCACAAAGGAACAAAAACAGTACATTTTGGAGACATGCCCTGTGGTCAGATGAAACTAAAATTGAACTGTTTGGCCATAATAACCATCGCTACATTTGGAGGAAAAAGGGAAAAGCTTTGAAGCCTAAGAACACCATCCCAATTGTGAAACATGGGGGTGGCAGCATCATATTGGGGGTTGTTTTGCTGTAGGAGAGACTGGTGCACTTCACAAAATAGATGGCATCATGAGGAAAGATTATGTGGCAACACAGATGCAACTTCTGAAGACATCAGCCAGGAACTTAAAGCTTGGACGGAAATGGATCTTCCAAATGGACAATGACCCGAAGCTACTGCCAAACTGGTTACAAAGTGGCTTAAGGATAACAAAGGCAATGTTATGGAGCGGCCATCACAAAGGCCTGATTGCTGATGTATGTAAAGCACTATGGAATTAATTGCGCTATATAAGTGAATAAATATTCTATATTATCTCAATCCTATTGAAAATTTATGAGCAAAGCTGAAAAGGCCGGTGTAAGCAAGGTAACCAAACATGGCTCAGTTACACCAGTTCTCACAGGAGGAATGGGCCCACATTCCTACCAACTATTGTGAGAAGCTTGTGGTAGGAGATCTAAAACTTTTGACCCAAGTTATACAATTTAAGGGCAATGTTACCAAATACTAATGAAATGTCTGTAAACTTCTGAATTTTCAAAAAGTAATAAAAATGCCTTAAAACAGAGGTCTCAAACACGCGGGCCACATGAGGCCCCTTTGGCTGCTGGCCCGCAGATCCCGTGACAATCACGGCTCTATGCTGGGGGTCGGCACCAGCAGGACTTTACTGCATTTGAATCCATTTGCGGTGCTGCGCAGAGGAGCTGTCAGCTCTATTCCAGTTGCTGCTGCCTGGCAATTACATGCAAGGAGGTGACGTCATACAGCAATGTCACTTCCTTGCATCTGATTGGCAGGCCGCAGCCATTGGTATAGTCCAGACACAGCTCCTCTGCGCGGCACCACAAATTGATTCAAATGCAGTAAAGTCCTGCCAGCGCTGACCATCAGCATAGAGCCACGATCGTCACTGGGTCTGTGGGCCGCGATCATCACAGGCTGCAACAAGCAGGTAAGGTACGTGCTCAAGATCAGGACCCGCTGCGTCCTGGACGTGGCGGGTCCTGACCTGCAGGGCTGCAAGTCTCCTCCTTAGGAGACCACAGCTGCCTGTGCCCGCGATGAGGGTTTGGAGCGCTGCGGTCTCCTCGCTGTGTTTTGCCTAGGGAGGACACTTCTGACTCCGCAGCATAAATTTACATGCTGCGGCCTCTGCAAGCCGCACCGCAGGTCCATTTTCACTGCTGGCCGTACACGCACAGCATGCATAGGGTTTTTAGAAATCCTATCCACTATGTTTGTACTGTACATAGCAGGGTTTTGGACGCAGCTGAAGCATGCTGCATCCAAAACTCTGCAAATACTGATCGTGGGCTCGGAGCCTGATAAGAGGGAACAGAGGAAAGGTGAGGAGATTTTATTTTTTTTGCGTATTATTAAACAATGGGCAGAATACTATAGGGATGGCCACAATACTACAGAGCACAATACTACAAGGATGGGCAGAATACTACAGGGATGGCCACAATACTACAGAGCAGAATACTACAAGGATGAGCAGAATACTACAGGGATGGCCACAATACTACAGGGATGGTCACAATACTACAGAACACAATACTACAAAGATAAGCTGAATATTACAGGGCACAATACTACAGGGATGGCCACAATACTACAGAGCACAATACTACAAAGATAAGCTGAATATTACAGGGCACAATACTACAGGGATGGCCACAATACTACAGAGCACAATACTACAAAGATAAGCTGAATATTACAGGGCACAATACTACAAGGATGGCTACAATACTACAGAGCACAATACTACAGGGATGGCCACAATACTACAAGGATGGGCACAATACTACAGGGTACAATTACAAGGATGGGCACAATACTACAGAGCACAATACTACAAGGATGGGCACAATACTACAGGGATGGCCACAATACTACAAGGATGGGCACAATACTACAGGGCACAAGGATGGGCACAATACTACAGGGTACTATACTACTGAGCACATACCAGAAGGATGGGCAGAATACTACTGGGCACAATACCACAAGCATGAGCACCTTACTACAGGGGACACGGATGGTCACATTACTGCAACCATGGGCACATTACTACAAGATGTTGGCTAAGATTACTATATGAAGAAGGTGATAAAATGTAAAAAAAAAATTCAAATAAACGTAAGGCATATACTAGGTAAAAGATACAGTCGACTTGGAGTATCGGACACCAGAAGTGAGTGGGCGTGACCTGCCAGAATTAGTAGGCTGGAGCGGAGATAGTGGGCATGACCGACCGCCGGACTTAGCTAACATTTTTTAAGTCCATGTAGTCTTGGAGTTCTCAAAATAGAAGTGGGACTCTGGGGCCAAGCCACCTCCTGCTTAATGAAAGCTTGTCATGGGTTGCATGCCAGGCTATGCCCACCAAGACGAGCATCACACCGACCAACTAAGTCGCAAGTATTCCACTTTATGCAAGGGGGGCTTCGCGCCCCCCCCCAACCCTACCCCCCCGGCTGCATCACCCATACCACTGTTTCTATTGTATAGAACTCCATGACTATGTGGACTTAAAAATTGTTTATTAAGTCCGGCCGGTCATGCCCACTATCTCTGCTCCCGTCCACTGTTTCCGGTTGGTCACGTCCACTCACTTCCAGTCCCTGAGACTAGAGGTATGTAAAAAATACAGTGACTTTTCTGTGCAGATTTAATAAATGGAAAATTTGCTGCTTATTACCTCACAGTATATTTATAGTCATATTATACGGTTACTGTAGCATCTTTTATTGCATCATCATAATGGTCTGCTCTGCAGCACACATTCCTCTATGGTGGAGGAATTAATTTTATACTAAAGGCTCCCATACACATTAGAGTAAAATTTGCCGATATTGGTTGGAATAATCAATAGTTTAACTCCTTCACGACCATTGATGTAACTATACATCATGAGAGGGAAGTTGTTCTTGACCAAGAACATATAGGTATGTCATGGCGATTGCTGGGGGTGAACGAGCTGTGCCTGGCGCAATTGCCAGGGACTCTGCTTTTCCAACAGCCGAGCTCCGCCCCTCACAGCTAGAGATAGTGCCTGCACCGTCCTTGGCTGTTTAAACTCATAAATGCCGCAAACGATATAGTGGCATTTAGGGGTTTGGGGAGGGATTGTTTTCCCTCTCCCATCTGATGAGTGCCCCCGCAATGTAATTGTGAGGGCCTGATTGTCGCCATGGTGACCTGAGATCGTCATAACGACCTCCGGGTGACCAGACTATGGAAAACCTCAGTGATCATGCCTGCAGCATAATCCCTGAAGCTTCTCACAGTGCAGCGGTGATACCTGCAGTGTACAGCAATGATCTGTCATTGCAATACAGTGCATCTGCGATCAGAGCAGTGAAAGTAAAAAGTAAAAAAAAAAGTTAAAATATATATAATAAAACAAAAACAGAAATAAAAACAAATCAACATTTTTTTTTCTCCCAATATATAGTTTTTTGTATTTTTTCCTTCCCATGACAGCACCAAACATGAGAGAGTGTATCCAACCCCAGGAACAGGAAACCTTTCTAAAAATAAAAGGGGCGGCACCTCTCCAAATCCCCAGTGTGGTTTCCTGTTCCTGGAAGAGGATACCGGAGTTTATTTGGGAAAACTTCTCCTGAGGATTGGCTCTCGGCGGGCCAGGAGGTCCTGGGGATCCAGGTGTCACAGGGGCTGCACTGGTCACATGAGGCGGTTCCCTTCCCCCATGCCTGACATCGCATGAACTAGGAGGTTCCCTGGGCCCCAATTGGCCTGCCAGTTCCAGGGGTTGCTGAGAAGGTTTTGGGTCCTGGCCAGGGTCTGTCTCTATGTGCGGCATCTGGAGCAGTGACACTGCGGACACTTCACGATTCAGAAAGCAGAGCCGCATTCGCCATCACACCCCAGGGAGAGCTTACAGCAAACTTCTTGGCCGATGCCTCGTTAGATGAGGTAAGGTCCGATGCCTCGGTAGATGGGGTAAGGTTAGCCGCTTGTGCTTGTACCCTTTCCAACTCCAGTAGGCGTGTGTTATGGCTAAAGAACTGGAATGCTGATTTTCAGTCCAAAGTGAAAGTATGTGCAGTACCATGCCAAGGAGACTCTGTTTGGATCAGCCCAAGACGACATCCTAGAGAAGGCAGGAGACAAGAAACGTGTGTGTTCCCCCTCTGGATACAGGTTCAGAGATTCCTTTCAGACCTCAGGGAGGAAGGTAGGGCCAAAAGGAGAGCAATATTAGGGGGTGGCCTTGGGGAAGAGATAAGGTCCAAAACAAGGGTTTTTTGTTCAACAGACCCTCCTATAAGGGATTTCCCAAGGGGCAATGACACCAGGTCTCTGGTGGGAGGAAGACTGAAGCAAGTTTATCCCCAGTGGGCTGATGTTCCTGCCTCTGCTCTGTTTGGATGTTAAAAACCATATCCCTTGGTCTAAGGCTAACTTTTTCTTCCCTCCCGCCTCAATGAGTAATAACTTCCCGAGTAGCCCCAAAAATCAGAGGGTTCTAGAGTAGGAAGTCCTTTCATTATTAGGGAAAAAGGTATTGATCAGGGTGCCGGAGTTAGAAATGGGAACCGGGTTTTACTTCAACCTATTTCTAATAAAAAACACCCGATGAGTCCTTCATGACCATCTTCAATCTAAGATCTCTGAATTACTACATGGAAGTGGAAAGATTTATGATGGAGACCCTCAAGTCAGCAGTGGGACTACTTTTGTTAGATGGCATTAATAGACCTGACGAACGCATACTACTATGTCCTGATCCACAAAGACCTCCAAAAATATGAGGCTGGCAGTGAGAATCGAGGTGAAATTGACTCACTTCAATACCAGTGCTTCCCATTTAACATTTCAATAGCTCCAAGAGTATTCACCAAAATTGTGGTGGAGATGGCATCCTATTTAAAAAAAAAAAAAAAAAAAGAGACATTTTAATAGTCCCATACCTTGACAAATTTTTGGTTGTGGGTAGGTCAGAAAGGGATTGTTCAGCAGCCGTCAGTCCTCAGTCCTCTCAGAACTAGGATGGTTGATAAGTGAGGCAAAGTCAAGGAAAGACCCTGCTCAGATTCAGTTATTTTTGGGCATCAGTTTGGACTCAGTGGGGCAGTATTGCTTTCTCTCACTGGAAAAAATATTAAAAATAAAACAGAAAATGCTATCAGCTCAAAGGTGGTCAGAAATGTTACTAAGACTAGCAATGTCTTTATTAGGGTCCCTAACGTCTATGATACCCGCGATCTAGTGGCCTCAGTTCCACACAAGAAGCATTCAGGGACAGGTTTTCTCCATTCAGAGCTGGACTTAGAACACACGTTCCAGCTATCACAAAAAGTCCTAAGATCACTGGATTGGTGACGGGACAAACTGAATCTGGGGAAAAGGGTTCCTGGGAACGCTGAAGAGCCGGTAGTTATCACCGCAAACGTCAGTCCGGTGGGTAAAGGAGCCCGATAAAGGGCCACTACTTTGATATTCAGAAATGTTTCCTGTTGCGCATACACTCTCTCACATATGGTGCTGTCATGGTCTGGAAAATCCAGTTACTGGTAACTAATTATCATATATTTTTTTTTTTACACAAATATATTTGGTACTGCGGAATCCCTAACAACCTGCTCTATAAAACTGTCACACTAGTTAACTCCTTCAGTGAACCCCGTAAAAAAAAAATATTAAAAAGCATAGCAAAACTGTCTTTTCATTATACAGCTGACAAAAAAGTGGTATAAAACGTGATTGAAAAGTCACATACAGCTCCAGCCGCCAAAAAAAGCTATAGCTCTCAGAATACAGCAATGCAAAAACTGTTTTTCTTTTTCTATCAAATAGTTTTTATTTTTATGGTGTTAAAGCGACAAAACATAACAAAAAAAAACTATATAAATGTGGTATCACTGTAATTGCACTCACTCGAAAAATAAAGTTGTCTTATCGCTTTAACTGCACTGTGAACAGCGTAAAAAAAAACAATTCCTTTATTGCTGTTTCTTCTTGATTCTGCCTCACAAAAAGTGGCATAGAAAGCGATCAAAAAATATTATGTAGCCCAAAATGGTAGCAATAAAAATTCCAACTCCTCTCGCAAAAAACAAGCCTTCACATGACTCTTGGCAGAAAACTAAAAAACTATAATTTTCACAATTCAGTAATGTGATAGTAGCCAAACCTAAAATAACTACTGTATTTTTCGGATTATAAGACGCACTTTTCCTCTCAAAAATTTGGGAGGAAAATGAGGGGTGCGTCTTAAAATCCGAATGTAGCTGCCGGTCCTGGTCAGTACGGCGCTGTTGTGTGCATCAGGCGGCGCCACTCTGTTCGGCTCGGCGCGTGGCTGCTCTGTTCTGCTCGGCATGCGGCTGCTCTGGTCTGCTAGGCTCGGCGCGCGGCTGCTCTGGTCTGCTCGGCGCGTGGCTGCTCTGGTCTGCTCGGCGCGCGGCTGCTCTGCTCTGTACACAGCTGCTCTGTTCTGCACGGTGCGTGGCTGCTCTGGTCTGCTCGGCTCGGTGCGCGGCTGCTCTGGTCTGCTCGGCTAGGAGAGCGGATGCTCTGGTCTGCTCGGCGCGCGGCTGCTCTGGTCTGCTCGGCGCGCGGGTGCTCTGTGCGGCAGGCGGTCATTCTGTAGATGTTCGTGGTCAGGGATTCAAATAATTGCACCTAGAGTCAGCGCCTGCGCAGATGGAGCTCTCAGCTCAAGCTGTCATCTGCGCATGCGCCGACTCTCGCTGCCATTATTTGAAGCCCTCACCGTGGACTGCCGACATCTTCAGAATGCCCCCCTGCACAGAGCAGAGCGGTATCACCGGCCCCGCACAGAGCAGAGACCGCAGTGAGTTTCTGGGCCTCCCTCTGTACCATTGTCAGCATCACAGTACTCCAGTACCGCCCCTGCCTTCTGTGACTCCCGCTCCGCTGCTGTCCCCTCTCCCTGGTAAGACACCACCAGATTATATAATGGACCCCAATTTTTTTTTCACCTTTTTTTTTCTCCAAATTTGGGGTGCGCCTTATATTCTGGTGCGTCTTATAAAACGAAAAATACGGTATATAAATTTGAGATCGCTGTAATCCTTCTGAGCAGAGGAATAAAATAAATAAAACCAATTTCAACTGCTATTGGTTTGTTCATTCTTCCTCTCAAAGGCGCAGCTCATGTTTATCCTGATCTCTACGCTGAGCGCTTACACCAGGGATTACATGTAAATGTACGTGCCCATGATCAGGAATAGCTGCGTTTTGGAGGCATCGTATATTCGGTGCATCCAAAATGCTGCACTGTGCACTACAAACACAGTGGATGGAAATTATAGCAGTCCCATGCTCACTGTGCTTTTTTCCTCAGCGTAAAGTAACATGCAGCTCAGCTTCCATATATGACCTGCCTATAATAAGTCAAAGTCCTCCTAAATATTTCATAAATGATCAAATACAATTCACACCAATTTTAACCAAATAAATTGAAAAAACCTGAATGCTAAATATTAATGAATACTACCTATGCAAATATATAGCAAAAATTCAATATACCTTAGAATCTTCCACAATAAATGGTTAACAGACCCCAAATATAAAAAGTATGGAGATTGTCGCTGCTGGTGACTCCCAGGCTGTGGAGGAGAGAAGCCGCCAGACACTGCCGCGTACAGGCCGGAGCCGCGCACCGAGTGGCCGAGGAGGAGGAGCCAGGCGCTGGCTGGATGGAAGAGCCGCTCCGAAAAGGCGTCCCCTCCATACCATCCTACTGACTGCACCTGGAAGCCCCTTCATTAAAGAGGGTGCAGGGCAGGGGGTATGATCCGTGAGAGGGCCCCCGGGAAGAGTCCGGACGAGATGTATGTTCAGCAGAAGGTGCGGGTCTTACTCATGCTGCGGAAGATGGGCTCTAACTTGACTCCCAGTGAAAAGGCGTATAGGGCTCTGCCAATGTGACATGGCACCTGCAAAACACTCAAACTAAATCTGAACTGAAATATGGCGCTCCTTTTTTTCTTCACTTTGCACCAGTGGTGTACCGCCAATGTAGGCAGACCATGCGGCCTATATGGGGCCTATGAGTCAGGGGAGCTGGTGCTAGAGGCAGCATCGGGCCCCCCTCGCTTGTGGGGGTCATTGCCCATTATCGCACAAAACCATGATGAGAGAGGGAGTGGAGCGGTCCTTTCCCTCCTTCATCATTTTCTCCCTGTGCCTATGATCAACATCTCAGTTCAGCAGAGCGCGGTAATATCACTACTGCGCGCCGCTGTGCTGAGACATGCAGAGCGCAGGACTCTGATCGGAGCAGTGGGGAATGAGGAGAGGTGAGTACTTGTTTATTTTTTTCTTTAATCAGTGAGTGCACGATTACCAGAGGTCTATGGGGGTGCATTAAACATTATGTGGGCTTCATAATACAATATGAAGGACTATGGTGGATACCTTATTCATGGACTGTGGGGTGCATTGAAAGGTAAGGTGGCTGTGTAATACAATATGAACGACTATGGGGGCTGCATTATAATATATAAAGGACTATGGGGAGTGTATTATACAGTAATGCATAGAGGACTATGTGGGAATTATAATACATGAAGGATTATGGGGGTGTATAATAATATATGGAGGACTATGGGGCGTGCATTATGTGACGCCCTGGCAAAACCAGGTAGTCACAAAAGAGTTAATCCTCCTTGATACCAACACAGTCCCCACACAGATATACAGTACACCAGCCAATCAGACCCTACTCACCCCCTCCCCAGGAAAATGGGAGGGGGCGAGAGGAGCTTAGGAAGTGCAGAGAGGAGTTAAGTTTCAGTTTGTGCTGTAATCAGTGAAGAGCTGACAGGAAGGAGTTGCAGCTCCCTGGAGAAGGTGGTAGTTGGGGTTGGAGCCCTGGACTACCGGACTAGGTGGTAGTGAGGGCCACAGGCGACGGAGATCCAGTCGCAGGGAACCTGAGGCCGACCGGGACAGGGTTGTAGCCCGCCGGTGCCGAGAAAGGGGATCCGGTCCGGAGGCCGCTCAAGCGGACTAGTCCAGGCAAGAAAGAGACAGACAGAGAGTTTGGAAGGAAGGGCCCCTGGTTGTATATCTGGGTGTGGGACCCGAAGACACCCACCAAAGGTGACTGTCCATTGGCAATTTGGTTTACAATACAGACTGTGTGTGGTTACTGACTGTCCAAATCATCAGCAGCTCATGCAGCACCACGACAACCGAACTGTGAGTTTCCTGCTCCCTGAAAACCCTCACAATACTCTGGGCCCCGGGACTACACCTCCCCTACCCGTGGAGGGGATTCCACCTTGCTGCCCCGCTCCATCAGTCCCGGGCACTCACATACAAGGCAGCGGCGGTATCACCAACCTTCACCGCAACCCACGGGTGGCGTCACAGACAACTCCCCTGTAAATATTCCCTTTTCAATCGTGAGTGACAGACGGCTGCGCGAGCCCCGGATCCGGCTGCCACTCGAGCCACAGCCACCACCCGGATCCGAGTGCGGCCCGCCGGTTGTGATCTGTCTCTTGCCCGCGACACATTATACAGCAATACATGGAGGGTTATAGGGTGGGATTAAAGTATATGGCGGACTATGGGGGCTGCATTATAATATATGGAGGACTATGGGGGCTACCTTATACATGGACTATGGGGGTGCATTATAAAACATGGAAGACTGGGGGCTGCATTATAATACATGCTGGGCTATTTCGCTGCATTATAGAAAGAAAGAGAAAAAGCGATCAGGGAGCCCAATTATACAAAGAACAATCAATTTCATCAAAAATAGATTTTTATTGAGAATAAATATTGAATATTAATTATCTATCAAATACACAAGTGCTTGTTTGACAACTCTATATGCATCAACAATATACATGTAACGGAACCGTATCATGAAAAATATATATTCTAGAATGGATAAAATTATCATACATAAGTCAAAGATATATAATCCTTGAAGCTATAGAATATAAATTGAAACAAATATATATAGTAACAGAAATATCTGTAGATCAACAGGGATCACTTTTGCTGCACCAAGGTGTACTGCAACTCTAGTGCTTCAAGTAATATCAAACCCAGAATCGCTGGACATAGGAATGTAGCAGATATCGTTACAGACCACCAGGGGTCACTCTTGCTACACCACAGTCATATCTACCCTACTATTCACAATTACCCAATATTGGTTATTAAGTCAGTTAGGGATATGCCCATATAAACCCATAATGGTGAATTACCAATCAGAATTGTAAATACAGGATTGTTACTACATACATATACCCAAATAAACGGTTACTGTTAGAAAAGTGTGACACCCGACACGTGTTTCGGTTTCTTCGTCAGGGGGCGTGCCCAATCGACCGGAGAGGTTTAAATACAGCCCACCTCCAATCACCGCACATTACCATTAGTGACGCGCGCACCATCATTGCAACTCATCGACGCGAGGTCGTCCGCCGCGTCACAGATCATCTGACCCAGGGAAACATGTGACTCAAGTACAGAGGAGCCGTGGAGACACAGCGAGCTGAACAAGCGCCGATAACCTATGACAGCCGCGCGTTCAGGTGTGGGGCAAAATTAGAATTTATATCATGAATGCAAATTTAGGATTTAAATAGAGAGATTTTTGCAAACACAATATTTGTCAAGAGATACAAGTAAATCTATGTAGCCAGACAGCAATAAATAAAGAAGAGGGAATTCGTTCGTTGGATAATGATATAATACCCAAAAGCAAGACACATAGGACCATTGTACACATTGGTATCATTGTAAGATGTGATCAAGCAGCAAGTTCATTTGGATACTTAGAGAATGCTAAGCAGAACTGGGTCTGTCAATATGTGTGATGGGGGACGGACTACTTGATTATCCCCACTACTATGTATTGTGGGAGATGTACCCTCTTATGTAATATATACAAGTTTTAATATTTATAATAACATCATTTACACATGTTCTGTCCGTTCTAACCTAATATTTATGATATGTATCCTGTATAGGGGTATTTGAACGTTAACATAGGCATAATGATTTATACTTTATTTATTGCTGTCTGGCTACATAGATTTACTTGTATCTCTTGACAAATATTGTGTTTGCAATTTCCAGGGAATAGAAGTATAATCATGGATTGATTTATTCATTCCATATCTTTCACATATATTTAGATTCTGTAATGAATAGTACACTTATTATGTGGTCAAAAATCTCTCTATTTAAATCCTAAATTTGCATTCATGATATAAATTCTAATTTTGCCCCACACCTGAACGCGCGGCTGTCATAGGTTATCGGCGCTTGTTCGGCTCGCTGTGTCTCCACGGCTCCTCTGTACTCGGGTCACGTGTTGCCCTGGGTCAGATGATCTGTGACGCGGCGGCCGACCTCGCGTCGGTGAGTTGCCATGACAGCGCATGCGTCACTAATGGTGATGTGCGGTGATTGGAGGTGGGCTGTATTTAAACCTCCTTTCCGGTCGATCAGGCATGCCCCCTGACAAAGAAACCGAAACACGTGTTGGGTGTCACACGCTTCCAACGGTAACCGTTCATTTAGGTATATATATGTATGTAGTAACAATCCTGTATTTACAATTCTGATTGGTAATTCACCATTATGGGTTTATATGGGCATATCCCTAACTGACTTAACCAATATTGGGTAATTGTGAATAGTAGGGTAGATATGACTGTGGTGTAGCAAGAGTGACCCCTGGTGGTCTGTAACGATATCTGCTACATTCCTATGTCCAGCGATTCTGGGTTTGATATTACTTGAAGCACTAGAGTTTCAGTACACCTTGGTGCAGCAAAAGTGATCCCTGTTGATCTACAGATATTTCTGTTACTATATATATTTGTTTCAATTTATATTCTATAGCTTCAAGGATTATATATCTTTGACTTATGTATGATAATTTTATCCATTCTAGAATATATATTTATATATTTTTCATGATACGGTTCCATTACATGTATATTGTTGATGCATATAGAGTTGTCCAAACAAGCACTTGTGTATTTGATAGATAATTAATATTCAATATTTATTCTCAATAAAAATCTATTTTTGATGAAATTGATTGTTCTTTGTATAATTGGGCTCCCTGATCGCTTTTTCTCTTTCTTTCTTTCTAAATGTGGTTATGCGATTTTTGCCCATATATAGTCCTTGATATTACTAGATTGATTTAATAATGTACACTATCTAGTGATATATTATGTATCTGAAATCACTGTTTAAAATCCTCTTTGTTGGCTACATTATAATATCTGGAGGACTATGGGGAGTGCATTATACAATAATACATGAAGGACTATGGGGTGCAGCATAATATATAGAGGACTATGGGGTGATTATAATACATGGAGGACTGTGGGGTGAATTATAATATATTGAGGATTATGGGGTGAATTATACAAGAAGGACTATGGGATGAATTAAAATACATAGGGGACTATGGGAGGTGCATTATAATATATGGAGGTCTATGGGGAGTGTATTATAATACATGGAGGACTATGGGGTGCATTCTAATATATAAAGGGTTACGTGAGACCCATTATACTATTTGGAAGGCTATGTGGGGGCCATTATAGTATTTGGGTAGCTATGAGGGAGCCTTTGTATTTCTTTATCGTTCCTTATGGGAGACCCAAACCATGGGTGTATAGCTTCTGCCTCCGGAGGACACACAAAGTACTACACTCAAACGTGTAGCTCCTCCCTCCGGGCTATATACACCCCCTGGATGACAATCTACCCAGTTCAATGCTTTGTGTTTCAGGAGGATCACACACTTGCATTCTCTGATATTTTTTTATTTTTATTTTTAAAGATTTGGAAGAAAAGCGGGTCCAGTCTGGACTCCCGGCATGTCCCTTCACACCCCACTCTGTCGGGTGCTGTTAAGGTTGACTTTATAAGGCTGGAGCCTTCACATGCCGCGCTCCTTCACACCCTCTGTCGAGGCTCTGTTTGAAGTGGGAGCCTCCACGGTCCTCTCTGCTCGCAGAAGGCCGGTCTCCATCCGCAGCCCTGTCTGGTCCCTGCTGGAAGGAGCGTTACCCCCATTCAGGGACATGGCCCTGCGTCTCAAGAGCTAAGTATTGAGACGTTTTTTCAGGGGTCCCGGGTTCTTTTATTTGGGGGACAGTATGTGCTTTAGCGTTACTGTTAATTCCGGCCGGTTCTGGGGGTTTCCCCTGAGAACCGCGCCGAAGGTGCCTGCTCGTCGGCCGCTTTTTAAAATCTAGGCCCCGGCTTCTGTTTGGGCCTAGTTTCGTTTTCGGCTTCTCTGCATGTTTTGCATACAGCGCCGCCCACCGCCCGACCAGCAGAGGGGAGGGCACTCCTCTCTGGGGAGATGTTCCCTCCCCTGTATTTCTTCCTGTATCTCTCTGCCCTCCGTTTTTTCCCGCTCTTGGGGCTTATACACGCCCCCCCTCTTCTCCCAGCGCCATTTTCTCAGCGTTCCTACACTGGAAGGCGCTGGATGCTGCAGCTGCATACTGTTAGAAGGCTGACGCTTCACAGGGGAGCGGTGGAATCCGGAGGGCACACAGAGAGCACGGGCTGGTAAGCCACAACCTCTGGTTGTGGACTTTTATTACACTCTCAGGCTTTCTACAGGAGTGTATTCTGGCTGCAGAGCTTCCACCATCAGCAGCATGTCTGTCACTAGGAGCAAGGCTGCAAACATGTACGCTATATGCACTGCGTGTAAGCTCATTCTGCCAGAGCCAAGCACATACCCACATTGTGATGCCTGTGCTAACATGTTTGTGTCTCAGCCTGGAGCCGCCTCAGGGGTCCCTCTGGCTGCTCCGGCCCCGGTGGCTGAACCCCCGGCTTGGGTAGCTTCCTTTTCACAAGCTATTTCCCAGTCTTTTGCCGACTCCATGGGGCAGCTGTCCCGGACACTGCTGTCCATGCATCAGCCCCCTTCTCAGGGTGTCTCTGCGGCTCCGAGCTCTGCAGAGCCCTCAGAGCATGTCCTAGGACCCCGTCCCCCTAAACGGAGACGCAGGGAACCTTCTCCTTCCTCGTCCCACGGCTCTGATTCACAAGCCGAGGTGCAGGGCGAGGAGGATTTGTTTACTGTGGGCTCAGACGCTGCCTCTATGTACCCCATTGACTTGTCTGAGGGTGATGCGGATGTTAGTGACTTGATTGCGTCCATTAACTCCGTACTGAACCTCAACCCACAAGAGTCAGAGGAACAACCCTCTCTGGTAGAGGTACACCAGTTTACCTCTCCTAAGAAACCTAGGAGTATGTTTTTTAACCACTCCAGCTTTCAGACCACTGTTAACAAGCCCAGGGCCTGTCCTGACAAACGTTTTCCGAAGCGTAGTTCAGATGACCGTTTTCCTTTTCCACCGGAGGTGGTTAAGGACTGGGCCCAGTCCCCAAAGGTAGACCCTCCGGTGTCCAGAATCTCAGCCCGCACAGTCGTAGCTGTGGCTGATGGCACTTCTCTTAAGGATCCCACTGACCGCCAGGTTGACCTTCTGGCCAAGTCTGTATATGAGGCGGCAGGAGCCTCGTTCTCCCCGTCTTTTGCGGCAGTGTGGGCTCTTAAGGCAGTCTCTGCCTCTCTGGCGGAGATTCATTCCCTCTCCAGGGACTCTGTTCCTGAGACGGATGCCTTAACTTCTCAAGCTTCGGCTTTTGCATCCTATGCCATGTCTGCCATCCTGGAGGCTTCTCACCGCACTGCGGTGGCCTCCGCTAACTCCCTCGCGATCCGCAGGATCTTGTGGCTTCGAGAGTGGAAAGCAGACGCTTCCTCTAAGAAGTACCTTGCGAGTCTCCCTTTTGCTGGGTCCCGGCTGTTTGGGGAACATCTGGATGATATAATTAAGGAAGCTACTGGCGGGAAGAGTACTTCCTTGCCACAAGCTAAAGCCAAGAAACCTGTCCAGGGCAGGAACCAATCGAGGTTTCGTTCCTTTCGTTCCTCTAACTGGTCGTCCTCTAAGCCCTCGGCCTCGTCCACTACCGCAGTCAAGGATCGTAAATCCAACTGGCGCGCAAAGCCGCGTCCTCAAAAGACCGGAGGAGCCGCTGCCACTAAGGCAGCCTCCTCGTGACTATCTGGCCGCGCCAGCAACGTCCTTAGTCGGTGGCAGGCTCTCCCACTTTAGCGACGTGTGGTTGCAACACGTCTCCGATCAGTGGGTGCGGGATATCATCTCCCACGGCTACAGGATAGAATTTTCTTCCAGCCCGCCAAACAGATTTTTTCTGTCCACCCCCCCCTGCTCCAAAGCCGCCGCCTTCTCTCAGGCCGTGGCATCCCTGCAGGCCAACGGTGTAATTGTTCCGGTTCCCGCCCGGGAACGGTTCAGCGGTTTCTACTCAAACCTCTTTCTAGTCCCCAAAAAGGACGGTTCCTTCCGACCCATCCTGGATCTCAAGCTTCTCAACAAGCATGTTCAGGTGCGGCACTTTCGCATGGAATCTCTGAGATCGGTCATTGCCTCAATGACCCAAGGAGATTTTCTGGCATCCATCGACATCAGAGATGCCTATCTGCATGTGCCTATTGCGGTTTCACACCAGCGTTGGCTACGCTTTGCGATCGGAGAGGAACATTTCCAATTCGTGGCTCTCCCCTTCGGCTTAGCCACGGCCCCTCGAGTATTCACCAAGGTCATGGCAGCAGTGGTTGCGGTCCTGCACCTCCAGGGGTTGGCAGTGATTCCTTACCTGGACGACCTTCTAGTCAAGGCCTCATCCAGTGCAGACTGCCAGAGGAGTGTCTCTCTCACTCTCGCCACGCTAGTTCAGTTCGGGTGGCTTGTCAACCTGCCCAAGTCCACTCTGACCCCGACCCAGGTGCTTTTGTACCTAGGGATGCAATTCGAGACTCTGCCGGCACTTGTCAAGTTGCCCTTAGTCAAACAGCAGTCCCTTCGTCTGGCGGTGCGCTCTCTGCTGAGGCACCGCCGTCATTCCATCAGACACCTCATGCAGGTGCTGGGTCAGATGGTGGCGTCCATGGAAGCGGTTCCCTTTGCTCAGTTCCATCTGCGTCCCCTGCAGTTGGACATTCTCCGCTGTTGGGACAAGCGGATCTCTTCCTTGCACAGGCAGGTGGCTCTGTCGTCACAGACCAGGAGCTCCCTTCAGTGGTGGCTTCGGCCCCTCTCTCTGTCTCAGGGACGCTCCTTCCTGACTCTGTCCTGGGTGATCCTCACCACGGATGCCAGCCTCTCCGGTTGGGGAGCAGTATTTCTCCATCACCGAGCACAGGGCACTTGGACTCCGTCCGAATCAGCCCTCTCGATCAATGTGCTGGAGATCAGAGCTGTGTTTCTAGCTCTCCTAGCCTTTCACCACCTGTTGGCGGGCAAGCACATTCGAGTTCAGTTGGACAACGCGACAGCGGTTGCCTACATCAATCACCAGGGCGGGACTCACAGCCGTCTGGCGATGTTGGAGGTTCAACGAATCCTCCAGTGGACGGAGGACTCCAAGTCCACCATGTCTGCAGTCCACATCCCAGGCGTGGAAAACTGGGAGGCCGATTACCTCAGCCGTCAAACCGTGGACAGCGGCGAGTGGGCCCTGCATCCGTCAGTGTTCAGATCAATCTGCCGCAAGTGGGGCACTCCGGAAGTGGACCTAATGGCATCCCGGCACAACAACAAGGTTCCGGTTTACGTGGCTCGCTCCCACGATCCTCAGGCCTTCGCAGCAGACGCACTGGTTCAAGATTGGTCTCAGTTCCGTCTGGCCTATGTGTTTCCCCCTCTAGCGCTCTTGCCCAGGGTTCTGCGCAAGATCAGAATGGAGGGCCGGCGAGTCATACTCATTGCTCCGGACTGGCCCAGGCGAGCCTGGTACCCAGACCTGCTCCGTCTGTCCGTAGAGGTGCCGTGGCATCTCCCGGACCGCCGAGACCTTCTCTCTCAAGGTCCGTTCTTCCGCCAGAATTCTGCGGCTCTCAGATTGACGGCGTGGCTCTTGAGTCCTGGATCCTGACGGCGTCAGGCATTCCCTCTGAGGTCATCTCCACCATGACTCAGGCTCGGAAGTCTTCCTCGGCCAAGATTTACCACAGGACTTGGAGGATTTTCCTGTCCTGGTGTCGCTCTTCCGACCATGCTCCTTGGCCGTTCTCCTTGCCGACCATCCTGTCTTTTCTACAGTCCGGTCTACAGCTAGGACTGTCCCTCAATTCCCTCAAGGGACAGGTGTCGGCTCTGTCGGTATTGTTCCAGCGGCGTATCGCCCGACTGGTTCAGGTGCGCACCTTCATGCAGGGCGCATCTCACATCATTCCTCCTTACCGGCGGCCCTTGGATCCCTGGGACCTTAATCTGGTCCTCACGGCCTTACAGAAACCCCCCTTTGAGCCTCTCAGGGAGGTTCCCTTGTTTTGACTTTCACAGAAAGTTGTTTTTCTAGTAGCCATAACTTCTCTCAGGAGAGTTTCTGATTTGGCTGCGCTCTCTTCGGAATCCCCCTTTTTGGTGTTTCACCAAGACAAGGTGGTTCTTCGTCCGTCTCCGGACTTTCTCCCTAAGGTGGTGTCTCCTTTCCACCTTAACCAAGACATTTCATTGCCTTCTCTTTGTCCGGCCCCTGTGCATCGCTTTGAAAAGGCGTTGCATACCTTGGATTTGGTGCGGGCGCTCCGAATCTATGTGTCACGCACCGCCGTTTTTAGGCGGTGCACCTCACTTTTTGTGCTAACCACTGGTCAGCGCAAAGGTCTCGCTGCTTCTAAACCGACCCTAGCTCGTTGGATCAGGTCGGCTATCACCGATGCCTACCAGTGTTCTCAGGTGCCTCTCCCGCCAGGGATTAAGGCGCACTCGACCAGAGCTGTCGGTGCCTCCTGGGCTTTCAGGCACCAGGCTACGGCTCAGCAGGTTTGTCAGGCTGCCACGTGGTACAGTCTGCACACTTTTTCGAAGCACTACCAGGTGCATGCTCATGCTTCGGCAGATGCGAGCTTGGGCAGACGCATTCTTCAGGCGGCTGTCGCCCATTTGTGAAGTTAGGTTTTGCCTACTTCTCAGTTTGGTTTATTCCCACCCATGGACTGCTTTGGAACGTCCCATGGTTTGGGTCTCCCATAAGGAACGATAAAGAAAAAGAGAATTTTGTTTACTTACCGTAAATTCTTTTTCTTATAGTTCCGACATGGGAGACCCAGCACCCTCCCTGTTGCCTGTTGGCAGTTTTTTTGTTCCGTGTGTTTCACCGGCTGTTGTTAGTAGTCAGAGTTACGGTTATTCCGAGTTTTACTCTATCTCTACTTATGGGTGGATGTCCTCCTTCAGCTTTTGCACTGAACTGGGTAGATTGTCATCCAGGGGGTGTATATAGCCCGGAGGGAGGAGCTACACGTTTGAGTGTAGTACTTTGTGTGTCCTCCGGAGGCAGAAGCTATACACCCATGGTTTGGGTCTCCCATGTCGGAACTATAAGAAAAAGAATTTACGGTAAGTAAACAAAATTCTCTTTTTTATGGAGGGCCATTGCACTTTATGCAAGCAAGTGTGAAAATTTGTGTTGTGTCCATCATACTGTGCGGAGGGTTGTGTGGGGGTCATTATACTATTTGGAGGCTTTAAAAATAACCAAAATTGCCAAAACACAAGGGAACATATACAAGTATATCAATTTATCTCAACCATGGAAAAGTAGAAGGCAAGATAGCCCAGGCTACCTGCACAAAAACAATTGAAATAACCAAAATACAAAGCAAATAGCCAATTAAAATAACAAATTTTATTAGAGTTAATTAAAAAGTTTAAAAAAAGGTAAATAACAAGTGACTGAAGAATACCAGCAAGGAACAGAAGGAGGAAAAAATCAATGAAAGATGTGGCTGTACACAATATGTATAGCTCTACTCCATACCACCAGAGATTAATTAGAAGTATTTAGATATACAGCACAAGTGTGCATAAGAAAGCTCTGATGGAATTAGAGCAGGGCAAAACAATAAAGTACAAATCACAAAGAAATAAAGTACTGTTTAAAGGTGTAGGAAACCAAATCTATTAATAGATTACCCAGTGGCATCTCCTCCTGCTGGTGCTGGCGTCCGTCCCTACACGTGTTTCAGCATGAAAGCCTTCGTCAGGAGGGTTAGAAGGGGCCATTATACTGTATGAAGGCCCATTATAATGCATGGACACCTGCGTGGGGATCATACTGTGTTGGGGGTCACTATTCATTGCCGTGGTAGTTGTAGGGGGGTACTTTGAGGAGGAATTCACTGTGGGGATCATACAGTGTTTGTGAGGCAATTTTGTTGGCATCATACTTTATGGCTGCAATGAAAAGGGAACCAGGAGGCTTCAATAGGACTGCAATTACTTTGAAAGGGCTAAAAGGTTGTAAGATATGTTCCTATGTGACCAAGCCAAATATTATTATAATTAATAATAACAATAATAATAATAATAATAATAATAGTGTTTTTTTTGGGGGGGAGTGGCAATTAGAAATTCTGCTATGGGGCCCCATGATTTCTATGTACGCCCCTGCTTTGCACTGTCCCTCACAGGCAGTTTTTGACCACATATGGGGTATTGTAGTTAGGAGAATTTGTTCAACAAATTGGTGCTTTATCTCCTCTTCCCTAGTGAAAGGGATTAAAGCAACATTTTTGAGCTTTAAAAATGTACATTTTTCATTTTCACAGCTCAACGTTATACAATTCTGTGAAGCACCTGGGGTTTCCAGGTGCTCACCACACATCTAGGTAAACTCTTTGTAAAGTCTAGTTTCCAAAATGGGATCACTTGTGGGGGATGTCCACTATTTGGCCACATCAGTGGTTCTCCAAACGTGAAAAAGTCAAATGGCGCTCCTTCCCTTCCAAGCCCTGCCATGTGCTCAAACAGTAGATTTCCACCACACATGGGGTATTAATGTACTGAGGAGAGATTGCACAATAAATTGTACAGTGGAATTTCTCCTGCTACCCTTGTGAAAATGCAAAATTTGGGGCTAAAGTAACATTTTTGTGCGGAAAAAGTAATATTTTCATTTTTTCCTTCCACATTTTTTCGTTTAGTTAGTGAAGGACCTAAAGCATTAATAAATGTCTTTGACTCCCAGCCCCTTGCTTGACTTTAGGCAAGATACATTTGTCTTTGTCCTCGTCACATGGTTGCTACCAGACACGGTTGAAGCCGTCTAAACCAAATAGGGTTATCTTGGTCTCATTAGAATATGGCTTCAATAATCCATGTCCTTAGTTAGATGCATTAATCTAACCTATTTTCTAATATGCAGTATATCACAAGAGTGAACATATCCCTTATATTTTGTCACAAGTGACAAACAACCCCTGTGGTGTTCGGCTGTAGAAGGTCGCTGCGTTTGGCTGCACAAACTGCTCCTTGATATTCCTTTCCTTCTTCTGTGGAGTGAATGAAGTTCTATGTATTTTCTCTGTTAGGGTTAACTTTTTCCCTTTTAGGACCCTGCGGATATCTTTACCTTTCAGCTGCTAATTATTATGCTCTCCCTGTTTCTTTATGTACCCACATTACCCCTTGGATTGTTACTGGTGATAAAGTTTATTTCTATATGGTCCAGATTGTAAGCAGTCTGCTTGTAATCTCCTGGAAACATTTTGCTTTTTATTGCTGTCGCTCTCCCAAAGTCATCTTGCAGATAAGTTGTTCATTTGAACTGCCCTTTTTGTTTTCCCTATGTCTTATTTAGGACTTAGTGGGGTTGACTAGTGCTCATCCTGTCCGATCATTACCTAGGGCCCAGTTCAGGGTCAGCGAGGGTCTAGGTTCCGCACCTATTCGCCGAGCAGGATACCTATCTAGTGATGTCAGGGGAGCCAGGGGCCAGCACAAGGTTTTATAAGGAGTCACCCTCTCTCCTAGACATGGGTCCCACCTTTCCTGCCCTCCTTATTTGCCATTTGCTCGGTATTTCCCCATACCCATCCCTAGCATGACACATTTTTGAAAATATTCTCTTTGCAAAACTACCCTCCGTTTCCAAAATTCAGTTTAAGTGTGGAGGAAACAAAACAAAAGAGCAAAAAAAGAAAAATTGCCTGGTCCTTAAGGAGTTGGGGAGAAAAGCAGTCAAAGTTTAAAAAATTATTTTTCTAAATTTTCAGAAAATAAAAGAAAAAAATATCAACCTAAAATTAAGCTAACATAAAGTATAATGTGTCATGAAAAAATAGTCTCAGAATCAGCAGGATATTTAGGAGCGTTCCAAAGTTATTACCACAAAGTGACACTGGTAACATTTGAATAAATGGGGCTTAATCATTAAGCTCAAAATTGGCTCTGTCATTAAAGGGTTAAACAAACAGGACAATTGGGCAATACACAAATTAACATGACATCTGAGTGCCGTCCCATTTTTATCCTCACACATCCAAAGACTTCTGTTTGGTAAGTTTAATTCCTGACTAGGATCATATATGAATTCATAGTATCATAGTATCATAGTTTTTAAGGTTGAAGGGAGACTCTAAGTCCATCTAGTTCAACCCGTAGCCTAACATGTTGATCCAGAGGAAGGCAAAAAACCCCAATGTGGCAAACAAGTTCCAATGGGGAAAAAATTTCCTTCCTGACTCCACATCCGGCAATCAGACTAGTTCCCTGGATCAATACCCTGTCATAAAATCTAATATACATAACTGGTTATATTAAATTTTTCAAGAAAGGCATCCAGGCTCTGCTTAAATGTTAGTAGTGAATCACTCATTACATCATGTGGCAGAGAGTTCCATAGTCTCACTGCTCGTACAGTAAAGAATCCTCGTCTGTGATTATGATTAAACCTTCTTTCCTCAAGACGTAGCGGATGCCCCCGTGTTCCAGTCGCAGGCCTAGGTGTAAATAGATCTTTGGAAAGGTCTCTGTACTGTCCCCTCATATATTTATACATTGTGATTAGATCTCCCCTAAGCCTTCGTTTTTCCAGACTAAATAACCCCAAGTTTAATAACCTGTCTTCGTATTGCAGCCCCCCCATTCCTCTAATAATCTTGGTCGCTCTTCTTTGCACCCTCTCCAGTTCAGCTATGTCCTTCTTATATATCGGTGACCAGAATTGTACACAGTATTCTAAGTGCGGTCGCACTAGTGACTTGTACAGAGGTAGAACTATATTTTTTTCATGAACACTTATACCTCTTTTAATACATCCCATTATTTTATTAGCCCTGGCAGCAGCTGCCTGACACTGTCCACTAAAGTGAAGTTTACCATCCACCCATACACCCAAGTCTTTTTCTGTGTCTGTTTTACCCAGTGTTCTACAATTAAGTACATAATCATAAATGTTATTTCCTCTACTCAAGTGCATGACCTTACATTTATCTACATTAAACTTCAATTGCCACTTCTCAGCCCAATCCTCCAATTTACATAAATCTCCCTGTAATATAAAATTATCCTCCTCTGTATTGATTACCCTGCAGAGTTTAGTATCATCTGCAAATATTGAAATTCTACTCCGCATGCCCCCAACAAGGTCATTTATAAATATGTTGAAAAGAAGCGGGCCCAATACTGACCCCTGTGGTACCCCACTATGAACTGAGACCCAGTCCGAGTACGTACCATTAATAACCACCCTTTGTTTCCTATCACTGAGCCAGTTTTTAACCCAGTTACACATATTTTCCCCTATCCCCATTATTCTCATTTTATGTACCAACCTTTTGTGTGGCACCGTATCAAAAGCTTTTGAAAAGTCCATATACACAACATCCACTGCATTTCCCTGGTCCAGGCTTGAACTTACCTCTTCATAGAAGCTGATCAAATTAGTTTGACAGGATCGATCCCTCATAAACCCATGTTGATACTCTGTCATAAGGTTATTTTTCTTGAGATACTCCAGTATAGCATCTCTCAAGAAACCCTCAAGGATTTTACCAACCGTAGAGGTTAAACTTACCGGCCTATAATTTCCCGGCTCAGTTTTTGTCCCCTTTTTGAATATTGGCACCACATTTGCTATGCGCCAGTCCTGCGGTACCGACCCTGTTATTAAGGAATCTGAGAAGATTAAAAATAATGGTCTATCTATCACAGAACTCAATTCCTGTAGTACTCTGGGGTGTATGCCATCCGGGCCCGGAGATTTGTCAACCTTAGTGATTTCGAGGCGGCGGCGTACTTCCTGCTGGGTTAAGCAGGTAATATTCAAGGGTGAATTTATGGCATCACTGGTCATGTCATCTGCCATGGCATTTTCTTGTATAAAAACCGTAGAAAAAAAGTCATTCAGCAGGTTGGCTTTACCCTCATCCCCTTCCACCATTTCACCAAGACTATTTTTAAGGGGGCCAACACTATCGCTTTTCAGTTTTTTACTGTTTATGTAGTTAAAGAATATTTTAGGATTATTTTTACTTTCTCTCGCAATGAGTTTCTCTGTCTCATACTTAGCTAACTTAATTTGCTTTTTACATATTTTATTTAATTTTCTATAATTATATAATGCCTCATCACTACCTACCCTCTTTAATTCTTTTAAGGCTTTCTGTTTTTCTTTTATTGCTTCCCTTACAGCTCTATTTAGCCATAGGGGTTTCCTCCTATTTCTAGCATGTTTGTTCCCATAGGGTATATTTTCTGCACAAGCCCTATTCAGGATGCTCATAAAAGTCTCCCATTTGCTTTGTGTACTTTTATTACTTAGTACATCATCCCAGTTTATTGCACTAAGATCATCTCTCAACCGTTTAAAATTTGCTTTCCTGAAGTTTAGTGTCCTTGTAGCCCCTCTACTATACATCTTACTAAAGAATACATGAAAACGTATTATTTTGTGATCACTATTCCCCAAGTAACCCCCAACTTGTATATTTGATATGCGGTCTGGCCTATTGGTTAGTACAAGGTCTAGTAGTGCTCCCCCTCTTGTGGGGTCCTGTACCATTTGTGAAAGGTAATTATCTTTCATTGTTATCAAAAATCTATTTCCTTTGCTGGAACTGCAAGTTTCTGTTCCCCAATTTATATCAGGATAGTTAAAGTCCCCCATAATAATTACCTCTCCGAGACTCGCTGCTTTATCAATTTGCTTTATGAGGAGATTCTCTACCTCTTCCATAATATTCGGCGTCTTATAACACACCCCTATCAGTATTTTATTATTCACTCTCCCCCCCCTTATCTCCACCCATAGGGACTCTACATTCTCAGTACCCTCACATATGTTGTCACGCAGGATGGGTTTTAAGGATGATTTTACATATAGACACACACCTCCCCCTCGCTTATTTGTACGGTCATTCCTGAATAGGCTATAACCCTGTAAATTAACAGCCCAGTCATAGCTCTCATCCAGCCATGTCTCTGATATCCCCACTATATCATAATTTTCTTCCAACAATATTAATTCTAATTCCTCCACCTTATTTGTGAGGCTTCGGGCATTAGTGTACATGCACGTTACGTATGACTCTGTACCTATATTCCTGCTTACTGTATTGACTGTCCTAACCCTTCCCCCCGTACCACCCCCAATTTCATTACTTGTGCCCTGGTCACTATCTGCACTACATTCCCCTTCTATAAAGTGAATACCCTCGCCCCCCATTCCTAGTTTAAACACTCCTCCAACCAATGTGTCCCCATGTTTTGGGCAGACATGAACACCCCATAAAATATAATGGTTACGGCTTCTATCTGTGAAAAGCTCGGTTATAGAACTCATACCGGATACACATCTGAATGGGGCGGCATGTTCCATGTACAGGTTGGCTTTATCATTGCTTTAAAGAGCTCTGAACTTGAATCCTAAATACTCTGTATTGTTTTTCTTCAACAGAAACGCCCTGCTCCATATTTTCTTCAGAGCCAAGTGCAAAGGTAAGTCTCATTGAATTCTCTTAAAGATGTTGTGCATTTGTCACCCAGGGAAGGGGGTACTCGCTCCCGGGCAGCATACACAGTTAGGGATGTCACTTTGGTGGCCGTTGCCCACTTCCGTGCGCTTCCGTGCCCTGGGTCCCTTTTGTAAGGGGAGTATTTACAGGGGAGATAAGAGTTAATGTTCATGTGACGCCACCTACGGTGATGCGGGAAAAGGGAATGGATGCCGCCGCTGCTGTTTGTGAGGGACTGGGGTTGGGGTTGGTGGAATTGGCAGCTAGTATGTTAATCCCTTCGCGGGTAGGGATAACCCCAGTGTCCCTTTTGGTGCTGGATGAGGCTGAATCGCGCTGGAAGAAGGGGATGGCACAGTACTGGTAAACCAACTTTCCTCTACTCACAAATACATCCGGGAGACGGCTGCTTTCGGTCCCCTATTTCCCAATGCTGGTGCAGTATCCAGGGCTCTCTCGCTCTTGTGGCACTGTGGTTTAAGGTTGGGACCCCGTGGCCTGAAGCGTCTGTGGGTCCCTGAACTGACCTTGGCAGTTTCTGGTCCAAATGGCGGCAGTGTGAACCCTCTCGGGATGGCGTGGAGCTACTTTCCCTGGCTCAGTCGTTGCTGCTGGTACCTCGGAGTTTTGTGTGTTAGCCAGGTCCTTGAAGGTTTCCTGCTCTGCAGCTTTTTAGCAGGTTGTTTGCAGCTGTCACCTACTCTAGGGCCCTGTGCCCTGTCTGTACCCTGGTTCCAGAGACATGCGTCCTGTGCCTTCCCTGGAACCTCCCTCTCTGTGCCCCAGGTCACTGGGTACCCGATCCAGCTAGAGGCACACCTGACCCTTCACATTTCCTGGGTCTGTCTACACTGTTCGAGCACTTGCTTATCTTGTACGTCAGACACTCACCGCCCCCCCCCCCCACTGGGCTTGACTGGGATCGCTCCACCCCTTTCAGGGCCATCCCCTAGGTCCCCCTCCCGGGGCAACCTACCCAGTGGGACGTAGGAAAGCTGGGATTTAAAGGTGTTGGTGTTTTCAGCATTGATACTCATGGGAACCAGGGGGGGTAGGCACTGCATCCTAGGAGAGGGTACTGTATTCTTCATTATAAAATAATATCAGCCACTGCTAATAGTCGCACCCCTTCAAGTAAGAGCACAGCAGATCAATGGTGGCCGCTGATTGATAATGTCCTGCGAGCCCCTGGAGATATGGTGCCGGGACGGAGGATGAGTATACAATGCGTATATTTTACAGGGGAATATAGTATTTTAAAAGGGATTGTGTAATTGATGGACAACCCCTTCAATGTTGTAATAACCGAGCTCTACAAATGCTGAGATATACGTAATGTTAAGTATTTATTTCATTACTGCTGCCTTTCTATATCCATTTGAGCTCTTCCAATGAGAGGGTGACCTTCTACACCAGAGGTGTCAAACCCAGCTAGGTGTATGGGGCACACATAGAAAAAAAAATTGAGAGGGGCCACGCTCCTTGCAGGACAAAGTGTAATTTTTAATAATTCCATAGTTGTTTCTATACACGTTTGGCTCACTTTTTTGAACATTTTTTGCTTGTTCATTATAACAAACCTGCACTTTTTTGTTTAGTTTTATATATATATATATATATATATATATATATATAGAGAGAGAGAGAGGGAGAGAGAGATGTTGTTGTGTGTAGTTGCAAAGTGTTTGTGTAGGGCGCTGTAAATGTCCTGGGTGTTGTCTGGGTGTGGGGGGTGTGAGAGCGGTGTTGTTTGTGAGTGTTGCGTTGTTTGTGGAGCGCTGTGTGTCTGCAGAGTTGTGTGTGTGTGGTGCTGTGTGTGTTGCGCGGTTTGTGTGGGTGTGTGTGTTTTGGTGGGAAGTGTGTTTTGTGCAGTGTGTGTGTGTTAGAGGAGTAGTCCTGGGGAGAGAGGAGTATAATAGGAGGAGTAGTCCTGGGTGGAGAGGAGTATAATAGGAGGAGTAGTCCTGGGTGGAGAGGAGTATAATAGGAGGAGTAGTTCTGGAGGTGAGGAATATAATATGAGGAGTAGTCCTGGGGGGAGAGGAGGATAATAGGAGGAGTAGTGCTGGGGAGAGAGGAGTATAATAGGAGGAGTAGTCTTGGGGGGAGAGGAGGATAATAGGAGGGGTAGTCCTGGGGAGAGAGGAGGATAATAGGAGGAGTAGTCCTGGGGGGAGAGGAGTATAATAGGAAGAGTAGTCCTGGGGAGAGAGGAGGATAATAGGAGAAGTAGTCCTGGGGGGAGAGGAGTCTAATAGGAGGAAGTGTCCTGGGGGAGGTGTCTAGTAGGTGAAGTAGTCCTGTGGGGGAGGTGTCTAATAGGTGGAGTAGTCCTTGGGGGGAGATGTCTAATAGGTGGAGCGGTCCTGGGGGGAGGTGCCTAATAGGTGCCCAATGTGTGCGGTGGGCGTGGCTGAGTGGGCATAGTGTGGGGGGCGTGGCCAAGCAGGCATAGTTTAGGGGGGCGTGGCTGAGCGGGCATAGTGTGGCAGGGACGTGGCCGAGCGGGCATAGTGGGGCGTGGCTGAGTGGGCATAGTGGGTGGCGTGGCCGAGTGGGCATAGTGGGGGGGGGCGTGGCCGAGCGGGCATAGTGTGGGGGGCGTGGCCGAGCGGGCATAGTGGGGGGGCGTGACCGAGCGGGCATAGTGGGGGCGTGGCTGAGCGGGCAGAGTGTGGGGGGAGTGGCCGAGCGGGCATAGTGTGGGGGGTGCGTGGCCGAGCGGGCACAGTGCGGGGGTCGTGGCCCGGGTAACTATGCAACACGGTTTCCATAGTTACCCGATGTGTACCATGGTTACCAGCGTACGCCGACTCCAGCACACGTGTGCCAGGAGCCGGGGTAAGCTAGTAACCATGGTACACATCAGGTAACCATTCAAAGCGACAGTGCTGGTTCATTTTTTGTTTGTTGGTCTCCTGCTGTGCAGCATGCATTAACGTGTTTGACAGCTGGAGACTAACGATCTGAATGGGCAGGGAGCCGGCATACGCTGGTAACCATGGTACACAATCGGGTAATTAAGCAAAGTGGTTTCCATGGTTACCCGATGTGTACCATGGTTACCAGCATACGCCGGCTCCGGCACGATCCCAGCAACGCAAGGGTATGTCTCGGCTGGGTTACTGGTGTGGGCTCCCGGGGATGCAGCAGTCAACTGGGAGTCGGGGCTCCGTGTGGGTTCGGAGAATGCGTGCGGAGGGTGGGGCCAAGCCGAGCGTCCAATGCTTGAGGGGGGCGGGGCTTGACCGAGCGGCCAATGTGTGCGGGGGGGTCTGGTCGAGCGGCCAATCCGTGCGGGGGGCGGGGCCAGGCCGCTGTGTCCAGGATGAAATGGGTCCTGATCATGGGCACGTATCTTACGTGCTTGTTGCGGCCCGCAGACCCTGTGAAGATCGCGGCCCTATGACGGGGATCGGCGCCGGCAAGGCTTTTCTAGGGTTGAATCATTGACAGTGCTGCACAGCAGAGCTTTCTGCACTATACCAATGGCTGTTCTCTGCCAATCAGATGCAAGGAGATGACGTCATGCAGCGGCGTCACCTCCTTGCATCTGATTGGCGGCCAGAAAGCTCCTATGCGCGGCACTGCAAATGATTCAACTGTGCTCTGCTGGCGCCGACCTCCAGCATAAGGCCATGATCGTTAGTGGGTCTGCGGGCCGCAATAAGCAGCCTCGGGCCACATGCTGCTCTCGGGGGCCGCATGTTTGAGACCTCTGTTCTACACTAAACCCAGACTTACCCTCTTCTGGGCCTCGGCCTGTACAATGAGCCGAGAAGCAGGATCAAGCTGTGCTGTGTACTAATTTAAACAGTCCTCTCACAGGTTGGAGGGAAAGAAGGGGAGTGCACCCCGAAATGTACAGTGCAAACGGCACGATTATTCAGCACATCCAAACTAAGTGGAAAAAAGTGCAGATGCAAACTGTTCTGGCTGCAACACAGAAACGCTGAATGCTGCCTCCCAGGAGCTCATTGTGTAGGCCAGGGGTCTCAAACTCGGCTGGGCATATGAGCCACACATAGAAGAAGAAGAATTTGAGGGGCCACATTCTTTGCAGGACAAAGTGGCATTTTTTTGGTGCCATATTTTTTTCTCTCCACACCTTTGGATCACTGTGAATATTTTTTGCTCGTTTATTATAACAACATACACTTTTTTAGTTTACATATAAAAAAACAACATTTCTTTACATACTTTATTTTTTTTGTTTACATTTTATCTTTCTTGTAAGTAATATAGTTTTACAACTAGCACCATTTAGTGATTTTGGCCAAGATATTTTAGTAATATTCCCCATCCTGTTCCCCATGCTGTAGTAATGTACTCATCCTTGTACCTATCCTGTAGTAACGTGCCCATACTTGTCCCCATCAATTTTTGTGAAACTTGTCACCGAGGATCTCAAAGTCCAAACAAAATGGAAATTTGATAATCTCACAAAGACCCAGAGAGATGCCCTGAGAGAACTTAGGGCCATGGATGATGAGGTATTTAAAGATGCAGACAAGGGGGGGGGGCACACATAGTAATCTGGCCTAAGGACCAATACGAGCGGGAAGTCTTGAGGCAGCTGAGGAATCCTGATCCTAAACTACACTCCAACCCCCTACCTCTCTTTTCTAGACAATTGCATGCCATCTTGTTTAGGGCATTTGATGATGGCCATATTACTAAAAAAGTTTTCGAGGGCCTTACCACCACCTATCCCAAAATACCCACCTTTACACATAATCCCTAAAATCCACAGAGACCCCCTTTAACCTACAGGACATCCCATTGTGTCAGGGATAGAGGGTCTATGCCATATGTAGGTTCATAGACTACTACCTTAACCCACTTGTTGAGACATTACCTTCATATGTCAAAGACACAATGGATGTCCTGAATAGGGTTGATGGGATCTTTGTGGATGATAACGTGTTGCTGGTTACAGCAGATGTAGAATCCCTGTATACTTGCATGGACCACCAGCATGGTCTACAGGCAGTTCACTTCTTCCTCAGGGCAGCCAACCGGGATAGACACCTATGTGATTTGATTATTGAACTGGTCGACTTTGCCCTGTCACACTATTTTTTTGTGTTTAAGAATTCCTTTTATCTTCACCGTCGTGGCACTGCAATGGGGACGGCCTATGCCCAGTCTTATGCAAACCTCTTCCAGGAGTACTGGGAGTGGGCTTTGTCTGGGGGGAACAGTCACCGGCCGGCTCTCATATCCAGTGCTGGATAAGATACATCCACGATATTTTTATTTTCTGGCAGGGCACAGCGAGCAACTCGGTTTTTTTTCATACACTCAATAACAATGAGTATCACATCAAATTAATACACAGGTGTGATTCTTGCAAAATTGATTTTTTTGAGCATACAGTTGGACCATGGTCAAGGTAGTGCTATAAAGACCGACGTTTATCGCAAAAAAGTTGGTTCATTTTTTATTACACGCATCCTCCTCGCACAAATGCTCCACCATTAGAGCTATCCCGGTTGGCCAATTCTTGAGGATGCGGCGGATATGCTCTACCGAAGAATGTTTTGAGGTCAGTGACCTTAACACCTGCTTTTTACAGAGAAGTTACAGCAACAGGTGTGTAAAGGGTGGGTACAAGTGAGCAAAATACACTTCCCGGGCTCAGTTACATCAACCAACTAAGAAAGATGGATCTGAACAAAAATGGAGATTCCTCTCAACTTATAACTATGAGTGATTAGCTATAAAGGCCATTCTTTTAAAACATTTGTCCATCTTAAACATGGAGCCCTCCTTCACTCAATTTTTATCTGAAAGACCACTTTTGACCTCTAGGCGGTGTAAGGGGTGCTTCACACACAGCGAGCTCGCTGCCGAGATCGCTGCTGAGTCACGCTTTTTGTGACGCAGCAGTGACCTCATTAGCGATCTCGCTGTGTGTGACACTGAGCAGCGATCTGGCCCCTGCTGCGAGATCGCTGCTCGTTACACACAGCCCTGGTTCGTTTTCTTCAAAGCCGCTCTCCCGCTGTGACACACACATCGCTGTGTGTGACAGCGAGAGAGCGACAAATGAAGCGAGCAGGGAGCAGGAGCCGGCGTCTGACAGCTGAGGTAAGCTTGTAACCAAGATAAACATCGGGTAACCAAGGTGGTTACCCGATATTTACCTTAGTTACCAGCCTCCGCAGCTCTCACGCTGCCTGTGCTGCCGGCTCCGGCTCTCTGCACATGTAGCTGCTGTACACATCGGGTTAATTAACCCGATGTGTATAGCAGCTAGGAGAGCAAGGAGCCAGCGCTAAGCAGTGTGCGCGGCTCCTTGCTCTCTGCACATGTAGCTGCATTACACATCGGGTTAATTAACCCGATGTGTACAGCAGCTAGGAGAGCAAGGAGCCAGCGCTCAGTGTGCGCGGCTCCCTGCTCCCTGCACACAGCGCTGGTAACTAATGTAAACATTGGGTAACCATACCCGATGTTTACCTTTGTTACCAGTCTCCGCAGCTTCCAGTCGGCGGCTCCGTACAAGCGCAGCGTCGCTTCCACGTCGCTGCTGGCTGGGGGCTGTTCAGTGGTCGCTGGTGAGATCTGCCTGTTTGACAGCTCACCAGCGACCATGTAGCGATGCAGCAGCGATCCTGACCAGGTCAGATCGCTGGTCGGATCGCTGCTGCATCGCTAAGTGTGAAGGTACTTTAAGAACCTCAGTGATGTCCTTATCCAAAGTCATTATGTATCTAAGATAACAAACCCCTTTAACACCAGAGGTCCTATCGTGGGTTGTTATTCATGTGGCCGCTGTGCTGCCTGCGCCAATGTCCTGCGCTGCTTCACTTTTGAGACAGCAGATGGTTTTCGTTGCTATAAAATAAATCACTACATCACATGTAAAAGCACCCACATGGTATATTATGCCACGTGTGGTTGCTCCAAAATCTATATTGGCCTGACCTCCAGAGAACTACGGGTTAGTCCAAGAACATTTGTGGGACATTGGTGCGGCCAGGACTGCGACCGATGTGGATTTTTTGAAAAGTTTGCCTTGTCACTTCACAGATTTCCATAATTGTGATCCTAGGTCCCTGAGGATTTGAGACTTAGGCGGGCTTTGCACGTTGCGACATCGGTAACAATGTGTTACCGACGCTGCAGCGATAGTCCCCGCCCCCTTCGCAGGTACGATATCTTGTGATTGCTGGTGTAGCGAACATTATCGCTACGCCAGCTTTACATGCACTCACCTGCCCTGCGACGTCGCTGTGGCAAGCGACCCGCCTACTTCCTAAGGGGGCGGGTCGTGCGGCGTCATAGCGACGTCACACGGCAGGCAGCCAATAGAAGCGGAGGGGAGGAGATGAGCGGGACGTAAACATCCCGCCCACCTCCTTCCGCATAGCCGGCCGGGACGCAGGTAGGATATGTTCCTCGCTCCAGCGGCTTCACACACAGCGATGTGTGCTGCCTGCTGGAATGAGGAACAACATCGTACCGTCTCAGCAGCGGTATTATGCAAATGTTGGACCCTACACCGATCATACGATAACGACGCTTTTGCGCTCGTTAACCCTAGAACGCATACCTGGGGTCTCGCAGGCCTGCTAGGTCATTTGTTTTCTATGGTAGATTGTTATGCTTGCGCGTTCTAGGGTTAATCGTATGTAAAAGGCTTTACACACTACGATGTCGACAGCGACGCCGGATGTGTGTCACTTTCGATTTGACCTCACCGACATCGCACCTGCGATATCGTAGTGTGCAAAGCCCACCATAGACTTAGTACAGGGAAGGATCAGGGGTGCCAACCTTAGGAAAATCCTGGCACAGAGAGAGACACCTCAGGGATTAAATGAAACTCTGAACTTTTCTCCATGCTTGTAGAATTCTTGTGTGCATGTGCCCTCCACAATTGTCTCATACTGTATCTTTCTATTTAATATGATATATTATATTCTACAATTGTCATATGTTTTTTACAATAGTGCCTTGCTGTAAGCATTCCTGTCTGGGACCTGTCTCCATATACTAATTAATGGTGATTTTGATCCAATGGATATTATGGATATCATATGGATCCAGCTCTTTGCCTGCTTATTGTGGATACATCATATTATTTATGGACTTGCCCCTATTTAGGGCTAATACTTGCCTTTGTTGTATTTAATATATATGATGTACTTCTTAAGAACCAACCTAATGGATGTGCGTATGCGTCCCTTCTGGCTATCTCTCTTCCCCTCTGTCGCTGTCTGGTGGTCTTGTGCGCTTGTCCGAGTGCCATAGCAACTTGTCTCTGACCCTGTACATGTGGCGCCCTGGACAAGCCAGGACGTCACAGGTACTGCAACAACGCACCCCACACCCCGGCTAGGCACACCAAAGTCAGACAAAAATCCTTGTTGCCTCCCTCCAGGGGCTGATGTCCACACCAGGTGGGGTGGAGCTAGGCAGTTGGCTCCACCCACCGAGGAGTTCACAGGCCTGGAGGCAGGAAAAGTGACAGTTCAGTTAGGGAAGTGGAAGAGAGAGGAGTGAAGTGGTAGTGGAGCAGACTGACCGTGTCCGGGTGCGTTACCCGGGCACATACAGCAAGGTTGGCAGACGGTGGTGACCGTCTGCAGGAGAGGCTGATTGACGTGAACCGTAAGGACCGGGGACGGGCGGTGGCCCACCGGTACCGGATCGGAGAGCAAAGAGAAGCCAGCACCATTCGGCAGGGCCTACGGACCCCGACCAGGCTTGGAGTCGCCTCAAAACCGGTGAAATCCGTTAGCGAAGGGAACCTCCGGGGTTTCCCAGCAGTCAAGACCCAATTGAAGGCAACCGCTCAAACCGTGAAGGGAAATACAGTCACCGCCAAGGCTACAGTTCCCAGGGCCAGAGCCTGCGGGCAAAAGGGGCTCCCTCAGCATCCATCCAAGCTGGGGAGCGGGTTACCGGTGGGAAGCCACCAGAACCGAGAACATAACACAGGTGCGGGGAAAGGCAGTCACCGCCAACCTACCGGGAGAAGAACCACCGCAGCCGTCTGTGGGACCCGTCCATCCAGCCGTTTGTTTTACCGGAGACTTTGCATTCATTATTGGCTGAGTGAGTACCACTGTGCCGTGCGGCACTGCGCTGCCCCCGCGACCCTGCACCTCACCAGGTCCCGTAACCCACCTGCCATTCCTCCCTCACCGGGCCCCGGGACAACCAACCCCGCTACTCACGGAGGGGAAGAACAACATCTAAGCTGCTCCCTGTCATCGCTCCCGGGATCCCCGTCCAGAGCAGCGGTGGTGTCACAACCTCACCACAACCGTGGGTGGCATCACGGACAATACATCCCCAAAACCAATCCCCCCTTTTCACTCACGGGCGAGGAGCGCTGCTCGAGTCCCCGGGTCCGGCCCACCGCTCGAGCCACCGACCGAGCAGCAAGCGAAGCAGCCGGACCCGAGCGTGGTGAGCGCAGCGTCCCTTCCCCGCCCGCGACAACTTGGCGTCACGAACAGGATCTTACCGCTCTGCCGTCTGGTAGAGGTGCGCCTTGTGACCGCCTGAGGTGTCTGGCCGAAAATTTTGAGAAGCCGCCATTTTGGGCGCGAAAAATCCCCGCTCGAGCATCTCCTCGAGCAGTGGAGGCGCGAAAGCCGAAACCCCGCCCCTGTAGAGGAGGAGCCGGAAAAAGACTAAGGGGTAAGGGGGCACAGAATGGCGGCCGGCCGCATGTGAACCGCGGCTATAGAAGCAGGGACGCCAGGACTCTGCGATCTGCTGGTTCCTGGAAAGTACCGCTACCACCATGTCCGCCCCGTCCAGCTACGCAGAGGTTACGGAGCCGGTGCCCGGAACAGCGGCGTGGCTCAGGGCCCGAATGGCGGGGATCTGCCGGCGCTACCGGAGTCAGATATGTCTGCTGATGGAGCAGTGGACCGCGGAGGTGGAGGAGGTAGCTGCGGTCGCCCGGGTATACGGAATGGAGGCCATGATGGAGGAGCTGGTGAGTGACCCACGCCCTTGTGTCCCCGAGGGACCGGCCGTTGCGGCTGGGGGGCCCGGTCTACCTCTGGCCCCCATGCGGCCTCCGTCTTCCCTGCCCGTGCACCCCGCTGCTGCTGGTCCATCTAACGTACACCCCCTCGTAACAGTAGCCGAAAGATTGGTGAGCCCGGAGACTGCGGCAGCTGGCGGCAACCCGCCTGGCGCAGGGACAGATGATGGTGACTCCGGACCTGACACAGAGCCTGTTTCGGAGGAGGACGAGGGAGTCGTCGCCCTGTATGGCACGGAGGCCACTTACATCCCCCGGAGCGGAAATAATGGATACCGGGCGGCCCTTCCTCGTCGCGCCTACTATGCGCTGGAGGGGCTGGTACCTGTGTTCTTCCACCCAGGGTCGGGTGAGGAGGACGAAGGTGAGCAGTAATGGCAGCGGTCCCCCGCCGCAAGTTGTCCCCTTTGGGACCACCGGCACCGTTTGAATAAGTTAAATGATAAGATTGAATCAACCGAACTGTAATCTGATTGGGACCGTGATTAAACTGGCCGTTGCCGGCATGTTGTCCCCGTAGGGACTTTCTGCAACCGTTGCGTAAGGAACTGCTTACAGACAAGCCCGAGAACTTGCAGGGCAACCACAAACTTGTGGGATGTAAATATTTGGCTTAAACCGTTGCCGCCTCCGGAGAGGCAGATTGGAGGAAGGACCCGCAGCAGAGTAGGCTGGGGCCCGGCCACCACCTGAACCGGTGGTGATCCTCCGGGGGTCAGGGGTTCCCATGGACATGGGACCCCTGAAAGAGACCGTACCCGCTCGGGCAGCTTGGTTCTGGACTGGGGTCAAGGGGTGCTGCCCGCTTCTTAGGGGCAGCATCAGGGCCAGGTTGTTTGGGTGGGAGAAGAGCGGAAGCCGTACCATTTAATAAATATATGCCGTTAGAAACGTTTAAGAATGTGCCTCCCGTTGTGGGAAGTTTGACTAAAAATGCTTGTGTTTTAAATGATGTTTTTACTCTTTTGCAGTTAACAAAAAAAAATAAAACCGGTGATGGACGGGCAGCCCGCGGACGGTCTGCATTTTACTAAGGGGGAATGTGGCGCCCTGGACAAGCCAGGACGTCACAGGTACTGCAACAACACACCCCACACCCCGGCTAGGCACACCAAAGTCAGACAAAAATCCTTGTTGCTTCCCTCCAGGGGCTGATGTCCACACCAGGTGGGGTGGAGCCAGGCGGTTGGCTCCACCCACCGAGGAGTTCACAGGCCTGGAGGCGGGAAAAGTGACAGTTCAGTTAGGGAAGTGGAAGAGAGAGGAGTGAAGTGGTAGTGGAGCAGACTGACTGTGTCCGGGTGCGTGGCCCGGGCACATACAGCAAAGTTGGCAGACGGTGGTGACCGTCTGCAGGAGAGGCTGATTGACGTGAACCGTAAGGACCGGGGACGGGCGGTGGCCCGCCGGTACCGGATCGGAGAGCGAAGAGAGGCCAGCACCATTCGGCAGGGCCTACGGACCCCGACCAGGCTTGGAGTCGCCGCAAAACCGGTTAAATCCGTTAGCGAAGGGAACCTCCGGGGTTTCCCAGCAGTCAAGACACGATTGAAGGCAACCGCTCAAACCGTGAAGGGAAATACAGTCACCGCCAAGGCTACAGTTCCCAGGGCCAGAGCCTGCAGGCAAAAGGGGTTCCCTCAGCATCCATCCAAGCTGGGGAGCGGTTTACCGGTGGGAAGCCACCGGAACCGAGAACATAACACAGGTGCAGGGAAAGGCAGTCACCGCCAACCTACCGGGAGAAGAACCACCGCAGCCGTCTGTGGGACCCGTCCATCCAGCCGTTTGTTTTACCGGAGACTTTGCATTCATTATTGGCTGAGTGAGTACCACTGTGCCGTGCGGCACCGCGCTGCCCCCACGACCCTGCACCTCACCAGGTCCCGTAACCCACCTGCCATTCCTCCCTCACCGGGCCCCGGGACAACCAACCCCCCTACCCACGGAGGGGAAGAGCAACATCTAAGCTGCTCCCTGTCATCGCTCCCGGGATCCCCGTCAAGAGCAGCGGTTGTGTCACAACCTCACCACAACCGTGGGTGGCGTCACGGACAATAAATCCCCAAAACCAATCCCCCCTTTTCACTCACGGGCGAGGAGCGCCGCTCGAGTCCCCGGGATCTGGCCCACCGCTCGAGCAACTGACCGAGCAGCAAGCGAAGCAGCCGCAACCGTGCCGGACCCGAGCGTGGTGAGCGCAGCGTCCCCTCCCCGCCCGCGACATACATAGTGCTAGTGTTATGACAACGCAAGCGGAATGGACAGATTGATTTCAGCTGGTGTACAGGTGCCACTATATCCACCTTGATTGGTTCTCGCAGCCCAGGTGACCACTACCTCTTACTCTAAAAAGGTCCTGGCATGTGTACCTTTCAGTCCTTTGATGAAGCGAGCAATTTCTCACGAAACACGCATTGAGGCGTTCTCATGGGATTTCCTCTGACCCTGTTATGCTTGCCGGACGAGCAATGATGTTTAGCAAACCCACTGGGCCACAGCACGCATAAAACCCAGAGGGGCTTGACTACAGACCTGAGCCTGGTCTTCTCCAGTGCTTCTCATGGTGAGGGTGTTACGCTTCAGGTATGAGTCTGGGTGCCACTCGGGAAGACTGGTGCTGCATCGGCTGGCCCCAGGGGTATGGGAGCGGCAATCTCTGGCAGTAGGTTACAGCAGCAGCAGGTGTCGAGATTCCATCCAGGATGGATGGACGGATGGATGGTACAGCAGCTGTGACCGGCATGGATACTTGCAGAGGCGGGTATCGTGTAAGCTGGTCGGCGTAGATGGTAGCGACAGCAGTGGAACAGCATGGTAGCACAGCACTGAAATATAAAGATGTATCAGCAGCAGCAGACAGCACAATATCATCAGCTGCAGTGCTAAGGGCCCTGATAACTAGCAATGACTAACTCATTGCCCAGGCACCAGTGATAAGGCTGAGGCTGGAGGCCTGGAAGATGTACAGATGTTCTGGGAGACAGCAGCATGGGACAGGGACGGGACCACCACCGCAGGACTCCTGGACAGGTGAGGAAACCGACGTCCTTGCTGGGGAAGGGGAGCAGGAGAGTGCGAGGATGTCGGCATGGGCGTTACAGTACCCCCCTTCCTTACGCCCCCCACCCACCCCCTTTTAGGGTATTTGTTAAGGAGAAGAGGGAAATTAATATTCTCCCTTGGCTGCCATGACCTCTCAAAAAAGAACAACCAATTGAGATATAACCAAGGGGTTAACCAAGAAGACCAAAAGAAAAACCCCTAAAAAATTACTTTATCATTATTGTCTTAAAATCAGAAATTCCCCCCAAAAAGCGTGATTATATAAAGTCATTAACACGGTGCAATGATTAAGGATTGGGAATGGCCAAAAACCCTATCAGTTTCCCTTCCTTGCCACGGAGGTTGGCACTCTAAATTTAGCGCAATGGCGCCCCCGCTCACCGACGGCTTGCCCTTATAGTCTGAGGTGCAGCTAGTCTGGAAATTCGGGAGTAACAACACACATAACAATCTATGCACACCTACATGTCCTTAAAAATATAAAATGACTTAGCACTGTCACAAGGGTAAAAATATCCCAGACAGTTAGATCCCCCTATTTTCTATAATATAATACTAGAAAAATAGGTTTGATCTCTCAGCTTAAATAACCTGATGTTATACTTATTAAAAAAATAAATTGTCAAGTGCCTCCAAAGTATATATAAAGTGCTAAATACCTCCAAGTACTGTGTAACACAAGGAGTAAACACAAACACTGCTGTAAACCTAGACTGTTATTGTGCAAACTGGCCAAGCAATATATCAATGTAAGCAAGGACTCTCTTTGCTAATAACCTGGTTTTTCATTATCACACCAGCAGAAAAAGGTACCAAAAGATATGTAAACATAGTCAAACCTATTTTCTAGTATTATCTTATAGAAAATAGGGGGATCTAACTGTCTGGGATATTTTTACCCTTGTGACAGAGTCATTTTATATTTTTGAGGACATGTAGGTGTGCATAGATTATGTGTGTTGTCACTCCCGAATTTCCAGACTAGCTGCACCTCAGACTAGAACAGGGATATAAGAGCAAGCTGTCGGTAAGCGGGGGCGCCATTGCGCTAAATGTAGAGTGCCAACCTCCGCGGCAAGGAAGGTAAACTGATAGGGCTTTTCACCATTCCGAATCTTTAATCATTGGACCGTGTCTATGACTTTATATAATCACGTTTTTTGGGGGGGATTTCTGATTTTAAGACAATAATAATAAGGTGATTTTTTTAGGGATTTTTCTTTTGGTCTTCCTGCAATGACCTCTCCTCAGGACCAAACCCCTTCCAGAGGCTAAGAGGTACCTGGATCCCTGTGATAACGGCTCAGGATGACAGGTTTGAGGAGGGACACATGGAAAGAGTTGGGGATGCATAGAGAAGCCAGGAGCTTCAGTTTGTAGTCTGGAGCACCTCAATGGGACTCAACTTGTAGGATGGTAACTTGAAGTGGACGTATCCGGAAGAGAGACATACCTTGTCTCCGGGCTGGAACGAAGGAGGATGTAGGTGTCTCTTGTCTTCATGCCTCTTCATATGAATGGAGGACTGCTCCAGGGAGGACTTGGTCTCCACCCTGATGTCGGAGAACGTCTTAACGAGAGAAACAGCTTGCCAAAGGTGAGTGCCACTGGGAATGGGATTCTGGGTCGCTGTCCATACAGAATCTGAAAAGGAGGCTTGGCGGCGGACTTACTTAGGTGGTTTTATATACGAGAACTCCACACAAGGGAGGAGCTTGACCCAGTCACTATGATGCTCATTGACGAAGTGTCACAGAAAGTTCATCATAGTCTGGTTCACCCGTTCCACTTGGCTATTGGACTGCGGATTGTAGTCTGCCGAGAAGTCCAAAGTGACATCCAACAGCTTGGAGGTGGCCTTCCAGAATCTAGATATGAACTGGACTCCTCTGTCGGACACAATGTGGAGTGGTAGACCATGCAGCAGAAAGATGAGCTGCATGAAGTGCTCAGCAAGCACTGGCGAAGAAGGCAAACCGGTCAGCAGGGTAAAATGGGCCATTTTAGAGAATCTGTCCACCACCACTAAGTTGACGGTGCAACCGGAGGACTTCAGTAGATCTGTGATAAAGTCCATCCCGATGTGATATGCTATCAGGGGGTAGATGGCACCGGAAAAGGGAGCAGTGGATCAGCAGGAAGCTTCTTCAGTGTCTTCTTATGGGCACTCGAAGGACAGGCCAACACAAATTCCAGGACATCTTGTCGCAGTGTAGGCCACCAGTAGCACTACAACGTCAGCTGCAATGACTTCTGTCCAGTATGACTGGCCAGCCAAAAGGAATGACCCCACTGAATAACTCGCTCCCTGTCTGCTTCAGCAACATCTTGCCGGGAGGAACCTGGAAAATGTCTATAGGAGCCATGTCACCATCCTGGATGGCTCAATTATGTGTTGAGGCTCCTCCTCCTGATCGGCTGACAGAAATGATCGCAACAGCGCATCAACCTTGATGTTCATTTCTGCAGGGCGGAAATGCAGCACAAAGTCGAAGCGAGTGAACAAAAGCGACCACCGGGCTTGACGAGGATTCATCCCCTGAGCTGACTGTAGGTAAGCAAAGTTCTTGTGTTAGGCGTAAATGATTACAGGGTGCACTGCTCCTTCCAACACATAACACCAGAGCCATCTTGAGGGCCAACAGCTCCCAATCGCCAATTGAGTAGTTGCACTTGGCTGGAGAGAAAGCCCTGGAAAAGAAACCGCAGGTTAAATAGCACTTCTGTGTGAGAACTGCATCGGCAACAGAAGACGAAGCATCCACTTCGAGGGTAAACTGCTGATTAGAATCAGGTCTATGTAGCGTCAAAGCTAAGTAAGGCCTGTTTGAGGGAAATAAAGGTGTTTTCTGCCTCAGGAGTCCAAGCTTTCAGATTCGCCCCTTTGCGGGTCAAGACTGAGATGGAAAGAGCCAGTGACGAGAATCACGGGATAAACTGCCTGTAGTAATTGGCAAACCCAAAGAACCGCCGGATCAGACTGTCAGGACGTGGCCACTTCAGTACTGCTAACAACTTGCTGGATCCATCCTCAGGCCGGTCACTGAGATGATGTAACCTAAGAAAAGCAGGGATGATTTCTCAAACAGGTGCTTTTCGTATTTGGCATATACATGGTTCTCCCTTAACCTCTGCAGAACCTGCTGAACGTTTCTTCTGTGCGTAAGAAAGTCCAGTGAGAATACAAGAATGTCGTCCAAGTACACCACTACACATGTGTATAGCAGATCTCGAAAGATATCGTTGATGAATTCCTGAAAGACTGTCGGGGCATTGCTGAGCCCAAATGGCATTACCCGATACTCATAGTGGCTGTCATGGGTGTTGAAGGCAGTCTTCCATTCATCGCCCAACCATATCCTAACCAGATTGTACGCACCAAAGAGGTCAAGCTTGGAGAAGATCCTAAATCCTCGGAGTCGGTCGAACAATTCTGGTATGAGCAGCAGCGATTATTTGTTCTTGACTGTGATTTGATTGAGACCTCTGTAGTCTATATATGGTCAAAGAGACCTGTCCTTTTTTCACAAAGGAGAAACCGGCTCCGGCCGTTGAGGAAGTGTATTGAATGAAACCTCTTGCCATATTGTACTTTATGTATTCGGACATCACCTGGGTCTCGGCCTGAGACGGGATACATACAACCACGAGGAGGGGTTGACCCAGGGAGTAGGTCAATCGGACAGTGGTATTGTCTATGTGGCGGCTGGGTTTTGGCCTCTTTTTTGTCAAAGACATCTGCATAGGCCCAGTATGCAGACAGCAGACCTGGAAGATTAGAGGGCTTCATGGGTGGTCAAGGAGATTGTACATGAACAAGACAGCTTTTATGGCAAGTGTTACCCCACCTGAGCAGATCTCCAGTCCAGAAGTGGTTCGTGCTTCCGAATCCACAGTAGACCCAGCAACAGCGGATGCGACATTCCTGAAAGGACGTGAAAGGTGATCTTCTCCATATGCAGCACTCCTACTCATAGGACAGCGTCTTCTGTAACAAACTGGATGACCTCGGGCAGAGGCTTTTTGTTCACCGACAGCACTGGAACAGGACTTTGCAGCTGATGAACAGGAATCCAATACCGATCCACTATACTCAGTTGTATGAAATTCCCATCAGCACAGAAGGGCCACCTCAGAGAACCAGAAGTCACTGGTTACGGACACAGTCAAATATAGAGGTGCAGAGGACTTGCCATCACGTAGAGTAGCCTCTCCTACTGACCCTAGGCAAGAAATTTTCCCGGCTTCTTGGGACAAAAGCAGATTAGGTGCGCGGAGCTTCAACAATAGTAGCACCTCCCATTGGTACGACGAATGTCCTGGCGATAGCAGACAGACCACACTTGATCAATCTCCATTGGCTCTGGGACTGTAGGTATGGAGGCCACACTGGCACGAGGAACCAAGCACCTCAGAACAGAGGGTACTGGGTGTGATGACCTCCTTTCACGGGCTTTCTCATGAGCACATTACAGAAAGCACAGGTCAATCTGAATGGCTAGGCTAATCAGGTCATCCAGAAAGAAGAATAAAGCACGACTGTAACGATAGTCCTGGGAGTGGACTCACTGGACTGGGCACTGGACTCTCCTGAGGTGCCGCCTTGAGCGAATCCCTATACAGGGACGTCGGGCGTAACCCCAGAGGGTCTAGATGCACGGAAGCCGGGATCAGCAGGATTCACAGGAAAGAGTTTTATAGAGTCTGTGGTAGATACAGGATCAGATCTGAACCAGGTACAGGTTAACGGCATCAGGCTGAAGGCCAGAATCGGAGACTGGTGCAGGTTAACGGGATCAGGCTGAAGTCCAGAACCGGAGACTGGTGCAGGTTACAGGGATCAGGCTGGAGTGTGTGCTCAGAAAGGTACTCAGGATCTGTAAGCAAAGACAGTGTTACACCAAGCATAGGCATAGAGAGACCTGAACAACTGGTACAAGAGACAAGCTACAGGGACACGTTGAACAAGCACTGGCCATGGGGAACAGGAAGTCTTAAATACCCAAGGTATTTAGTAGTCAGATCCTGGACAGCTGTGCTGGCCCTTTAAGTCTAGGAGAGTGCACGCGCGTGCCCTCTAGTGTGCATGTGTGACGCCCTTAACCCGTGGTGCGTGGCGCAGTCGGATCGGGAGCGTGACAATGACCAGCTAACTCGTCCCTTGATTTTACCAGTTAGGCCTTACCAGAATGCTCCGATGAATGACTCATTGGTCCACTGCAGCTCAGACAATAAGGTGTGGAATCTTATGGCTTACGGTGAAATCCCCTTGTTGCAGGTCAAACAGTGCTTCTGTAGCAGATGCAATGTGGCCAGGTTCATCAAATATTTCCTGGAAAGTCTCCAGGAAGATAGACAGGTTGGAGACTAGTGAATCAAGCCTCTCCAGAAACGAACTGATCTAGTCCAAAGCTTCGCCCTCTAGGTAAGAGGCCAGGAAAGCCACTTTGGTGGCATCTGTGGGATACTGCTGCGGCAGGAGACGGAAGTGCAACTGGCACTATTAAGAAACCCTTAACAAAGCTTCGGATCCCCTCGGTACCGTGGATGTCTGCTGAGACGAATGAGGAAGACTGCCGACTGGAAGAGAGGACGGCACAGAAGGCTCCAAAACTGGAGTAGCAGCTTGGCTGGAAGCATTCTGCTTGGATGTCTGCCGTTCGTCCATGGAAGCTAAATACTCCAGCACCCGACCTTGTATACCTTCCTGATGAGTAAGTTCTTGTTAGACGCTGGTAAGCTGAGTGTTGTTGGTTGCAAGATCTGTCAACTGCAGAGAGGTCAGCCATGTGTCCATTGCCTGCATACTGGTCATGAGATGGTGTTGTTCCTCCTGCATATGAGCAAGTTCTCACTGAGCCGAGAATGCAGGGCCAGCATGGTTCATGTCCTGGGAAAACTGTTATGCTCGCCCACAGAGCAGAGATATTTAGAAAAGCCACTGAGCCACAGCACACAGAAAACCCAAAGGGGCTTGACTATGGACCTGAGCCTGGTCTTCTCCAGAGCCCCTCATGGTGAGGGTGTTACACTGCAGGTATGTGTGCGGGTGACACTCAGGAAGACTGGTGCTGCTTCAGCTGCCCCAGGGGTAAACGAGCAACAGTCTCTGGCAGTAGGTTAGAGCAGCAGCAGGTGTTGAGATTCTGTCTGGGATGGATGGACGGATTGATAGTACAGCAGCTGCGACTGACATGGATACTTGAGGAGACGGGTATCGTGTAAGCTGGACGGCGTGGATGGTAGCGGCAGCAGTGGAACAGCAAGGAAGCACAGCACTACAATATAAAGAAGTGTGAGCAGCAGCAGACAGCACAATATCAGCAGCAGCGCTAAGGGACCTGACAACTAGCAATGACTCCAAGGGGTACTTTTCACATTACAACATCGCAGGTGCGATGTCGGTGGGGTCAAATCGAAAGTGACGCACATCCGGCGTCACTGTCGACATCGCAGTATGTGAATCCTTTTACATACGATTAACGAGCGCAAAAGCGTCGTTATCGTATGATCGGTGTAGGGTCCGACATTTTCATAATTTTGCAGCAGCGACGGTATGATGTTGTTCCTCGTTCCTGCGGCAGCACACATCGCTGTGTATGATGCCGTAGGAGCGAGGAACATCACCTTACCTGCGTCCCGGCTGCAATGAGAAGGAAGGAGGTGGGCGGGATGTTTACGTCCTGTTCATCGCCACCCCTCCGCTCCTATTGGCCGCCTGCCTTGTGACGTCGCTGTGACCTCGCACGACCCGTCCCCTTAGGAAGGAGGCGGTTCGCCTGGCAGAGCGACGTCGCAGGGCAGGTAAGTGCATGTGAAGCTGCCGTAGCGATAATGTTCGCTATGGCAGCAATCACAAGATATCGCTGCTTCGACGGGGGCGGGGACTATCGCGCTCGACATCGCAACATCGGCTTGCAATGTCGCAACGTGCAAAGTACCCCTAACTTATTGCGGCTAACAATCAAGGATAGAGGACAAATCCCAATTGAAATTAACAAAAACAAAAAATCCTAAAAGTTGCAAATTAAAGTATAATATTAAAAACTCAATATGTGGATGTGAGAAAAGCACTCCAAAACAATAGAGTGGACCAAAAAAAGTGAAATAAGCAAGGATCTAGGTAAACCTAAAGGGCCCTGCCGTTGCCCATACAGTCTCACCCTACCTTGCTGCGGAGGTTGGCACCCTAATAAAATGCAAATAGTGCCCCTGCTCACCGATGACTCACCCTTAAGGACCCTGATGAGTCCCTAAACTAGATCCTATCATAAATTATGCAGAAATACAAAGTCTGATCAAATAGGTTTTAAATAACCAAGCTCAAAAGGTAATAACCACGAAGGTATCTACTAATAATATGCCATGCTGAATCCTGATAGATACCTCATGAAACAGCAAATCAAACTGCGAGGGCTACTGGTGTGCACCACAACGCCCCACGTAAATGAAAGAAAGGACCCACAATTACAGGTTACAAAAACAAGCAAAAGATCAAACAAAAAAATAAAGATAAAAACACTTCCCTTATACATGTCATTATTCACAAGACGGCCTCAACGCGTTTCCCCTGTTTCAGGTTCATCAGGAGGCCTGATTGGGGTATAGATGTCCCTAAATGGTGTGGATACACTGAAAACGCAAACCTATTTGATCAGACATTGTATTTGTGGATAATTTATGATAGGATCTAGTTTAGGGACTCATTAGGGTCTTTAAGGGTGAGTCATCATTGAGCGGAGGCACCATTTGCGTTTTATTAGGGTACAAACCTCCACGGTAAGGTAGGGTGAGACCGTAGTGGCAATAGCAGGGCCATTTAGAGTTACCTAGATCCATGCCTATCTCGCTTATTTTTCTCCTCTATTATTTTGGAGTGCTTTTCTCACATCCACATAGTGAGTTTTTAATATTATACTTAATAACATTTGCAACTTTTAGGAATTTTGTTTTTTGTTAATTTCTAACTGATTGCCCAGGCACCAGTAAAAGGCAGAGGTGCTTTAAGTACCTGCGACCTCCCAGCTGACCTTGGAGGTACTTCTGAGATATGAGGATATTGGCTCTTTAAGAAATTGGTCGTCTGGATAGGGGAGAAAACCAATGTCCTCGCCAGGGGAGGGGAGCAGAAGAGTGTGAGGATGCCGCCATGGATGTTACAAGCACCAATTATATACTGCAGTATTTCCAGGTAATATAATACCCTTAATATATGGGCACCCCACTGGTTCAATTTTTGGCTGTATCTTGAATCTAAACTTTTGATATTGCCTAGGAGCATATGGTTTGCTCCAAGTGCTGATGCACTAGTCACTTTATATTTGGTATTAGCTTTGTGTATTATATTTCTGTGGTTTAAAGGGAACCTGTCAGCAGAAATTTCGCACTAAACCTAAAAGATTCCCCTTCTGCAGCTCCTGGGCTGCATTCTAGAAAGGTTCCTGTTGTTATTGTGCCCCCTTTGAGACCTAAATAAATACTTTATAAAGTCTTACCTTTTTGTATGCAAATCTTTTTTTATGGTCACAGGGGCGGGCTGTCTTGCGTCCGTTATTCTCCCTCCTGCCACTTTACGCCGTCCCCCATTGCTCATTTCCATACCTGAGGACGCCGCCCAGTGCTCCCTAGGTCTCGCGCATGCCCAGTGGCACTATCGCGGGACAGCACTGTGTAAAGTGTGACCACTGGTGAGGTGATTGCGCAGGCGTGAGATTATGGGCGGCGCTGTGATTGTCATCAGCAGCGTCATCCAAGTACCCGCCCATAATCTTGTGTCCGCGCTTTTCACTCTGCCTCCACCGTTATGCGGTTATGATCGGTGGTATGCTGCTCCTCACATCTATTTCCTGCTCCAGGGAAAGATGGGTAATAGGTGACGTGGGTTCATATGGCCAGCGCTTGCGCATAACGGTGGAGGCAGAGTGAAAAGCGCGGGCAGGAGATTATGGGCGGGTACTTGGATGACGCTGCTGATGACAATCACAGCGCCGCCCATAATTTCACTCCCTGCGCAATCACGTCACCAGCGGACACACTGCGCACAGTCCCGCGAGAGTGGCACTGGGCATGCGCGAGACCATGGGAGCACTGGGCGGCGTCCTCATGTATGGAAATGAGCAATGGGGGACGGCGTACAGCATCAGGAGGGAGAATAACGGACGCAAGACAGCCCGCCCCCGTGACCATAAAAAAAAAGATTTGGATACAAAAAGGTAAGACTTTATAAAGTATTTATTTAGGTCTCAAAGGGGGCACAATAACAACAGGAACCTTTCTAGAAAGCAGCCCAGGAGCTGCAGAAGGGGAATCTTTTAGGTTTATTGCGAAATTTCTGCTGACAGGTTCCCTTTAACTACTGTATACTTACATATGTTTACATGCCAAATACTGTATGTGATCAATTCATTTTATACTGCATATCAAGTGTGATCTCGAACCATGGCATTTACATTTACTGTTGTCTGTTTTTCTATATCTTATTTTTTAATATGTTTAATAAAATTTGTATTTTTTTATGGTGTTTAGTCCATTTTGTTCTCTCCTTAATATAATTCTATTTGTGGATATATGCATTTTCGTCAGATTGGGAATTATGTAACGTTATTCCATGGCTAACACTCATTATACTTTTGTTTAAATGGAATTTGTGTATTTATTGTTTCCATCCTGTAGTAATGTGCCCATCCTTGTTCCCATACTGTAGTAATAAGAAACAGAAAGCAATGTTGTCAGCTCACCTCCTCTGGTTCTCTGGCATCCTAGTGGCAGCCTGGACTTCGTTTGGCCAACCGTATGAAGACAAGCAAGAAAATAGATGTGGCGCTTGTAAGAAACCAGCTTGAAGTAGTTCAATAAAATATACAAAATTTATTTAGAAACGTTGCAAGTAAAAATATAGGACAGTCATGACTACCCCCTTGTAGAACTAGATGGTGAGTGGGGACAATGCGTTTCTCCAATCTCTTGGGCTTAATCATGTACATGATTAAGGCCAAGAGATTGGCAGAATCGTGTTGTCCCCACTGACCATCTAGTCCTACAAGGGGGTAGTTATGACTGTCCTGTATTTTTACTTGCAACATTTCTAAATAAATTTGGATATTTTACATGAACTATTCAAGCTGGTTCCTTACAAGCGCTGGATCTATTTTCTTGCTTGTCATTCTGTAGTAATGTGCACATCCTTGTCCCCATCCTGTAGTAACGTGCCCCAGCCTTGTCACCATCCTGTAGTAATGTGCCCATCATGTAGTAATGTGCTCATCCTTGTCCTCTTTTACTAAAGTGCACCATACTTGAGCCCATCTTGTAGTAAAGTGCCCACCTTGTAGTAATGCACCCCTCCTTTTCCCCATTATGTATTAATGTGCCCATCCTTGTCCCCATCCTGTAGTAATGTGCCCTTCCTTGTCACCATCCTGTAGTAATGTGCCCATCCTGTAATAATGTGCTCCATCCTGTAGTAATGTGCCCCATCTTGTAGTAATGTGCCCCATCCTTGTCTCCATCCTGTAGTAATGTACCCATCCTTGTCCCCTTTTACAAATGTGCCCCATCCTTGAGCCCATCCTTTAGTAAAGTGTCCATCCTGTGGTAATGTGCCCCATCTTTGTGCCCATCCTGTAGTAATGTGCCCTCTCCTTGACCCCATCCTGTAGAAATGTGCCTATCCTGTAGTAATGTGCCCCCTCTTTATCCCCTTTTATTAATGTTCCCCATCCTTGTCCCAATTTTGTAGTATTGTGCCCATCCTGTGGTAATGTGCCCAACCTTGCCCCCTTTTACTAATATGCCCCATCCTTGAGCCCATCCTTTAGTAAAGTGTCCATCCTGGCTTAATGTGCCCCCTCTTTTTCCCCATTCTGTAGTAATGTGCCCATCCTTGTCCCCATCCTGTATTAATGTGCCCCATCCTTGTCCCCCTACTGTAGTAATATGCCCATCCTGTAGTAATGGTCCCCATCCTGCAGTAATGTGCCCATCCTCTAGTAATGTTCCCCATCCTTGTGCCCATCCTTATCCCCTTTTACAAATGTGCCCCATTTTTGTCCCCATTGTGTAGTAATGTGCCCATCCTGTAGTAATGTGCCCAGTCTCGTCCCCTTTAACTAATGTGCCCCAAACATGTGCTCATCCTGTATTATTAAACTTGTTCCCTTTTATAATTTGTCTCATCCTTGAGCCCATCTTGTAGTAATGTGTCCATCCTGTAGTATTGTGCCCTCACCTTGACCTCAACTTGTAGTAATATGACCATTGTGTAGTAATGTGCTCCCTCCTTGTCCCCCTTTACTAATCTGCCCCATCCTTGTCCCATTCCTGTAGTATTGTGCCCATCCTGTAGTAATGTGCCCAACCGTGTTCCCTTTTACTAATGTGCCCCGTCCTTGAGCCCATTCTGTAGCAAGGTGCCCATCCTGTAGTATTGTGCCCCCTCCTTGATCCCATTCTGTAGTAATGTGCCCATCCTGTAATAATGTGCCCATTCTGTAGTATTATGCCCATCGTGTAGTAATATGCCCATCCTTGTCCCTTTTTACTAATGTGCCCATCCTTGTTTACTTTTACTATACTGTCCCCTTTACTGATCCTTTTTTTGTAGCAATGCCTCATCCTTGTCTGCTATTGTGCCATTTCATACCTCTCCTCCATTCTCCAACCTGCTTCTTGCAGCCAGCAGGCACGAGCCCCCCTTGATGATCGAGGCAACTGGCGACTGTCAACGCATCATCTGAAATTCAGATGAAAGTTTTGCCGCCGTGCAGTGTCAAGCTCTCTCTGCACTATTCCAATGGCAGCCGCCGGCCAATCAGAGGCAAACAGGTGACGTCATATGCATCAACCTCTTGCCACTTATTGGCCAGCAGCTGCCATTGGAATAGTTATGCAGAGAGAGCTTGACTCTGCACTGCATCGGTAAAACGTTCATCTGAAATAAAGCAGTGAGCACTGACAGGTGCGACCCTTGCACCAGCCGCGATCGTCAAGGGGGGCACTTGCCTGTGAGCCGCAAGAAGCAGGTGATCGGGTACTGTGACTATTTGGCAGCCTAGAACAACTGTGCTGTACTCGCGTACCTGCTACAACTGATGACGGGTCATGTGACAGAAAGGAAGTTCCAAGTCAGTGGCTGTGATGGTTGGATATGGGGGGAGGTGTATCATGTTGTGTAGATTCATATTTTAAGCTTGGTTCACTGTCCATTATTTGTACTGCTTGTGTGTACATTGTATTGTCTGTAGGTAATCACCCCCTGTAGTGTTCCTGTTCCTAAGTTTGGGGGAAGGGGCCTGAGATTCACCCAACCTCTTTGCTTACCTGGTAGACTCAATCAGTCTGTTGGAGAACTTGAACAGAGAAGGATTAATCCTCTGTGAGAAACTGTGGCTTCTCAGAGAGACCTGTACATTTATCGCTTACCGGACTATATTTGTGTTACAGGACTAATTTTACCCTCTGTTTTGTGGTTTATGTTATGGACCATTTGAGTTGCTTGGAATAATTGCTCTTTGGATTGTACCGCCATCTCTCACTCTGTTGATTGTGTGATATGGGAGAAGGACCCCGTCACAGTGTCGCTAAGCTCATGTGATGTGCCTATTTACATGTGACCCACAACTCTCAGACCGCGGCCCGCGAGCCAGCAGCGCCATCATGGTAATGGCGGTGCATGCTAGCTAGGCCATGTTGTCGACATTGTTGGTGGTCAGGGGAGACACCAACAGGCTCAGCGCTCCCTGGAACTAAAATTCTGTGAATGTAGGACTATGTATGTATGGACTATACCCATGTTTGCTGACTATATATTGGAAGAAATCCCGAACATTACACAAATTTAGTATATACTAGAACCATACTATATGTGGACATGAGATTGACATGAAAAAGAAGGGATAAGCAAATAATAAATCCACCCCATAGGTTATAAATGGAATGATTCCCTATTGAGTGAATTATATTTTCACACTTTATTTATTTTTTTTAAATGCTACCAGGGATCATACTAAAGATACCCCAGGGCCTATAGTATGATAACCAATAACCATATGTGTGGCCATAATTATTGCAACAATTTGATGTAAACAGTAATAATTGCTATTAATTAAACCTTCAAGGTTGTGGTTAATACCGGCCTAAGAACAATATATGGGCACTTACTAATCAAAAGTAGTCAGATTACTAACCCTCAGATTCAAGGGCAATTTTGGCATAAAAATAAGTAAGTGCTGAAAATTGTGTAATTACTATTGTGTGGTGCATTTGATGTGACTACTTAATTTAGTTCAATGCCTAGGAACAGTGATCAATATTCTGTGAATTATGTGGTTACTCAAGAAGTAGTGCAATACCCAATATTAATAACTAAAAACCTACTCTTAAGGCCGCTTTACACGCTGCGATATCGTTACCGATATCGGTCCCCATCGGTTGTGCGCCATGGGCAAATTGCTGCCTAATTACCACACTAATTACCTGCATAGCGACGTTGCTGTGACCGGTGAACCGCCTCCTTTCTAAGGGGGCGGTTCATTTGGCGTCACAGCGACGTCACTAAGAGGCGCCCAATAGAAGCGGAGGGGCGGAGATGAGCGGGCCAAACATCCCGCCCACCTCCTTCCTTCCTCATTGCGTGCGGCCGCAGGTAAGGTGAGCTTCCTCGTTCCTGCGGTGTCACGTATAGTGATGTGTGCTGCCGCAGGAACGACGAACTACATCGTACACGCAGCAGCAACGATAATTGAGATTAGGGGGGCATGTCACCGATTAGTGATTTTGCACGTTTTTGCAACGATGCAAAAATCGCTAATAGGTGTCACACGCAACGACATCGCTAAAGCAGCCGGATGTGCGTCACAAATTCCGTGACCCCAACGAAATCGCTTGAGCGATGTCGTAGCGTGTAAAGCGGCCTTTAGGCTATGTGCGCACTAGAAAAATGATTTTTCTTAAGAAATTTCTCAAGAAATTTCTTGAGAGTGAAGGATTAGCGCACCTGCGTTAAAATAACGCACCAATAACGTAGATAATAACGCATGCATTATTACTGCGTTTTGGTGCGTTTTTGGTGCGTTATTTTGCAGGTTGGTCCCTGCGTTTTTTAATGCTTTTAACAGCTACTTTAACAGATAATATATAGATAGATAGAGAGATAATAGATAGATAGATAATAGAGAGATATAGAGAGAGATAATACAGAGATACTAGAGAGCTACATAGATAATAGATACATAGATACAAACATAGATAGATAGATACATACATAGATAATACAAAGACTGGAGGACAAGGAGTAAAGTGCAAATAGGTTTAATAAATAGCAACTGGCACAAAGGAATCAGCGGCAAAAACAGGCCGGCAGATAAAATATAGATGTACTAGATGACAATTACATATAGGGCACAAGTAAAATGAATAAATAACAGACTGGGTCAAAAACATGAACAAGGCATCCTGCACATAAAGAGCATGGTGTAAAATTTTGACAATTGTTACACATAGACAGATGGAAAAAAACAGCTCTGGATAAGCACAATGATAACAGTGTATACTCTGAAATAACAGAGATATATAAAATATATAAAATAGGATCCAAGTCTCACTAATCACTAATAAACAGTGCTTGATACAGATGCTGGTGAAACAGCAACTTCTGCAGTGACAGAGTCAAATAGTTAAACAGTCAAAAAAGCTATAAACAGATAAACAGGTTTAGCCACCATGAGGTGCTAAGTGGATGCCAATGAACAGTCAGATTAAGTACAAAGACATGAATGCATGAATAGAATCCCAGCAGGTTTAAGTAAACATACCCATAAGTGCACAAAGCCGGCCTGATAAGCAGCAGAGCAGACCCCCCCGGAGAGAGCCCCAACGTATACCTTTCACAATCTCAGCTATAAGATTATTTCATCAAGGGGAGGTGGAACACTGTGAAGCAGCCATGTGTTTTTATACATGGTGCTCCCATGCTCCAACTGCTCCATCCCCACTCTGTCAGCGCGGCCGGACCAATCGCGGCCAGTGACCAGCTCTGTCAGCAGTCAACGCCCCTTTTTTTTTTTTTTGTTAGGTAGCGTGCATGTGCGGAAAGTGGGGACACGTCACCCACGAACCGCGCACGTGCGCAGGCGATGATGACGCCGACAGAGCCGGGCCAGCAGGTCACTGATGCAACCGCGCCGACGGGGGGAGGAGGGGCGGGAGCGAGCATAAGAAGACAAGGATAAGTAAATATGCAATGTAACAGTAATAAGAGAACATCAACTGTGACATAAAGTCTTAAATGTAACTTAAAAGGTCCTAGCCGTGACCCAAGAGGAAGATACATGATAAATATCAAGGATATACATGGGTAATTATGAACAATGTGCCACTGATAAAAAAACATATACTATAACATCAAACCCTCAATATTAATTCAAGTGTCATAGTCGTGGTACAAAGAGGAAGGTAATCAATGCATAATACATGAGTTCCATATCAAAGTTAAACTAAATAAGTATGAGCAGTATAACACATAAGGAGATCATATACTGTAGCACAGATTGTTCAATATCACAAAAAACATCCCAAGTCGTGGCACAGGAGAGGAATGACCAGTGTATATATAATATACATAAACTTCATGTCACAAGATGTTCAATGTAAATTGAGATCTCCTAATCGTGGCACAAGAGGGAAATAATCATTATACAATAACTCCATGATCATAAAAATATGAATATAAACACAGTGACACCGGTGAAAAAACATAAGTATAACATAGAGAATACAATATTGCTTCAGATGTCCCAGTCGTGGTACAAGAAGGAAGATAATCAATATATGACAAAAATCCATGTCGATGTTCAATGTCAGAAGTGTGGTTCCAGAAGAGTACCAGCAGAAAAAAAAAAAAAAAAAATTCCGTGACCCCAACGAAATCGCTTGAGCGATGTCGTAGCGTGTAAAGCGGCCTTTAGGCTATATGCGCACTAGAAAAATGATTTTTCTCAAGAAATTTATTGAGAGTGAAGGATTAGCACACCTGCGTTAAAATAATGCACCAATAACGTAGATAATAACGCATGCATTATTACTGCATTTTGGTGCGTTTTTGGTGCGTTTTGGTGCGTTATTTTGCAGGTTGGTCCCTGCGTTTTTTAATGCTTTTAACAGCTACTTTAACAGATAATATATAGATAGATAGAGAGATAATAGATAGATAGATAATAGAGAGATATAGAGAGAGATAATACAGAGATAATAGAGAGATACATAGATAATAGATACATAGATACAAACATAGATAGATAGATACATACATAGATAATAGATACATAGGTAGCAGCACAGCTCTGATCAGCAGAAATGCTGTGTTCTTGTTACAGCCGCTGCTCTGCCGGCTGTAACATTAAGGCTATGTGCGCACTAGGCGTTTTTTTGCGGTGTTTTTGCGCGTTTTTCGGGTGCCTTTTTGTTCAGAAAACTTCATGACTTTGCTTCACCAGCAAAATCTATGAGTTTTCAATTTTACTGTCTGCACACAGCGTTTTTTTTTTAGCTGCATTTTAGTGGGGCCCAAAAAAATGCAACATGTCAATTATTCCTGCGTTTTTCACTGCTTTTTTCACCCATTGAGTTCAATGAGATGTTCAAAAACGCAATGAAAAACGCAAATTACAAATATTGCTGCATTTTAGTGCGTCTCTATGACTAAAACACAGCTATAAACGCAAGGGGTGGGTAGTACAGTGACGTGTACAGGAAGAGGATTCCTTGTGTTGGTAAACACAGAAGAGTGAATCCTCCCGCTACCGCCACCCCTGCTTCCACCTTCCGTCCGGCGCCGTGTCTGCTCCCGTCCTGCGCCATGTCCGGACGGGAGGTGTAAGCAGCTGCGAAATCAAAAGTGAACAGTAGAAAAAAAAAATCTCATACTCACCTGTCGGCAGACTCCCGGGACACGACCGATCGCTGCAGGACCTGCCGGTGATCAGCTGATGCCGTCACCTGACGGCATCAGCTGATTGTATAAGTCCAGCAGTGAGGCCGGCTTTTTACCGCCTGGCCGACAGAAATTATCAGCTGATGCGGTCAGGTGACTTCCATCAGCTGATTACCGCCGGCTCCTGCAGCGATCGGACGGGAGTCTGCATAGAAGTGTGTGGTGTTTTTTTGTTGTTTTTTTTTTGCGCTGATACATCAGCTGATTGTATAAACGGCTTTTAGAAAATCAGCTGATGTGTGATGTGATTCACGTCCTTGAACCTGACACATCATCTGATTGGTTTGCCTTCCAGCAAACCGATCAGATGATACTGGATCCGGATTGGACGGCGTGGGACCCTTGACCCAGGATTACGGAGGGGGGTTCTTTATTTCAATAAAGATGGAGTCACTAATTGTGTAGTGTTTTTTTTATCTTTACTAGAAATTCATGGTGGCCATGCCTAATAATGGCGTGACACCATGAATTTCGGGCTTAGGGCCAATTGATAACATACAGCTAGCCCTAACCCCATTAATACCCAGCGAGCCACCTCGCACCAGGGTAGCTGGAAAAGTTGGAAACAGCGCCAGAAGATGGCGCTTCTATAAAAGTGCCATTTTCTGGGGTGGCTGCGGACTGCAATTCTCAGCGGGGCAGCCCAGAAAGCTTGGGCACCCTGCGCTGTGGATTCCAATCCCCAGATGTCTAGTTGTACCTGGCTGGACTCAAAAATTGGGCGAAGCCCACGTCCTTTTTGTTTTTTTTTAATTATTTCATGAAATTCATGAAATAATAAAAAAAAAGGGCTTCCCTATAATTTTGGTTCCCAGCCGGGTACAAATAGGCAGCTGGGGGTTGGGGGCAGCCCATACCTGCCTGCTGTACCTGGCTAGCATACAAAAATATGGCAAAGCCCATGTCATTTTTTTTTGGGCAAAAAACTGCATACAGTCCTGGATGGAGGATGCTGAGCCTTGTAGTTCTGCCGCTGCTGTCTGCTCTCCTGCATACACTAGTGGATGGAGCATGCTGAGCCTTTTAGTTCTGTAGCTGCTGTAGGCTCTCCTGCATACACTAGTGGATGAAGTATGCTGAGCCTTATAGTTCTGCTCCCCTGCCTCTCCCTCCAGCATACAGTCCTGGATAGAGCATGCTGAGCCTTGTAGTTCTGCAGCTGCTGTCTGCACTCTTGCATACACTAGTGGATAAAGTATGCTGAACCTTGTAGTTCTGCTCCCCCTGCCTCTCCCTCCAGCATACAGTCCTGGGTGGAGCATGCTGAGCCTTGTAGTTCTGTAGCTGCTGTAGGCTCTCCTGCATACACTAGTGGATGAAGTATGCTGAGCCTTATAGTTCTGCTCCCCTGCCTCTCCCTCCAGCATACAGTCCTGGATAGAGCATGCTGAGCCTTGTAGTTCTGCAGCTGCTGTCTGCACTCTTGCATACACTAGTGGATAAAGTATGCTGAACCTTGTAGTTCTGCTCCCCCTGCCTCTCCCTCCAGCATACAGTCCTGGGTGGAGCATGCTGAGCCTTGTAGTTCTGCAGCTGTATGCTCTCCCGCATACACTAGTAGAGAATGAAGAACATATTGAGGAAAGAAATGACATCATACCTTTTTTTTTTTTCTCCAACAATCTTTAATGGCATTGTTCACTGATAAAAAAAAAACGCATGAAAACGCAGTGAGCAAAAACGCAGCAAAACGAAGCCAAAAAAAGCGGTAAAAATGCATGCTTTGTTATGAGGTTCTTTGCCGTGGGTGCGTTTTTGTGCGTTTTTTGCGGCAAAAAACGCACAAAAACGCAGCGCCAAAAAAACGCAGCATGCGCACATAGCCTAACTATGTTATGATAGTGACTGGAGTACTTCCCCGAAAAAAAGACACTGTCAGCTTTTCTAATCGGTAGAAATGTGCAGGGATTGCCACTGGCTCACCGCAGCAGCCAGCGGTGATCACTCCTTCATGATTTTGGATGTACTATTACATTGTAGGTTGTGAAGGGGTTAATACTATCTTCCTATATTAAACCATAACAATTTTTATACATTATCTCATTCTTATCCATGTATTCCAGAGAATGTCATCATTATAATATTTTTCATCAATAGACCCATAATCCCCATGATTCCAAATCCCTCATATACATTCTTCTTATTATTTTTCTTTTTCAGGGGATCCACCCCTACTGCAACTAATTTGTTGTCCCGGGCGAATACCAGCCAGCCCGGTAATCTCAACAGGTAAGTCACCATTCAAATAAATACCAATCTATGAAGAAGCAAAATAAAATTAATACTTATACATAAAACCAACAAACCATCATTAAAAACACAACATGCTAACCAACCCAATCTCGATACTTCAATCTTATCCTTCTTACAAAAACGCGCTACCGTACTTCCACGAAAAAAAGACACTGTCTTATATTTTATTTGCCCCGAAAAAAGCACTAGATCTTATTTTCGGGGAGTGTAATACTAATATGAAAAGACTGACCCTCCCATCCTCTTTTTTTACTTTTTTTATTTTAGTAATCCCACTAGGGGACTATAAGGATCAGAAGTCTGATCGCTCATTCATTTCTGTTGATCAAAGCAGCACAGCTCTGATCAGCATAAATGCTGCGTTGTTGTTACAGCTGCTGCTTTTCCGGCTTTGAGAGGAACTATGACATGATAGCGACAGGATTCATCACATGACATGTCGCTACCATGACAGCCTTCAGCTGCCGGTGATCACAACATGGGCCTCCGATGGCGGCGGGGAAATGCGCGTTTCTCGCTGCAACGATTTAAAACGCACTGTCACATTTTGACAATGCGATTTAAGTGGTTAACAGGCGTGGGTGGATCGCGGATCCACCTGTGCCTGTAAGCCACACATGTCAGCTGTTATAATCAGCAGACATGTGCAGGGATCGCCACTGGCTCACTGCAGCAGGCAGCGGGGATCACCCCTTCATGATTTTGGATGTACCGTTACATCCTAGGTTATGAAGGGGTTAATACTATATTGCTATATTAACCATAACAATTTTTATACAATATCCCATTCTTAAGGCCCCGTTACACGCAACGACGTATCTAACGATATATCGCCAGGGTCACGGATTCCGTGATGCACATCTGGCATCGTTAGCGACGTCGTTGCGTGTGACAGCAAGGAACGACCGTTAACGATGGAAAATGCTCACCTTATCGTCCATCGTTGACACGTCTTTCCTTTTCAAAACATAGTTGATTGTAGAGGTTGCAGGTAGTTCGTCGTTCCCAAGGCAGCACATATCGATACGTGTGACACCTCGGGAACGACGAGCTACAGCTTACCTGTGGCTGACGGCAATGCGGAAGGAAGGAGGTGGGCGGGATGTTACGGCCGCTCATCTCCGCCCCTCTGCTTCTATTAGACGGCCGCTTAGTGACGTCGCTGTGACGCCGCACGAACCGTCCCCTTAGAAAGGAAGCGGTTCGCCGGCAACAGCAACGTTGCAGGGAAGGTAAGTCCGTGTGACGGCTCCTAACGATTTTGTGCACCACGGGCAGCAATTTGCCCGTGACGCACAAACGACGGGGCGGGTGCTTTCACCAGTGATATCGCTGCGTGTAATACCCCCTTTATCTATGTAATCCAGACAATGTCATCATTACAACATTTTTCATCAATAGACCTATAATCCCCACAATTCCAAATCCCTCATATACATTCTTATTATTTTTCTTTTTCAGGGGATCCACCCCTACTACAACTAATTTGTTGTCCCGGGCGAATACCAGCCAGCCCGGTAATCTCAACAGGTAAGTCACCATTCAAATAAATACCAATCTAGGAAGAAGCAAAATAAAATTAAAACTTATACATAAAACCAACAAACCATCATTAAAAACACTACATGCTAACCCACCCAATCTCGATACTTCAATCTTATCCTTCTTACAAAAACGCACTACCGTACTTCCACGAAAAAAAGACACTGTCTTATATTTTATTTGCCCCGAAAAAAGCACTAGATCTTATTTTCGGGGAGTGTAATACTAATATGAAAAGACTGACCCTCCCATCCTCTTTTTTTTACTTTTTTTATTTTAGTAATCCCACTAGGGGACTATAAGGATTAGAAGTCTAATCGCTCATTCATTTCTGTTGATCAGAGCAGCAAATTTCTGATCAGCAGAAATGCTGCGTTCTTGTTACAGCTGCTGCTTTGCCGGCTTTAACAGGAACTATGTCATGATAGCGACAGGATTCATCACATGACCTGTCGCTACCATGACAACAATCGGCTGCCCGTGATCATGTAGCGCCCCTGAGACTAGTCGCTACAGGGTATATCATTATATCCTCCCCGGGCAGGTCAAGATGTTAATCTGGTAAGTTCTATAAGTTCTACACACACCTCACACCACCATACAGCAGGGAGAAGCTGTCACTAGGAAAGGGTTAACAATGTTTCTACAAACACAGTTAGGAAGTGACTCAGCCAGTTCTTAGCAAACCCAAGTAGCCATGACAACTTGCAAAGGTGTGGGCATAGGCAGTTAGGAGTAGAGACACTGTTAGCCAGGCAGAACAAGCTTAGACACGAAACAGAGCCGACGCACAGTGTGCAGCTCCCCTCAGGGAGGCTGTCAGGCCTTCAGGGAGGCAGAACAGAGCTGTCTGGATGTAACACCAAACAGACAGCACAACCAAGCTGGGGCCAGTAACATCTAGAGAAAGACGGGACCCGGCATTTGCACTCGTGGACTAAAAGGGCTGCAGTCGCCAGAGCACGGGATGGAGCACAGAAGAGGTACAGAGCCCTAGTTCGGGTTGCTGGGGCATGACAGCAGAGAGAGAGAGAGCCTGGGGAGATGGGACAGAGGTCCGGCCCATGAGAGGTTAAGGCTGCCGGCACTACGGACTGGGACCGGGGAAGAGTACAGAGTTGTGCATGGAGGAGAAAAACCTGACTCTGTGAGTAACTGCCACTGCCCTGCGCTCCGGCGCTCCCATGGACTGCCGCCCCCGTTCTCACCAACCTTCCTGGGCACCCCGCTCCGCCCGTGGGAAGCGATACTGTCTCGGCTGCACCTAACACCTGCCCCGGAGAGAGACTGTGCAGCGGCGGCTAATTCCTGGCCGCATACCAAGTGTTGCTCTGCAAAGCATCCCCGCTCAGCATCCAGTACTGCCCTTGGGAGAGGATTAGCCGCAGGAAGGGTCAGCGGCGGAGGAGGCCGGGACCCCAGTCACTACTGCAACCGGTGACACGCTTCCCAGGGGCCTGCCACCCTCATTCCATCCCCGTCTGTATTGGACACTTGTCCGTTTGCTGTTTTTGTGGTTTTTTTTTTCATGTAGCCGACGGGGTCACGGAACCGGGTCAGGCCAGTCACAGCTACCCCAAAGAATCACTGGCCCACTGACGAGTAACCTAAGGCCCCGTGGACGCTACAATCACATCACGGGGCCTCCGATGGCGGCAGGGAAAGGCGCGTTTCCCGCTGCAGCGATTTAAAACGCAGTGTCACATTTTGACAGCGCGATTTAAGTGGTTAACAGGCACGGGTGTGTTGCGGATCCACCTGTGCCTGTTAGCCACGCATGTCAGCTGTTCTAATCGGCAGACATGTGCAGGGATCGCCACTGGCTCACCGCAGCGGTGATCACTCCTTCATGATTTGGATGTACCATTACATCGTAGGTTGTGAAGGGGTTAATACTATCTTCCTATATTAAACCATAACAATTTTTATACATTATCTCATTCTTATCCATGTGTTCCAGAGAATGTCATCATTATAATATTTTTCATCAATAGACCCATAATCCCCATGATTCCAAATCCCTCATATACAGTGCCTACAAGTAGTCTTCAACCCCCTGCAGATTTAGCAGGTTTGATAAGATGCAAATAAGTTAGAGCCTGCAAACTTCAAACAAGAGCAGGATTTATTAACAGATGCATAAATCTTACAAACCAACAAGTTATGTTGCTCAGTTAAATTTTAATAAATTTTCAACATAAAAGTGTGGGTCAATTATTATTCAACCCCTAGGTTTAATATTTTGTGGAATAACCCTTGTTTGCAATTACAGCTAATAACCGTCTTTTATAAGACCTGTTCAGGCCGGCACAGGTCTCTGGAGTTATCTTGGCCCACTCCTCCATGCAGATCTTCTCCAAGTTATCTAGGTTCTTTGGGTGTCTCATGTGGACTTTAATCTTGCGCTCCTTCCACAAGTTTTCAATTGGGTTAAGGTCAGGAGACTGACTAGACCACTGCAACACCTTGATTTTTTCCCTCTTGAACCAGGCCTTGGTTTTCTTGGCTGTGTGCTTTGGGTCATTGTCTTGTTGGAAGATGAAATGACGACCCATCTTAAGATCCTTGATGGAGGAGCGGAGGATCTTGGCCAAAATCTCCAGGTAGGCCGTGCTATCCATCTTCCCATGGATGCGGACCAGATGGCCAGGCCCCTTGGCTGAGAAACAGCGCCACAGCATGATGCTGCCACCACCATGCTTGACTGTAGGAATGGTATTCTTGGGGTCGTATGCAGTGCCATCCAGTCTCCAAACGTCACGTGTGTGGTTGGCACCAAAGATCTCGATCTTGGTCTCATCAGACCAGAGAACCTTGAACCAGTCTGTCTCAGAGTCCTCCAAGTGATCATGAGCAAACTGTAGACGAGCCTTGACATGACGCTTTGAAAGTAAAGGTACCTTACGGGCTCGTCTGGAACGGAGACCATTGCGGTGGAGTACGTTACTTATGGTATTGACTGAAACCAATGTCCCCACTGCCATGAGATCTTCCCGGAGCTCCTTCCTTGTTGTCCTTGGGTTAGCCTTGACTCTTCGGACAAGCCTGGCCTCGGCACGGGTGGAAACTTTCAAAGGCTGTCCAGGCCGTGGAAGGCTAACAGTAGTTCCATAAGCCTTCCACTTCCGGATGATGCTCCCAACAGTGGAGACAGGTAGGCCAAACTCCTTGGAAAGGGTTTTGTACCCCTTGCCAGCCTTGTGACCCTCCACGATCTTGTCTCTGATGGCCTTGGAATGCTCCTTTGTCTTTCCCATGTTGACCAAGTATGAGTGCTGTTCATAAGTTTGGGGAGGGTCTTAATTAGTCAGAAAAGGCTTGAAAAAGAGATAATTAATCCAAACATGTGAAGCTCATTGTTCTTTGTGCCTGAAATACTTCTTAATACTTTAGGGGAACCAAACAGAATTCTGGTGGTTTGAGGGGTTGAATAATAAATGACCCTCTGAATAAACTTTTCACAATTTAAAAAAAAAATAAAAAAAGAAATAACATTCTTTTTTGCTGCAGTGCATTTCACACTTCCAGGCTGATCTACAGTCCAAATGTCACAATGCCAAGTTAATTCCGAATGTGTAAACCTGCTAAATCTGCAGGGGGTTGAATACTACTTGTAGGCACTGTACATTCTCCCCCGCAGTATACACCCACTGACTGGAGCTGAGGAGATCAGTTTTTGCTTAGTGTCCGAGGAGGTTGGACACGCAGGGGCTGCTCTCAGCCCTTCAGGTTTGTATGGTTGTGTTTTATTAATGTTTTCCCTTTGTTTTTCAGACACAGCTCGTCGGGCGACAGGGTGTAATCTCTCACCCTGCTCTCCCACATAGAGACCGGTCGCACAGAAGTGGGGTCCGTCCGCCACTTCCGTTGTCTTCCGTGTCTGTCTGGCAGGACCCTACCCCCCTAACACTCTCAAGACTGTTTGGGGGGCATCCGCACAGAGGGACAGGCGGATGGTCCTTGCCCCCCTCCCCAAACTCTCTCGCTCCCGAGCCTGATTGTGGGGTAGGAGGACGAAGACCGTACCCAGGATGGAGAGGTACCCTTCTGGTCTCCCCTAGACTATGCCTGGGACGACCGTCGAGATGTCTTCGCTCACCTTCCAGGATGGATCCAGGATCACCTCAAGACAAGCCGGGAACTCAGATAAGTAATCCAATCCCCCTCCTTCTTCCCCGTCCCGGGTTATGGGGAGGGATCCCGGGTATAGAAGCCCACAGTCTTTCCACCTGGGTCAAGGGGTCCCATATTCCCCCTAGAACCCCTCACCTTAGCCCCCTTGGTAGTTGTTTTCCCCGGTTCTGCGACCGGTCCCCCTGCCGTGGCGTCCACTATCCGGCGGCCTATCCTCAAACCTTAGCCCCCAGCTCCATTGCGGCCCGGCGTCCCCTCCGGCGGCCTGCCCTTAGAAATTTAGCCCCCGGCTCCATTGCGGCCCGGCGTCCCCTCCGGCGGCCTGCCCTTAGAAATTTAGCCCCCGGCTCCATTGCGGCCCGGCGGCCCCTCCGGCGGCCTGCCCTTAGAAATTTAGCCCCCGGCTCCACTGCGGCCCGGCGTCCCCTCCGGCGGCCTACCCTTAAAATTTAGGCCCCGGCTCCATTGCGGCCCGGCGTCTCCCCCCGCGGCCTACCCTTAAAACTTAGGCCCCGGCTCCTTGCGGCCCGGCGTCTCCTGCGGCCCGGCGTCTCCTCCGGCCCGGCGTCTCCTCCGGCTCGCCGTCTCCTCCGGCCCGCCGTCTCCTCTGGGGCCTACCTTTAAAAATGTTGCCCCCGGCTTCATTGCGGCCCTCTGCGTTCGCGCGCTCGCCTGGCCACGCCCCCAGCCGGGAATTCAGCCCGCGCGCGCGGGCTTTTCAAATTCTTCTGGCTCCCCTGTGCAACCGCCGCCCCCCTCTTTCCTGGCGCCTGACGTCACTTCCCGGCGCCGAGACTCCCGGGGAACGTCGCTCCTGCCCGCACTTCCAGCCTCCCGGCTCGGTAACTAACCCCACCACCGCAGCTTCAGCGCCCCCCCACAGACAGCCAGTGCGACCCAGGGCCCCCGCAGTCACCGCTCCAGGCTGCCCAGCACCACTCGCCTCAGACTCCCGGTCTCTGCAAGACTGCAAAAAAAAAAAAAAAGACCTTAAGCTTACCGCAAAACCGGCTCTCCTGTTATTACTCCAGGAGCACCTACCCCGGATTCCTGGTGCAGTTCACTTGCAGTGAGCTGTCCCCCCTCTAACACACAGCGCAGGGTTATAGAGCGACTTCAGTCCGGGAATATTAACAGCCCCCCCCCCACCCTTCTACAGGTGCGAGATGTCAATCTCCTACACGCACTCCATTTCCAGGGGTATTCCAGCGTACTGTGGTCCTATCCACTTCCACCGTCTGTGTTTCTTGTGCTCCTGCCTATGTTCCTGTTTCCACTACCTAGTGTGTCAGTGTTCCTCACGTAGGGTCACTATTGGTGGGTTAATGTTCCTCATGTCCTATCTGCTGTCATATACCCCCACCTATCACAGGGTCATTGACCCGTCCACTGTTTTCAACCTCAGCCTGTTCACTATCCAGTGTGCCAGTGTCTCCATTTACCTGTCTACTATACAGTGTGCCAGTGGTACCATGTGTCTGTCCACTACCCAGTGTGCCAGTGTTTCGCTTGCAATGGTCTACACCAGTGTGCCCGTGGCCTTCACCTGTGTGCCAGTGTCTTCTGTGTGCCAGCGTTTTCCTCCCGCTTGTCCACTATCCAGTGGGTCAGCGTCTCTACGCACTGGCCTACATCTCCGCGCCAGCGCTTTCCTGTCCCTGTCCACTATCCAGTGTGCCAGCGTCTGTGTACCCCAATACCCAGGTGCCAGTGTCTGTGCCATGCCTGTCTGCCCCAATACACAGGTGCCTTTGGGATCCTGCCCGCTATTTAGTGGGCCGGCGTTATGACGCGCATTTGTTTACTCTGGTGTTCCAGTGTCCTCTCGAGCCGGCTCACTATTCAGTGCGCCAGTGTTTCTTTACGCACCTGTTTACACCACCGTACCAGTGTTGTGTGAACCTACCCACGGTTTGGGGGGTCAGGTCTCTAATCGCACCTCTCTGTTTCTGCAGACAAAAGAATTTTTTTGTATATAGACCATCAAGTCCAGCATCCAGATTGACAGTACCACAAATCTGTCCACTTGCTTGTGTGCCAATGTCTCTATATGTCGGTCCACCTTCCAGGGTGCCAGTACCCTCTATCCAGAGTGTCTCTATGTACCTACCCACCATCCGGTGTGTTAGTGTTTCTTGAATGGGCCCCCTACCTCGTGTACCTGTTGGCTATACGCACCTGTATACTACAGCGTGACAAGGATTTGATGAGCCGCGTCAGCATTCACTCTCCAGTGTATCTTTACGCACCTACCCACCATGCGGTGTGCTAGTGTTTTCTTGCATGTGACCTCTATTTTGTGTGCCAGCGTTTCTATATGCACCTGTATACTACAGCGTGACAGTGATTTGATGAGCCTGCCCACTAGCCTTTGGGCCAGCACTTCTCCGAACCAGAGGCCAGATACAGCAACTGGCTTAAGTGCTTTGTTCAGCTTTTCCGCTCATCTCTGACCGAGGCGAGCACTCCATCCATCTCCGTCCCATGAGGCGGCACGGGAGCAGCTGTCACATTCAGTGCCAGTACTCCTGATCGATGATCCTGCCCGCTACCCAAGGGGCTAGCGTTTATCCACACCAGATGCTGGTTACCGTAACAGGTATGTGTTCACTACTCTCGACCCAGAGAGTCGAACAGACTGAAGTCACCTAGTGGGTCAGCTATCTCCCTCATCTCCGACTGAAGCGAGGACTGGGTTCTGCAGGGACCCCATGATGCGCCACGGTTGCAACTGTCAATAGGTTGCTTCCCAGTGACCCAGGACTCTCTCTTACTTCAAACCATCCAGTCAGGTGACCAGGCGGTAAGCCAGGGTCCTTTGGACCAGTTCATTGTCCTTCCTTCCTGCACCAGCTATTTACTCACTTCCCAGTGATCTGCATCCATACGTCTGGAGTAACCTTGAGGTAAGGCTACACGCGACCATTTAACCGGAGAGTCGTGTGCTTCACCCCGGCAGCAAGCACGGACCCCATGACGCGGCTCAGCAGCAGCTCTCTTTTGGTCGCTTCCCAGTGACTCGAGACCTTCTCCTACCTCGCACATGCATGTAAGGTAACCACAAGGTAATGCTTCTTCTCCCTTGACCGTACGTTGGCTCCGTCGTTTTCTTAAAACAGCAGTCATTTTGGTTTCCAAATGAGGTAAGCAGGGTACAACTCTGTCAGCTAACCAGTATGTTGTCCGTTTTTACTTCCTGCCACCCTCCTCGGGTGGTTCATAGTATTTTTTGGTATCCGCCTATTTTTTGGCTTAGACCAGCCTTGGCTGCGCCCTCCACTAGGGTTCCGGCCAGGTACTGTACATATCCAAATCCATAGGCCGTTATTTACATTCTCTGTCTTTCAGATAGAGATCAGATTCCTCAGTCCCTTCTCAGTCAACAGATGAAGTTAAGAACCAGACACAGGAGTGTCCAATCATCGATTCCACGGAGGACCAGTCTCCCCAAGGGACTTCTAGTATCCTGATGGCCCAGTCATTGGGCTCACTCTTCTGGACAGATTGTAGGTTCCAATGTTTGTCTTCTGTCCTCTTTCCGCAACAGAATCCTCCAGGGAGCCCTGATTACTCAGGCCACTGGGTGTTTCCACCCGAACACTCGACACTACAGCGAGTGGTCTTCGCCAACACCTAGACATGACCTGCTTCAGTTTCAGGCCAAGAGGGGTCTTCTTTTCCTCTGTCCCGGGTCTGCCTCACTTCCCTCGTAACCATTCTAGATGGCTCTTGGAGATAAGCTAGATCTCTCTGTAGTCTCCGCCATACCAGATTCCATGTCCGCTTTCCACCGCTTGGTCTTAGCCGCTTGTGCATCCCTGCACTTTTCAAGCAGAGTTCCTGCCAGACCATTTGGACTCACATATTCTCGCTCATTTCCTTCCACTCGTCGTCACTTCTAGTTATGACGTGATGACGCGTTTTAGAATAATATTAAGAATGTTTTATTCTTTCTCCCGTCATTCTCCCATCTTCCTCGCCAACTTCCAGGAATAGGCGTCCCTCCCCTGGTCGGCTAGCGCTTAAGCCAACGACTTAATCCGAGCCCTTCTTGAGGTCCCCCTCGAAAGGGCCTTCCTTCTCCCACTCCAGGTCATACATCCCAGGTCTTGTTCCTTTTTGTCTTTCTCAGGAGTCCACCCCCATGGGGGTTCTCCTCCCCATGATTCACTGCAATGATTACCCAGTACCCGACTACAGAGTTCGAGTTTCTCCCAGTCACGTTACTGTAGATGCTCGGATTCCCTTCTCCTGTCGGCCACGTCACAGCGGAAATCGGTCCTGGGAATTCCTTTGACTCCTTAACCTTGTCATTTTTCTCTAGACCTCACAGGTTCTCTGTACCCCTTCCATACACAGGAGAATTATCTCCCGTATTATTTTCCCGCCCGCAGGCTGTTTCTTCCACTAGGGTCACATCACTCCCTCGGGTGCTGTGGAACCAACGGGTCAAGTGTCCCTATGGCGGAATTCCCTTACACGCTTCTCGAGTATCCCGACTCCCTTGCAACCTTTTAGTCAGTCGTTTTCCCTTTTAGTCATTCTGCGGCTATAAGGGGCCAAGGCTCCTTTGGCCTCCACTTTCTGGCTCCTACCTCTACCAGGTGCCCTAGTTTTTCGCTCATTCTGACAGTCTCAAACGTAGTACCAGGGTCTGTCGAGTTCTTTCTCTCTTAGCCCGACCTATTGCTGTCAGTCGCCTTAGATCCTTAGCCTTCTTAGGTACAGACCTCAAAGGATGTAGTGTCTCCCTGATCATCCTATTCCCTAGCACACGCATTTTACACTAGTTCTTAGTACTCCCTAGTACTCTAACTTTTCTCCTATACTTCGACCCCTGGCCGGGTAGCGTTTCCTTACGGGGTCTAGGACCAGGTTCCGGTCAAGGAATCTTGTCTCTGCTAACCCTGTTTTCGGGTTTTTCTCTTCCCACCCTTGGGGACTGCTTTAGGACGTCCCATGGTTTCATGTGTCCCCCAATGAAGCGATAAAGAAAAGTAGATTTTGGGTACTCACCGTAAAATCTCTTTCTTGGAGCCTTCATTGGGGGGCACAGCACCCGCCCTTTTCTAAGACTTCAATGGATCCGGAATGTTATAGATTTCAAGCTTCTCCTCGTACTGCTTTTACACAAACTGATCTCCTCAGCTCCAGTCAGTGGGTGTATACTGCGGGGGAGGAGCCATCTTTCTTATTTGCATAGTATCACCTCCTAGTCCCAGCAGCATACACCCATGGTTTCCTGTGTCCCCCAATGAAGGCTCCAAGAAAGAGATTTTACGGTGAGTACCCAAAATCTACTTTTTTCAGGGGATCCACCCCTACTGCAACTAATTTGTTGTCCCGGCCGAATACCAGCCAGCCCGATAATCTCAACAGGTAAGTCACCATTCAAATAAATACCAATCTATAAAGAAGCAAAATAAAATTAAAACTTATACATAAAACCAACAAACCATCATTAAAAACACTACATGCTAACCCACCCAGTCTCGATACTTCAATCTTATCCTTCTTACAAAAACGCACTACCGTACTTCCACGAAAAAAAGACACTGTCTTATATTTTATTTGCCCCGAAAAAAGCACTAGGTCTTATTTTCGGAGAGTGTAATACTAATATGAAAAGACTGACCCTCCCATCCTCTTTTTTTTTACTTTTTTTATTTTAATAATCCCACTAGGGGACTATAAGGATCAGAAGTCTATTCGCTCATTCATTTCTGTTGATCAAAGCAGCACAGCTCTGATCAGCATAAATGCTGCGTTGTTGTTACAGCTGCTGCTTTTCCGGCTTTAAGAGGAACTATGACATAATAACGACAGGATTCATCACATGACCTGTCGCTACCATGACAGCCTTCAGCTGCCGGTGATCACATCATGGGCCTCCGATGGCGGCGGGGAAATGCGCGTTTCTCGCTGCAACGATTTAAAACGCACTGTCACATTTTGACAGTGCGATTTAAGTGGTTAACAGGCGTGGGTGGATCGCGGATCCACCTGTGCCTGTAAGCCACACATGTCAGCTGTTCTAATCAGCAGACATGTGCAGGGATCGCCAGTGGCTCACTGCAGCAGCCAGCGGTGATCACCCCTTCATGATTTTGGATGTACCGTTACATCCTAGGTTATGAAGGGGTTAATACTATATTGCTATATTAACCATAACAATTTTTATACATTATCTCATTCTTATCCATGTTTTCCAGACAATGTCATCATTATAACATTTTTCATCAATAGACCCATAATCCCCACAATTCCAAATCCCTCATGTACATTCTTATTATTTTTCTTTTTCAGGGGATCCACCCCTACTACAACTAGTTTGTTGTCCCGGGCGAATACCAGCCAGCCCGGTAATCTCAACAGGTAAGTCACCATTCAAATAAATACCAATCTATGAAGAAGCAAAATAAAATTAAAACTTATACATAAAACCAACAAACCATCATTAAAAACACTACATGCTGGGGGGGCGTGGCCAGCAGGCAGCATGAGCGGTCGCATCTGAGAGCAGCTCCGCAGTCCAACGCTGATAAATACTATTAATCCTGCCGAAATTGGTGCCTAAATACACCTCCGGATTACCTGTGGTGCGGTGAGCATTCTGATCGGTACCATGACAGAGGTCGCAGCGCAGCGGCGGCTGAAAAGCTGAAGAAGTTTGCCCGGGACTCCCAGCAAGATGGCGTCGGCAAGCAGTCGGAGCGGGAATCCAGTGAGGCGGAGGAGGAGGAGAGCATGGAGGCCGGATCCAAGGAATCGCAGGAGCTAACCTTGCAGCAAGTTACTTCGCAATTACTTGCGGCGATCCAGGATTCAAAAGTGTCGCTGACGGGCAAAATCGAGGAGGTTAAGATCGATGTGGGACTCCTCCGGGTGGACCTGCAAAATCTGAGAGAGCGGGTAAAGGAGACGGAGCAGCGGATCTCCACGCTGGAAGACGACGCAAGAGCGACGCCGGGCAGATTGTCCTCTTTGGAAAGCGCGGCAAACAACTGGGCGCAAAGGGCTGACGATCTGGAAAACCGCCTGCGTCGCAATAATTTAAGAATTCTGGGGATGCCGGAGAGGGCAGAAGGGAGCGACCCATGTAAGTTCATGGAAACATGGCTCTCTGAAACTTTCCCTGATGCGATGCTGTCAGCGGCATTCGCTATAGAAAGAGCCCACCGGGTACCGGCCAGACCTCCTCCCCCGGGAGCGCAGCCTAGACCTCTCCTGGCCCGACTGTTGAGCAGCAGGGATAGAGATGCGATCCTTGGTGCGGCGCGACGCAAAGGCCCGATCCTACATAATAATGCTCCCATACTGATTTTCCCTGACTTCTCTGCGTCTCTCCAGAAAACGAGGGCATCCTTCATTCAGGTGAAAAAACGCCTTAGAGATCACCAAATTGCTTACTCCATGATCTTCCCGGCTCGTCTCAGAGTGGTTCATCAAGAGCGATCCTTGTTCTTTACTTCTCCTGCGGAGGCGGATGATTGGATCAACATGCTGAAGAGGAAGCGCTGATGCGTTACAGCCATGAGCGACGCCGGGAGGATCGCTGTTGTGATGGCGTCGCGGTTCTGATTTGTTTATTTCATCTCCTTTGGAGTGAGGTCGGTGATACGATTCTTTTTCCTGGGACGTCTGAAATCGCTGTTGCGATAGTTGTAGGATCATCCTATGCAGATATTCGGCGTCCTTTGATATTGAAGGCGCGAAATATTTTTGTTTCCTTCATCTCCCCTGCCATACGAGTGGAGCGGTGCTCGGGGTCGCAGTTGCGTCCGCGTCCTGCTCTTTTGGTTCCAGTTTGTTGAGAAATTGACGATTCCATCAGGATGCGCTGGTGCGCTTGCGACCCCCGGAAGCATGTGAGTTACTGGATGTGTTTATTATTGGCCTTCCATTGTGCCGGTCTCCAGGTTGGCCCCCCCTCGAGGCTGGGCAGCTGGAGGTTGCGCCTCTGAGTGTGTCGGGACCTGAGCTCACTGCGATCATTACTAAGTCCTGTTTGAGTTCTGGAATACTCGTCGCTGGTGGGACCGGACTGAACTGACTTCAGGCGGGACATGTGCCAGAACGCTGCTGCGGTGCCATGATCACCTTCATGCGATCTTGAATTATCCTGCATCTTGCGATCCAAAATGGGACTTCACTCCGGGTTTGCAGTATTTGGCAACGCACTTAAGTTCAGGATGCTGAATTTTGTCTTTAGAGCTATATTAAGGTTTTTTAAGGTCACCATACATGATAATCACTTATAATTTGGGATTGCCTGCAAATTCTCCTCCCATTTCCTTTATATTCCTATCTCTTCTTCCCCCCTCTCAGTCTCACTTACTTGTTTAATCCCTCAGCCCCTTTTATCTCATCCTCATACCCATCCTTGCTATCCCATTCCCTATCTACCTCTAAGTCTTCTTTTGCTATTCTCTCCAGCTTCCCTCTTCAACCTTCCTCTCTCTTCCCCAATTTCCACCCAGAATGCCATCCGTTACCTCTCTTCTTCTTATATTTCTATATTTCCTCCTCCTCACACTCTCTCTTTTTCCGCCCATCTTAAATTCTCTTCTCTCTCTTCTCTTCCCTTGCCCCCTTTCTCTCTTCCTCACCCCTTCCCCGCCCACCTTTCACTCCTCCATTCCACCCCCCCCCTTTTTTTTTTTTTTTTCTCTCTCTCTTCTCTCTTCTCTTTCTTCTTCCCATATTTCTATGCCCATTCGCTCTGGGTTCTCTTACCCAAGTACGATTAATAGGCTATGTTGCAGGGTAATTCAATACGTTGGACTGCAGGAGAAGCTTAAGTCCTTGTTTCGAGGACACCCCCGTACCAAGTACACCATCTAGCCACGTTGGTTCACCCTGGTCGTTACTAGGGACACCCTCTCCTGGTCACACTACTGGATCAGTTCTTTCGGCTGTGTGTTTGCAACCGATAGTTTGTATTTAAGGGTACGTTTGCCCAAGTTCTACTGTGGGTTAAGTTTTTGACATTTCCCTATTAATTCAGTAAGAGATACATTTCAATGGCTTTAAGCTTGATGACATGGAATGTTAGGGGACTGGGCACATCCAGGAAACGGGCGGCAGTATTCGCACATATCAAAAAATCCAAAGCTCAGATTGTATGTTTACAAGAGACCCATTTGTTGTTGGAAACCACGAGAGTGCTTCAGAAGCCTTGGGTTCAATGGTCAGCTCACTCTGTTCATTCCTCATATTCGAGGGGAGTATCGGTACTAGTCCATAAAGCATTGCGGTGGGACCCGGGTAAGATTATAAAGGATAATGATGGGAGGTATGTGTTTATCCAGGCTCACATCGATGGGATCATGATAGTGATCTTAGCTATATACATCCCCCCTGCGATGGGAATCTCAATTTTGTATGAAGCGGCTAAGTTTGCCTCACAATTCCCACAAGCCTTGGTGCTCTGCATGGGGGACTTCAATTTGATTAGTAACACAGGGCTGGATAGATTCAACACCCGACAGGTCCCGATCTCCCCTACGATGCAAACTAGATTGAGTGCATTCCTCCAGGAGGTGGGGTGGTGCGACATGTGGCGTTTTTTTAACCCAGTACTGAGAGAATACACATGTTATACCCCAGGGAAAAACTCATTGTCTAGAATTGATTACATCTGTGGAAATGAAAGAGTCTGTGCCCATATACAATCGGTGTGTCATCTACCCAAATCAGTATCAGACCACTCTCCGGTATTTCTCAGCATTAAGTGGGAGGGTTGTAAATCTCGTAAAGTGTCACGGAAGATTAACCCTTGGTGGCTGTCACTCTTTGGTACCAATGACAGGATTCCTGATCAGCTCAGGGCATACACCGAGACGAACTCCGTGGAAGAGAATCACTCGGCCTATTGGGACGCGCTTAAGGCGTATTTGAGGGGTTGCTGTCACTCCTCTATCTCTTATGTCAAGAAACAGGCGGCCAGAGAGGAGGAGGAATTGGCCACTCAAAATAGAGTGCTTGAACATAGATTTACCTCAGACCCTTCTGAAGGAAACAGATTCCAGTGGCTACAGGCTGGGAGGAAATATCTTTTGTTCCTGCAAGATAAGGCTAAGAGACATGTCTTCTTCATGAACCAGAGATATTTTGAGCAAGGGAACCAATCTAGTAGTTTACTTGCGTTCCTGGTGCGCCAATCCACTAGCTCACCTGCGGTCCTTAAGATCAGAGACTCCGGTGGCGATTCAATCACCTCCGTCACTGGCATTCTGAAGGTGTTTCTGGACTTCTATAGGAACCTATATGAGTCCAGGCTGACTGTGTCAAGGGAGGAGATCGCTGAATACTTGCGGGATCTGGAGTTTCCCAGACTGACTTTGGCCCAGAGGTCGGCCTTGGATGAGCCCATTAGCATGGAAGAGATGGTGGAGGCGATGGGAGCCCTCAATAGGGGTAAGGCGTCTGGCCCAGATGGACTCCCGATTGAAATATTTGACAAGTATAGGGGGGAGCTGGCTCCAGCTCTCCTGGAGACGGCTGAGGCTTCGTTCCGCAGGGGACGGTTACCTGATTCCTTCTATGAGGCAACCATCGTGCTACTATTGAAACCAGATAAGGATCCATTGGATTGTGGCTCATACAGACCGATCTCTCTGTTGAACTCTGATTACAAAATTCTTACTAAAATTCTAGCAACTAGACTCAATAAAGTGATCTCCTCCATAATACATGAGGATCAGTCTGGATTCATTCCGGGTAGAAGTACCTCGGATAATCTGAGGAGGGCACAGGTGATTCTACAGATGGGCACCAAGCTAGAGGAGGATTGGGCTTTGGTCTCCCTGGATGCGGCCAAGGCCTTTGACTCTATAGAATGGCCATACCTGCTGGAGGTACTGCGGGCATTTGGTTTCGGCAACGATTTTATTAGATGGATTGAGATTATATATAAAGCTCCAACGGCTAACATTCAGGTGGGAGGCGGAGTATCGGAAACTTTCCCTTTGGGGAGGGGAACCAGGCAGGGGTGTCCTCTATCCCCTCTTCTGTTCGCCCTTGCCATGGAACCGTTGGCAGTGCGCATTCGGACGGACCCAATCTACCGGGGAGTGAGACATCGTAAGGGAGATGAACGTTTGTCTCTGTATGCAGACGACCTGTTATTGTTTGCTTCTGACCCGGATTCCTCCATTCCTAGAGCCGTAGAGTTAATCGACCGATTCGGGGAGTTCTCGGGCCTGTCAATAAATTGGTCAAAATCGTACCTCCTCTTCCTATCTCGGGACAGGGAGGAAATGATGAACACCCACATATGTAGAGTTCCAGTGGTGGATCATTTTAAATACCTGGGGATTATATTGACGGGAAACCCTTCGGAGATGATAGCAAGAAATATTGCCCCCTTATTATCACACCTCGGGGAGAAATTTAATAGATGGAGCCAACTCCCGCTCTCAGTGGCGGGAAGAATTAATCTCCTTAAAATGATAGTGCAACCAAAGTGTCTTTACATAACCCAACATGTATTCGTACAGATTCCCCGCTCTTTCTTTCGGTCCCTGGAATCTTTAATGATCACCTTTGTCTGGGGTCCTTCCAGATCAAGGGTCCAATTGGCCAAATTACAGAGACCCAGGGACATGGGGGGTATGGCCCTTCCTGATCTGTACATATACTATCTGGCCGGACAATTGAAATATTTGGGACAATGGACACTTCCTGGGGTGAGGGGTTCTCCGGAGGGTCTTCTGGCAGAGCTCACAGGTATGGATCTCCTATGGCCATTGTTGACGGACCACAAGAGGGCTCCTGAGGGTTGGGTCCTCCCAATACACAAACTGGGGGCCAGGGTCTGGAAAGAGGCTAAAACCATTTTTGGTTTCCATGATATGCCAACTGAGATACCCCTATGGGATAACCTGGACCTTCCACACTTTTGTGGGCTGCCGGGGTTTGGCGAATGGAGGAATCGAGGAATAGTCTCCCTGGGATCACTGGTCCGGGATGGTGATCTCCGCCCCGTTGCGCAACTGCGTGCAGAATTTGATTTGCCGGAATCTCATGGGTTTCAGTATCTCCAGATTAGGCACGCCTTTCGGGCTCAGTTCTCTGTTCGTGGGATTAGATTCTCTTCCTTTCCAGTCATTGGAATTATCAGATCACAGGGCCCTGGAGGCCTCATTTCCAAATTGTACTCCTCCCTTATCCGGGCCAAGGCCATGAACAGTCCTCTTTCTGTCCGGGAGAGGTGGAGTGTCAGGATCCCTGAAATTGATGATGTAGTGTGGGACGACATTGTCGAATCCCACACGCTAGTCTCTCCTGCAGTCAATAATAGACTGATTCAGTTATACATAATACACCAAAGTTATATGACTCCTCAGAGACTGAACAAGATGAAAAAGGTGAATAATCTGGTGGGGGTGGGTTGTCCAAGATGCGGGAGAGACGGTGCTGATTTCTGGCACATGATATGGGATTGCCGGGTCATTCTCTCCTATTGGAGTGAGGTTGTAACAACTCTGTCCACCATACTTCAGAAAGGAGTTGCTCTGTGCCCAATTCTGTGTCTATTTGGGGTGGTGGATGTACGCTCCTGGTCCCAAAGTGAAAACTTGCTAATAAAAAAGGTATTATTTTTGGCCCGGAAGGGCATTATACTAAATTGGATGGGCATCCACCCTCCAACTAGAGCCTCATGGATTGCATTGGTAAATGCTATAATTCCGTCAGAACACTATGTTTATAAGATAAGAGGTTCTTTAAATAAATTCGACAAAATATGTGGTAGATGGATGGGCTCGCCCTTGACCGGAGGATCACCCGGCTCCCTAGCTGATAGCCTACAGTCGGTACTGGCGTGATAGTAACTAATGGTACTCCGACGGGTGGAAAGGAGAAATACGTGGTTTATGATATAATGTATTGGGGATATTACCAGGGCCGTATTTACCATTAGGCACCCGTGGTCCGGTGCCTAGGGCGGCAGATTGTGAGGGGCGGCACCTTCTGGCAGCAAAAAAAAAAAAAAAAAAAAAAAAAAAAAAATTTTTTTTTTTTTTTTTTTTTTTTTTACATTTTTTTTTTTGTGGCCGCCGAGCACAGGGAGCTGATTGACCCCGGAACTGCCGGCGCCTGCACTTCCGGGGTCACAGGCGCGCGCCAATCAGCTCCTTCCTCTGTGCTGCGTCCACTGCTGTGTGGACGTCACATGCAGAGCTCACAGCAGGACGCCGCGGAGGACGTGATGGAAGCCGGTGTCAGAAGAGGATACTCATGTGAGCCAAGAAGATGGCGGCGGGCACTGGAGCAGGTAAGTGGATTCATAAGGAGCGTGGGAGTGTCTCTAATGCAGACCGGAGATCTGCGCATGCGGGGGGGGAGGCGGCAAAGGCAGATACTGGAGGGAGGCAGAGGCTGAGACTGGGGGGAGGCTGGAGGGAGGCAGAGGCTGAGACTGGGGGGAGGCTGGAGGGAGGCAGAGGCTGAGACTGGGGGGAGGCTGGAGGGAGGCAGAGGCTGAGACTGGGGGGAGGCTGGAGGGAGGCAGAGGCTGAGACTGGAGGGAGGCAGTGGCTGAGACTGGGGGGAGGCTGGAGGGAGGCAGAGGCTGAGACTGGAGAGAGGCAGAGGCAGGCTGAAGGGTGGATCTGGACCCGCGGCCCAGTCAAGAGTGGCAGGACGCCCAGGACCAAGCGCCGGCTGTCCGCCTTGTCAAGACTCTGGTGGAACAAGGCGCCATGGGAATGGACCCCAGCGCTCCAGCCGAAGCCCAACGCTTGTAGAAAGAACGGAAACGGCTTTACCTACACCAAGGGAGGCTGTACCGTGAGCTGATCAACCCGAAGACCCATGAGAAAATATGCCAGTTAATCGTTCCTCAGGCTGATGTCGCTACTGTACTGCGGGCATACCATGATGGTGCTGGCCACTTCGGGTGGAAGAAGCTGGAGATGCTGTTGAGAGAGCGGTTCTATTGGAGTGGGATGCGTGAATCGGTGGAAGCCTGGTGCCGAGAGTGCGGTCCTTGTACGCTGAGGAGAAAGGACGAGACTAGCCAGAGGGCACCGTTACATCCCATCGTCACCCATCAGCCGCTGGAACTGGTCGCCCTAGACCATGTTAAGCTCACCCCTAGCCGAAGTGGGTACACCTACGCATTGACCATGGTAGACCACTACTCCAGATTTATGGTGGTAGTCCCCGTCAAGGACCTGACTGGTCGAACTGCTGCTCGTGCGTTCCAGGCTTATTTCTGCCGACCTCATGGGTACCCCGAGAAGGTGCTGACTGACCAAGGCCCGGCTTTTGAAGCAGAGGTGTTTCACGAATTCTGCCAGTTGTACGGCTGCAAGAAGATCCGGACCACTCCGTACCACGCCCAAACCAACGGCATGTGCGAGAAAATGAATCATTTGGTCCTGGGGCTCCTCAAGACGCTACCGCTGGAAGAACGGAACATGTGGCCGGAAAAGTTACCCGACTTGGTCGACATGTACAATAATATCCCAACCAGCTCGACGAAGTGCACCCCAGCGTATCTGATGAGGGCTCGGCCTGGCCGCCTGCCGGTGGATCTGGAGATGGGGTTGGAAGCTCCGGAAGCACTCCCTTCAACGGCAGAGTGGGAGAGTCGGAGGAGGGCCCAGTACCGGCAAATCCAGGAGTATGTAGAGAAAAACCTCAGTCGAAGTCGAGAACAGCAAGAGCACCGGTTCAACCAGAAGGCGCCTGCAGGTCCTTTCCAGCCAGGAGATGTGGTGCTGAAACGGAAGAGAAAAGCCCACAAACTGGATGACCAGTGGGAGCAAGTCCCTTACGTCGTACAACCCACCGAGTGGGACAATGGGAAAACCTACCAGATCAGTCGTGACCAAGGGGGCACCCTGGCCACAGTTTCTCGGGACCATTTGAAAAAATGCCCCCCGGTATTGAAAGCAGAAGCTGAAGCACCGGTTTCTCCACCAGTGGAAAAGGCAGCAGAGGTAATCCACACTGTAATGGGTGACTTCCCAGCAAACTGGCCTACACAGAACGGCGCGGTGATACTTCCAGTGATACTGTTCCCACAACCCGTGGATGAAGAAGTAGTGGAAGCGGTTAACCGTGAGCCAGAACCAGTGCCAGTGCCCAGGGATGAACCTGTACCCAGCCCCCCTGCACCTCCGCCTGCCCCACACTGTAGCAGGGAGGAGGAACCGATTGTTCCCTCTACCCCACTGTCTAGCATCACCGACACCGGGCCCCGAAGGTCCACCCGTTCCAACCTAGGTAGACCCCCACTTAGGTACAGGGAGACCGTTCTATGAGTGAAAGGGGTCCGCAAATGTAAAAGGTTGTTGTGTGTGTGTTTGAAAAAGTTGAAAGTTTTGAAAATGAAAAATGATTTACCGAAGTTTACCTGATTGTCTGCAGTGATTAGCAACCGGCAGGAGCCGGCACCGTTGTCCCCGTGGGGACCGTTTAAAATGCATGGGAACTATCCATGGACAAGCCCGTGAACTCTGCAGGGCAACCACAAACGTTAGTGGCTTGTAAATATGTTGGGTACTGTTACCGTTTCTGCAATGCCGCCTCCGGAGAGGCAGGTTGGAGGGAGGGCCCTGAGCAGAGCAGGCCAGGGCCCAGCCACCAAAGGGACCGGTGGCTACCCTCTGGAGGGCAAGGACAGATCCCGCTCGGGTGACTTGTGCTGGACTGTGGGTCAAGGGGTGCTGCCTGGGTTTTAGGGGCAGCATCAGGGCCAGGTTGCTTGGGTGGGAGAGAGCGGAAACCGTGACCGTACACCGTTGCAACGTTTAAAGTAAAATGTGCCTCCCGTCTTGGGAAGAGTTTATGATTAAAAATGTTATTTATGTTTGATTAACCCTTGTTATCCCCTTTTACAGAAAAATAAAACCGGTGTAGGACGGCAGCCCGCGGACGGTCTGCATTTTGCTAAGGGGGAATGTGTCACCCTGGGCAAGCCAGGGGACACAGATAACAACACCATTACACCCCACACTCCAGGTAGGCACACCTGCTAACCAGAAATCCTTGTTGCCTCCCTCCAGGAGTCTGTGATGCACACCAGGGGGTGGGCAAGGCGGTTGGCTCCGCCCACCAAGGAGCTCACGACTCTGGAGGCAGGAAGTAAGCCAGGCAGATAGCTCAGGGGAGAGCTGGAGAGAGGAGTTCTGTCGAGGAGGAGGAAGTGGAAGGAGTGAGGAGTAGCCCAGGCAGGGGCTAGAGGAAACAACCAGAAGTGAAAGTGAAGGAAAGGAAAGTGAAAAAGGAGGAAAGCAAGAAGTGGAGAGAGCGCAGAGAGTGCGCAGAGCCTGAGAGCCCAGCTGTGTGTAGGGCTAGAACAGCAAGGTCAGCGACGGCGGTGACTGTCCGGAGTGGGACAGTTCGGAAGTTCCTGGAAGGACCCCGTTGGCTGTGTGCCCGGTGGTCTGGAGCAGTGTTCCGAAGGACAGTCAGCACCAGGGCAGGGGCCTCTCGGACCCCGGCAAGGCTAGGAGTCGCCCAATTTGCCGAATCCGTCAGTGACGGGGACGCAGATCCCCCAACAACAAAGTCCCGATTGACGGCAACAGCCCGACCATTAACGGGGAGACACCGCCACCGCCAAGGCACCAGTTTCCCCAGGGCCAGCGCCTGCGGGCAAAGTGTAGAGCTCCTCCGGCCCAGATTGCAGTCGGGGAGCGGGTAACCGGAGGGAATCCACCGATACCACCAGACCACACAGGTGCAAGGAAGAGAGAAGTCACCGTCACCTACCGGGAGTGCAGGTGCAGCCGTCTGTGGGACCGTCCTACCAGCCGTTGGTTTACCGTACAAACTGTGTCCGTGTCAGGCTGAGTGAGTACCATAGTGCCGCAAGGCACAGCGCTGCCCCCGCGTCCCTGCGCCCTCCAGGCCCTACACTTTACATCTCTCCACCGGGCCCCGGGATCACCAACCCCTACCCACGGAGGGGCAACACAACACCTGGCTGCTCCCATCACCATCCCCGGGACCCCCACACCGAGCAGCGGTGGTGCAATCACCACAACCGTGGGTGGCGTCACGAACTATAACCCCAACAAACCACCCCCTTTCACTCACGGGCGAGGAGTGCCGCTCGAGACACCCCGGGATCCGGCCCGCGGCTCGAGCCACCAGGAGCAACTGCCGGACCTGAGCAGAAGGGGTGAGCGCGGTGTGCTGACACCCTCCTCCCCGCCCGCGACACTGCTCGCATGTCCGTGTGTTTACACAGACCGTGTGTGATCCCTACGGAGACATTTGGTTTTTTTCCCAGCAGCGCAGATGACAAGGGCCAATAGACGTCTATGGGGCCGTGAAAAACACGTACAGCACACAGATGGCATCAGTGTATAGTCTATGTGCTAGCTGTGTTCTGTTCGAGTTTAACATTGAAAATATAGGATACGTTTTGTAATTGTTGTACATGTAGTTAGCTGAGTTATGGTACTGTATCTATGTAGCAAGTGTGGTTTTGCTTCTATATCAATACAGTAAGCTCAGTTACATAGTTATTTAGGTTGAAAAAAGACCTAGGTCCATCTAGTTCAACCTTCCTCCACCAATTCTACATTTTGTCCCTAAGTCACTTTTAACCAACAATGTTGTGTGTACTAAGGAAATCATCCAGCTGTTTTTAAAAGCTGTTATAGTATCTGCCATTGCTACCTCTTGTGGTAGGGCATTCCGCAGTCTGCCTGCTCTAACCGTAAAGAACCCTTTCCTATTTCGCTGCCGGAATCGCTTTTCTTCCACTCGCAGTGTATGCCCCCTGGTCCTTAGTATTGTCTTTGGAATAAATAAGTCATGTACCAGTCCTTTATAGTGATCACACATGTATTTATACATATAAATGAGATCTCCTCTGAGACGTCTTTTGTTATGGTACCATATTTAAGCAGTAAGCTTAGTTCTGGTACTATGTCTATGAAGTAGGCTTGTTCTGTTCCTGTAGCTATGTAGGACGCGTGGGGTCTTGTTGCTGTTTGTATGTAGTAGACTGAGTAAGTACGATTTTGCTCCTGTATGGGTACAGTAAGCTCGGTTCTGCTCCTGTATCTCTGTAGTAAACTTGGTTCTGCTCTCGTATCTCTGTAGAAAGCTCGGTTCTGCTCTCGTATCTCTATAGTAGGCTCAGTTCTGCACCCTTATTTCTGTAGTATGCTCAGTTCTGATCTCGTATCTCTGTAGTAATCTCGGTTCTGCTCCCTTATCTCTGTAGTAAGCTCAGTTCTGCTCCCTTATCTCTGTAGTAAGCTTGGTTCTGCTCCCTTATCTCTGTCGTAAGCTTGGTTCTGCACCCATATTCCTGCAGTAAGCTCGGTTCTGCTTCCATATCTCTGTAGTAAGCTCAATTCTGCTCCCTTATCTATGTAGTAAGCTCGGTTCTGCTCCCTTATCTCTGTAGTACGCTCGGTTCTGCACCCTTATTTCTATAGTAAGCTCTGTTCTGCTCCCTTATCTCAGTAGTAAGCTCAGTTCTGCTCCCTTAACTGTGTAGTAAGCTTGGTTCTGCTCCCTTATCTCTGTAGTAGGCTCGGTTCTGCACCCATATGTCTGCAGTAAGCTCGGTTCTGCTCCCTTATCTATGTAGAAAGCTCGGTTCTGCTCCCTTATCTCTGTAGTAAGCTTGGTTCTGCACCCTTATTTCTGTAGTAAGCTCTGTTCTGCTCCCTTATCTCTGTAGTAAGCTCTGTTCTGCTGGCTTATCTCTGTAGTAAGCTCAGTTCTGCTCCCTTAACTCTGTAGTAAGCTTGGTTCTGCTCCCTTATCTCTGTAGTAGGCTCGGTTCTGCACCCATATGTCTGTAGTAAGCTTGATTCTGCTCCCTTATCTATGTAGTAAGCTCCGTCCTGTTCCCTTATCTCTGTAGTAAGCTTGGTTCTGCACCCTTATTTCTGTAGTAAGCTCTCTTCTGCTCCCTTATCTCTGTAGTAAGCTTGGATCTGCTCCCTTATCTCTGTAGTAAGCTGGGGTCTCCTCCCTTATCTCGGTAGTAAGCTTGGTTCTGCACCCTTATCTCTGTAGTAAGCTGGGTTCTGCATCCTTATCTCTGTAGTAAGCTCAGTTCTTCTCCCTTATCTCTGTAGGTAAAAATAGTTTAAAGAATTCGGGTTAAAATGCTGCACTAAAAACCACAAATCCAAGGTGTATCATGAATTCCTTTTCTTTATTTTCACAGGTCAAGGCGTTTCAAAGGCATCTCCGCCTTCTTCATCAGGACAGAAGCCAAAAAGGAACAGCATAACACATGCTGCAAGCAAGGGATACATATATACAAGTGAAGTAGCCACATTTACAAAGATCACGTCAGCTTTCCGATGACTAAGAGACAAGTGGAGAGGGCAGAAACATTCAGAAAAAAAGAATAAACAAGAAAGGGAGACAAAAAAAGGGAGGAGGAGAAACGAAAAATAAAAAGAAAAAAGGGTGAATTTGTGAAAAGCTGTGGTGTGGAGAGTTAATCTTGCTGAAATGAATAATAAAAAAATAAAAAATGAAAATTATAAAAATGTGATGGAATTGTTATTCTTTTTTCACCTATCAATAAAAGTAATGGGATTTAGGATAGATATATACAGTCAGGGCCAGAAATATTTGGACAGTGACACAAGTTTTGTTATTTTAGCTGTTTACAAAAACATGTTCAGAAATACAATTATATATATAATATGGGCTGAAAGTGCACACTCCCAGCTGCAATATGAGAGTTTTCACATCCAAATCGGAGAAAGGGTTTAGGAATCATAGCTCTGTAATGCATAGCCTCCTCTTCTTAAAGGGACCAAAAGTAATTGGACAAGGGACTCTAAGGGCTGCAATTAACTCTGAAGGCGTCTCCCTCGTTAACCTGTAATCAATGAAGTAGTTAAAAGGTCTGGGGTTGATTACAGGTGTGTGGTTTTGCATTTGGAAGCTGTTGCTGTGACCAGACAACATGCGGTCTAAGGAACTCTCAATTAAGGTGAAGCAGAACATCCTGAGGCTGAAAAAAAAGAAAAAAATCCATCAGAGAGATAGCAGACATGCTTGGAGTAGCAAAATCAACAGTCGGGTACATTCTGAGAAAAAAGGAATTGACTGGTGAGCTTGGGAACTCAAAAAGGCCTGGGCGTCCACGGATGACAACAGTGGTGGATGATCGCCGCATACTTTCTTTGGTGAAGAAGAACCCATTCACAACATCAACTGAAGTGCAGAACACTCTCAGTGAAGTAGGTGTATCTGTCTCTAAGTCAACAGTAAAGAGAAGACTCCATGAAAGTAAATACAAAGGGTTCACATCTAGATGCAAACCATTCATCAATTCCAAAAATAGACAGGCCAGAGTTAAATTTGCTGAAAAACACCTCATGAAGCCAGCTCAGTTCTGGAAAAGTATTCTATGGACAGATGAGACCAAGATCAACCTGTACCAGAATGATGGGAAGAAAAAAGTTTGGAGAAGAAAGGGAATGGCACATGATCCAAGGCACACCACATCCTCTGTAAAACATGGTGGAGGCAACGTGATGGCATGGGCATGCATGGCTTTCAATGGCACTGGGTCACTTGTGTTTATTGATGACATAACAGCAGACAAGAGTAGCCGGATGAATTCTGAAGTGTACCGGGATATACTTTCAGCCCAGATTCAGCCAAATGCTGCAAAGTTGATCGGACGGCGCTTCATAGTACAGATGGACAATGACCCCAAGCATACAGCCAAAGCTACCCAGGAGTTCATGAGTGCTAAAAAGTGGAACATTCTGCAATGACCAAGTCAATCACCAGATCTTAACCCAATTGAGCATGCATTTCACTTGCTCAAATCCAGACTTAAGACGGAAAGACCCACAAACAAGCAAGACCTGAAGGCTGCAGCTGTAAAGGCCTGGCAAAGCATTAAGAAGGAGGAAACCCAGCGTTTGGTGATGTCCATGGGTTCCAGACTTAAGGCAGTGATTGCCTCCAAAGGATTCGCAACAAAATATTGAAAATAAAAATATTTTGTTTGGGTTTGGTTTATTTGTCCAATTACTTTTGACCTCCTAAAATGTGGAGTGTTTGTAAAGAAATGTGTACAATTCCTACAATTTCTATCAGATATTTTTGTTCAAACCTTCAAATTAAACGTTACAATCTGCACTTGAATTCTGTTGTAGAGGTTTCATTTCAAATCCAATGTGGTGGCATGCAGAGCCCAACTCGCGAAAATTGTGTCACTGTCCAAATATTTCTGGACCTAACTGTATCTTTATTTATAGTGGCAGAACAACAAATGTATTATTTGCAAAAAAAAAATTATTATATTATTCGAAATCAAGGATAAGATATATTCTAAGGGGTATTAAAATCACTAGTGCTAGAAACATTTGGTTATAAGGAAAATGGGTAGTAAAAAAAAGGGATAGGGGGTTTATAGGGTGAGAATGAATTTTTCATATATAAAAAGATTATTTGTGTTCATTATTTATTTAATGAAGACTAAAAAATGAAAAATAAAAATGAAAAATAAAAAGGAGAATATTACATAGGAAACATGTGATATTACATAAAAAATATAAATGTGATATATGAAAAATCCTTATACTGTTGTGCTGAATGTTAGTGTAACAATGAATACTAATCCTGGGAGGAAGGGAACACGCAAAAATTGCTGGGTCCTGAGATAAATAAAAGTGAAGGTACTGCGATAAAGAGATGAGGAGAAAATCAACCTGTGTGGTAATAGAGGTGAAAAGAGTTCATCAGTGTGAGCACTACGCATGCGTGAAAAAACTCCGCTGCAAAAGAAACCTACTGGAAGGGGTGAGATGAGTTCATAGCGTGGGAAAAAAACAAATTGCGCGTGAGGCTAAAATGTAAGAAGGAAACATGCTAGGACGGGGTGAAATGAGTTCACGATGCAAGAGAGGAAAAAAAAGACCTGTAGAAATGTGGGAAAAAATACATTGGCTGGAATAGAGGGGAAAAAAAAACATTCCGTGTGGGTATAAAGCTTGGGAGAAAGAGAGCAGAGACTAGAGGGGACCCAAATGAAATTATAACGAAAAAAAAAATATATAATAGAAAGAAAAAATATATATGATAAAAATATATATAATATAATACTACAACTTAAGAAATTATAAATTAATAAAGTATATGAAGAGAATCATAAATAGATATCTAAAAGGGTATTACAAAGGACATTTAAAATGAAATGCGCTGAAGAATGGAGACAATTGATAAACCTAATACACTGTTACTATCAAAGAGAAAAATTATACCAATATATTTAAAATATGACACTAATTTATAATGAAAAATACGTATATATACACATATATATGTATATAAATAAATAGAAAAATGATAAGTATAACTGCACATATGGATAAAAAGATAAATATGAAAATGAATATAAATATGCATATCCTATGTTAAAAAAAACATTCTATGTATGTATGCATATATATATATATATATATATATATATATATATATATATACAGTGCCTACAAGTAGTATTCAACCCCCTGCAGATTTAGCAGGTTTACACATTCGGAGTTAACTTGGCATTGTGACATTTGGACTGTAGATCAGCCTGGAAGTGTGAAATGCACTTCAGCAAAAAAGAATGTTATTTCTTTTTTTATTTTTTTTTTTAAATTGTGAAAAGTTTATTCAGAGGGTCATTTATTATTCAACCCCTCAAACCACAAGAATTCTGTTTGGTTCCCCTAAAGTATTAAGAAGTATTTCAGGCACAAAGAACAATGAGCTTCACATGTTTGGATTAATTATCTCTTTTTCCAGCCTTTTCTGACTAATTAAGACCCTCCCCAAACTTGTGAACAGCACTCATACTTGGTCAACATGGGAAAGACAAAGGAGCATTCCAAGGCCATCATCGTGGAGGGTCACAAGGCTGGCAAGGGGTACAAAACCCTTTCCAAGGAGTTGGGCCTACCTGTCTCCACTGTTGGGAGCGTCATCCGGAAGTGGAAGGCTTATGGAACTACTGTTAGCCTTCCACGGCCTGGACAGCCTTTGAAAGTTTCCACCCGTGCCGAGGCCAGGCTTGTCCGAAGAGTCAAGGCTAACCTAAGGACAACAAGGAAGGAGCTCCGGGAAGATCTCATGGCAGTGGGGACATTGGTTTCAGTCAATACCATAAGTAACGTACTCCACCGCAGTGGTCTCCGTTCCAGACGTGAAAAAAAGGAACCTTTAATTTCAAAGCGTCATGTCAAGGCTCGTCTACAGTTTGCTCATGATCACTTGGAGGACTCTGAGACAGACTGGTTCAAGGTTCTCTGGTCTGATGAGACCAAGATCGAGATCTTTGGTGCCAACCACACACGTGACGTTTGGAGACTGGATGGCACTGCATACGACCCCAAGAATACCAACCCTACAGTCAAGCATGGTGGTGGCAGCATCATGCTGTGGGGCTGTTTCTCAGCCAAGGGGCCTGGCCATCTGGTCCGCATCCATGGGAAGATGGATAGCACTGCCTACCTGGAGAATTTGGCCAAGAACCTCCGCTCCTCCATCAAGGATCTTAAGATGGGTCGTCATTTCATCTTCCAACAAGACAACGACCCAAAGCACACAGCCAAGAAAACCAAGGCCTGGTTCAAGAGGGAAAAAATCAAGGTGTTGTAGTGGCTTAGTCAGTCTCCTGACTTAACCCAATTGAAAACTTGTGGAAGGAGCTCAAGATTAAAGTCCACATGAGACACCCAAAGAACCTAGATAACTTGGAGAAGATCTGCATGGAGGAGTGAGCCAAGATAACTCCAGAGACCTGTGCCGGCCTGATCAGGTCTTATAAAAGACGATTATTAGCTGTAATTGCAAACAAGGGTTATTCCACAAAATATTAAACCTAGGGGTTGAATAATAATTGACCCACACTTTTATGTTGAAAATTTATTAAAATTTAACTGAGCAACATAACTTGTTGGTTTGCAAGATTTATGCATCTGTTAATAAATCCTGCTCTTGTTTGAAGTTTGCAGGCTCTAACTTATTTGCATCTTATCAAACCTGCTAAATTTTTGCAACAGCTTTTTCAGTTTAATATATCTAATAAATGATGGGCTGAGTAATATTTCTGGATTGAAATGAGGTTTATTATACTAACAGAAAATGTCCAATCTGCATTTAAACAAAATTTGACCGGTGCAAAAATATGGGCACCCTTATCAATTTCTTGATTTGAACACTCCTAACTACTTTTTACTGACTTACTAAAGCACTAAATTGGTTTTGTAACCTCATTGAGCTTTGAACGTCATAGGCACGTGTATCCAATCATGAGAAAAAGTATTTAAGGTGGCCACTTGCAAGTAGTTCTCCTATTTGAATCTCCTATGAAGAGTGGCATCATGGGCTCCTCAAAACAACTCTCAAATGATCTGAAAACAAAGATTATTCAACATAGTTGTTCAGGGGAAGGATACAAAAAGTTGTCTCAGAGATTTAAACTGTCAGTTTCCACTGTGAGGAACATAGTAAGGAAATGGAAGAACACAGGTACAGTTCTTGTTAAGCCCAGAAGTAGCAGGCCAAGAAAAATATCAGAAAGGCAAAGAAGAATGGTGACAACAGTCAAGGACAATCCACAGACCACCTCCAAAGACCTGCAGCATCATCTTGCTGCAGATGGTGTCAATGTGCATCAGTCAACAATACAGCGCACGTTGCACAAGGAGAAGCTGTATTGGAGAGTGATGCGAAAGAAGCCGTTTCTGCAAGCACGCCACAAACAGAGTCACCTGAGGTATGCAAAAGCACATTTGGACAAGCCAGTTACATTTGGAAGAAGCTCCTGTGGACTGATGAAACAAAGATTGAGTTGTTTGGTCATACAAAAAGGCGTTATGGAGGCAAAAAAACACGACATTCCAAGAAAAGCACTTGCTACCCACAGTAAAATTTGGTGGAGGTTCCATCATGCTTTGGGGCTGTGTGGCAAATGCCGGCACCGGGAATCTTGTTAAAGTTGAGGGTCGCATGGATTCAACTCAGTATCAGCAGATTCTTGACAATAATGTGCAAGAATCAGTGACGAAGTTGAAGTTACGCAGGGGATGGATATTTCAGCAAGACAATGATCCAAAACACCGCTCCAAATCTACTCAGGCATTCATGCAGAGGAACAATTACAATGTTCTGGAATGACCATCCCAGTCCCCAGACCTGAATATCATTGAAAATCTGTGGGATGATTTGAAGCGTGCTGTCCAGGCTCGGCGACCATCAAACTTAACTGAACTGGAATTGTTTTGTAAACAGGAATGGTCAAATATACCTTCATCCAGTATCCAGGAACTCATTAAAAGCTACAGGAAGCGACTAGAGGCTGTTATTTTTGCAAATGGAGGATCTACAAAATATTAATGTTACTTTTATGTTGAGGTGCCCATACTTTTGCACCGATCAAATTTTGTTTAAATGCGGATTGCACATTTTCTGTTAGTACGATAAACCTCATTTAAATCCAGAAATATTACTCAGTCCATCAGTTATTAGATATATGAAACTGAAATAGCTGTTGCAAAAACCCAAATTGTTATAAAGAAAAAAGGTTAACATTAATAGGGGTGCCCAAATGTTTTCATATGACTATATATATATATATATATATATATATATATATATATATATATATATATATCTGAAAGGGTAAAAAGGGGAAATAAAAAACTCTTCAGTTAATATAAAAGTACAAATGTATGGGATAATGATTAAAAGAACAATCCTTTAAAAAAAACACCACAAGTTACTAGAAGAGATCAGTTATTTCATTCAAACCCGCAGGTTTTAAGGTGTCAAGTTTATGAATCCAAAAAGTCTCTTTTTTACTTAGCATTTCCAACCTATTTGGTATATTAGGCGGAATATGCTCTATGAATATAAGCAACATCTGAACAAGACCATGTGGGGGAAATTTTTGGTGGTCACAACTGATCACCATAACCCCAATACAGGACAAAAAGGATACGTAATCCCTGGTAGAGACTCCATAAACATGTTCAAAAAACCATAGAAAAGAGTCAATGACACTACCTTGATGCAAAAAACAGTATATAAATTTTATTAAACACTTATATAAACAAGTGCAATTAAAAAGTTCAAGACGTGCTGGTAAGGATACAAAAAATGGTGGAACATGTACCACACTGCTGGCTATATATATAGTAGGCAAATCAGCCTATGGCTGGGAAATCCGTGTCATAAGTGGTAACATTAAAGGAGGCACTCAGTGGTTACCCTATAGAGTACATAAAGTGCAGCATAATGCAGGGATGTAATTAATGCTAGGCAGAGGGCCAGTAAAAAGTGCCTATTATGCAGAGCATATCGCTCCAGAATGAAAAAAGGGGGGGGGGAACTCAATTCCACTGCTGCCCGTACCGGTAACCAACAGAGGCATAAGTGAGGTGCAGCTCCACGCGTTTCGCGAGGGCTTCTTCACAAAGTCTTGCGACCCCCTTGTGAAGAAGCCCTCGCGAAACGCGTTGGGGTCTGTGGAGCTGCACCTCTATCTTGCTGACTTGGCTATTATGGGTATGTGTCCTTCTTAACCCTTTATAAACTTATGCCTCTGTTGGTTACCGGTACGAGCAGCAGTGGAATTGAGTTCCCCCCCTTTTTCATTCTGGAGCGATAGGCTCTGCATAATAGACACTTTTTACTGGCCCTCTGCCTAGCATTAATTACATCCCTGCATTATGCTGCACTTTATGTACTCTAAAGGGTAACCACTGAGTGCCTCCTTTAATGTTACCACTTATGATACGGATTTCCCAGCCATAGGCTGATTTGCCTACTATATATATAGCCAGCAGTGTGGTACATGTTCCACCATTTTTTGTATCCTTACCAGCACGTCTTGAACCTTTTAATTGCGCTTGTTTATATAAGTGTTTAATAAAATTTATATACTGTTTTTTGCATCAAGGTAGTGTCATTGACTCTTTTCTATGGTTTTTGGAATATGCTCTATGGGAGTAATTTTGAAAGACATTGTTTTGTTGTGAAACAGGGCACAGTGCTTGGAAAGGCCATGTAACATATACAGAATTTTTACATTATGCCTATGCAAATTTAGTCTGTTGTGCAAAGCAGGTCTTTCCTACATATTGTTTGGCACAAATACAGTCAACTAAGTAAATAACATGCTCTGAAAGGCATGTTAGGTGGTCTCTTATAGGGAAATTTTCAGACTTTTTATGGGAACAAAAACATGTCCTTTTGTGGCATATGCTCTTATAGCATAAACCGTTTTTAGTGTTACATCTAAAAGATCCAATCAAAGAGGTCAGGGTTTTAGTTACCTGAAGCTCTCTTAATCTGCTGGGAGCTAATATATTTTTAATAGTAGGGGCTCTCCTAAAAGTAATGCCAGGATGAGTGGGCAAAATGTACTTCAAAATAGGGTAGTTTAAAAGTACATCACAATGTTTATCGAATATATTTCTAATCCTGAAATTATCACTACTAAAAGTGGTTAAAAAAATTGAGGGAAAAGATGTTTTCCAAGTGGTTAAAATCATCCATCTTGCTCTCTGACTGCAGGGATTTTTTGGAGATTAATAGCTCTTTTTGTTCAAAAATCCTAGTTGCGTTGTAAGCTTTTTTAACCAAGGCTTTAGGGTATTCTTTTTCTTGGAAACGGTCTCTTAGGATGTCTACCTGTGTTTTAAAATCTTCCTTTGTCGTACAGTTTCTCCTTATTCTTTTATATTGATTGATAGGAATGTTCTGCAGCCATATCCTATAATGTTCACTCTTATAATTAATGTAGCTGTTGGCATCTTCTTGTTTAAAATACGTTTTGGTAAAAATTCTATTATCCTTATGATAGATAGTTAAATCAAGAAAGTGAATGGTCTTATTGTCAATGGTTGGGTGTGAATTCAAGACCCCAAGTGTTATTTTTGAGTGAACCAAGGAAGGATTCTATATTGCCATGTTCATTATCCCAAATTAAAAACAAATCGTCTATAAATCTTCTATAAACGATTATAATGTTAACATAATGGCCATCTAATATATGGAGAGTTTCAAAGAGACCCATAAATAAATTAGCATAAGAACATGCTGCTTTAGATCCCATTGCTGTACCGAGGCGTTGATGGTACAGCTTATCTGAGAAGGTAAAAAAAAATTATTATGTAGAATGAAACTCATTGCTTCAACGAGAAATTCTTTTTGTAAGGCAGGGATTCTGAGGTCTCTTTTGAGGAAATACCAAAGACTAAATAGACCCAAATCATGTGCAATATTAGAGTACAATGCAGATACATCAATACTTACAAAAAGGTAAGGATGTTTCCATGGAATGTCATTGATAATATCTATCAGGTGAGAGGAGTCTCTGAGGTGGCTTTTGAGACTTAATACATGCGGTTGCATTATTTGGTCAACATATGCGGCCAAATTGGCTGTGAGTGAGTTAATGCCCGAAATAATAGGGCGCCCTGGGGGGGTTAACTGGATTTTTGTGTAACTTTGGCAGATGATAAAAGAACGCCATATTGATTAATGGGCGTGGCCGGCTGCAGAGTGATGAGGAAGTGAAAATACTCTGCTCTGTGTTTCACTCAACAAAGCTACAAAATACAGCAACTTGGATGGACCTTAGCATTTATTGAACAACACAGTGCACAAGAGGACTTTCTCTGGATCATTTCGGTACCAAAATTATCTAAATCGGGCTCTCCTAGCCTGAGATATCACAGAATATAGCAGGCACTATCACAGCACAGAAGGCCCGAGGAACAGTGGACACAGAACAAGCACTGGTGAGTGCATATAAACCTGGGCCAGGGGGGCACAATTTATCACACTAGGCCTGATTCAGGGGATATAACTGTTAACACAGTGGGAGACATAACTGGGCTGAGCAGGAGCCTTTTCCCCGCAGCTCCATTTCTCCCCCTCCACCACTTCTCTCAAACTGCAAGGGCCAGAATCTCTGCAGCATTGCATATGCTAATTAACCCCTGTGGTGAAGTTGCTTAAGCTGGGTTTACACACTGCAACATCTCAAACGACATCGCTGTAACGTCACCGGTTTTGTGACGCAATAGCGATGTCGTTTGCGATGTTGCAGTGTGTGAAACACATCAGCGACCTGGCCCCTGCTGTGAAGTTGCTGATCGCTACAAATCATTCAGGACCATTCCTAGTTCCTTTGTTTCCCGCTGTGCAGCATGCATCGCTAGAAAGTTTCAGTGTGTGAAAGACTTTGCAGCGACTTTGTTAGCAACTTCCCTTTCAAAAAGCTGCTTATCAACGTCCCCAACAACCAGCTAGGTCGCTCTGCAGGTCCGGATCGCTGTTGCCTTGTTGGCCAGGTTTGCCTGTTTGACAGCTCACCAGCGACTCAACAGAGACTTAGGGAGGTCGCTGTTACGTCACAAAACTGGTGACGTTACAGCGATGTCCTTTGCGATGTTGCAGTGTGTAAACCCAGCTTTATTCTTGCTGGAGCTGAACTTTATCTTTGAAAGGGATTAACAAATAAATCAACAAGCCACTAAAGCTGGGTTCACACTAAGCGACAGCGACAACGACGTCGCTGTTACATCACCATTTTCGGTGACGTAACAGCGACCTTGTAAGTCGCTGTTATGATCGCTGCTTAGCTGCCAAACACAGCAGAAGCAGCAGCGATCATAACGTCGCTGTGCTACATGTGCAGAGAGCAGGGAGTCGCGCTTAGCGCTGGCTCCTTGCTCTCCTAGGTACAGTACACATCGGGTTAATTAACCCGATGTGTGCTGCAGCTACATGTCACAGTGCAGAGAGCAGGGAGCCGCGCGCACTGCTTAGCGCTGGCTCCTTGCTCTCCTTGCTACAGTATACATCGGGTTAATTACCTGATGTGTACTGCAGCCACATGTGCACAGAGCAGGAGCCGGCACTGGCAGCAAGAGCGGAGGCTGGTAACGAAGGTAAATATCGGGTAACCAGGGAAAGGTCTTCCCTTGGTTACCCGATGTTTACGCTGGTTACAGCTTACCGCAGCTGCCAGACGCCGGCTCCTGCTCGCTTCATTTCGTCGCTCTCTCGCTGTCACACACAGCGATGTGTGTGTCACAGCGGGAGAGTGACGACCAAAAAATGAAGCTGGACATTCAGCAACGACCGGCGACCTCACAGCAGGGGCCAGGTCGTTGCTGGATGTCACACACAGCGACAGCGACGGGATGTCGCTGCAACGTCACAGAAAATGGTGACGTAGCAGCGACGTCGTTGTCGTTGTCGCTGTGTGTGACACCAGCTTAAGTGGTGAAGGTAGGGCGGCCCTGACTTTATATCACCCTGTAAATAGGAGATTCTCCTATATAATAAACTATACAACTGCTTTTAAAACTTATTGTACTGCAAAGCAACCCTGTGCAGCATTCAGCCTGCAACTCACTGTATAATACCCTACTGTGACAAAGGTCTTGCTGCCAACTATTTGTGAGCATCAGCAAACCAGCATAAACAAAGATCAATAACAGACTTCAGTTAAAAACAACTACCCAAGGAGAGCTGCAGGATCCCTAAACAGCTTGTCTATAGCCTATTCAACAACAAAGCCCTGACAAGTGCATATTCCTTGTAAGATTAACAAATAACAGACATTTCTGCATATTCCCATAAGGTTGAAGTTAATCAGAGGTCTCAGCTACTGAACCGTCAAGACTAAAATAAACATTGCTAACAGTAGTCAAATACTATAACTGTAATTACACCAGCACAAAATGTCAAAACCAACTCCAACTACAAATAGCAAAATGGAAAGAAGTACACAACAAACCAAATAGAACACTACTAAATCCCCACTGAAACCATCTGCACAATCAAGCAGCAAATCTGCACCACAAAAGGAGATAAAACTGGTATCACTAGTCACTCAACTCCATGACACTGCAAGAAGCATTAGCTCTCCCAATGTGTCTCAACATATCAAGGCCGTCTCAGTTTCTCCCTATACAGACAGTGATTTTCCTGCTCTAAAGAGATTTAGAAGATAGCACAATGGACATCACATACCAAACTCAAAAAAGAAAGGAACCCGATTCGGACAGATCAAGGATAGCTAACCCCCATTCGGATGGCGAATATAAATCAGATTCGGAGTCATCCCCAACACAGAGTCCAGCAAAAAACAAGATTAGAATGGAACATTCAGACGATAATAATGGCAATACAATAAATCATGTCATCAACTTTGAGGATATCGCTTCGTCTGATAAAAACGCCTATGAAAATTTTGTGAAAAGCGCAATGGCAACAATGTTCGAAAAATGTAATATTCTGTTTCAGAATCAAAACAAGCTTTTGCAAGCCAGCATTGACTCTAACAACAACAGGTTCTCAGAGCATGAAGATAGAATAAAAAAAATTGAGGATAACAGCCAATCAGTAGACTTGGAGCAAGCAACAATGAAGAACGAAATCCGCCAATTAAGAGCCAAGATTGCGGATATGGAAGATCGAAATCGTAGAAACAATGTCAAGATAAGAGGCATCCCAGAATCCGTACCCCCGAAAGGACTTTCCGAATTCTTGAAAAGCATCATATGTGCTGTATTACCTTCTGTTAAAGAATTAGAACTTATTATCGACAGAATACACAGACTCCCGAGACCCAGACATATTTCCGAGGAAACTCCAAGGGATACCATAGCAAGAATCCATTTTTTCCATTGTAGCGGGGTGGGGGTCCCCCAGGACGACAATGAGGCAGTGACCCAAAACAGTCTGATCCAAACAGTTTTATTGTCCTTGCTGTACAGGAAAAGTCATCCGGAACACAGCCGGGTACTCACAGTCCATATGGTTCCCCGTCACACAGGCACGGCTTGCCGTAGGAGACGGTCTTACTATATTCCGTTTTGCTATTCCCGGGGGTCCACAGACCTGTGTTATAGTTCCACACAGGCCTGAACTCTCTTCAGTTTCCTGCTCTGCAGCTTACACAACACGCTCTGCCCCACCCAGGCCTTTACAAAGAGCTTTTAAATGAGAACTGTGGACATGAGCCACCTGCATAACCCGGCCTGGAGGTTTCCGGACTGACCACTATGTAGGGCTCTAATATGTTTCTGTGCGCATTCTGGGAGATACGTACCGTCCGTCACATATCAATGGCCCCGCTATCTCACATACCCCCCCCCTCCGTTCAAACCCGAGGGGATGAACGGACGCACCCAAACAGGCCGCCCGAGACACGGCATCGGCATTGCCCTGGGACGAACCGGCCCGATGTTCTACCGTAAAACTGAAATTCTGAAGGGACAGGAACCAGCGGGTGACCTGGGCATTCCGTTCCTTCGCATTTCTCATCCAGACGAGGGGCGCGTGGTCCGTTACCAACCGAAACTGTCGCCCGAGCAAATAATAGCGCAGGGACTCCAAGGCCCATTTAATAGCCAAGCACTCCTTCTCCACTACGCTATAATTCTTTTCTGCCGGGGCAGTTTCCGGCTCAAATAGGTAACCAGATTCTCAGTTCCGTTCACCTCTTGCGAGAGTACGGCACCCAGACCCACCTCGGAGGCATCTGTTTGTACCAGGAAGGTGTTACCGAAATCGGGGCTAATGAGGACAGGTTGACCACACAAGGCAGTCTTCATGGACTGAAACGCTTCCTCAGCCTGAGGGGTCCAGCGTACCATAGCCGCCTTTTTCCCCTTCAGCAGATCGGTCAAAGCTGCTGTTCTCCCAGCAAAGTCCGGTATAAACCGCCGGTAATACCCGACAATGCCGAGGAACGCTCTCACCTGTTTAGTGGACACTGGTCTGGGCCACTTTTGGATGGCCTCTATTTTATTTACTTGAGGTTTGATCACCCCGCGGCCAATCACGTACCCCAAATAGCGGGCTTCCTCCTGACCGATTGCACATTTCTTTGGGTTTGCAGTCAACCCTGCCACCCGCAGGGAGTTAACGACGGCCTGGACCTGGGACAAGTGGGTCTGCCAATCGGAACTGAAGATGATGATGTCGTCTAGATAGTTACCAACCTCATGTCCTAAAGCAACTGCGAAACACGTGTCGGAGTGTGAGGGCCGCGGCAGGATATTTTCAGGTGATGTAATTTGTTATTTCCATTTTCAATGTACCTGTTATTTACCGTCTTGCCTGTTTAAGTCTGCCTGCATTACCACTCCCCCTTCCCCCCTTGGTATCTACTCAGTTGCTTGTGCCTGGCATGTATTATGCTTTATTAAGCTGTATTTTTGTTCACCTTACTTGTTTTGGTGAACGTTATATCGCATAGACAGTTCCAACTTGGAAGGTTGCCCCACTTAGGGGTGTGACTGATATTGGCATGATTCATATATATGCCATGCACGGACAATGTGTGGATCTGGATGGGTGAGGGGCAGTAAGTGGATCTTCACTGCAGGTGGAATACTTTATTGCTGCACTCTGTGTTCTGCACATGGTTGTTGATCAATATTCACACATATGCTCTGCAGGTTGGTGGAATTCCATCTGCACAGCAATTCAGTAGTGATTCATTATAACCAATGAGCAGCGCAGGATATTGCAATTAGTCTAACAGGTATGCCGGTGCAGGTGTATAATTTTGGTCACCTGAAAAACCATTAATCTTTGGTAACTTTTCCTGACTGTGTCCCTCTCTGTTTACGGTACCTTTTGTCTGTTTTAAACTTTTTTAATCAATATTAATAAAGGTGTCTTTTTTACTGTCTTTCGTGTCACTCGTATATGTGGGTGTCCATTGACATCCATGGTTGTGTGTAATTATGTCGTCTAGATAGGCGGATGCGTACTTCTGATGGGGTTCCAACACTATGTCCATCAGTCTTTGGAAAGTAGCCGGGGCTCCATGTAAACCAAAAGGCAAGACAACATAGTGATAGAGCCCCTCTGGTGTAATAAAGGCCGTTTTTTCCTTGGCTGACTCTGTCAGCGGCACCTGCCAATAGCCTTTGGTAAGGTCAAGCGTCGTGAAATATTGAGCCTTTCCCAACCGTTCAATAAGTTCGTCCACCCGGGGCATAGGGTAAAGGTCAAACTTGGAAACCTCATTCAATCTCCGGAAGTCATTGCAGAAACGTAGCGATCCGTCGGGTTTTGGAATCAGCACAATGGGACTAGCCCAGTCACTCTTTGATTCCTCGATCACCCCTAGGGTAACCATCTGTTTCACCTCTGCTGCAATGGCTTGTCTCCGGGCCTCAGGCACTCGGTACGGTTTAATACGCACCTTTACTCGAGGCTCGGTGACAATGTCATGTTGGATAACCGAAGTACGGCCGGGTATCTCGGAAAACACATCCGAGTTCTGCTGTACCAACTTCCGAACCTCCCGACGCTGCAGTTTAGTGAGGGTGTCGCCTAAGTGTACACTCCCTTCTGTTCCCAGGATGGGTGGCACTACAGGTTCCCTCCAGGACCCACCGGTGTTACTCCCGTCACCATACAGTCACGGTCTTTCCAGGCTTTAAGCAAGTTAATATGATACAGTTGTTCCGGCTTCCTCCTCCCCGGCTGGTATATTCGGTAGTTCACCTCCCCCACCTTTTCCCGAACCTCACACGGCCCCTGCCATTTGGCCAACAGTTTACTCTCGGCCGTGGGCACCAAAACCAAGACCCGATCCCCTACATCAAAAGATCTGATGGTGGCTCGTGTGTTATAAGTGCGCCTTTGCGCCCCTTGTGCCCTCGTTAGATGTTCTTTTACAATAGGCAAAACCGCTGCGATGCGGTCTTGCATTAGAGCCACATGTTCAATCACACTTTTATATGGGGTGGGCTCCTGTTCCCATGTTTCCTTGGCTACGTCCAGCAAGCCCCTAGGGTGTCTGCCATAAAGCAACTCGAATGGCGAAAAACCCGTGGATGCCTGCGGCACCTCTCGGAGCGCAAACATAAGATAGGGCAACAGCATGTCCCAGTCCTTGGCAACCACTTTTTTAAGCATGGACTTAAGGGTTTTGTTGCACCGCTCGACCAGCCCATCGGTTTGCGGATGGTACACCGATGTGCGCAGGTGCTTTATTTTCAACAGTTTACATAATTCTTTTGTCACCTTGGACATAAACAGGGTCCCCTGGTCAGTAAGGATCTCCTTTGGTAACCCAAGACGACAAAATATGGCAAATAACTCCCGAGCAATAAGCTTCGCGGAGGTATGGCGCAGCGGAATGGCCTCTGGATAGCGTGTGGCGTAATCCACAACCACCAATATGTGTTGGTGACCGCGTGCGGATTTTACCAGGGGCCCTACCAGATCCATTGCGATCCGTTCAAAAGGTTCCTCTATAATTGGAAGAGGCACCAATGGACTCCGGAAACTCGCAATGGGCGAGGTCAGTTGGCAGTCCGGGCAGGATTCACAGAATTTCCGTACATCTGCGTACACTCCTGGCCAAAAGAACCTCCGTAAAATACGCTCTTGTGTCTTGGTAGCCCCTAAGTGTCCCCCCAGGGGGTGTGTGTGAGCCATGTTAAGCACTGCCTGACGATGGGTTTGTGGCACGACCAGTTGTTCTACTATCTCTTCCCTGCTTTTGTCTATTCAGTAGAGTAAATCATTATAAACCGCCATGCGGGGAAAGACAACTTCTGCCCCTGGTTGTTGGGCCACCCCATTCACCTCTTTTACATTCTCCCACGCCTGGGAGAGAGTAGGATCCCTTAGCAGGGCCATCCTGAAGTCCTCCCGGGATGTTTCCAGCTCCGGGATCGCTACAGTCTCTTCACTTTCCCCTGCCAACACCTCTAGTGGACCCCTGTCAGGGTCTCCCCCTGTCCCAAGGTCGGCGATCCCTACAGCAGGTATCACCGACTCGGGATCATCGGGCTCCGCACCCAGATTTATTTTTGCTTTGGAAAAGGTATTATTTCTATCCCCCAGGTACCAAAACAACGGAAAATCCCTTCCCATTACTACCCCATATGGTAGGGTTTTCACCACTCCTACCACATGCGTCACGTCCCCGCACGAAGTGGAGAGGCATACCTCTGCTGTTGGATATTTGCGGAGTTCACCATGTATACACACAATCCCAACCTCCCTCTCCGTGGACTCCGACCCCGAGATCAGCGACCCATGAACGAGGGTCACTATACTGCCTGAGTCCAAAAGGGCCTCTGCCCGATGTCCATTTACATACACATGACATAGAGGAGGTTCAAGAATAGGGCGTGCAGCATACACCGTATTAGCATACATAGACATTCGGCGGGTGTACCCACAATCCATGGACTCCGTAATCAACGGGCAATAAGCGGCGATATGGCCGGGCCCTTGACATCTCCAGCACTTCATAGCGGTGGCCCCACCAGTTTTTATTACTATTCCTGGGGGAACTAGTCTTTTGCCGCTCTCAGTGTGGGTTGCCCCCTCAATATGGGCTTTGTTTTTGTTGTTCACCAGTGCCGTACGTGTCTCTCGGCCAGGGTCCTGTGGCCGCCGGGCTTGACGCACTGTGGCAGAGTCTCGTATAAAGTCCTGTGTGGCGGTATATCGCTCAACTAAACTCACCACCTGGTCCAGGTTACCCGGGTCTCCTTGCCCCACCCAACGTTGAATAGCGACTGGCAAAGTCCACACCAACCGGTCGACCACCACCCTTTCCACCATCTGGGCTGGAGACAACACCTCCGGCTGTAACCACTTTTTAACCAGTTGTAGTAAGTCATATGCCTGAGACCTGGCTGGACAGGTCTCCACATAGGCCCATGAAAACACTCGCTGAGCCCTCACGTAGGTATTGACCCCCAGATGTGCAAGGATCTCACCTTTCAATTTCTTGTAGTCCAGGGCATCCTCCCAGCTGAGGTCGAAGTAGGAGTTCTGGGGTGTGAGAGGTAGCGGGATCGATGCCCGCATTCTCCAACATAATGTAGCGGGGTGGGGGTACCCCAGGACGACAATGAGGCAGTGACCCAAAACAGTCTGATCCAAACAGTTTTATTGTCGTTGCTGTACAGGAAAAGTCATCCGGAACACAGCCGGGTACTCACAGTCCATATGGTTCCCCGTCACACAGGCACGGCTTGCCGTAGGAGACGGTCTTACTATATTCCGTTTTGCTATTCCCGGGGGTCCACAGACCTGTGTTATAGTTCCACACAGGCCTGAACTCTCTTCAGTTTCCTGCTCTGCAGCTTACACAACACGCTCTGCCCCACCCAGGCCTTTACAAAGAGCTTTTAAATGAGAACTGTGGACATGAGCCACCTGCATAACCCGGCCTGGAGGTTTCCGGACTGACCACTATGTAGGGCTCTAATATGTTTCTGTGCGCATTCTGGGAGATACGTACCGTCCGTCACGTATCAATGGCCCCGCTATCTCACACCATATAAAGGAGGAGTTTATGCAAAAATTAAGAAAAATGAAAAATCTCCCGAAGCCCTTTGAGCTAATAAGAGTATTCACTGACCTCTCCAAAGAGACCATGGCAATGCGCAAATCTTTCAATTTAACCACTAGCTTCTGCCAGGATAATGGAATCCAGTACAGATGGGTCTTTCCCACTAAATTATTGATCTCATTCAGAGGGAAAATAGTACCCATTACAATTCCTGAAGATGACCACCGCTTTGTCAGCTCCCTTGAGGAACGAGAAGCCCCTCACTCAGATCCACGATGTAGACCAACATAGACTTGGCCCTGAAAAAATTCTTTGATTTATTTTGATGGGCCTGTTATTTTCTCATCAAGAGATCTTGTGCTTTAAAAATATAATACAAGCTTATCTATTCATGTTATGGTTATAATGCAAACGTTATACATGTCTTTCCCAATTTTCACATGATGAGTGACTCATGGTAACATAATTTGTTGTTTCATTTTATATATAACCTTTTATTTTTCACAAAACTACAATTAGTACTTGGAGATAAAGTACTATATTAAAGTCTTTACAGCAATAGACTAGTGCCTCAAGAGGGAAGTGTCTGACAAAAGGCAATTCCCAGAGATTTATTTTGTTGGAACAATATTTTTTTTCTTGTTTTTCTGTTATTTGAGTATCTTATAGGTAAAGACACTGAACGACAAGATACAGAATTAAGAACCCTTAAATTTTGAATAAAGTATCTGAAGTAAGATACTTTAGAAAATTACTGTTTGTTTACAGATATTTACAAATTAACTGTAGCAGTTTTGTTAAGCGTTCGCATTGTACTAGTATTGGTATACAATACAGAAATTTATCTTTTATATTAGGTCAGCTAAAAACCTTGGTAACCCATTTCAACACTTAATGGATAACATGTAAATATAATTAAACCCCAAAACAACTGTAACCCAAAATGGACATAAACATTCTATCACTAAATGTTAAAGGTATGAACAGCCCTAATAGAAGATTCATGATTTGGAAGGAAATCAAAAATTGTAAAGCAAATATAATCTGTCTTCAAGAAACAAGATTGGCCAGAAACAATCACCCTAAATTTGTAAATAAGAATTATACTAATATTTTCAAAGCCCTTAATGAAAAAAAGAAAGCAGGAGTTATTGCGATAATCAGTAACTCAACTAGGTTCTCCTTGATATCTGAAATACAAGACCCTGAAGGACGGTACCTTATCCTTATTGGTAAAATTAATGACCACCTATGTACTATCGTAAATGTATATGCCCCAAACAGTGGCCAGATTACTTTCCTAAATAATCTAATGGAAAAAATTCAGAAGCACAAACAAGGAGATCTCTTTTTAATAGGCGATTTTAACTTGATACCTGATATTAAGATGGACTCAACAGCAAATCCAAGACAACATCACCCATCATTATATAAATGGCTTCAAATTCATAAACTGTTGGACACCTTCAGATGTCTTAACACCACATCTAAGGAATATACCTTCTACTCATCAGCCCACAAAACCTTTTCTAGAATAGATTTACTTTTAACTGAATCCCTTTCAATCTCCAGACTAACTAAAATAGAAATTAAGGATAAAACTTTCTCAGACCACTCTCCCTTATTCTGCACAATTAAAGTAGGCCCCCCAGACAGATTAAATTTCACCTGGAAAAATAACCCAGCAATTTTCCAACACCCAAACTTTCAACAAGAAATTGAAAAATCTTTAAAAAATTATTTCTCCGAAAACGCCTCAGAAACTATGAATCCTTTTTCAGTTTGGAATGCCAACAAGGCGGTACAAAGAGGCATTGATTCAAATTTCTTCAAGACTGAAAAAACAAAGGAATTCAGATCTGTCTAAAATACAAGAAAAAATAAAAGAAAAAGAAAAAGAACAGCAAAGACTACACCAGCCCAGCCAACAAATACATGTCAACATTATAAAATTGCGTATACAACTGAGAGACTTACTTCTGGCTGACTATGATAAATATGTGAGAATATTAAATACAAACCATTATAGATCAGTTAACAAACCAACTAAATATATGGCACGTAGAATTAAACAAAAAAGAATTAGGAATAGGATACACAAGATAAAACACCCAGATGGCCATTATTATACCCATCCAAAAGACATCGTAGAAGCATTTGTGAGTAATTTAAAAAAACTATATAACCTCAATTCCACTCCTTCTGACCAGAATGATAACCTCAACAAAATGAATAACTTCTTGGACAAAATCCATCTTCTTAAACTAAATGAGCATCAACTAAATATTTTAAATCGTCCATTTACCGACTCCAAAATTTTACAAACAATTAAAAACCTAAAAATAAACAAGTCCCCAGGGCCAGATGGGTTTTCTAATGAATTTTACAAGACTTTTTCCCAATTACTTGTACCTCACCTCTGTATAATTTTTAATCACGCAGCTTCCACCAGAGAATTCCCTGCAGAAATGCTCCAGGCAAATATAACCCTCATCCCTAAACCAAATAGTGACCCTGAATTATTGACTAGTTATAGACCCATCTCTCTAATTAATACAGATGTAAAAATTTATTCAAAAATATTAGCCGAAAGATTAAAAGAAATTCTCTCATCATTGATCCATCAAGACCAATTAGGATTTGTTAAAAATAGACAACCATCAGACGGTACTAGAAGATTACTAAACATTCTTGAATACGCTAAAAAATCTAGAACACCCACCCTACTTTTATCACTTGACGCTGAGAAAGCATTTGATAGAGTGGGGTGGGAATTCTTGGAAAACACCCTGAAAAAATTTGGCTTTGACAACACATCCATTAACTCCATCATGGCGCTATATTCCTGCCCCTCAGTCACAATTAAATCAGACAACCACTCTTCGAAATCTTTTATGATAACCAATGGAACTCGGCAGGGATGTCCATTATCACCGCTACTTTTTGCCCTTATTATGGAACCTTTGGCAGAATGTATCAGGTCAAATGAAAAAATTAAAGGTATTTCCATAGGCAAAGAAAACTTTAAAATAAGTCTTTTTGCGGACGGTGTAATTATGACTCTTAGCGACCCATTAAACTCCATCAAGGAGACCAACAACATTTTGAAAGAATTCTCCATTGTTTCAAACTTTAAAATTAATGAGAAAAAGTCAAAAATGCTAGCTCTTAACCTCATCCCAACAGCACAAGAAAATCTTAGAAATAATGTTAATTATGAATGGGTTACAGACGCTATTGAATACTTAGGTATTACTTTCACAAAAGATATTAAAAGCACCTTAATCCTCAACATGAATAAACTCACAACTCAGATTGAAAAAGACTTTGCAACATACAACAAAACCGAAACGACATGGCTTGGTAGAATATTGGTAGCTAAGATGTTTATTCTACCCAAAATTTTATATACAATTAGATGTCTACCTATCATCATCCCAGACGAATTCCTAGTGAAATTGCAAAAATCGATCAACAAATATGTCTGGAATAATAGTAAAGCAAGGGTGGCCAAAAATACATTATTAAAAATAAAATTAATGGAGGATATGGCCTTCCTAATATACAAGCATATTATTACTCAAATTTATTAAAACAAACCAACAATTGGTTATTAAAAAATAAAAATACTCCAACTTGGGTTAACCTGGAACTAATATTATTAGGAAATAATTCTTTCCGCTCTCCTTTATTGGAACAGTTACTAAGCTCTGGAGGCCGAAAATCCAATACCTATGATAGCAGCACTATTAACCCCTTCACGACCATGGACAGAAAGATCCGTCCTTGTGCCCTGGGCCTTAACGACCAAGGACGGATCTTTCCGTCATGGCGGAATCGCGGCACCGGAGCCTCCGGTGACTGCAATATGTTAACATAAACCGCAGATTCGGGGAGGAGGGGACCTGTTCCTGACCTCAGGAGGGGTGGTGCCTCCTCCCCGGACCTACGGAGGCTGTGATTGGCTGAAGAACGCCGCTTAACCAATCACAGCCACTGTAATGTTCCAACCATTTAAAGTGACTGAAACATTGAAATCCAGCCCTGGCCAGTGCAGCTGTAGCACTGGCCATTGGCTGGAGCTGGGTGACCTCACTGGATCACCCTCCCCCAGCTCCAGTAGCTCTGATTGGAAAGATTGGCCTTGTGACCGATTTCTCCAATCACAGTGGACCTGTTGCCGGTGACCGCCCCCATCAGCTTCACTTGTCGTCCTTGCAGCACGCCAGCACAGTGAGTGTACACAGTGCAATGGCAGGGCGACAAGCTCCGGTCCCATGCTATTATGAGACCGGAGTATGGGACCCGGAAGTTGCCGCGCTGCCATTGCACTGTATGAAACCGTCGAAAAGCCTCCCGATCCGCTGCCCTCCACGATCTGCCACCTATCTCCCCGATCTCCTGCCCGCACCCCCACCCCTCGTATCTGCTGGCCGCACCCTCACCCCCACACCTCCCGATCCGCTGCCGCCGCCCTCCATCTGCCACAGTGCCACCGCTCCCCCCGATCTGCTGCCCGGCCCCTCACCCCTCGTGATCGGTGCCCGCCCCCTCACCTCCGTGATGTGCTGCGCGATCCCTGTCCTCCTCCATCTGTCATAGTGCCACCGCTCCCTCCGATCTGCTGTCCGGCCCCTCCTCCTCATGATCGGTGCCCGCCCCTCCCCTCCGTGATGTGCTGCTCGCCCCCTCCCCTACGTTATGTGCTGCTCGCCCCCTCCCCTACGTGATGTGCTGTACGCTCCCCCCATCTCTCACCCCCGTGGTCAGCTACCCGCCCCCTCCCGTCACCCCCGTGATCTGTGCTCCCTCCCCTGTCACCCCCGTGATGTGTGCTCCCTCACCTGTCACCGCCGTGATGTGTGCTCCCTCCCCTGTCACCCCCGTGATGTGTGCTCCCTCACCTGTCACCCCCGTGATGTGTGCTCCCACACCTGTCACCACCGTGATGTGTGCTCCCTCCCCTGTCATCCCCGTGATGTGTGCTCCCTCACCTGTCACCGCCGTGATGTGTGCTCCCACACCTGTCACCGCCGTGATGTGTGCTCCCACACCTGTCACCGCCGTGATGTGTGCTCCCTCCCCTGTCACCCCCGTGATGTGTGCTCCCTCCCCTGTCACCCCCGTGATCTGTGCTCCCTCACCTGTCACCGACGTGATGTGTGCTCCCACACCTGTCACCGCCGTGATGTGTGCTCCCTCCTCTGTCACCCCCGTGATGTGTGCTCCCCCCCTGTCACCCCCGTGATGTGCGCTCCCTCCCCTGTCACCCCCGTGATGTGCGCTCCCTCCCCTGTCATCCCCGTGATGTGCGCTCCCTCCCCTGTCACCCCCGTGATGTGCGCTCCCTCCTCTGTCACCACCGTGATCTGTGCACCCTCACCTGTCACCCCCGTGATCTGTGCTCCCTCACCTGTCACCCCCGTGATCTGTGCTCCCTCACCTGTCACCGCCGTGATCTGTGCTCCCTCACCTGTCACCCCCGTGATGTTTGCTCCCTCACCTGTCACCCCTGTGATGTGTGCTCCCTCACCTGTCACCCCGTGATGTGTGCTCCCTCACCTGTCACCCCCGTGATCTGTGCTCCCTCACCTGTCACCGCCGTGATCTGTGCTCCCTCACCTGTCACCCCCGTGATCTGTGCTCCCTCACCTGTCACCGCCGTGATCTGTGCTCCCTCACCTGTCACCCCCGTGATCTGTGCTCCCTCACCTGTCACCCCCGTGATCTGTGCTCTCTCACCTGTCACCCCCGTGATCTGTGCTCCCTCACCTGTCACCCCCGTGATCTGTGCTCCCTCACCTGTCACCCCCGTGATCTGTGCTCCCTCACCTGTCACCCCCGTGATCTGTGCTCCCTCACCTGTCACCCCCGTGATCTGTGCTCCCTCACCTGTCACCCCTGTGATCTGCTGTCCACTCTCCCTCCACCTCTCACCCCCATGATCTGCGCTCTGCTCACCTGTCTCCCCGTGATCTGCGCTCTCTCACCTCTCACCCCCGTGATCTGTGCTCTGCTCACCTGTCTCCCCCGTGATCTGCGCTGCGCTCCCTCTCCCACCTCTCACCCTCCCCGATCTGCTGCCTCCTTCATCTCCTGTCATCCTGCTGCCTAGATCCATCCTGTAGGGTAACTATCCCCAATCTCACCTCCCACTCCCCTTCCCCCATCCTCTGCCGCTCCTGCATTCACTGCGCCCTCTCCCATCTGCCCCCACCCTATCCCAGCTGCCGCCGTCTCACATTCACAGATGCTCCCTTTATATGCCGCTGCCCCCCCATCTGCTGCCGCCCAATCTGCCGCCCGTCAATCTGCCGCTGTTCTGATCCATCCTGTAAGTATTGTTCGTGGCTCTTTTCTAACTATCCCCAATCGCATCTCCCACTCCCTCCCCCCCCTCCTCCCCCACCTGCCTGCCGCCAAGTGCTGATCAGCTACGTGATTGGCTGATCAGGTACATAATTGTTGCTCTAGTTTTTGCTTTTTTTGTGCACCCCAAATAAAAAAAACAAAACAAAACATGTACAATTAGGTGCCTGATCAGCAATCGTCCTGCAGTCGTACTCGACTTTGGACAGGACTTCTTTTTTCCATCCCACCTAGTCCCCCCCCCTTTTTTGCAGAACATTTGTGCGTGCGCCCTATTTTTTTTTCTATGCCATGGGGGTCTAGTTTCCAAAATGGGGTCACATGTGGGGGAGCTCCACTGTTTTGGCACCTCAGGGAGTCTCCAAACAAAACATGGAATACGCTAATTATCCCAGACAATTTTGCGTTTGAAAAGTCAAATGACGCTCCTTGCATTCTGAGCCCTGCTGTGAACCCAAACATTTGATTTCCACCACATATGAGGTGTCTGTGTACTCAGGAGAAATTGCACAATACATTTTATGGTGCAATTTTTCCTGATACCCTTGTGAAAAAAAAGCTACCTGGTTGAAGTAACAATTTTGTGGTAAAATTTTTTTTTTTATTTGCACGGCTCAACTCTATTGCTCAATAAACATCTAGATAAATGCCATGAGGTGTCTAGTTTCCAAAATGGGGCCACATATGGGGGAGCTCCACTGTTTCGGCACCTCAGGGGCTCTCCAAACGCAACATGGTGCGGCTAACGATTCTAGCTAATTTTCTGTTCAAAAAGTCAAATGGCGCTCCTTCCCTTCTGAGTCCCGTCGTGCGCCCAAACAGTGTTTTTTCACCACATATGAGGTATCTGCGTGCTCAGAAGAAATTGCCCAACAAATTTTGGGGGTTCATTTAATCCTACTACCCTTGTGAATATGCAATATTTGAGGCTAAATTAACATTTTTGTTGCAAAAAGTAAAATATTCATTTTTTCCTTCCACATTGCTTTAGTTACTGTGAAGCACCTGAAGGGTTAATAACCTTCTTGAATGTGGTTTTGAGTAGCCTGAGGGGTGCTGTTTTTGGAATGGTGTCACTTTTGGGTGTTCTGTGTCATGTAGACCTCTCAAAATCACTTCAAATGTGATGTGGTCCCTAAAAAATGTGGCTTTGTAAATTTTGTTGTAAAAATGAGAAATTGCTCATAAACTTTGAACCTCTATAACTTCCTTAATTTTTTTTTTTTCCCCCAAATTGTTCTGATGTAAAGTAGACATGTGGGAAATGTTATTTATTAATTATTTTGTGTCATATGTCTCGTTGGTTTTAGAGCATAAAAATTAAAATGTTTGAAAATTACAAAATTTTCAAAATTTTCGTGAAATTTCCGTTTTTTTCACAAAGAAACGCAAAAAATATCGGCCTAAATTTACCACTAACATGAAGCCCAATATGACACGAGAAAACAAACTCAGAATCACCGGGATCCGTTGAAGCGTTCCAGAGTTATAACCTCATAAAGTGACACTGGTCAAAATTGCAATAAATGGCCTGGTCTTTAGGGTCAAAATAGGCTTGGGGCTGAAGGGGTTAATGCTGCATTTACTTCCTGGGAAAAGATTTCAAGAATCTCCAAAGACAAAATGACTTTTGAAGTCTTTAAAAATACAGAGATAAAAAATATAGATTTGTCAAACAATACGGAGACAGTAGATAGATGGATCCAGTCAGGGATAAAATACATAAAAAATATATACGATGGTGCAAATTTCACCTCATTCTTACAACTTAAACTACAAAATAATATACCAGATAAAGATCTGTATTTCTTCCTAGAAATAAGGAAAACCATCCGGAAACTTATAGAACCCAAATGTAAAATAAACAAATTTATACTTAAATTGATAAACAACAAAAATAATAAACTAATATGGAGTCATAAGAACATCTATCATGCCTACAATTCTGAACTCACCACAAGAAAATTGATACACATATCCAGTTGGGAAAAGGACTTGAAAGTAGAATTCACCCAAGTCCAATGGGATAAAGTCCTTAAAAACACATACCTTTCCAATATCTGCGCTACATTACATGAAGCTTATTATAAGATTTATACCAGATAGTATTTCACCTGGACAAAGGAGCTAAAATATTCCCAAGCCAAAAACCAACATGCAGGAGAGGTTGCGATACAAAAGGTGACATTGTGCATATTTCTTGGAGCTGTCCTAGAATCAGAAGCTTATAGCAGAAAGTGTCTAAAATAATAAATCTGATAATGCACTCAAAAATAAGTCTAACCCCACAATTAGCTCTCTTATTGATAGATTCGGATACAATAAACATAAAATACAGGGCCATCGTAATTCATATCCTTCTACTTACCAAAGTCGAATTGGCAGCACGTTGGAAATCCAATAAAATTCCAGATATTTACGATCTAATAGAAAAAATATCCCTTCATAAGTTCTATGAAGAGAAGCATGCTCTAATTAATAACTCTTGGAACAGATTTCATAAAAAATGGGACCCATGGACTGACTTTATTAACAACAATACATAAAATTTTAAATCTAATCTAGTTCTAATTCTTGTATAAACGTAATACACGATACTTATTCAATTAGTTTAATAAGAAAATTATTTGTTTACATCCATCTCCTGACATATTTTATTTGAAAATCATACGTTGTAAATTTTTAATCTGACTGTATGTCATAGTTTTTACCAATGTTATTTGTTTTGTTTCTCCTTTTGTATATGTCTACTGTATATTATTTGTTTGATATAGCATGAAGTAATGCTATACAGCACATTCTGTTTTATTGTTTTTGTTAGAACTGTTTTATGTATAAACTTTGAAAACCTAATAAAAATTATTGAATCATAAAAGAACGCCATATTAAAATTATTTATTTGCAAAAACTTTCTTTCTGACTGATCAAATATGTTATTATCAATGGCTCTTTGTATCATGTCTTTATAGGCTACCATGGCTATCTCATAATCAGTCCATTCCACTATATGATAGTAGGTAGGGTCAGATAGTATCCTTAGGGCTTCACTTATATATTCCCCTCTGTCTTGGATTACTATGCCTCCTCCCTTACCGGCAGATCTGATGACAATCTCCTGATTTACGTTTAAATTTTTTTAATGCTATTCTCTCTTTCTTGGAAAGATTGTGCTGTAGGCACCTTTTACTATTCATAACCTCTTTTAGATCTGTCAGTATAAGGTCGCTAAAGGTCTTGATGTGGTGACCTTTGCTACCTGTAGGGTAAAATTTTGATTTGGGTCTAACTTTAGCATGAAAAAAAGAGGGGGTCTGTTGATGGAGCTGTAGTAAGCTTAGTTCTGCTCCCTTATCTCTGTAGTAAGCTCGGTTCTGCACCCTTATCTCTGTAGTAAGCTCGGTTCTGCTCCCTTATCTCTGTAGTAATCTCGGTTCTGCTCCCTTATCTCTGTAGTAAGCTCAGTTCTGCTCCCTTATCTCTGTAGTAAGCTTGGTTCTGCTCCCTTATCTCTGTAGTAGGCTTGGTTCAGCACCCTTATCTCTGTAGTAAGCTTGGTTCTGCACCCTTATTTCTGTAGTAAGCTCAGTTCTGCTCCCTTATCTCTGTAGTAAGCTCCGTTCTGCACCCTTATCTCTGTAGTAAGCTCGGTTCTGCTCCCTTATCTCTGTAGTAAGCTTGGTTCTGCACCCTTATTTCTGTAGTAAGCTCAGTTCTGCTCCCTTATCTCTGTAGTAAGCTCGGTTCTGCTCCCTTATCTCTGTAGTAAGCTCTGTTCTGCACCCTTATCTCTGTAGTAAGCTGGGTTCTGCACCCTTATCTCTGTAGTAAGCTTGGTTCTGCTCCCTTATCTCTGTAGTAAGCTCGGTTCTGCACTCTTATCTCTGTAGTAAGCTTGGTTTTGCTCCCTTATCTCTGTAGTAATCTCTGTTCTGCACCCTTATCTCTGTAGTAAGCTCTTTTCTGCACCCATATCTTGGTAGTAAGCTCGGGTCTGCTCCCTTATCTCTGTAGTAAGCTCAGTTCTGCTCCCTTATCTCTGTAGTAAGCTTGGTTCTGCACCCTTATCTCTATAGTAAGCTCAGTACAGCACCCTTATCTCTGTAGTAAGTTTGGTTCTGCTCCCTTACCTCTGTAGTAAGCTCCTTGCAGTTCCCATATCTATGTAGTCATCTTGGTTCTGTTGCAATATCTATTTCAATTTCAACTTTTAATTCTCGAGTCGTGAGCCTGTGCCGCCCCCAAATAAGCAGTTGGGCTGCTCGGATCCAGATCCGCAGTGGCACGAGGGGTCTCCGGACCCAGGGGTCGCAAGGACACTCAAATAAAAAGGGACGTATAAGTACGGGGATTGCTGTAGATACTTCGTGACGTCACCCACGGTGTGTGGTTATGTGGAATACCACTGCTGCGGTTGGGAGGCACCCAGGGGCGATGGGATGGGAGCTGGATGTTAACCCCTCCGTTGGTAGGGGTGGATGCCCCGGGGCTCAGTGCCCAGAACACGGGGAGTGATGTAGGCCGGAGGTGGCGCACTGGGCTGGATCGAGGAGTGTTGGTGTACTCATTGTTGAATAACTGCACACAAGTCTGTTGGTAAACCAAGGTGTCAGTGGCTGGCTGCCGTGTCCGGGTGTACTCAGGCCCCACACCCGGATGAGACAACCCTCACAAGGTGAGTTGTGTTTTGTTTTTTATAACTCGTGTGCGGCTGTGCCAAGGTGGGGATGGGGGGGCCAGTGCCAGCGCCAGCATGGGGTGGGGGAGAACGCACATGCCAGCATGTGGTGGGGGAGAACGTACATGCCAGCATGGGGTGGGGGAGAACGCACATGCCAGCATGGGGTGGGGGAGAATGCACATGCCAGCATGGGGTGGGGGAGAACACACATGCCAGCATGGGGTGGGGGACAACACACATGCCAGCATGGGGGGGAGAACACACATGCCAGCATGGGGGGGAGGAACACACATGCCAGCATGGAGGGGGGGACACACATGATAGCATGGGGTGGGGGAGAAACACACATGCCAGCATGGGGGGGACCCATACATGACAGCATTGGGGGGGACACATACATGCCAGCATGGGGGGGGGAAACATGCATTCCAGGATGGGGAAAACATGCATGGCAGGATGGGGAAACATGCATGGCAGGATGGGGAAACATGCATGGCAGGATGGGGCAACATGCATGCCAAGATGGAGGAAACATGCATGGCAGGATGGGGAGACATGCATGCCAGGATGGAGAAAACATACATGCCAGGATGGAGGAAACATGCATGGCTGGATGGAAAACTTGCATGCCAAGATGGAGCAAACATGCATGGCGGGATGGGGGAAACTTGCATGCCAAGATGGAGGAAACATGCATGGCAGGATGGGGAAACATGCATGCCAAGATGGAGGAAACATGCATGGCAGGATGGGGAAACATGCATGCCAAGATGGAGGAAACATGCATGCCAGGATGGGGAAACATGCATGCCAGGATGGGGAAACATGCATGCCAGGATGGGGAAAACATGCATGCCAGGATGGAGGAAACATGTATGCCAGGATGGAGGAAACATGCATGCCAGGATGGGGAAAACATACATGCCAGGATGGAGGAAACATGCCATGATAGGGTACATTTACCAGGAAGGGGAACATGCCAGGAAGGTGGACATTTACCAGGATGGGGGTACATGCTAGGAAGGGGGACATTTACCTGGATGGGGGTAAATTAACCAGGATTGGGAACATTTACCAGGATGGAGGACATTTACCAGGAATGGGGTACATGCCGGGATGGGGGAACATTTACAACGATGGGCAATATGTCAGGATGGGGTACATTTACCAGCATGGGGGAACATGCCAGAATGGGGTACATTTACCAGGATGGAGGACATTTACCAGGATGAGGTATATTTACCAGGATGGGCCATGATGGGGACAAATATACCAGAATGTAGGAAATATATATCAGGATGGGGGACATGTTTACCAGGAAGTGGCCAGGAAGGGGGACATAACTACACAATGAAGGGGGAGGGGAGCACCTCGTACGTCTTCATGGGATTTCAAGATGTTCAGACTTTGAAATGTAGATGTGGATTACAGGGTGACCTCTGATTGCATGCTATGCTAAAATCTATGTCTAATATACTGCAATTTTTTCCAGAAAGATCAATCCAACTGCTGTGTCCGGAAAAGACTGGGGCTCAGCTTCAATGTGTGGTAAGCACGAATGAGCGTGATGCCCCCTGCTGAGAAGAGAAGACTGCAAAGGTTAAGCTGGTGTCACACACAGCGACAACGACAACGACGTCGCTGCTACGTCACCATTTTCTGTGACGTTGCAGCGACGTCCCGTCGCTGTCGCTGTGTGTGACATCCAGCAACGACCTGGCCCCTGCTGTGAGGTCGCCGGTCGTTGCTGAATGTCCAGCTTCATTTTTTGGTCGTCACTCTCCCGCTGTGACACACACATCGCTGTGTGTGACAGCGAGAGAGCGACGAAATGAAGCGAGCAGGGAGCAGGAGCCGGCGTCTGGCAGCTGCGGTAAGCTGTAACCAGCGTAAACATCGGGTAACCAAGGGAAGACCTTTCCCTGGTTACCCGATATTTACCTTCGTTACCAGCCTCCGCCCTTGCTGCCAGTGCCGGCTCCTGCTCTGTGCACATGTGGCTGCAGTACACATCGGGTAATTAACCCGATGTATACTGTAGCAAGGAGAGCAAGGAGCCAGCGCTAAGCAGTGTGCGCGGCTCCCTGCTCTCTGCACTGTGACATGTAGCTGCAGTACACATCGGGTTAATTAACCCGATGTGTACTGTACCTAGGAGAGCAAGGAGCCAGTGCTAAGCGCGGCTCTCTGCTCTCTGCACATGAAGCACAGCGACGTTATGATCGCTGCTGCGTCGCTGTGTTTGACAGTAAGCAGCGATCATAACAGCGACTTACAAGGTCGCTGTTACGTCACAGAAAATGGTGACGTAACAGCGACGTCGTTGTCGCTGTCGCTTAGTGTGAACCCAGCTTAAGGTTACAATCAATTATTTACATAATAGGATTGGTTGGCACTTAGGAAAAAAAATTGGGTTTAGGGCTACAGTTTGGGCACTCGGCCTGTGAAAGGTTCACCATGACTGCTCTAGAGTCTGTCACTGTCACTGACAGACCCACTTCACTCCTCTCTGTTTCAGACTGTCACTACACTTGAACTCCAAAGTAGACTGCACTCAAACTTCAACTGACTGGTTTCCTCCCCCAGATCCTCAAGACCTATAGGTGGGTGCTCCTAATCCACTTGGTCCTGCCCACTAGTGTGTCCTTCCCACCCTGAGGGGGGTGGCTAGGATTTTGTGTCTGATGGGACCCGGTGTGGGAAGGTGTTGTGTGGGGTGTAGTACCTTCTGTGACCACCTGGCGGTGCCAGGGCATCACATTCCCCCTTGGTTGAATACAGCCCGTCTGCGGGCTGCCCGACCACTGACGTTTATTTTTCTAAAGAAACGGGAAAAAAGTAAAACAGGGTAAAACATTTTTTCCCTTTATGGGAGGCACATTTCTTCAATGTTGCATACATAAAAAAAATACATTCCCGTTTTTCTTCACCCGCCACCCAAACAACCTCGTTCCATGGTGCCACTGCTAAGAATGGTGGGCACCCCTTTTCCCCAGTCCACAGGAGTTTTGGGTAACTCGTACACGGGCCAGGTAAAACGTTCCTTACCGGCAGTCCATCTCAAGGGCCCCAAGTCTGGGGGACCCCTGGCCTGGAGGTTAGCCACCAGTTTCAGTAGTGGCTGGGCCTCGGCCTACTCCACCGCAGGCCCTTCCTCCAATCTACCTCTCCAGAGGCAGTGTAGGTGGTGAAAAATAAACAAGAAAGTAGGTAGGGGTATTTACAAGCCCCAAGAATGTTTTTGGGGTGACCTCACCAGTCCTGAGGTCGTGGTCCATGATTAAACGGCAAAAAACGGGGTTAACTCTAACAAAATTTGGTTAGGTACACGGTTGATTGGCATTTGCTTATATACACAACATATGGACACCACTCACTACAGACTAGTTTCCCTGTACCTGAGTGGTGGCTGACCTAGGTTAGGGTGTGTGGACCTTCTTAGCCCGACGGGTTCACCTAGGTTCAGTGGGATAGAGTGATGTACGGGTCCCTCACTCCTAAGGTCTGGCACAGCTGGTAGGGACTACGGGGGCGTGGTGTAAGTGTTGGTGCATCCCTGGGTGCAGGTGTTGGTGCGGTACTGATAGACCCTTCTGGCTCTGTATCTTCTTCCATGGATTGTGGGAACATTATAACGGGAACAATCACCGCTCCACTCTCCATGGGCCAACCAGCTGGGAAGTCTCCCATGATGGTGTGGATCACCTCTTTTTCCTTCTCTGTGCCTGGAGTGGGAATAGGACCTTCCTCCACTATCTTCAGCTCTGGCTCAGATTCCTCTCCAGGTACTCTTGGATTTGCCGTAACTGCATCTGGCGTTTTGTACCCCAGTCCGTGGTTGGGGAAATGGTCTCAGGAACCTCTATAGCCATGTCCACATCCACCGGCAACCTTCCAGGCCTCGCCCTCATCAGGTACGCTGGTGCACACTTGGTGGAACTGCTAGGGATGTTGTTAGACATGTCCACAAGATCAAGCAGTCTTTCAAGCCACAGGTCCACTCTTCTAGGGGTAAGGTCTTGAGCAGGTTGAAGACCAAATGGTTCATCTTCTCACACATCCCGTTAGTTTGGGCATGATATGGCGTGGTACGGATTTTCTTGCACCCATACTAACTGCAGAACTCCTGAAAGATCTCGGCTTCAAAGGCAGGACCTTGGTCAGTAAGCATCTTCTCTGGGTAGCCGTGTGGCCGGTAGAAATATGCCTGAAAGACCCTTGCTGCCATGCGAGCTGTCAGATCCTTGACGGGTACCAACCCCATGAACCTTGAGTAGTGATCCACTATCGTGAGAGCAAAGGCATATCTGCTCCTGCTTGGTGTGAGCTTCACATGATCCAGAGCAATGCGCTCCAGCAGCTGGTGGGTGACAATTGGCTGTAACGGGGCTTTCTGGCTGGTGCCTTCCTTTCTTCTTAGCACGCAGGGACCACAATCCCTACACCATGCTTTAATGGATTCTCTCATCCCAGCCCAATAAAAGCGCTCTCTCAGCAGCATTTCCAACTTCTTCCAGCGGAAGTGTCCAGCTCCATCATGATAAGCCTCTAGGACCACGGGTACGTATGTCTGTGGCACCACAATCTGACAGATCCTCTCATGCATCTTGGGGTTAATGAGTCCTCTATACAGTTAGCCTTGTTGCAGATACAGCCAGCTCCTCTCCTTCCAAAGCCTCTGGATTTCTGCTGGGGCAGTGGGCCCCAATCTGGCATCAGCTTGGGAAATCATCTCCTTCACCAGCCTGACTGCCGGATCATTATCTTGAGCTTCTTGCCACCCATGGTGGAGCAATGGGTTGAAGGCTGCCTTCTGCTGACCACTGTATGGTCTGGTATCTTCCAGACTGTCAGGTTGATGGAACGCAGACAATTCAATCTCTTCCAACTCATCTTCATCCGCCCTGTCGTTAGGTAAGTGCGGCATCCTGGATAACGCATCTGCATTGGTATTCTTTTGGCTGGCACTGTATTTTATAGTGAAATCGTAGTTCGCCAGCCGAGCTACCCAGCGTTGTTCCAGGGCTCCAAGCTATGCTGTGTCAAGGTGGGTCAGGGGATTGTTGTCCGTGTATGCAGTGAATTTTGCAGAAGCGAGGTAATGCTTGAACCTCTCGGTCACTGCCCAGACGAGGGCCAGGAACTCCAGCTTAAAGGAACTATAATTCTCAGGATTCCTTTCCGTGGGGCGGAGCTTCCTGCTTGCATAGGCTATTACCTTCTCCTTGCCATTCTGTATCTGAGACAGGACAGCACCCAAGCCCACGTTACTGGCATCAGTGTATAAGATAAACGGAAGACAGTAGTTGGGATAGGCCAGAATCTCTTCTCCGGTCAGAGCTGACTTCATCTGTTGAAAGGATTCTTCCTGTTCCTCATTCCAGACGAATGGGGAACTAGAGATCTTCCCATGCTTTGGTTGCCCCACCAGGAGATCTTGCATAGGAGCTGACATCTTGGTGTAGCCTTTGATGAAGCGACGGTAATAGCCCATCAGGCCCAGGAATTGCCTCACTTCTCTGACAGTGGTAGGTCTTGGCCAGACCTGAATGGATGTAATCTTCTCTGGATCCGGTGCTACACCTTCTGCATTAACCACATGCCCGAGATATTGAACTTTGGGTTTCAGCAGATGGCACTTGGATGGCTTCAGTTTCATGCCATACCTGGAGAGGGCCTCGAATACTTCGCCAAGATGTTCCAGGTGTGCTTCAAACGTCTTGGAGTAGACGATGACATCGTCCAAGTATAGCAGGACCGTTTCAAAATTGCGATGTCCCAAGCAGCACTCCATCAGCCTCTGGAAGGTTCCTGGTGCATTACACAACCCAAAGGGCATGCTGTTGAACTCGCAGAGACCCATCGGGGTAGCGAAAGTGGTCTTCTCCCGGTCCTCCTCTGCCACAGACACCTGCCAGTAACCGCTAGTAAGGTCAAGAGTTGAAATGTAATTTGCAGTCCTCAAGGCAGCCAAGGATTCTTCAATACGGGGAAGAGGGTATGCATCTTTATGAGTTATTTGGTTGATCTTCCGGTAATCCACACACATCCTCATTGTGCCGTCCTTCTTTTTCACTAGGACCAATGGAGGGGTCCAGGAGCTACAGCTATCACGGATGACCCCTGCCTCCTTCATGCTCCTCAACATGTCCTTGGCGCATTGGTAATGTGCAGGTGGAATGGGCCTATATCTCTCTTAGATGGGTGGATGCGCACCTGTGGGAATATGGTGTTGGACCCCCTTGATCCTCCCAAAGTCTAACGGGTGTTTACTAAAGACTTGCTTATACTCCTGCATTACCCTGTAAACCCCTTTGTGGTGTGTAGGTGTGGAGTCAGTGCCTACATGTAGTTCCTACACCACTCCTCTAGCTGCTCTGGTTGACTATCACTGGTCGACTGGGATGCAGTGATTGTGGAAGCTGTTGTCTGGATGGCATGGGTGTCTACTGTGAACAACTTAGCAATGGTGGCATAACGGGGTAGCTTAACCTCTTCCTCTCAGCAATTCATCATCCTCACGGGCACTCTCCCCTTCCGGACATCAATTACTCCCTTGGCTGCCAATACCGTGGGCCAGGGCTCTGACGGCAGAGGCTCCACTACTCCACTGTTGGGTAATCCTGTCCACGGGTACCTACTGCTGCCCTGCACCAAATCATCATCTCACTCCGCAGAGGCACTACTAGAGGCGCTACATTCATCACTCATAAACCACCAATCTCTCCACCAGACAAGTTCACTTGTTGCCGCTGCAGGAGGGCCCGGATTTCACGTTGCAGCGCCCTCTGCCAGCCCACTCCTGCAGTTGCAGACAGCTGTTGCAGCAAATGTAATACTTCTCCCATACAATTCTCAATAACATTAGTCCCTAGGACCATTTTTGGGTTACGGTCGCTAGGGTCATTCTGCACCACAATTAGTCCTTGATGCTCTAGCTCCACTCGCCCCACCTTCAGAGTCACCTCTTTGAACCCCACTTGGGTAATGGGGAGTTCATTGGCCGCAATGATAGTAAGGCCGGAGTCTTGTGGGGTGAGTTCATCATCAGACCAGTAGCGCTTATAAAGTACATAGGGTATGGTTGTTACCTGCGAGCCAGTGTCCAGAAGTGCAAACGTCGGGATCCCGTCCACAGCAAGGGATCTCACAGAAGCATTAGATGACGTCGAGAATCGCGGCCGCCGCAATAACCTCAGAATCCGAGGCCTTCCTGAGGTGGTAGACTCCAGAGATCTCCCATGGGTTCTACAACGGGTGTTTAACAAAATTCTTGATGCTCCCCCTGCTAATGAGATAGAGCTGGATAGGGCTCACAGAGCTTTGGGGCCCAGATCATCTGACCCTAACCGTCCCCGGGACGTCATTTGCAGGATCCATCACTACGTGCAAAAAGAGGCCATCCAGCAAAAGCTCAGAGACGGCGCCTCAGCTCTCTTCCAAAAGGTCAAGCTCCAGATCCTGCCGGACCTATCTCGCCTCACCCTTCAGAGGAGACGAGCCCTAAGACCACTTCTGGATCTGCTTAGTGCACACAACCTCACTTACAGCTGGGGATTCCCGTTCCGCCTGCAGGTACGACATGATGGCCAAATGCATATTCTTCGTTCCCCTTGGGACTTTGATTCCTTCACAGCGGCCCTCCGCATCCCGCGGATTGAGATCATGGACTGGCCGGGCATCCCTCTGGAGCCCGAGGGAGGCCCGACGCGACATCGTTCCAGAGACCGCCGTCAATGAGATAGATGAACTTTCGTCAAAAGAATCCCTGCTTCTCGGTTCCGTATAAATCTGGTTGTTTTCCTGAGTTATGGGGGGGGGGGTTCTATCTCAGGGACTTTTCATTTTACAGTCTTGCCAACTGAAGTTGTGGCGTTCTACATTTGCCTGATTTTCACTGATGTCGATTAACTTTTTCTTTTAGGCTGTATGCTCTGCTGGTGTGTGGAGACTCTTATGCAGTATGAGCCCGGGGAGTCCACCTTGAGGTCCCCCTGTCCCATAAACTTGGGGACCCAGATTCGAAGCTTGACAAGATGTCTTTCTCTTGATTCTCCCTTTCTCTATGCTTTCTCTCTCAATTCTGCTTCTGGACCATGGCTAGTGGGCTTTCACTTCTGTATTGAACACCTTAATCTGGGGCAGCAAGGGGGGCCCCTCTCCCCTTGGTAGAAAGCCTAGCCCCCCACAGGGGTCCAACGTCTTTAGGACGTTTAACTTCTTTATCCCAGCTAGTGGACTGAGCCCATTAGTCCACATCTTTTTAGTGTTCTACTCTATCTCTACCTCCTCGACCCTCCTCTCATTTAACCTCTAATCCTTCCTTCTTTCCCTTTGTTTCCTGCTCTCTTCCTCCTTTCAATCCTAGCTCCCTCCCCTTCCTCTCTCATCCCTCTTTTCTCTCTCCCACCCTCCTTGCCTCCCCCGTCCCTAGACTAAATACCTCATATCGTGGAGCAATGGCGCAGATTAATGTTACCTCTTACAACACCAGGGGTCTCAACTCGCCTCAGAAGAGATCGCAAATTTTATTTGAAATGCACAAAAAATGGATCCACATACTTATGTTGCAGGAGACTCACTTCAAGGAAGGCCATCTCCCTGCACTGAAGGACAGGAACTACACCTCCTGGTTCCACAGCCCCAACCCGGCTTCCAGGTCTGGGGGGGTCTCTATTATCCTTCACAGGTCTTTGACCCACACGATTGTGGATTCCTTGGCCATCCTCGGAGGTAGGTTTATTTTTTTGAAATTATGCATTGGCTCCACCGTATACACAATTGCCAACTGGTATCTCCCCAACAGGGATCCCTCTCGGGCCTGCGCCTCTATTCTGTCCCGTCTGGCTGAATTTTCTGAGGGCGTGTTAGTAGCTGGTGGAGACTTTAACCTCACACTTGACCCAGACATAGACACCTCGTCAGGGCGTCATTTTATACCACGCAGAAAACTTAAGGCCCTTAAACGTGACATTCAAAATATGCAGTTGGTGGATGTATGGCGTGCCCTATACCCCACCACAAAAGATTACTCCTACTACTCCCCAGCCCATTCATCATATAGCCACCTCGACATGATCCTCCTGAGCCAACATGTCCTGACGTGGCAGGTTGGAGCGTCTATTGGGAACCTTTCTCTCTCCGATCACGCCCCGGTCTTTGCTCACTTCACTCCTCCAAATAGCTCACAGCGCCCATGGACTTGGCGCCTCAATGAAAATTTGCTTAATGATCAATTGTGCTGTAGTGAAATACGGAGCCACATATCTGAATTCTTGGAAAATCATGCCAGCGACCCGACTCCTCTTCCGACACAATGGGAGGCGCTAAAGTGTGTAGTTCGAGGTTTATTAATGAAACATGGCTCTAGATTCAAGAAGGAGAGGTCTTCCCTTTTCACAGAGCTCCTACAGCAGATTGCCTCTTTGGAAGCTGCACACAAGCACTCCCTTTCCGCCATGGTTTATGCGGACCTCACAAAGGCTAGGGAGGGGCTGAGGGACATTCTCGATCAAAGGTACAGGAGACAAAGGGCCAAGTTAAGTCGATATTTATATGAGCATTCAGACAAGTGTGGGACAGCCTTGGCTCGTTTTCTGCACCCCAGAAATGCTATTGGCCATGTTCCAAAAATCCAGACCAGTGGGGGGGGACCCGACCCAAGATCCCATCCAAATTGGAAACCTGTTCCGTTCGTTCTATGATGACCTCTATAATTTGAAGGGACAGTTTAGAGATATGCCGCCACAATCTTTCCAGCGTAAAGTTAACGAATATGTGCAGCAAATTGCACTCCCTCAGATCTCTGAAAGGGATGCGGTAGCCTTGGAAGAGGACTTCTCCACAGAAGAGATCCTTGCCATAATTAAAGCCTCGTCGAATGCTAAGAGTCCGGGTCCGGACGGATTTACCTCCAAATTTTATAAGATATTTGGTGACCAAATTGTCCCTTTCCTCACGAGGGTTTTTGGCTCTGTATCTGGAGACTCACCCTTTGTCGCCCAGTCCCTAGAAGCCCATATTAGTGTTCTACCCAAACCGGGGAAGGATCATTCATCTGTCTCTAGCTACAGACCTATCTCCCTCATCAATGCTGACATCAACATTTTTGCCAAGGCTCTCGCCAATAGACTGGCTCCACTTCTTCCCGATATTATTCACACTGATCAGGTTGGCTTTGTATTGGGTCGTGAGGCCAGCGACAATACCAACAAAACCCTTATTCTTATGGCGTGGGCTAAGGCCAGAGGTCTCCCTACGTGCCTTTTCTCCATTGATGCAGAGAAGGCCTTTGATAGAGTCAGCTGGGAGTTTGTGATGGCCTCTCTGCGGCAGGTGGGACTGGGAGACAAATTCATTGAAAGGGTCTCTTCCCTTTATAGGAATCCCTCTGCCAGGGTCAAAGTCAATGGGTTTCTCTCATTACCAATTGCAATACATAATGGTGCACATCAGGGGTGCCCCCTTTCCCCCCTACTTTATGTCCTGGTTATGGAACACCTTGCCGTGACCATCAGAAACAATTCCAGTATCCACGGGATAGGGGTGGGGGGTGGGGAATGCAAGGCAGCTCTTTACGCAGATGATCTATTTCTGTTCATTTCACAGCCTCGCCTTTCCTTCCCCTCACTTATTCAAGAGTTTGAAAAATTCAGTCACCTCAGCAACTTTAAGGTCAATTACCCCAAATCCGAGGCATTAAACATATATCTCCCTGATGCTGAGGTGGATCATATCAAGAAAAATTTCCCCTTCAAGTGGCAGGACTCCGCCATTACTTACTTAGGGATAACAGTCCCCGTGGATCTCTCAAAACTATATCAGCTTAACTACCTTCCCCTTCTCAACAGGACAAGAAAGGATCTTACCTCATACAATAGTAAAAGACTATCCTGGTTTGGACGAATAAATGTTATCAAAATGGACGTTTTGCCTCGCTTTTTGTACTTGTTCCAGACGGTCCCCTTGGTTCCTCCTGCGGCCTTTTTCTCCAGCCTGCAGTCAGTTATCACGCGCTTCGTGTGGGGAGGTAAGCGCCCGAGGATAAGCTTCACTACCCTTTGCAGACTTAAAAGCCGGGGGGGGGCTGGATTGCCCAACCTTAAACTCTATCAGAAAGCGGCTCTACTGATGCGATTACTAGATTGGCAATATCATGGGGCCACAAAGCAGTGGGTAAGCCTAGAAGAAATGGACCACGAGATCCCCTTGCGTTACCTCCCTTGGATTAGCTCGGGCTCCAGGGGCCAGCCTCTCTCTGAGGTTGATCTCTTGAGGGCGACATTGAGGACGTGGGATTTAGAAACCAAAAGGGGTCGTCTGTCCAGGGGGCGCGGTCCCCTCTCCCCTATCTTTTCAAACCCAGATTTTGCCCCGGCTGTTGGGCCCGATGTTTTCCTGTGCCGGAGGAGGAGCGGGGACGTGCGATTCTTTCACATACTTCAGGGATCCCCATTGCCCACATACGACTTGCTCTCTACCTCTGTCTTGGGAGGGGCCATACCCTGGTTTGAATACTTCCAGATCGGGTCTTTCTTGACCGGATCAGGCCAGGAGGCACTTTATGCTGCCCCCCCTCCTCGTTTGAAAAGCTCTTTCTTTTGGAAGAGGCTCCGGGACATACCCTGTCCCTTATCTATAACCTTTTGATCCAGAAGGGGGATGTGGATGAGCTCAAATTTGTGGGGGGATAGAGTAGAGACTTGGGCGTGACTATCCGGGTTGAGGAATGGAGGACTGCTTTTCTTTTCACTCACAAATTTTCTAGGGCTTGTTCGGTCCAGGAAAAGGGTTATAAAATTCTCACCCGCTGGTACCGCTGCCCTCATGCCCTACACGCAATCTTCCCTTCAGTGTCAGACAGATATTGGCGGTGTAATCACGAGAGGGGGGATATGTTGCATATATGGTGGAGCTGTAGCCTCATTAAGCCTTTTTGGAGTGGGGTCTTCTCGGCATACAATAACATTAGTGGGGAGGCCCTCTCTGGTTCTCCACAAATCGCTCTCTTATCTATCCTACCGGGGTCTGTAAATTCTCAGAAAATGGGACTATTGCGGTTTTGTCTAGCGGCTGCTCGAGCCGTGATCCCCAGACACTGGAGGTCCACCCGTGCCTCCGCCTTGGATGAGTGGCTTGAGGAGATGGCCTCCCTTTACAGAATGGAGAGTCTCACTGCTGAAATTCAGGATGCTAGTGAAAAATTTATTAAGATCTGGAGTCCCTGGGTCATTTTTTTGGATTCTCCGGACTTCAGGTCCCTCTTTGGGGCGAGTTGAGACTCTACCTAGATTTTCCCTGCTAGTTATTCCCGGCCTTTCTTGCCCTTCCCCCATGATCCTTTTCCCCGTCATCATTCACTTTGTCTACTTCCCTCTTTCTTTCTCTCTTTATTTCTTTTCCTTCGACTGACCATTATGTGCCTCTATGGTATGAATGGTAAATCTTTGCTGTTTATGGTATAATTTATGGATTTTATACTTTTATAATGGTTCAAGACAGAATGATATAAATGTTCTTAAATGTTCTTTATTGTAACAAACTGTATATGGCTACAACCATGCAAAGCCTTTCATGTTTCATTGCATTCTTGTTTTGTTTTTTTTTGTCTCTATTTGGGGATTTGCCTTGGTCTGCAGCCCTGCTTATTGTAACCAACCTTAATTTTTCAATAAAAAAGAGATAAACATAAAATTATTATTATTATTAGTATTATTATTATCTCTGTATATGAATAATAATATTTAAAATTTAATAAGAAAAAGTATAGCTTATTTTAAGTTTTCACATTTTTTATCATAAAAATTATAATAATTTTATTATTTTATTTCCCTCAGAATTTCTCAGTAAAAGCAAATTGATGAAGTATTACATTTTATTTATAAATTTATTTTTATCCTCAAACAGGTAATATATATGTTATAATGTGTAAGGCAAATCGCGAAAGCATGCTAAATAATTATTATTATTTTCTCAGGTAGCAATCGTCAGGAGGAAGATCAGTTGTTTTAACATCTTTCTTTTAGGAATATGAATACATATATCTTCCTTAGTGCTATTTTGGGAATGTAACTAATATGTGTAATCTGAGTTTTGGAGTGGAATGCTTACACTTGCTTGCCTTTTTGGAATGTTTTTTGTCTTTAATCAAAAGCATGGGACTTTGAATTACTGAGCTAATAATAAATGACTGTCCTGTTAGAGGTCAAACGTACAGTATGTAATTATCAAAGGTACCTGGTACTCATGAGTATATGTAATATTTAATTTGTATATTTCAAGAAGTACTTCAAATTAGTTGTCATATCTTTGAAATGCGCATAGAAAAATTGGAAAATCAAAAAGGGATATGTGTTTGTCAACGGTTTTCTATGTGGATGTATATGTTAAAGAACCGTTACAGTCTTGTGTACATATATGTGTGTATGAATGATTGACTGTCTGAGCAGCTGCTGATGATCATTACTTGTCCAAAGAGTTTGAAGTTTAAAAGAAAAACAAACTACTTCTTAATTTCAAAGTTTATATGTTTAGTTATAGTTTATTTATAGTTAGAATAAATAAGTTATAGTACATAAGTATTAATAATGAAGGAATTTATACAGAATATATTTTATTCATAGACATATTTCTTTAGTATAGATTGTCATGATCCATATCAAAGGTTAACTCTGAAGAATGACATTCTAGTGTTACTTATTTTACTGATACACAGATTGGTAATCATTTTCTTTTCAAATATCATAGTATCATAGTATCATAGTTTTTAAGGTTGAAGGGAGACTCTAAGTCCATCTAGTTCAACCCGTAGCCTAACATGTTGATCCAGAGGAAGGCAAAAAACCCCAATGTGGCAAACAAGTTCCAATGGGGAAAAAATTTCCTTCCTGACTCCACATACGGCAATCAGACTAGTTCCCTGGATCAATACCCTGTCATAAAATCTAATATACATAACTGGTTATATTAAATTTTTCAAGAAAGGCATCCAGGCTCTGCTTAAATGTTAGTAGTGAATCACTCATTACAACATCATGCGGCAGAGAGTTCCATAGTCTCACTGCTCGTACAGTAAAGAATCCTCGTCTGTGATTATGATTAAACCTTCTTTCCTCAAGACGTAGCGGATGCCCCCGTGTTCCAGTCGCAGGCCTAGGTGTAAATAGATCTTTGGAAAGGTCTCTGTACTGTCCCCTCATATATTTATACATTGTGATTAGATCTCCCCTAAGCCTTCGTTTTTCCAGACTAAATAACCCCAAGTTTAATAACCTGTCTTCGTATTGCAGCCCCCCCATTCCTCTAATAATCTTGGTCGCTCTTCTTTGCACCCTCTCCAGTTCAGCTATGTCCTTCTTATATATCGGTGACCAGAATTGTACACAGTATTCTAAGTGCGGTCGCACTAGTGACTTGTACAGAGGTAGAACTATATTTTTTTCATGAACACTTATACCTCTTTTAATACATCCCATTATTTTATTAGCCCTGGCAGCAGCTGCCTGACACTGTCCACTAAAGTGAAGTTTACCATCCACCCATACACCCAAGTCTTTTTCTGTGTCTGTTTTACCCAGTGTTCTACAATTAAGTACATAATCATAAATGTTATTTCCTCTACCCAAGTGCATGACCTTACATTTATCTACATTAAACTTCAATTGCCACTTCTCAGCCCAATCCTCCAATTTACATAAATCTCCCTGTAATATAAAATTATCCTCCTCTGTATTGATTACCCTGCAGAGTTTAGTATCATCTGCAAATATTGAAATTCTACTCCGCAGGCCCCCAACAAGGTCATTTATAAATATGTTGAAAAGAAGCGGGCCCAATACTGACCCCTGTGGTACCCCACTATGAACTGAGACCCAGTCCGAGTACATACCATTAATAACCACCCTTTGTTTCCTATCACTGAGCCAGTTTTTAACCCAGTTACACATATTTTCCCCTATCCCCATTATTCTCATTTTATGTACCAACCTTTTGTGTGGCACCGTATCAAAAGCTTTTGAAAAGTCCATATACACAACATCCACTGCATTTCCCTGGTCCAGGCTTGAACTTACCTCTTCATAGAAGCTGATCAAATTAGTTTGACAGGATCGATCCCTCATAAACCCATGTTGATACTCTGTCATAAGGTTATTTTTCTTGAGATACTCCAGTATAGCATCTCTCAAGAAACCCTCAAGGATTTTACCAACCGTAGAGGTTAAACTTACCGGCCTATAATTTCCCGGCTCAGTTTTTGTCCCTTTTTTGAATATTGGCACCACATTTGCTATGCGCCAGTCCTGCGGTACCGACCCTGTTATTAAGGAATCTGAGAAGATTAAAAATAATGGTCTATCTATCACAGAACTCAATTCCTGTAGTACTCTGGGGTGTATGCCATCCGGGCCCGGAGATTTGTCAACCTTAGTGATTTCGAGGCGGCGGCGTACTTCCTGCTGGGTTAAGCAGGTAATATTCAAGGGTGAATTTATGGCATCACTGGTCATGTCATCTGCCATGGCATTTTCTTGTATAAAAACCGTAGAAAAAAAGTCATTCAGCAGGTTGGCTTTACCCTCATCCCCTTCCACCATTTCACCAAGACTATTTTTAAGGGGGCCAACACTATCGCTTTTCAGTTTTTTACTGTTTATGTAGTTAAAGAATATTTTAGGATTATTTTTACTTTCTCTCGCAATGAGTCTCTCTGTCTCAAACTTAGCTAACTTAATTTGCTTTTTACATATTTTATTTAATTTTCTATAATTATATAATGCCTCATCACTACCTACCCTCTTTAATTCTTTTAAGGCTTTCTGTTTTTCTTTTATTGCTTCCCTTACAGCTCTATTTAGCCATAGGGGTTTCCTCCTATTTCTAGCATGTTTGTTCCCATAGGGTATATTTTCTGCACAAGCCCTATTCAGGATGCTCATAAAAGTCTCCCATTTGCTTTGTGTACTTTTATTACTTAGTACATCATCCCAGTTTATTGCACTAAGATCATCTCTCAACCGTTTAAAATTTGCTTTCCTGAAGTTTAGTGTCCTTGTAGCCCCTCTACTATACATCTTACTAAAGAATACATGAAAACTTATTATTTTGTGATCACTATTCCCCAAGTAACCCCCAACTTGTAAATATGGTCTTGAAGATATACAACATAAATGTTAATTTAATTTAATCGTGATATATTAATTTTTTCATAACATCATATTTCATGATATTAAAAGAGAAAGGTTTGGTCTAAATTATATATGTATATTTGATTATAATACATGTCTATACAATATTTTAATAATTAATATTTCAACTACAAAGGAAAAATTGAAGTATGTATAATCACAATGCTTTTACATACTAAAGAAGAGTATTGTCAGCAAGGTTATATGACTTAATTATTTCTATAGGTTAATGATATGACAGGCATGGAAATCATATAAGATATTGGTAATATTAAGGTTATGTGTTATTAAGGACATAAGTGTCATATACATAGAAGGCCTTATTTTTATTCCAACTTTTATCCTTGATTTTTTTTTCTGATTTTCATTTTTCCTTTTTATTCTTATTTTTTTATTTTGATTATTTTTATTTAATATTTAAATTTTTAATCAAAATTTTAATTCTACAATTTTTATTTTTCCTTCTATATTTTAATATCTCAATTGAGAAAACACTTCAATATTTAGTTAAGTAATATCTAATATAAGAATATTACTTTATTAAATATGAATCATATTAAAAGGGAAAGTTCCAATTTGGAAGAAAAGAACACTTCATTCATCAATATATTCAATTATTTACTTCCTAGTAATACATTATTCTTACATTAGTATGTTAACGCAATAAGGATGAAATATTGGTTATAGTTACACATTTTCTTATATAGTAGGTTATTTAATAAATAATAGACAAATCAAATAAATTAAATTAGAGTAATAAAGATGGAAAATCGAGGTACATCTAGGTTTACCTTCCTATATTTAAATATATTATATTTTTTAATCAATAATAAGCATTTATAATGAGTAATATTGTGTTTTGATGGAATCATCCAGTCTTTTCTAAAAAGTTATTTGCTTTGGTTTAGAATTTTACAAATGATCTAACTAAATAAGCCACATTGTTGCCTTTCATATTTATAATATGGTACATGTTATATGTACATATTATATTATTTCATATTTAGGATTACAGTTTGGTTATATTCAAACACATTGCCACCTATGGGTTGGAAAGGTAATTACACCAATGACAAAAAAAGGTTATTACATGAAAATACTATCGTTTATACCATTATGCAGTATTATTTCATCATTTTAAGTATCAAGTATATTAATACTTTTATGATAATAATAATAATAATGACATGGTATTATAATATTAGAGTTATGATAGGCTGTGACATTTATTAGTGGTAGTATCATTGCCATATTTGGTATCTAGATTAGGGAATGAAGTCTTCAATCAAGATTACAGCAAGATAAAAGACTTTTATTAATTTTTAAAGTTAAAAGGGATTCCACAAAATGTTGCAAAAGCTGATACTCAAAGGTCCAAAAGGTAACATCTCAAATAAGACTGTGTTAAATACAATGCACTTACCGCTTCTGGACCTCAGCAAGATGGTGATCTTATGGTGCTAGGATGCAACCCTGACACATGTTCTGTGCATTAAGACCTCACCACACTTACCAGGGAGAGTAAAAGAGTGTTAAAGTTAACCCCTGTCATGCTGACCAAGAACGTCTCAACACCTGTTCTAAGAATGACAACAGGCAGCACAGAGGATAAGGGTGACTAATGTAAATTACACTGCACATATATCAGAGGCCTATGCTATTTTTCTACACTTATGAACTGTGGTTTATCAACATTAAATTATGGACTTTGATTAAATATATGGACTTTGCAATAAAGAATAAAGTTTATGGATCTAACAATGATAAATGCAATATTGGACAGTATCAAATCGATAACCAATCATTTTTTATCAAAAGATTTATTTCAAAAGACGTGTTTATGCCAGATTACATTGGAGATAAGAAGACATCATCCCAGAGGACATCAGATGGTGACCGGATCTGTTTTGCATCTTTTTTAGTTTTAGGAAAGTATAATTATGTATTTTATATGATTATCAGTCATGGCCTACCATAATATGAATCCACATTATTATATTGTTGAACATACACCATGAATAAT